>NC_091286.1:456944309-458144309 GCF_032444005.1 Ranitomeya imitator | reverse complement strand
ACCCCCCCCTTGAGGAGGGGTCACCAAACCCTCACCAGAGCCCCCAGGCCGATCAGGACGAGCCAAATGAAAAGCACGAACCAAATCGGTGGCATGGACATCGGAGGCAACAACCCAAGAATTATCCTCCTGGCCATACCCCTTCCACTTGACAAGATACTGAAGCCTCCACCTCGAAAAACGAGAATCCAAAATCTTCTCAACCTCATATTCCAACTCCCCCTCAACCAACACCGGGGCAGGAGGGTCAACCGAGGGAACAACGGGCACCACATATCGCCGTAACAAAGATCTATGGAAAACATTATGAATGGCAAAAGTGGCTGGAAGAGCCAAACGAAAAGACACCGGATTAATAATTTCAGAAATTTTATAAGGACCAATAAACCGAGGCTTAAACTTAGGGGAGGAAACCTTCATAGGAACATGATGAGAAGACAACCAAACCAAATCCCCCACACGAAGCCGGGGACCAACACACCGACGACCGTTAGCAAAACGTTTAGCCCTTTCCTGAGACAACGTCAAATTGTCCACCACATGAGTCCAAATCTGCTGCAGCCTGTCCACCACAGAATCAACACCAGGACAATCAGAAGGCTCAACCTGCCCAGAAGAAAAACGAGGATGAAAACCAAAATTACAAAAGAAAGGTGAAACCAAAGTAGCCGAACTAGCCCGATTATTAAGGGCAAACTCGGCCAACGGCAAGAAAGCCACCCAATCATCCTGATCAGCAGACACAAAGCATCTCAAATAGGTCTCCAAGTTCTGATTAGTTCGCTCAGTTTGGCCATTAGTCTGAGGATGAAACGCCGAAGAAAAAGACAAATCAATGCCCATCCTAGCACAAAAGGCCCGCCAAAATCTAGAGACAAACTGAGAACCTCTGTCAGAGACAATATTCTCCGGAATCCATGCAAATGAACCACATGCTGAAAAAATAATGGAACCAGATCCGAGGAGGAAGGCAACTTAGGCAAAGGTACCAGATGGACCATTTTAGAGAACCGGTCACAAACAACCCAGATAACAGACATCTTCTGGGAAACAGGAAGATCCGAAATAAAATCCATGGAAATATGCGTCCAGGGCCTCTCAGGGACCGGCAGAGGCAAAAGCAACCCACTAGCGCGGGAACAGCAAGGCTTGGCCCGGGCGCAAGTCCCACAGGACTGCACAAAAGCACGCACATCGTGCGACAAGGAAGGCCACCAAAAGGACCTAGCAACCAAATCTCGGGTACCAAAAATCCCAGGATGACCAGCCAAGACTGAATAATGAACCTCAGAAATAACCTTACTTGTCCATCTATCAGGAACGAACATCTTCCCCACTGGACAGCGGTCAGGCCTATCAGCCTGAAATTCCTGAAGCACCCACCGCAAATCAGGGGAGATAGCAGAAAGAATCACCCCCTCCTTAAGAATGCCAACCGGCTCAAGGACTCCAGGAGAATCAGGTGAAAAACTCCTAGAGAGGGCATCAGCCTTAACATTCTTAGATCCCGGAAGATACGAGACCACAAAATCAAAACGGGAGAAAAACAGGGACCATCGAGCCTGTCTAGGATTCAGCCGCTTGGCCGACTCGAGGTAAATCAGATTCTTATGATCGGTCAGGACCACAACGCGGTGCTTAGCTCCCTCAAGCCAATGTCGCCACTCCTCAAACGCCCACTTAATAGCCAACAACTCCCGATTGCCGACATCATAATTGCGTTCCGCAGGCAAAAACTTTCTGGAAAAAAAAGCACACGGTTTCATCAAAGAACCATCAGATTCCCTCTGAGACAAAACAGCCCCTGCCCCAATCTCAGAAGTGTCGACCTCAACCTGAAAAGGAAGAGAAACATCCGGCTGACACAACACAGGGGCAGAAGTAAATCGGCGTTTAAGCTCCTGAAAGGCCTCAACAGCCTCTGAGGACCAATTCGTTACATCAGCGCCTTTCTTCGTCAAATCAGTAAGGGGCTTAACCACACTGGAAAAGTTGGCAATGAAACGGCGATAGAAATTAGCAAAGCCCAAAAATTTTTGAAGGCCCTTCACAGATGTGGGTTTGATCCAGTCATGAATAGCTTGGACCTTAACAGGATCCATTTCTATAGACGAGGGAGAAAAAATAAAACCCAAAAAAGAGACCTTCTGAACTCCGAATAGGCACTTAGACCCCTTCACAAATAAAGCATTATCACGAAGGATCTGGAACACCATCCTGACCTGCTTCACATGAGACTCCCAATCATCGGAAAAAATCCAAATATCATCCAAATATACAACCATGAATTTATCAAGATAATTGCGGAAAATATCATGCATGAAGGATTGGAACACAGATGGAGCATTAGTACTATACAGCCTAAATTTCTCTTATCTGTAACCCTGATTTGCTCATTGTCGTCCTTTTCTGTCATGGCATTTGTGGATTCAGGCGCTGCCCTGAACTTAATGGACTTAGAATTCGCCAGGCGCTGTGGTTTTTCCTTGCAGCCTTTGCAAAGCCCTATTCCTTTGAGGGGTATTACTGTTATGATGCGGTGGTCTAGGAGCAACATGGAACGAGCTCAGAGGGAAGTGGTAACTGTACTGACCGCAGTCCCTAAACTCAACACAACACTAGAAGCAGCCGTGGAATGCTCCTAACTCTCCCTAGGCATCTCGTCACAGCCTAAGAGCTAACTACCCCTGAAGACAGAAGCAGGAAAACTATCTTGCCTCAGAGAAAATCCCCAAACGATAGATTAGCCCCCACAAATAATGACTGTGAGTGGAGAGGAAAAAGACATACACAGAATGAAACCAGGATGAGCACAGGAGGCCAGTCTAGCTTGATAGATAGGACAGGATGGAACACTGTGCGGTCAGTATAAAACACTACAAAAATCCACGCAGAGTAAACAAAAAATCTCCACACCTGACTAAAGGTGTGGAGGGTCACTCTGCCTCCCAGAGCTTCCAGCAAGACAGAAAAATAATTCAAACTGATAATGCTGGACAAACAAAGAAAGCACGGAATGGATAAGTCCACAAACTATGGACAGAAAAAGTAAGCAAAAACTTAGCTTTGCTGAACTGGTCAGGAAAACAGGGAACTCCAAAGAGATGTGAATCCAACCAGGAACCATTTACAAGTGGCACTAGCTGAAGGAACAGCCAGGCTTAAATAGGTGAGAGAGGAGACGATAAGTGGAGGCAGCTGAATACAGCTAACTCCAAGGAGCAGCCATACCACTTGAAACCACAAGAGGGAGCCCAAGAGCAGAACTCACAAAAGTGCCACTTACAACCACCGGAGGGAGCCCAGGAGCAGAATTCACAACATAAGGGGTACTTTGCCAGCAAGCTTCAGGCAGCAGGGACCTTGCACATCAGCCTAAGTAGGACAGGCGTATGGACCTCCCCTGGAAGAGGAATCTACCATTGCCTCCTGGCTGGCCTGGCCATACCATCACTTGTTCTTGGTACTCTTGACTGTGGACTGCTACTGCCAGTAAACCAGGTAAAGACTTTACCACTCTGTGTCCTCCACTTATTTTCCGGCATACACCATCCTTGCCATACACCTTTGGAGCCCTGGGCACCCCGCTTCACCTGTGGGAAGCGTTACCATCTTGCTGCAACAACATCACCCCAGAGGACCCCTTTAAGCAACATCGGCCCCCTCTGACCGAGAACCACAGGTGGCGTCACGAATAGACTTTATTACCAATTTCCCCTTAAAAGACCTTTATCCTTTAAGTGAGTGCCCAGGGCCACAGACCGGGTCGCTGCCACCATGACATCCCCTTTAAGAGTGACCAGACCCGGTTCTGAGTACCCCACTGCCCTGGCGGGTGACTCAATAGCATACAACAAGTCCTTGACCACTCCCACTTGGTGGGACACGGAACCACAGTCTGTGTATATGTCAACCTAGGATATGGGATGGTTCTTGGAATCTCCATGGACACACCTTACCACCACCATCTTCCCAGGGACTAGCAAATGCAGAAGTGTGGCCCTTGCCAGGGTCACTAAACTCCATGAGACCAGAATTCATATCACCTGGACACCATTTACAGTAATCTGGCATTCCTGAGGCCCCTCCTTGCCAGGATGAGGGACAGTACTACAGGCAGGTTCATGGAAGTAGGAGTAGCGCTGGCCTACTCTGCAGTCAATTTGTTCCATGGTCATGGGACAATTAGCTCATATTTGATCAGGAACACGACACTCCCAGCAGACAATATTATGAGATATACCCCTTGAACATACAGTGAAGGAAATAGTTATTTGGTCCCTTACTGATTTTGGAAGTTTTCAAACTGACAAAGTCATGAACAGTCTATAACTTTAAAGGTAGGTTAATTTTAACAATGAGAGATAGAATATCAACAATAAAATCCAGAAAATCGCATCATATAAATTATAAAAATGTATTTGCATTTTGCAGTGAGAAACAAATATTGGAAACTTGGACCGAGAGGTGCCAGCTGCAGTTTAACAATGATAAATGTAAGGTTATACACATGGGAAGAAGGAATCAATATCACCATTACACACTGAACCAGAAACCACGGGTTATATCTGAAATGGAGACAGACTTAGGGATCCTAGTTAATGATAAACTTACCTGGAGCAGGCAGTGCCAGACAGTGGCTGCCAAGTCAAACAGGATCATGGGGTGCATTAAAAGGGGTCTGGATACACATGATGAGAGCATTATACTGCCTCTGTACAAATCCCTGGAGCACTGTGTACAGTTTTGGGCACCGGTGCTCTGGAGGGATATAATGAAACTAGAGCGAGTACAAATGAGGGCAACAAAATTAATAAAGGGGAGAGAGGAACTACAATACCCAAAGAGATTAGCAAAACTAGGATTATTTGGTCTAGAAAAAAGACGACTGAGGGGCGATCTAATAACCATCTATAAGTGTATAAGCGGACAATACAAATATCTCTCTGAGGATCTGTTTATACGAAGGAAGGTGACAGTCCCAAGGTAGCATTCTCTACGTCTGGAGGAGAGAAGGTTTTTCCACCAACATAGAAGAGGATTCTTTACTGTTAGGGCAGGGATAATCTGGAATTCCTTGCTTGAGGAGGTGGTGATGGTGAACTCAGTCGAAAGGTGCAAGAGAGGCCTGGATGTCTTCCTGGAGTGTAACTGCAACACCCCAGGGAACCGGTTGTTGCAGTGATGTTGCCTTCCTTTCAGAGGGTTATTTCACGCTTGGAGGCAAGGGAGATTCTCTCTATCAGGTAAGGCACTCACATTCAACACATCTGAATCTAGGCCTGGAGGGGGAGCTCAGGACCCGGATTCAGGGGAGCTTCTTTACACTTTATGTATCCTGGTCTGGAGGAGGAGCCAGTCAGTCTAAGGGAGTCAGAGAGAGGAGAGCAGTAGGACGTCAGGAGCAGATGTAGGGGCTGAGCAGCCACGAGGGAGCTGCTATCCCTGGAAAGAGTGCATTGTGGAGGAGCTAAGAGGAAAGAAGCACTGAGGAGGAAGTGGCTCAGGAGGGCAATAGTGGAAGGACACCCTAGGAGCCAGAGCGCAGGAACCAGGTACCGGGAGCCCGAGGTCGTGGTGTTCTCTAGGACGTGCGACAGAACCGGAGGGCATAGGACTGTATGTCAATTGCCTGCACCAAGTCTGAGGTGAATCAGTAACCTTAGAGCCCGGGTCCTGATAGAGACCCTATAAACAGGTTCGAACTGCCTATTGTACAGACATCTGTCTTAGGACAGGATAGAGGGGACTTGCAATAAGCTTCCAGCGGCAGGGACCTAATCAACTAAATAGCACAAGTAGGAAAGGCTTACGGACCTTACCTGGGAGAGGGATCTCCTATTGCCTCCAAGCCGGCCGGACCACAGCTACCCTGCACTTGGTACCCTGGACTGAGGACTACTACCATCAGTAAACCAGGTAGAGACTGAAAACCTATGTCCTCGTTCTTTGCCATATCATTCACCACACCATCGGTGCCCTACACTTGGGAAGCCCTGGGGATCCCGCTTCACCTGTGGGAAGCGTCACCATCTTGCTGCATACCATCACCCCAGAGGACCCCTTTAAGAAGCGTCGGTCCTCTCTGACCGAAAACCACAGGCGGCATCACGAACATAGACATTACAAATCCCCTTAAAAACCTTTCCCTTTAACCCCTTCCCGACCTGTGACACAGCGTATGCGTCATGAAAGTCGGTGCCAATCCGACCTGTGACGCATATGCTGTGTCACAGAAAGATCGCGTCCCTGCAGATCGGGTGAAAGGGTTAACTCCAATTTCACCCGGCCTGCAGGGACAGGGGGAGTGGTAGTTTAGCCCAGGGGGGGTGGCTTCACCCCCCCGTGGCTACGATCGCTCTGATTGGCTGTTGAAAGTGAAACTGCCAATCAGAGCGATTTGTAATATTTCACCTAAAAAACTGGTGAAATATTACAATCCAGCCATGGCCGATGCTGCAATATCATCGGCCATGGCTGGAAACACTAATGTGCCCCCACCCCACCGATCGCCCCCCCCGCCCCCCGATCTGTGGTCCGCTCCCCTCCGTCCTGTGCTCCGCTCCCCCGTCCTCCTGTCCGCTCCCCCCGTGCTCCAATCAAACCCCCCCGCACTCCGATCACCCCCCCCGCACAGCGATCGCCCCCCCGTGCTCCGATTCCCCCCCCGTGCTCCGATCCACCCCCCTGCACAGCGATCCCCCACCCCGTGCTCCAATCCACCCCCCCGTGTTCCGATCCACCCCCCCATGCTCCGATCCACCCCCCCCCCCGTGCTCCGACGCTCCCCCCGTGCCCTGATCTCCCCCCCCCTTATACTTACCTCCCGGGATCTGTCCGTCTTCTTTCCTGGGCGCCGCCATCTTCCAAAATGGCGGGCGCATGTGCAGTGTGCCCGCCGAATCTGCCGGCCAGCAGATTCGTTCCAAAGTGAGTTTTGATCACTGAGATATAACCTATCTCAGTGATCAAAATAAAAAAAAATAGTAAATGACCCCCCCCCCCCCCTTTGTCACCCCCATAGGTAGGGACAATAAAAAAATAAAGAATTTTTTTTTTTTTTACACTAAGGTTAGAATAGGGTTAGGGTTAGGGGTAGGGATAGGGTTAGGGGTTGGGTTAGGGTTAGGGTTAGGGTTAGGGCTAGGGTTAGGGGTAGGGTTAGGGTTAGGGCTAGGGTTAGGGGTAGGGTTAGGGGTAGGGCTAGGGTTAGGGTTAGGGTTTCGGTATGTGCACACGTATTCTGTTCCTCTGCGGATTTTTCCGCTGCGGATTTGATAAATCCGCAGTGCTAAACCGCTGTGGATTTATCGCGGATTTACCGCGGTTTTTCTGCGCATTTCACTGCGGTTTTACAACTGCGATTTTCTATTGGAGCAGTTGTAAAACCGCTGCGGAATCCGCAGAAAGAAGTGACATACTGTGAAATGTAAACCGCTGCGTTTCCGTGCAGTTTTTCCGCAGCATGTGTACAGCGATTTTTATTTCCCATAGGTTTACATTGAACTGTAAACTCATGGGAAACTGCTGCGGATCTGCAGCGTTTTCCGCAGCGTGTGCACATACCTTTAGAATTAGGCTATGTGCACACGGTGCGGATTTTGCTGCGGATCTGCAGCGGATTGGCCGCTGCGGATTCGCAGCAGTGTTCCATCAGGTTTGCAGTTCCATGTAAACATATGGAAAACCAAATCCGCTGTGCCCATGGTGCGGAAAATACCACGCGGAAATGCTGCGTTGTATTTTCCGCAGAATGTCAATTCTTTGTGCGGATTCCGCAGTGTTTTACACCTGTTCCTCAATAGGAATCCACAGGTGAAATCCGCACAAAAAACACTGGAAATCCACGGTAAATCCGCAGGTAAAACGCAGTGCCCTTTACCCGCGGATTTTTCAAAAATGATGCTGAAAAATCTCACACGAATCCGCAACGTGGGCACATAGCCTTAGGGTTAGGGTTGGAATTAGGGTTGTGGTTAGGGATGTGATTAGGGTTATGGCTACAGTTGGGATTAGGGTTAGGGGTGTGTTGGGGTTAGTGTTGGAGTTAGAATTGAGGGGTGTCCACTGTTTAGGCACATCAGGGGTCTCCAAACGCAACATGGCGCCACCATTGATTCCAGCCAATCTTGTATTCATAAAGTCAAATGGTGCTCCCTCACTTCCGAGCCCTGACGTGTGCCCAAACAGTGGTTTACCCCCACATATGGGGTATCAGCGTACTCAGGATAAACTGCGCAACAATTACTTGGGTCCAATTTCTCCTGTTACCCTTGTGAAAATAAAAAAATGCTTGCTAAAACAGAATTTTTGAGGAAAGAAAAATTATTTTTTATTTTCACGGCTCTGCGTTGTAAATGTCTGTGAAACACTTGGGAGTTCAAAGTGCTCACCACATATCTAGATAAGTTCCTTGCGGGGTCTAGTTTCTATAATGGGGTCACTTGTGGGGGGTTTCTACTGTTTAGGCACACCAGGGGCTCTGCAAACGCAACGTGACATCCGCAGACCATTCCATCAAAGTCTGCATTTCAAAAGTCACTACTTCCCTTCGGAGCCCTGACGTGTGCCCAAACAGTGGTTTACCCCCACACATGGGGTATCAGCGTACTCAGGACAAACTGGACAACAACTTTTGTGGTCCAATTTCTCCTGTAACCCTTGGGAAAATAAAAAATTCTGGGCTAAATAATTATTTTTGAGGAAAGAAAACGTATTTATTATTTTCACGGCTCTGTGTTATAAACTTCTGTAAAGCACTTGGGGGTTCAAAGTGCTCACCGCATATCTAGATAAGTTCCTTTGGGGGTCTAGTTTCCAAAATGGGGTCATTTGTGGGGGGTTTCTACTGTTTAGGCACACCAGGGGCTCTGCAAACGCAACGTGACGCCCGCAGACCATTCCATCAAAGTCTGCATTTCAAAAGTCACTACTTCCCTTCTGAGCCCCGACGTGTGCCCAAACAGTGGTTTACCCCCACACATGGGGTATCAGCGTACTCAGGACAAACTGGACAACAACTTTTGTGGTCCAATTTCTCCTGTAACCCTTGGGAAAATAAAAAATTCTGGGCTAAATAATTATTTTTGAGGAAAGAAAACGTATTTATTATTTTCACTGCTCTGTGTTATGAACTTCTGTAAAGCACTTGGGGGTTCAAAGTGCTCACCTCACATCTAGATAAATTCCTTTCGGGGTCTAGTTTCCAAAATGAGGTCACTTGTGGGGGGTTTCTACTGTTTAGCCACATCAGGGGCTCTGCAAACGCAACGTGACGCCCGCAGAGCATTCAAAACGTCACTACTTCACTTCCGAGCCCCAGCATGTGCCTAAACAGTGGTTTACCCCCACATATGGGGTATCTACGTACTCAGGAGAAACTGTACAACAACTCTTGGGGTCAAATTTCTCCTGTTACCCTTGGGAAAATAAAAAATAGCGGGCTAAAAAATCATTTTTGAGAAAATAATTTTTTTATTTTATTTTCATGGCTCTGCGTTATAAACTTCTGTGAAGTACTTGAGGGTTCAAAGTGCTCACCACACATCTAGATTAGTTCCTTTGGGGGTCTAGTTTCCAAAATGGGGTCATTTGTGGGGGATCTCCAATGTTTAGGCACACAGGGGCTCTCCAAACGCGACATGGTGTCCGCTAATGATTGGAGCTAATTTTCCATTTAAAAAGCCAAATGGCGTGCCTTCCCTTCTGAGCCCTGCCGTGCGCCCAAACAGTGGTTTACCCCCACATATGGGGTATCTGCGTACTCAGGACAAACTGGACAACAACATTTGTGGTCCAATTTCTCCTATTACCATTGGCAAAATAGGAAATTCCAGGCTAAAAAATCATTTTTGAGAAAAGAAAAGTTATTTTTTATTTTCATGGCTCTGCATTATAAACTTCTGTGAAGCACCTGGGGGTTTAAAGTGCTCAGTATGCATCTAGATAAGTTCCTTGGGGGGTCTAGTTTCCAAAATGGGGTCACTTGTGGGGGAGCTCCAATGCATAGGCACACAGGGGCTCTCCAAACGCGACATGGTGTCCGCTAACAATTGGAGCTTATTTTCCATTCAAAAAGTCAAAAGGCGTGCCTTCCCTTCCGAGCCCTGCCGTGTGCCCAAACAGTGGTTTACCCCCACATATGAGGTATCGGCGTACTCGGGAGAAATTGCTCAACAAATTTTAGGATCCATTTTATCCTATTGCTCATGTGAAAATGAAAAAATTGAGGCGAAAATAAATTTTTTGTGAAAAAAAAGTACTTTTTCATTTTTACGGATCAATTTGTGAAGCACCTGAGGGTTTAAAGTGCTCACTAGGCATCTAGATAAGTTCCTTGGGGGGTCCAGTTTCCAAAATGGGGTCACTTGTGGGGGAGCTCCAATGTTTAGGCACACAGGGTCTCTCCAAACGTGACATGGTGTCCGCTAAAGAGTGCAGCCAATTTTTCATTCAAAAAGTCAAATGGCGCTCCTTCCCTTCCAAGCTGCCCATCAACTAGAGAGGTCCACCTCCTTATCTGAGATGGTGGAGAAAAGAAAAGGAACCGCCCACGAAGACGGGCGTGGTACAGCAAAACCGCGGGAAACAACACCGAGGAGGCAGAACCGGTAACCAACATGGCAGAGGGAGGTGAGCAGACCCCGGAGCGTGGGATGGAGCAAGAAGACTCTCCCAGCCGGGACCTACAAGAACTGTACCCGACATCGTTGATGCATCCGAACCTCCTGCGGAGATAGGTGGAGGAGCTCACCTGGCAGCTTATGAAGATGCAACAGGAGAAGAGGCATACCTAGGGTTTTGGTTCAGGGGGGCTTCTGAGTGGGCCCCTAACCAAATAACCTTCATTACAATTCGGTGACGTGCCCTAATAGTGGAGGAGAACCTCAGCAGGTGACCGTGCTATTAGGCCGGCGTCACACTAGGCGTAGGGAAATACGGTCTGTATTATACAGGCGCAATATGCAGAAATGTTCCCAAAACAGTGATCCATATGTAATCCGTAGGCAGAGTGTGGCAGCGTATTTTGCGCATGTAAACCTCCGTATGTAATCCGTATGGCATCCGTACAGCGAGATTTTCTCGCCGGCTTGCAAAACAGACATAGAATGGATCTATGGGCTCAAATATTCATGAAAACATATATAAAGTCTATATATATATATATATATATATATATATATATATATATATATTGTATATATATATATATGTGTGTCTCAGTGACACATATATATATTGTATACAATTGTGGCCAAAGATATTGACACCCCTGCAATTCTGTCAGATAATACTCAGTTTCTTCCTGATAATGATTGCAAACACAAATTATTTGGTATTATTATCTTCATTTAATTTGTCTTAAATGAAAAAACACAAAAAGAATTGTCCTGAAGCCAAATTGGATATAATTCCACACCAAGCATAAAAAGGGGGTGGACAAAAGTATTGGCACTGTTCGAAAAATCATGTGATGCTTCTTTAATTTGTGTAATTAACAGCACCTGTAACTTACCTGTGGCACCTAACAGGTGTTGGCAATAACTAAATCACACTTGCAGGCAGTTGACATGGATTAAAGTTGACTCAACCTCTGTCCTGTGTCCTTGTGTGTACCACATTGAGCATGGAGAAAAGAAAGAAGACCAAAGAGCTGTCTGAGGACTTGAGAAACCAAATTGTGAGGAAGCATGAGCAATCTCAAGGCTACAAGTCCATCTCCAAAGACCTGAATGTTCCTGTGTCTACCGTGCGCAGTGTCATCAAGAAGTTTAAAGCCTATGGCACTGTGGCTAACCTCACTAGATGTGGACGGAAAAGAAAAATTGACAAGAGATTTCAACGCAAGATTGTGCGGATGTTGGATAAAGAACCTCGACTAACATCCAAACAAGTTCAAGCTGCGCTGCAGTCCGAGGGTGCAATGGTGTCAACCCGTACTATCAGTCGGCGTCTGAATGAAAAGGGACTGTATGGTAGGAGACCCAGGAAGACCCCACTTCTTACCCCGAGACATAAAAAAGCCAGGCTGGAGTTTGCCAAAACTTGCCTAAAAAGCTTAAAACGTTTTGAAAGAATGTTCTCTGGTCAGATGAGATAAAAGTAGAGCTTTTTGGGCAAAGGCATCAACATAGAGTTTACAGGAGAAAAAAAGAGGCATTCAAAGAAAAGAACACGGTCCCTACACTCAAACATGGCGGTGGTTCCCTGATGTTTTGGGGTTGCTTTGCTGCCTCTGGCACTGGACTGCTTGACCGTGTTCATGGCATTATTAAGTCTGAAGACTACCTACAAATTTTGCAGCATAATGTAGGACCCAGTGTGAGAAAGCTGGGTCTCCCTCAAAAGGTTATGTGTCTTCCAGCAGGACAATGACCCAAAACACACTTCAAAAAACACTAGAAAATGGTTTGAGAGAAAGCACTGGAGACTTCTGAGGTGGCCAGCAATGAGTCCAGACCTGAATCCCATAGAACACCTGTGGAGAGATCTAAAAATGGCAGTTTGGAGAAGGCACCCTTCAAATATCAGGGACCTGGAGCAGTTTGCCAAAGAAGAATGGTCTAAAATTCCAGAAGAGCATTGTAAGAAACTCATTGATGGTTACCAGAAGCGGTTGGTCGCAGTTATTTTGGCTAAAGGTTGTGCAACCAAGTATTAGGCTGAGGGTGCCAATACTTTTGTCTGGCCCATTTTTGGAGTTTTGTGTGAAATGATCAATGTTTTGCTTTTTGCTTCATTCCCTTTTGTGTTTTTTCATTTAAAGCAAATTAAATGAAGATAATAATGCCAAAGAATTTGTGACTGCAATCATTTTCAGGAAGAAACTGAGTATTATCTGACAGAATTGCAAGGGTGTCAATACTTTTGGCCACAACAATACAATATATATACGGTATATATATATATATATATATATATATATATATATATATATATATTATATTTAATACAACGCTAGATAGCTTAAAAGCCGGTAATTCAATTGCCGGCTTTTGCTATCTCCTTCTCAAACCCGACAGGATATGAGACATGGTTTACATACAGTAAACCATTTCATATCCCTTATTTTTTTACATATTCCTCATTAATAATGTTACAAGTGTATGTGTGTAAAATTTGGGGGCTCTAGCTGTTAAAATAAAGGGTTAACTCAATTTTCTTCGCAAGAGTGGGAAAGCCAGTGACTGAGGGCAGATATTAATAGCCTAGAGAGGGACCATGGTTATTGCCCCCCCCCCCGGCTAAAGACATCTGCCCCCAGCCACCCCAGAAAAGGCACATCTGTAAGATGCGCCTATTCTGGCCACATTCTTCCCACTCCCCTATAGTGGTGGGATATGGGGTAATAAAGGGTTAATGTCACCTTGCTATTGTAAAGTGACATAATGGAGAGATGTCAATAAGACACTTATCCATTATTAATCCGATAGTAGTAAATGGTTAATAAAACACACACACATTAGGAAAAAAGTATTTAATTGAAATAAAGACACAAGGTGTTGTAATAGTTTATTATACTCTCAATCCAGAGCCCCCAAATTTTGCACACAGACACTTGGAACCTTATTAGTGCCAAATATGTAAAAAAATAACGGATATGAAATGGTTTACTGTATGTAAACCATGTCTCATATCCTGTCGAGTTTGGGAAGGAGATAGCAAAAGCTGGCAATTGAATTACCGGCTTTTCTGCGATCTAGCAATGTATAATATATATATATATATATATATATGTGTCTCAATGACATATATATATATATATATATATATATATATATATATATATCAACCTATTCTATGTGTAGACATTTATTTTACCTATTCTAATAAAACCTGTCAGTGTGATTTTACTGTACACCGCACTGAATTGCCGGCTTTTCTATAGAACACCGGTGCGTATTTCTCACAAGTCACACTGTTGGTCGGCGTGTAATCTGTATCTTTCTCGCCCCCATTGACTTTCATTGGCGTATTTTTTGCGCAATACGCTGACAAACGCAGCATGCTGCGATTTTGTACGGCCGTAAAATACAGATGCGTAATATACGCCAGATAGAAGCTGCCCCATAGAGAATCACTGGTCCATGTGCAATGCGTAGTTTTTACGCATCTCATACGTCCGTAAAACTCTCTAGTGTGACACCGGCCTTACTGAACATAATCTCTATGTAACGACTAGGGTTAAGCGACTTTTAGTTCTTTAGGGTCGAGTCGGGATTTGCGAAACCCGACTATCTCAAAAGTAGAGTCGAGTGAAATCGGCCGATTATCGCGAAAAGTCGGGGATCGACCGAAACACGAAACCCAATGCCAGTCAATGGGGAAGCATAGTCGGCAGTGAGTGGAGGCCAGGAAAACACCTACAGTGCCCATTTTAATGGCAAAAACATCCATTCTTGGTACTGAAGCTTGTCAATCTTAATTTACCTTATAATAATAGTTAGGCATTGGACATTGGGGGTCATTTGGCTAAAGTTGTGGGAGGTATGGCTGGGTCAAGTATTTAGTGGGCCCAGGAAACGTGGACCATGTCACGGCAGTGGAGCAGGGAGAGGTAAGTATTTCAACTTTGCAAGTGCTGTGATCCTGAGCAAGCAGGGGGGGCCCACTCGTTTGCATTGGCACTGGCACAGGGCCCCTCAAAGTACGGCGGTGTGTTTGAACGGCGGGGGCACCTCCCAGCGACACATTTGCGTACAATGAGGGGCCCTGTGCCAGTGACGTCGCCAATGAGTATTCCCTCCCCACCTGATGAAGGAACCTGCACTTTCATCTGCACCTTCCTCTTTGTCCCCGTGTAAGGTGGTATAGTATGCGGGAAGGGGAACCTGACTTTCAGCAGGGTCAGAATCTGGCTGTGTAGCATGCAAGGGGAATGTAGCGGTCTGGGTCAATGTACCAGCAGAGTCATCTAGCACTGGCTGGGTAATGGGCAGGATGAGGATGAAACACAGATATAGTCCCAAATACAAAAGTAGGCTAAAAGCAGTTCAAAATTGGTAACAGGACTAAACAGGCGGCATTGCTTTGTTCAGCGGAGGACAACTGTAATGAGGGGCAGACACAGTTAATAGGCCCAAATAAGAAAGTAGGCTAAATGCAGTTCAAAATTGGTAACAGTAGTAAACAGGCGGCACTGCTTTGTTCAGTGGAGAACAGCAAGAAGCGGCAGACAACGTTAGTAGGCCCCAACCAAACTAGTAGGCCAAATGCAGTGTAATATTAACAACTACTTAATGAGAGCCTGAAAATGGAAGTTCAGGACAGGAAACCAGGAGAACAGCAAAGAGCGGCAGACACCGTTAGTAGGCCCCAACCAAACTAGTAGGCCAAATGCAGTGTAATATTAACAACTACTTAATGAGAGCCTGAAAATGGAAGTTCAGGACAGGAAACCAGGAGAACAGCAAAGAGTGGCAGACACCGTTAGTAGGCCCCAACCAAACTAGTAGCCCCACTGCATTTGTTCCATTTAACAACTATTTAACAAGAGCCTGAAGATAGAAGCTCAGGAAAGGAAACAAGGAGAACACCTTGAAGCGGCAGACACTGTTAGTAGGCCCCAACCAAACTTGGAGCCCCACTGCATTTGTTCCATTTAACAACTATTTAACAAGAGCCTGAAGATAGAAGGTTAGGAAAGGCAACCTGGAGAACACCTTGGAGCGGCAGACACTGTAGGCCCCAACCAAACTAGTAGCCCCACTGCAGTTTTAAAATTCCGATAGGCTGAAAACCTGACAATTGCAGGTCATTTTTTTAAGAGGACAGCTGTATTGAGTGGCACAGACAGACACTGCTAGTAGGCCCTACACCACAAAGTTGACTCGATGCAGGTTTAAAAAAGGTTACATGGGTACAAAGGCAGCATTAAAATACAATGAAGAAAGAGTAAGCAGCACAGCCTGGTAACTAGAAACGGAGTGGAACCACCAAAGGAACCTCCGAGCCCAAAAGGTATAGGGAGGTGCTCACGTCTGAAACACAGCAAATGTCAATTAATAAAAAAGTAAAGAAAGACGTGGCAACACTCACCAATCCTGTGAAGCAGATAATGCCCTCTATTCAAGCAATGGCGAAGCCGTGTTCACGGCACGGGGGAGCGAGGAACAAGAGGTGAGCGGGGAGAGGACAACAGCCGCCCCGCGCCAACACCCGTAGAAGCGCCGGTGTTGGCGCGGGGCGGCTGTTGTCCTCTCCCCGCTCACCTCTTGTTCCTCGCTCCCCCGTGCCGAGAACACGGCTTCACCATTGCTTGAATAGAGGGAATTATCTGCTTCACAGGATTGGTGAGTGTTGCCACGTCTTTCTTTACTTTTTTATTAGTTGACAAAGGCAGCATTGTTGTGGTCAGTGGAGGACTATTGGAAGGAGGGACCGCAGACAGACTTAATAGGCCTAAAATAGAAACAAGTAGGCTCTATGCACTTTTAATTAGGTTCCAGGGGTACACAGGCAGCATTGGTGTGGTCAGCGGAGGACAATTGGAAGGAGTGTCTGACACAGTTAGTACTCCAAAATAATACATGGATGTTAATGTCTCGCAAAAAAAAAAAAAAACAAAACAAAAAAAAAGGGTGGCATACATAGGTACAGGGGTGGGCTCCTCTGCTGACTTTCAGACATTGTTATTTGGCGCAAAGTATTTACTGGTGTAAATGTAGAACAGGGCCACTGAATATTTTAAGTAGCATCATACATGTCAACAAATTGGTATTGTCAGTGCCAGGCATTGAAGGATTTCACCGCATAGACTAAACAGCGGTGGAGCAGTGACAGATAATTTTGCAAGTGGTAGAGCACAGTTTGAGCTGGGGGGTGGGGGGCACTCTCTCGTGCCTGGTGGTACTGGCCCAAGGCCCCTCATGTTACAACGGTGTGTCTGACGTTGGGTGCGCGCCACCACCGCCAGAGACACTTCATTGTACTATGAGGGACCCAGTGCCAGTGCCGTTGACCAAAAGTGGGCACACCCACCTCTTCAGACAAACGGCACTCTCACGGGTGCTTTCGCCAAGTGGCGAGACCACGGCCCCGTGGGGGGAGTCAGCCCATTTAGGGAGGTGTAAACATGTTGTATGCTGGACATACAGCAGCTGCAAATGGAGAAATTGGAACACTCAGTAAGACCAGTCCAAAAGCAAGACCTTTTTAAAGGAAAGCTAGGTGTCAGCCGGGAAAGGTGGGGCAAAATAATTAGAAATCCATGAGTGGTTAATTTTAATGAAGGTTAGATCATCAACATTTTGGGTAGCCAGATGAGTCCTTTTTTCGGTCAGTATTGAACCAGCAGCACTGAATACTCTTTCTGATAGCACACTAGCTGCTGGGCAAGCGAGCTCCTGCAATGCATATTCGGACAATTCAGGCCAGGTGTCTATTTTGGATGCCCAGTAATCAAATGGGAATGACAGGTGAGGGAGAACATCGATAGGGGAGGAAAAATAGTTAGTAACCATACTGGACAAATGTTGTCTCCTGTCACTTTGAATTGTACCTGTCCTGTCTGCGGTCATTGCGAAATCACTCCACAACCTTTTCAGAAAACCCCTCTGTCCAATGCCACTTCTGATTTGTGCACCTCTAACACCTCTGCCCTGTTGCCCCCTGCAGCTCGTGTGAGAACCATCACCACCGCTGTGTGCTGGGAATGCCTGAACCAAACGGTCTACTGTTTGGTTGCCAATATTTGTTCAAGGTTCTCATGTGGCATGATGTTTTGCAGTTTCCCCTTATAGCGTGGATCCAGGAGGCAGGCCAACCAGTGATCGTCATCGGTCATCATTTTTATAATGCGGGGGTCCCTTTTTAGGATACGCAAGGCATAATCCGCTATGTGGGCCAATGTTCCAGTTGTCAATTCACTGCTTGTGCTGTGTTGAGGTGCACTTTTGGGCAAATCAACGTCACTTGCCTCCCTCAAAAACCCTGAACCTGGCCTTGCAATACTACCAGTTTCTATTGCCCCTGAGAAGCTTCCTCATCCAAAAAATACTCATCCCCATCATCCTCCTTGTCCTCCTCCTCTTCGCCCGCCACCTCGTACAGTAGACTTCCCTGACCAGACAATGGCTGACTGTCATCATGGCTTCCCTCGTCCTCGGCTGCAGACGCCTGCTCTTTTATGTGCGTCAAACTTTGCATCAGCAGACGCATTAGGAGGATGCTCATGCTTATTATGGCATTGTCTGCACTAACCAGCCGTGTGCATTCCTCAAAACACTGAAGGACTTGACAGAGGTCTTGTAGCTTCGACCACTGCACACCTGACAACTCCATGTCTGCCATCCAACTGCCTGCCCGTGTACGTGTATCCTCCCACAAATACATAACAGCACACCTCTGTTCGCACAGCCTCTGAAGAATGTGCAGTGTGGAGTTCCACCTTGTTGCAACGTCGATGATTAGGCGGTGCTGGGGAAGGTTCAAAGATCGCTGATGGTTCTGCATACGGCTGGAGTGTACGGGCGAACGACGGATGTGCGTGCAAAGTCTGCGCACCTTCAGGAGCAGGTTGGGTAACCCCGGATAACTTTTCATGAAGCACTGCACCACCAGGTTTAAGGTGTGAGCCAGGCAAGGAATGTGTTTCAGTTGTGAAAGGGCTATGGCAGCCATAAAATTCCTTCCGTTATCACTCACTACCTTGCCTGCCTCAAGATGTACACTGCCCAGCCATGACTGAGTTTCTTGCTGCAAGAACTCGGACAGAACTTCCGCGGTGTTTCTGTTGTCTCCCAAACACTTCATTGCCAATACAGCCTGCTGACGCTTGCCACTAGCTGTTCCATAATGGGACACCTCGTGTGCAACAGTGTCAGCTGCGGATGGAGTGGTTGTGCGACTGCGGTCTGTGGACGAGCTCTCGCTTCTGCTGGAGGACCAGGAGGAGGAGGAGGGGGGGCGAACGCCTACAGCCAACTGTTTCCTAGACTGTGGGCTAGGCAGAACTGTCCCAATATTGCTGTCCCCTGTGGACCCTGCATCCACCACATTAACCCAGTGTGCCGTGATGGACACGTAACGTCCCTGGCCATGCCTACTGGTCCATGCATCTGTTGTCAGGTGCACCTTTCTACTCACAGATTGCCAGAGTGCATGGACAATGCGGTCTTTTACATGCTGGTGGAGGGCTGGGATGGCTTTTCTCGAAAAGAAGTGTCGACTGGGTAGCTCGTAGCGTGGTACAGCGTAGTCCATCAGGGCTTTGAAAGCTTTGCTTTCAACTAACCGGTAGGGCATCATCTCTAACGAGATTAGTCTAGCAATGTGGGCGTTCAAACCCTGTGTACGCGGATGAGAGGATGAGTACTTCCTTTTCCTAACAAGAGTCTCTTGTAGGGTGAGCTGGACTGGAGAGCTGCATATGGTGGAACTAGCGGGGGTGCCGGTGGAAATGGCAGACTGAGAGAGGGTTGGTGATGATGGTATTCTTGCAGTTGGCCTACATACAGTGTTTCCTACCAAGAACCTGGTTATTCTCTGACTGCTTTGGCCTTGCGACGAAATCTCCACATTTGCTGCAGGTGGTGTGGTAAACGGTGGGCTTACAGTGAGGGAAGGGATGTAGTGTTGCTGACTAGCTTCATTGTGAGAGGGTGCAACAATGTTAAGGGACGTTTGGTAGTTAGTCCAGGCTTGCAAGTGCATGGTGGTTAAATGTCTATGCATGCAACTTGTATTTAGATTTTTAACATTCTGACCTCTGCTGAAGGTCCTTGAGCATTTCTTACAGATGACTTTGCACTGATCATTTGGATCTTGGATAAAAAAATGCCAGACTGCACTCTTTCTACTATCGGATACCTTTTCAGGCATTGCACACTGAGCTACTTTAACCGGATGGCCACGCTGTCCTACAACTGGTTTTGGTTTTGCCACACGTTTTTGGCGAGATACGGGAGATCATTTGTGAACAGCAGTTTTCAGCTCTTTCCGCAGACTCTCGATTGGATTGAGGTCTGAACTTTGACTTGGCCATTCTAAAACCTGGATACGTTTATTTGTGAACCACTCCATTGTAGATTTTGCTTTATATTTGGGATCATTGTCTTGTTGGAAGACAAATCTCCATCTCAGTCTCAGGTCTTTTGCAGGCTCCAACAGGTTTTCTTCAAGAATGGTCCTGTATTTGGCTCCATCCATATTCCCATCAATTGTAACCATCTTCCCTGTCCCTGTTGAAGAAAAGCAGGCCCAAACCATGATGCTGCCACCACCATGTTTGACAGTGGAGATGGTGTGTTCAGGGTGATGAGCTATGTTGCCTTTATGCCAAACATATCGTTTGGCATTGTTGCCAAAAAGTTTGATTTTGGTTTCATCTGACCAGAGCAACTTCTTTCACATGTTTTGTGTGTATCCCAGGTAGCTTATTGCAAACTTTAAACAACACTTTTTATGGATATCTTTGAGAAATGGTATTCTTCTTGCCACTCTTCCATAAAGGCCAGATTTGTGCAGTCTATGACTGATTGTTGTCCTATGGACAGACTGTCCCACCTCAGCTGTAGATCTCTGCAGTTCATCCAGAGTGATCATGGGCCTCTTGGCTGCATCTCTGATCAGTCTTCTCCTTGTTTGAGATGAAAGTTTAGAGGGACAGCTGGGTCTTGGTAGATTTGCAGTGGTATGATGCTCCTTCCATTTCAATATGATCGTTTGCACAGTGCTCCTTGGGATGTTCAAAATTTTGGAAATCATTTTGTATCCAAATCCGGCTTTAAACTTCTTCACAACAGTATCACGGACCTGCAAGTTGTGTTCCTTGGTCTTCATGATGCTCTCTGTGCTTCAAACAGAACCCTGAGACTATCACAGTGCAGGTGCATTTATATGGAGACTTGATTACACACAGGTGGATTATATTTATCATTAGGCATTTAGGGAAACATTGGATAATTCAGAGATCCACAAAGAACTTCTGGAGTGAGTTTGCTGCACTGAAAGTAAAGGGGCAAATAATATTTCACGCCCCACTTTTCAGTTTTTGAATTTCCACAAAAATTTAAAATAACCAATGAATTTCGTTCAACTTCACAATTGTGTTCCACTTGTTGTTGATTCTTCACCAAAAATTTACATTTGGTATCTTTATGTTTGAAGCATGATATGTGGGAAAAGGTTGAAAAGTTCCAGGGGGCCGAATACTTTCGCAAGGCACTGTATCTGAGGTAATTAGCATATGTCAAGTACAGCATTAAAACTTTTTTAAGAGAATATACATACTGCTGTCTGCGTTATCAAGGACTAGATTGGAATGCAAGATTAGGGCTATAACATGAGGGACCTCACAGTGCTAATTATATAAAAAATTCTATGTTACCAGATAATTCAGGGTCCTTTTTGTAATATTTAGAAATGAGCGAGCACTAAAATTCTCGGGTGCTCATTGCTCGAACCTAACAATTCCTAATACTTGAATGCACGTTTTGAGTAACGAGTATAAAGGGAGTAAATGGGAAAGCCAAGCTTTTACTGGCAGACCCTACAAAGAGGTCTGGGGGCAGTGAAAATGATGAAATGGAAGGGAAAAGTGCTAAATGGAAGGAGAACAGCATGGGCAAGACTCCTGAAATCATCTCTGACTCCCAGATGACTGCTGAGAATAATGGTGTCACACTTTCACTCCACTTTAGAAAGTGACAATAAAACATTCCAAATTAGAGAAATGGCATTTACAAGAAAAAAAATGTTAAGAAACATTTTTTCCTGTATAATGACTTGTATATAAGGCAACATTTATAAAGGATTTAAAAAAATTATAATTTAAATCGAAATACATTCTGTTCAAATTGTTGTGTATTGGTACTCCTAGACCTATAAGGGTATGTGCACACGTTGCAGATTTCCTGCGGATCCGCACCATTTTTTTCCATGCAGAAATGCTGCAGATCCACAAGTGATTTACAGTACAATGTAAATAAATGGCAAAAAAAAATGCTGTGCTAATGGTGCGGAAAATTCTGCACAGAAAACGCAGCAGATTAAAAAAAGGACCATGTCAATTCTTTGTGCGGATCTGCAGAGTTTCTGCACCCATTCCATAATAGAAATCTGCAGGGGTAAAAATATATGAAAGCCGCACAGAATCCGCCGTAAATCTGCAACAAAAACGCATAAAATCCGCAAAAAAGCGCAAATTTTGACGTGTATTTTCTGCCAAGAGATGCAGAATCCGCACAGAAAATTCCACAGGCAAATCCGCAACATGTACACATAGCCTAAAAGCTTTGCAGTAAGTGTAAATTCTGCCAAACAAACCAAACCAAACCAACCAACAACCAAAGTCATCCATACACCCTTGAAGGCATCAGCTATATTGCCTTATTCAAATATTGTGAACTAAGTTTAGTTATGGTACTCATACACTCATAAAGGCTTTGCACTTTGTGCAAAGCCAGGAAAAAATTGAAGTACGGTCATCCATAGACCCTAGGAGGCAAAGACTGGTGAGCCAAATATTGAATAGTAAAAAGACTTTATGTGCTGCTATCAACTGGTGGTGTGTAAAAGTTGGTTCTAATCTAGGCTTTGTTCATTGTTATCCGAGTGAGCCTGTCTGTACTTTATTTTGATTGGCAAAAGTGTCTGCTTTTTATGACCCCACTGTGGCACTAAAAATCCGCTCAGACAAGACAATGGTAAGTGACAAGCAAGACAGCACAAAACTTCCAAAGCATAGAGGACAGCTCAAACCAGGTGTTCAGCTTTGAAGCTGAAGGTCACAGAGGAATTAGTGAGTATGCTGGTTTGATCGGCCAGGTATTGTTTGATCGTTTTTAAAATCTTTCCCCTGCAGAATTACCCGGTCGCCAGGCCCTGGATGCTGGGCTGATGTCATAAATTGGCCCACACCTTTGCAAGTGTCCCCCTGCGTCTGCTGTACTGGGTGTGTCTGTCTTACACCTTTCATCCTTGGTTGGAGCAGGAATCCGACCCCCTGCTGCTAGCATTAAAGGGAACCTGTCACCCCCAAAAGCGAAGGTGAGCTAAGCCCACCAGCATCAGGGGCTTATCTACAGCATTCTGTAATGCTGTAGATTCGCCCCCGATGTATTCTGATAGATGAGAATAAGAGGTTAGATTATACTCACCCAGGGGCAGTCCCGGTCCGGTTCTGGTCCGATGGGCGTCGCGGTCTGGTCCGGTTACGATGACGTCCTCCTCTTGTATTTTTGCTGATGCTCTGGTGCAGGCATACTTTGTCTTGCCTGTTGAGGGCAGAGCAAAGTACTGCAGTGCGCAGGCGCCGTGAAAAGTTTAAGAGGCCCGGTGCCTGCGCACTGCAGTACTTTGCTCTGCCCTCAACAGGGCAGACAAAGTACGCCTGCACCGGAGCCGCAGCATGAATACAAGAAGAGGATCTCAAGAAGACGGGAGGCCCCGGACCGGACCACGATGCCCATCGGACCAGAACCGGACCAGGACCGCCCCTGGGTGAGTATAATCTAACCTCTTTTTCTCATCTTTCAGGATACATCGGGGGCTTATCTACAGCAATACAGAATGCTGTAGATAAGCCATTGATGCTGGTGGGCTTAGCTTACCTTCGATTTTGGGGGTGACAGGTTCCCTTTAACTGATGGAACTTTGTTCAACATACTTTTTCACACTTGCCTTCTGGTATAGCACCATTTTAGAAGACCTCTCCGCCTCAGGAAGGAGAGATGCAAAGTTCTAGCGTGGGTCTAGCAGGGTGAACAGCCAGTACTCTTTTTTTGGCCAAGATGAATGTAACACAAGGGTCACAGGAAAGGCAGTCAGGACATAAAGTCTGCCATATGTGCCATTGTCTCTACAGCCAACACTTCCCTATCTCCAACATGATGACTACTCTCCATCTCCTCTTCCATCTCTTCCACCTAATTGCGCTCCCCAGCCCATCCAGACAGAAGAGATGCAGCAAAGCTTGTTTGGGTACTAGCCTCTTTTCCGCTCAGCCAGCTCCTATTCCAACTCCTTTTTTTCAGCCTCCACCTTCTCATTGTTACCTAATCCACACAGAGCAGATGAGATGAGGCTGGGCAGTATCTCCCTGTCTCATGTCATCCTCTGTCTCCACCTGGGCCGCATACAAAGCTTCATGTTCATTTGCAAGCAGTGACTGTTTAAGGCTGGTTTCACATTTGCGTTTTTTTGGGTGCGTTTTTGCGGTAAAAAAGGCAAAAAAACGCATGGTGAAAAAACGCATGTAAACGCGTGCAAACGCTGCGTTTTTTTACGCATGCGTTTTTGCATGTGGTGAAAAAAACGCGGCGTTTTGATGCGTTTACATGCGTTTTTTCATGCGTTTGTGTTTTTTAAACGCATGCTGAGAAATGTGTGACAGCTGTCAATCATCAAAATAAAGTAAAAAACCCACTATAAACAGAAATAGTTAGGGTTAGGGTTAGGGTTAGGGTTAGGGGTAGGGATCATAACCCTAACCCTAACCCTAAAGGGATCCTAACCCTAACCCTACTGCTAACCCTAACCCTAAGGGATCCTAACCCTACCCCTAACCCTAACCCTAGCCCTACCTCTAACCCTAAGGGATCCTAACCCTAACCCTACCCCTAACCCTACCCCTAACCCTACCCCTAACCCTAAAGGGATCCTAACCCTAACCCTACCGCTAACCCTAACCCTAAGGGATCCTAACCCTAACCCTACCCCTAACCCTAACCCTAACCCTACCTCTAACCCTAAGGGATCCTACCCCTAACCCTACCCCTAACCCTACCGCTAACCCTACCCCTAACCCTAACCCTAAAGGGATTAGGGTTAGGGGTAGGGTTAGGGTTAGGGGTAGGGTTAGGGTTAGGATCCCTTAGGGTTAGGGGTAGGGTTAGGGGTAGGGTTAGGGTTAGGGTTAGGGGTAGGGTTATGGTTAGGATCCCTTAGGGTTAGGGGTAGGGTTAGGGTTAGGGGTAGGGTTAGGGTTAGGATCCCTTAGGGTTTAGGGTTAGGGGTAAGGTTAGGGTTAGGGGTAGGGTTAGGGTTAGGGGTAGGGTTAGGGGTAGGGTTAGGGTTAGGATCCCTTTATCACCTTTATGTTGGGGGGTGGCATGTCAGTGTGTTTTCTGGGTTTCTAATAGAAAAACGCATGCGTTTTTAATGCAAAAAAGACGCATGCACAAAAAAACGCATGCGTCCCCATTGACTCCAATGTATTTTTTGACCCCCCAAAAAAACGCATGAAAACGCATGCGTTTTTTTTGGTCCAAAAAACGCCTCTCAAAAATACTACAAGTTGCATTTCTGAAAATGAACGCATGCAGTAAAAAAACGCATGCGTTTCAAAACGCGACCAAACGCGTACACACAAAAACGCATGCGTTTTCAATGTTAAATATAGGAAAAAAAAACGCATGCGTTTTTTTGAAAAAAAGCGCTGCCATCTGCTGGTCATAAAGCCTTTCCAGCATATACAGTTTGTAGTCCCAGTGTGTGGGCACGTTGCACACCAGTCGTTGAGCTGGCATTTGCATGCATTGCCAGATCAGCAGCAGCAGAAGGCAACTTACAGAAATGGGCTCTGATGCAGTGTACCTTGACCAGAATCTCTGTCAAATCTGGGTAGGTTTTCAGAAACCACTGAACTGCCAAGTTAAGCACATGTGCTAAGCATGGTACGTGTGTGAGCTTGCCAAACTTCACATCCGCAATCAGGTACGCCCATTATCACACACAACTATGCCTGGTTGGGGGTTCAGTGGCAAAAAACCACAGATCTGTCTGGTCTGTTATTCCTTTAAGTAACTCTGCCATGGTGTGCGGTTTGTCTCCTAGTGAAATTAGCTTCAGCAGAGCCTGTTGCCGCGTTCCTGAGACACTACTGCAGAGCTTACAAATGATGTGGATGACATGTTCTGAGATAGCGTGCTGGTACACGGCAGGGATGCCACAACTTGAGAAATAGTGGTGGCTGGGGACCCTGTAACAAGTGGCCAAATTTTTACACCTGTACCAGGCCAAATTTTATTTTTATTTGAAAGAGATGAAATTTCACACAAACCAAGTTCTAGAGTTTAAATGAGAATAGCCAATTTTTGAACAACCAAATTTTGACACCAGTAGATGGCCATTTTTTGGTTTTATTAGAAAAGAGACAAAATTTCACACAAACCAGGTTTGACAGTATATGTAACAATACACAATTTTTTTCTACACAGGCATCAGGCCAATTTTGTTTTTTATTTCATACCAACAAAATTTCACACAAACCAAGTTCAACAGTATATTTCACAAGTAGTGAAGAGCGAACCCGTGGATGTTTGGTTCGCCAGAAAAAAATCAATGGGGACATGAAATTCAGGGCTTTGAAATGGAAATTGTCAGGGGTATGGGTGCTGCAGAAGAATGATAAATGGGGGTAATTGTGGGACAATTGCCCTGCAAACAAATGTGGATAGGAAAATGACTGAAAGAGGTTCTCTTACCGTTTCAATTATGGTAAAATAGGAAGTAAATGAATAACATAAAAATTTTAACAGTGACGTTAGCGAGACGGGAGCTTGCTACTTCCAGTCCAGTTAAAAATTTCGCTCACAGTGCTTGGGCCACAATATCCCTACATTAGCAGCTTACAGATTTCACATACAGAGCATGGCGCAGAGTGCCATGAAAATTAGCAGCTTACAAATTTCACCCACAGAGCATGTTGTTGACACACAGCAGTCACACAACATGTTTCGAAATTTCCATGAGAAAGCTGATTAACAACTTCACACCCAGACAATGGGGCACAAAACCCCCACAGCTCAAAAATGTATGCTCCAGTAACCTATGTTACAAATGTCGCAGATGAAAAGCTGGTAGTATGAACTTGGAAAGAGCTGGCGGTCTGCAGCGAGGCTTGCTACCTGCAGTCAAGTTAAAAATTTCTCCCACATAACATGCTGTTGACACATTTCCCCCACAGCTCCAAAATGTCTCCTCCAGTAGCGTACAAGTAGCCGCAGATAAAAAGCTTGCAGTTTGATTCTGGAGGTCTGCTAGGAGAGATGCTCCTGCAGCAGTCAAGCAAATTAGCTTCTTCTCAAATGAGTCAGCAGCTGATAATGCAAGACAGAATAGCCATCCATGACAATTTAGAGGCTCAATAATTGGAATGAGTTGTTAAATACTTTAATGTGCTTTAGGCACGGCCACAAAGGTAGAGTAAAATTATTTTTTAGGCACACTACTCATACAGACACGGCTGCAGAGTACACAGAGGCTTTTGGGAACAGTACCCCCACAGAAGGTAATAAATTTCATCCACAGAGCATGTTTCCACATTTATCCCACAGAAGCTAATAACAAATTGCACATCCAGACACTGGACCACGGTACCCCTACAGGCAGGGTTTCAGAGTACACAAAGCGGCGTAAAAGCACACTGCTTCCCCAGATATGGGTTCAAGAATACACAGTTTGCAAGAAATGAAACATATTTTACTAAAAAGATTGTTCTAAAAGCAAACTGTGTGAGAAAATATCTTTGTTGGAAACAACAGACACATTTCTATACCACTACCAGGCCATTTCTTTGGGGGGGTTTAAAACCAACAAAATTTCACACAAACTAAGTTTTAGAGTATACAGTTAGGGCCAGAAATATTTGGACAGTGACACAATTTTCACGAGTTGGGCTCTGCATGCCACCACATTGGATTTGAAATGAAACCTCTACAACAGAATTCAAGTGCAGATTGTAACGTTTAATTTGAAGGGTTGAACAAAAATATCTGATAGAAAATGTAGGAATTGTACACATTTCTTTACAAACACTCCACATTTTAGGAGGTCAAAAGTAATTGGACAAATAAACATAACCCAAACAAAATATTTTTATTTTCAATATTTTGTTGCAAATCCTTTGGAGGCAATCACTGCCTTAAGTCTGGAACCCATGGACATCACCAAACGCTGGGTTTCCTCCTTCTTAATGCTTTGCCAGGCCTTTACAGCCGCAGCCTTCAGGTCTTGCTTGTTTGTGGGTCTTTCCGTCTTAAGTCTGGATTTGAGCAAGTGAAATGCATGCTCAATTGGGTTTAGATCTGGAGATTGACTTGGCCATTGCAGAATGTTCCACTTTTTGGCACTCATGAACTCCTGGGTAGCTTTGGATGTATGCTTGGGGTCATTGTCCATCTGTACTATGAAGCGCCGTCCAATCAACTTTGCAGCATTTGGCTGAATCTGGGCTGAAAGTATATCCCGGTACACTTCAGAATTCATCCGGCTACTCTTGTCTGCTCTTATGTCATCAATAAACACAAGTGACCCAGTGCCATTGAAAGCCATGCATGCCCATGCCATCACGTTGCCTCCACCATGTTTTACAGAGGATGTGGTGTGCCTTGGATCATGTGCCGTTCCCTTTCTTCTCCAAACTTTTTTCTTCCCATCATTCTGGTACAGGTTGATCTTTGTCTCATCTGTCCATAGAATACTTTTCCAGAACTGAGCTGGCTTCTTGAGGTGTTTTTCTGCAAATTTAACTCTGGCCTGTCTATTTTTGGTATTGATGAATGGTTTGCATCTAGATGTGAACCCTTTGTATTTACTGTCATGGAGTCTTCTCTTTACTGTTGACTTAGAGACAGATACACCTACTTCACTGAGAGTGTTCTGGACTTCAGTTGATGTTGTGAACGGGTTCTTCTTCACCAAATTAAGTATGCGGCGATCATCCACCACTGTTGTCATCCGTGGACGCCCAGGCCTTTTTGAGTTCCCAAGCTCACCAGTCAATTCCTTTTTTCTCAGAATGTACCCAACTGTTGATTTTGCTACTCCAAGCATGTCTGCTATCTCTCTGATGGATTTTTTCTTTTTTTTCAGCCTCAGGATGTTCTGCTTCACCTCAATTGAGAGTTCCTTTGACCGCATGTTGTCTGCTCACAGCAACAGCTTCCAAATGCAAAACCACACACCTGGAATCCACCCCTGACCTTTTAACTACTTCATTGATTACAGGTTAACGAGGGAGACGCCTTCAGAGTTAATTGCAGCCCTTAGAGTCCATTGTCCAATTACTTTTGGTCCCTTGAAAAAGAGGACGCTATGCATTACAGAGCTATGATTCCTAAACCCTTTCTCCGATTTGGATGTGGAAACTATCATATTGCAGCTGGGAGTGTGCACTTTCAGCCCATATTATATATATAATTGTATTTCTGAACATGTTTTTGTAAACAGCTAAAATAACAAAACTTGTGTCACTGTCCAAATATTTCTGGCCCTAACTGTATGTGAAAATAGACAATTTTTTTTAACAACCAAATATCTACACTTTTACGAGGCTGATTTTGGATTTTATTTCAAACCAAATAAAATTCCACCCAAGAAAATGCAATACTGTATGGATGAGCAATATAATAGAGATATTATTATTATTTAGCATTATAGCGCCATTTATTCCATGGCGCTTTACATGTGAGGGGGTATACATAATAAAAAAATAAGTACAATAACCTTAAGCAATACAAGTCACGACTGGTACATGAGGAAAGAGGACCCTGTCCGCGAGGGCTCACAGTCTACAAGGGATGGGTGAGGATACAATAGGCGAGGGCAGAGCTGGTCGTGCAGCGGTTTGGTGGATCGGTGGCTACTGCAGGTTTTTAGGCTTGTCACTTTAATTTTTACATTTTTTTAAACACTTTTTTGAGTGTTGTTCCCAAGAATACAGAATACCCTATGGATGAGCAATTTAATACCAATACTTTTTTTAACAAGTTTTTTTAGGCTTATATAGTAACCAAATGCACCCAAGAACAAGTTATACTGTGTGGATCAGCAATATAATACCATTTTTTTTTTTTAACAATATAATATCGATAAATGTTTTAACAAGTTTTTTGAGAGCTTTATACCAACGAAACATACCCAAGAACATGTAAGACCCTATTGATGAGCAATGTAATACCAATTATTTTTTCAACACGGTTTTAAGGGGTATGTAACAACAAAATGTGCCCCAGAAGACAGAATAATGTATGGTTGAGAAATTTAACATAGAAAAAAATGCTAATGCCTTTTTTGGAGTGTTATACATCATATAAAATGTACCCCAGAACATGTAATAGTGTTTTGGTGAGAAACTTAACCCAACAAAAAATTTTAACAGTTTTTGGTAGTGTTATATATTGTGTGTATAGATCAATTACCTGCTGTTTGCTGCAAGTTCTCTTTCAAAATAATAATGTTAACCAGCAAGAAAGATTCATAGAAAATGTAACTTATAATCATGTGATATCATAAAAACCAAATACTGGTCAGTGTATATCAAAAGTAGGCTTCAAGTCCAATCTTGGACTGAATTGTTCCTTGTATGGGTCCACAGGAGCCTAGTAAGTAATTCACAATACTACACAGCATCATTGACCCCAACTGGAAGGCTGTGATCACCTCCAGTTAGGCCACTAAACTTTATATACCAAACAAGGGTAGGGATTGTTGATATTCAGGGGCAATCTGTCCTAAAAAAATCACTGAAAGAGGAAAAGAAAATTAACAATATAATTGAGAGAGAAAAAAACAGCCATACTTGCAATCTCATGTTCTGACACAAATGCTCATACAGGATGCAGTTGGTGCCAAGATAAAGGCAGGGGCAGCACAGGTGCAAAATACTGAAAATAAGCCACTTTAACAGCCAGATTAATATTTGCAAATGTACAGTGGGTACAGGTACAGAAAGTATTCAGACTCCTTTACATTTTTCAGTCTTTGTTTCATTGCAGCCATTTGGTAAATTCAAAAAAGTTAATTTTTTCACATTAATGTACACTCTGCATCCCATCTTGACCGGAAAAAAACAGAAATGTAGAATTTTTTTCAAATTTAATAAAAAAGAAAAACTGAAATTTTGCATTCTCATAAGTATTCAGACCCTCTGCTCAGACACTCATATTTAAGTCACTTGTTTGTCCATTTCATTGTGATCCTCCTTGAGATGGTTCTACTCCTTCATTGGAGGCCAGCTGTGTTTAATTAAACTGATAGGACTTGATTTGGAAATGCACAAACCTGTCTATATAAGACCTCACAGCCCACAGTGCATGTCAGACAAATGGGAATCATGAGGTCAACGGAACTGGCCAAGGAGCTCAGAGACAGAATTGTGGCAAGGCACAGATCTGGCCAAGGTTACAATAGAATTTCTGCAGTACTCAAGGTTCCTAAGAGCATGGTGGCCTCCATAATCTTTAAATGGAAGATGTTTGGGACCACCAGAAGCCTTCCTAGACCATGCCGTTGAGCCAAACTAAGCAATCATGGGATAAGAGCCTTGGTGAGAGAGGTAAAGAAGAACCCCAAGATCACTGTGGATGAGCTCCAGAGATGCAGTAGGGAGATGGGAGAAAGTTCCACAAGGTCAATTATCACTGCAGTCCTCCACCAGTTGGGCCTTTAAGGCAGAGTGGCCTGTCGGAAGCCTCTCCTTAGTGCAAGACGTATGAAAGCCCGCATAGAGTTTGCTGAAAAACACATGAAGGACTGCCAGACTATGAGAAATAAAATTCTTTGGTCTGATGAGATGAAAGAGACCTTTTTGGTGATAATTCTAAATGGTTTGTGGAGAAAACCAGGCACTGCTCATCATCTACCTAGTACAATCCCAACAGTGAAACATGGTGGTGGCAGCATCATGCTATGGGGGTGTTTTTCAGCTGCAGGGAGAGCACAACTGATTGTCATTGAAGGAAACATGAATGTGGCCAAGTGTCATGCCGTTCTGTCTGTATCTGGTTTTCGGCGTGACAATGCATATGTTTGCTTTAACCCTTTACTCTTTTCCCCCTAATTTGAGCTGGGATACTGTTGGCTGTTACCTGGATGGAGCCTTCTCAGTTTGCAGCTCTGCTGCGCAGCCGTACATGGTGGTTAGGTCTTTTCTGCTGTAGGACCATCCGCATGTGCGGTCCCTGGTTGCTGCTGTGAAGCTGTCTGCAGGTTGTGAGGTCATTTGCAGCTGGTGCATGACTTTCCAGGTGGGTCAGTTCATGCAGTTTCAGTCAGGTGCCCTGAGCCTCAGATCCTGCACTGTTGGTGTTGTTATGGTTTCTGTTTGTGCTTAGGGCGTGCGCGGCCACACCTCCCCTGCTTTTATCAGGGTGAGGGTGTGTACTTCAAATGCTGTCCCCAGCCAATTGCTATGGGGCAGCTCCTATATAAAGTTCCCCTGCCCTATGGGCGGGGCCTGAGCTACTCACAAAGCTCCTGAACTTTGCTATGAGTGTTTGTGTTCCTGCACCTCTCCTGTCTATGTTTTGGTACCAAAGTCCTTGCCTTGATTCCTGTTTTGTCCTGTTCTGGCGCCTGTCCTGGAGGTGGTATATCCAGGCCCGAATCCTTGATCCTGTACCTGTCCTGTAACTGAACCTGTCTGAACTGTGTCTGTTGTGATTATGTTTCTGGAATCCCTCTGCATCTGGAGCCTCACTCCTGTGCTGTCTCTTGAAACCAGTGTTTCTGTTGAGCATCTACTACTCTGTGCTCTGACTACCATGCGGTGTTAACCCCGTCTGGCTCATGTCCAGTACGGTGGTGTTTGCACCATCACGCTTGAGTTCCTTCCTAGGTCCGATGCCCGGTGCCTGACGACCGCAGTCTGGAATCTGATGACCACTGTCTGGAGCTTGGAGCCTGATGACTCTGGTGGTGCCTGTAGGTCGTGTCGGATTTCTGGAACCGAACGACTTCTGTCTGATGTCTGCCGGTGACCCTGGGTCCAGATGTCCTGATGTCCTGTCTGTACCCTGATGTCCTGCCTGTGTCTTGATGACCTCATGGACCCTGATGTCCTGATATCCTGTCTGTTCCCTGATGTCCTGATGTCCTCCCTGTGTCTCATATCCTGATGTAACTGATGCCCTGGGCTGCCACGCCAGTGTCCCAGCCGACGACCTGGGCTGCTAAATCAGTGTCCCAGATGTCTATCCGGTATTCCTGATGTCCTGATGTAACCTGATTACCTGGGCTGCCACGCCAGTGTCCCAGCTGATGACCTGGGCTGGCACGCCAGTGTCCAAGATGTCTGTCCAATATTCCTGTGTCCTGATGCCCTGCTTGTGTCCTGATGTCCTGAGGTCTTTCCTGTGTCCAGATGACCTGATGTCCTTTTTGTATCCTGATTTCTTGCCTGCACCCTGATGTCCTCGTGTACTCTGATGTCCTGCCTAGGTCCTGATGTTCCGCCTATGTGTGCCTCGGTGATCCGTTGGTGCCTTGGAGTCCACTGGGTGGTACCCTTCTCAGGTGTGGAATTGGAGCCTGACATCGTCATGTTTTGTTTATGTACTGTGTGACTTTACTTTAGTAAACTATATTTTCTCTATACCTGAAGTATCGGTGTAATCAAGTCCTACGTGTCTCTTTCCTTGTCCACATGCTCAGCTGCCACAGAACCCCGGTCTCTGCCCTCCCCTAGTTTGGGTAGGCCTGGGTCCCCCTCTGCGGTTTAAAGGGTCCATATTGCTTCCCGGGGGATGCGCGCCCCACGCCTTCTGAGGTTGGTCGGCTTGGGGGCGTCTATGGGCTGGGCCGCATTGTTGTCCGCAGCTGATCCTGACACCAAGTACAGAGATATCCTGGATGAAAACCTCTTCCAGAGTGCTCTGGACCTCAGACTTGGCCGAAGGTTCACCTTCCAACAAGACAATGACCCTAAGCACACAGCTAAAATAACAAAGGAGTGGCTTCACAACAACTCAGTGACAATTCTTGACTGGTCCAACCAGAGCCCTGACCTAAACCCAATTGGGCATCTCTGGAGAGACCTGAAAATGGCTGTCCATCAACATTCACATCCAACCTGATGTAACTGGAGAGGATCTGCATGGAAAAATGGCAGAGGATCCCCATATCCAGGTGTAAAAAACTTGTTGCATCATTCCAATGAAGACTCATGGCTGTACTAGCTCAAAAGAGTGCTTCTACTCAATACTGAGCAGAGGGTCTGAATACTTATGACCATGAGATATTTCAGTTTTTCATTTTTAATACATTTGCAAAAATTACTATATTTCTCTTTTATTCAGTCAAGATGGGATGCAGAGTGTACATTAATGATTAATGAGAGAAAAATGAACATTTTTGAATTTACCAACTGGCTGCAATGAAACAAAGAGGGAAAAATTTAAAGGGGTCTGAATACCTTTCGTACAAACTGTACATAGGAACAAAGAACTTAATTTTTAAAAACATGTCCTGTGGTCTGATGAAACTAAAATTGAACTTTTTTGGGCATAATGACCATCAATACATTTGGAGGAAAAAGGGAGAGGCTCGGAAGTCTAAGAAACCATCCCAACTGTGATACATGGAGGTGGCAGTATCATGTTGTGGGTTTGTTTTGCTCCAGGAGGGACTGGTGCACTTCACAAAATAGATGGCATCATGGGAAAAGAAGATTATGTGGCAATACTGAAGCAAAATCTCAAGACATCAGCCAGGAAGTCAAAGCTTGGGCGGAAATGAGTCTTCCAAATGGACAATGACCCAAAGCATACTCTCAAAATGTTAACAAAGTGACTTAAGGATAACAAAGTCAATGTTTTGGAGTGGCCATCATAGAGCCTTGCTGTCAATCCTATTGAAAATGTTAGGGCAAAGCTGAAAAGGCACATGTGAGCAAGGTGACCTACAAACCTGGATCAGTTACACCAGTTTTGTCAGGTAGAATGGATGTAATGAAATGTATGTAAACTTTTGACTTTTGTAGTAAGTAATAAAATGCCTTAAAACATTCTTTCTCTCTCATTATTCTAGCATTTGGCAAATATTAATAATTATGGTAATCCTAATTGACCTAAAACAGGAAAGGATTATTCTGATTTCATGTCAGATATTGAGAAAAACATGCATATATGTATTTTTATATAGTGTATGTAAACTTTAGTTTCAAATGTATATCCAAGAAATATACCCCAGACCACATAATAGTGTATGGGTGAGAAATGTAACCAAACAAAATTTGTAAACACTTTTTTGGAGTGTTACACACCACCAAAATGTGACAGAAAGCACATAATACTCTATGGATAAGTAATCTAATCCAGAAATATTTTGCAACGCTTTTTGTGAGTTTTACATACCACCGTAATGCAACAATAATTGTGCTAAACTGTATGGATGAGTCACTGAATAATAAAAATGTATAACTTAAATATTTTGAAGGTGTAGTTGATATACTTATACAGTCATAAAGGCTTTGCACAAAGTACAAAGCCAGGAATAAAATTATAAGGATGGTCATCCATAGACTCCTAAAAGGCAAGAACTGTCAGGCCTCATTCAGATATTTTAAAAGTATACTTGCTGCATTCCTACAATCATAAAAGCTTTGCACAAAGTAAAAAGCCAGGAAAAAAATATAAAGAAGGATGGTCATCATAGACCCCTAAAAGGCAACAACTGGCAGGCCTCATTCAAATATCTAAATGTGTAGTTGATGTACTCATACACTCATAAAAGCTTTGTACTTTGTGCAGTTTTTTTACACTTTTTTTGGAGTGTTAGCTATGACAGAAATGTACCAGAGACAAAGGAGTAGTGTGTGGCTGAGAAATTTAATCCATCAAAATTTTTTAACTCTCTTTTCAGCTTTATAGACCACAGAAATATACCCTAAACCACCTCGAACTGTATGGAATACAAATTTAACTGCGTAAAATTTTGAAATGCTTTTTTGCAGTGTTATATATAAATTAAATTTTTTCCTCAGAACACAGAAAAGTGTATGCATAAGAAATTTAACTCAGGAACATTTTTCAAAGATTTTTTTTAATGTTATATAACACAAAAAAGTAACATATCACGTAATACTAGATGGATGAAAATATATTCAATATTTTCATCTCCTAAAAAAAATTGCAGCTATATGTTTGGCAATGGACTGCACAGTCCTAATCCATGTCTACTGCAACTCTCTCTCCCTCACTACGCTAATGAGTCACCCCACCAGGGCAGTGGGGTACTCGGTACCGGGTCCGGTCGGCTGTTAAAGGGGATGTCATGATGGTTGCGACCCGGTCCGTGGCCCTGGGGCTCAACATTAAAAGGGAACGGTCTTTAAAGGGGAAAATGTTCAAAGTCTGTTGTGACGCCACCTGTGGAGTTTGGTAAGTAGTGGGACCGACGCTGCATTAAAGAGGTCCCCTTAGGGATGTTGTGGCAGCACAGGTGTTCCACTTCCCACAGGTGTCCTATGGTGTAAGGCGCGGATGGTACAGTCATGGCCAAAAGTATTGACACCCCAGCAATTCTGTCAGATAATACTGTTTCTTCCTGAAAATGATTGCAAACACAAATTCTTTGTTATTATTATCTTCATTTAATTTGTCTTAAATTAAAAAACACAAAAAGAATTGTCCTAAAGCCAAATTGGATATAATTCCACACTAAACATAAAAAGGGGTGGACAAAAGTATTGGCACTGTTCGAAAAATCATGTGATGCTTCTCTATTTTGTGTAATTAACAGCACCTGTAACTTACCTGTGGCACCTAACAGGTGTTGGCAATAACTAAATCATACTTGCAGCCAGTTGACATGCATTAAAGTTGATTGAACCTCTGTCCTGTGTCCTTGTGTGTACCACATTGAGCATGGAGAAAAGAAAGAAGACCAAAGAACTGTCTGAGGACTTGAGAAACCAAATTGTGAGGAAGCATGAGCAATCTCAAGGCTACAAGTCCATCTCCAAAGACCTGAATGTTCCTGTGTCTACCGTGCGCAGTGTCATCAAGAAGTTTAAAGCCCATGGCACTGTGGCTAACCTCCCTAGATGTGGACGGAAAAGAAAAATTGACAAGAGATTTCAACGCAAGATTGTGCGGATGTTGGATAAAGAACCTCGACTAACATCCAAACAAGTTCAAGCTGCCCTGCAGACGGGGGGTACAACAGTGTCAACCCGTACTATCCATTGGCATCTGAATGAAAAGGGACTGTATGGTAGGAGACCCAGGAAGACCCCACTTCTCACCCCGAGACATAAAAAAGCCAGGCTGGAGTTTGCCGAAACTTACCTGAAAATGCCTAAAACATTTTGGAAGAATGTTCTTGTCAGGAATCCCCTGACCGCTGCCACCAATTCGTCACGATTCACACCGTGACCGTCACCCCTACGTCACGGGTTGGGGTGACTTTAGGCCAACAGACGGCTATCACATGTGCAGGGGGCTTATCTTAGTTATCCCTCCACTGCTAACAATGTGATGAGAAAACACACACAAGGCTATTGACCTCTTAGTTTACAGCAGGGGCTTATTCTAGGTATCCCACTGCTTTCAATATACCACAAACTGCAGGGATTTATGTATATCCCGCTTACAGTTCCACTTAACACTTGCAGCTCTCTGGCGCCCCCTTACTCTCAGGTCAGATTAGGTACTGCACCCTGGGTAATTAGTCGCCAGAAAGGCTGCCTGCTATGTTCTGGCTATTGGGCACGCTGCAGCGACGCGATAACTACTCCCACTCAGGCAGGAACAATAATTATCAACGCCGCAGCCGCTACAGCATCACTCAACAGTCTGCACACTGTATCACTGCCACCAGCTTCGATTAAACGGGTCCGAAGCTAACCCAACACAACAGTAACAGTAGCGTATTTCCCTTTAGAAGACTTAGGGTACGGTTTAGAACAGGAGAACGAACTAATATTAAATATTATATCCCATAAAAAATTAGGCAGTGCTGCTTTATCAAAAATATTTTATAAAGATGTTACAAATGAGACAATTGCAAATATGTACACGAGTAATTATAACATAAAGGGAATAAAGGAAAAAAGATAACACTCACATGTTCAAAGCATGGCAGGCCCCCAGGCTGGTGCAGTTTTCCATACGTCCCAGCTCATGGGATGTGCTCAGCTCTTCCAGGAAAATAGGACAAGAAGGAAGCTGGGGATGTGTGCAGACAGTTATAGCCAAGCCTGTAACATCCCAGAAAGGGGTTGGATCACCTCGTCCCTCCTACCTCTTCAGTTAACTCATTTTATTCTAATCTATATCTAATTTCGATAACTCCGCTACAAAACATGTCATAGTCCTAACAAATCCATCATTCATCTCAGATTAACGTGAGCATGCTAATGAGATCAAATATGTCCTATCTGGGATACATATTTACAGAGAAAACCCTACTTCTTTACCAGACGGAGTTAGAAGCCCGTGTTTCGGGGGATGGGTAGGTCCACCGAGTGAGAATACGAATATATATTTTCGTGTTCTCAACGTAAACATGGTGCATAATATCGTACAAAAACCAAACAAAGAATCTTTCATGGATTCTTCAAAAATGTATGCTCCAGTAACCTATGTTACAAATGTCGCAGATGAAAAGCTGGTAGTATGAACTTGGAAAGAGCTGGCGGTCTGCAGCGAGGCTTGCTACCTGCAGTCAAGTTAAAAATTTCTCCCACATAACATGCTGTTGACACATTTCCCCCACAGCTCCAAAATGTCTCCTCCAGTAGCGTACAAGTAGCCGCAGATAAAAAGCTTGCAGTTTGATTCTGGAGGTCTGGTAGGAGAGTTGCTCCTGCAGCAGCCAAGCAAATTAGCTTCTTCTCAAATGAGTCAGCAGCTGATAATGCAAGACAGAATAGCCATCCATGACAATTTAGAGGCTCAATAATTGGAATGAGTTGTTAAATACTTTAATGTGCTTTAGGCACGGCCACAAAGGTAGAGTAAAATTATTTTTTAGGCACACTACTCATACAGACACGGCTGCAGAGTACACAGAGGCTTTTGGGAACAGTACCCCCACAGAAGGTAATAAATTTCATCCACAGAGCATGTTTCCACATTTATCCCACAGAAGCTAATAACAAATTGCACATCCAGACACTGGACCACGGTACCCCTACAGGCAGGGTTTCAGAGTACACAAAGCGGCGTAAAAGCACACTGCTTCCCCAGATATGGGTTCAAGAATACACAGTTTGCAAGAAATGAAACATATTTTACTAAAAAGATTGTTCTAAAAGCAAACTGTGGGAGAAAATATCTTTGTTGGAAACAACAGACACATTTCTATACCACTACCAGGCCATTTCTTTGGGGGGGTTTAAAACCAACAAAATTTCACACAAACTAAGTTTTAGAGTATACAGTTAGGGCCAGAAATATTTGGACAGTGACACAATTTTCACGAGTTGGGCTCTGCATGCCACCACATTGGATTTGAAATGAAACCTCTACAACAGAATTCAAGTGCAGATTGTAACGTTTAATTTGAAGGGTTGAACAAAAATATCTGATAGAAAATGTAGGAATTGTACACATTTCTTTACAAACACTCCACATTTTAGGAGGTCAAAAGTAATTGGACAAATAAACATAACCCAAACAAAATATTTTTATTTTCAATATTTTGTTGCAAATCCTTTGGAGGCAATCACTGCCTTAAGTCTGGAACCCATGGACATCACCAAACGCTGGGTTTCCTCCTTCTTAATGCTTTGCCAGGCCTTTACAGCCGCAGCCTTCAGGTCTTGCTTGTTTGTGGGTCTTTCCGTCTTAAGTCTGGATTTGAGCAAGTGAAATGCATGCTCAATTGGGTTTAGATCTGGAGATTGACTTGGCCATTGCAGAATGTTCCATTTTTTGGCACTCATGAACTCCTGGGTAGCTTTGGATGTATGCTTGGGGTCATTGTCCATCTGTACTATGAAGCGCCGTCCAATCAACTTTGCAACATTTGGCTGAATCTGGGCTGAAAGTATATCCCGGTACACTTCAGAATTCATCTGGCTACTCTTGTGTGCTCTTATGTCATCAATAAACACAAGTGACCCAGTGCCATTGAAAGCCATGCATGCCCATGCCATCACGTTGCCTCCACCATGTTTTACAGAGGATGTGGTGTGCCTTGGATCATGTGCCGTTCCCTTTCTTCTCCAAACTTTTTTCTTCCCATCATTCTGGTACAGGTTGATCTTTGTCTCATCTGTCCATAGAATACTTTTCCAGAACTGAGCTGGCTTCTTGAGGTGTTTTTCTGCAAATTTAACTCTGGCCTGTCTATTTTTGGTATTGATGAATGGTTTGCATCTAGATGTGAACCCTTTGTATTTACTGTCATGGAGTCTTCTCTTTACTGTTGACTTAGAGACAGATACACCTACTTCACTGAGAGTTTTCTGGACTTCAGTTGATGTTGTGAACGGGTTCTTCTTCACCAAATTAAGTATGCGGCGATCATCCACCACTGTTGTCATCCGTGGACGCCCAGGCCTTTTTGAGTTCCCAAGCTCACCAGTCAATTCCTTTTTTCTCAGAATGTACCCAACTGTTGATTTTGCTACTCCAAGCATGTCTGCTATCTCTCTGATGGATTTTTTCTTTTTTTTCAGCCTCAGGATGTTCTGCTTCACCTCAATTGAGAGTTCCTTTGACCGCATGTTGTCTGCTCACAGCAACAGCTTCCAAATGCAAAACCACACACCTGGAATCCACCCCTGACCTTTTAACTACTTCATTGATTACAGGTTAACGAGGGAGACGCCTTCAGAGTTAATTGCAGCCCTTAGAGTCCATTGTCCAATTACTTTTGGTCCCTTGAAAAAGAGGACGCTATGCATTACAGAGCTATGATTCCTAAACCCTTTCTCCGATTTGGATGTGGAAACTATCATATTGCAGCTGGGAGTGTGCACTTTCAGCCCATATTATATATATAATTGTATTTCTGAACATGTTTTTGTAAACAGCTAAAATAACAAAACTTGTGTCACTGTCCAAATATTTCTGGCCCTAACTGTATGTGAAAATAGACAATTCTTTTTAACAACCAAATATCTACACTTTTACGAGGCTAATTTTGGATTTTATTTCAAACCAAATAAAATTCCACCCAAGAAAATGCAATACTGTATGGATGAGCAATATAATAGAGATATTATTATTATTTAGCATTATAGCGCCATTTATTCCATGGCGCTTTACATTTGAGGGGGTATACATAATAAAAAAATAAGTACAATAACCTTAAGCAATACAAGTCACGACTGGTACATGAGGAAAGAGGACCCTGTCCGCGAGGGCTCACAGTCTAAAAGGGATGGGTGAGGATACAATAGGCGAGGGCAGAGCTGGTCGTGCAGCGGTTTGGTGGATCGGTGGCTACTGCAGGTTTTTAGGCTTGTCACTTTAATTTTTACATTTTTTTTAAACACTTTTTTGAGTGTTGTTCCCAAGAATACAGAATACCCTATGGATGAGCAATTTAATACCAATACATTTTTTTAACAAGTTTTTTTAGGCTTATATAGTAACCAAATGCACCCAAGAACAAGTTATACTGTGTGGATCAGCAATATAATACCATTTTTTTTTTTTAGCAATATAATATCGATAAATGTTTTAACAAGTTTTTTGAGAGCTTTATACCAACGAAACATACCCAAGAACATGTAAGACCCTATTGATGAGCAATGTAATACCAATTATTTTTTCAACACGGTTTTAAGGGGTATGTAACAACAAAATGTGCCCCAGAAGACAGAATAATGTATGGTTGAGAAATTTAACATAGAAAAAAATGCTAATGCCTTTTTTGGAGTGTTATACATCATATAAAATGTACCCCAGAACATGTAATAGTGTTTTGGTGAGAAACTTAACCCAACAAAAAATTTTAACAGTTTTTAGTAGTGTTATATATTGTGTGTATAGATCAATTACCTGCTGTTTGCTGCAAGTTCTCTTTCAAAATAATAATGTTAACCAGCAAGAAAGATTCATAGAAAATGTAACTTATAATCATGTGATATCATAAAAACCAAATACTGGTCAGTGTATATCAAAAGTAGGCTTCAAGTCCAATCTTGGACTGAATTGTTCCTTGTATGGGTCCACAGGAGCCTAGTAAGTAATTCACAATACTACACAGCATCATTGACCCCAACTGGAAGGCTGTGACCACCTCCAGTTAGGCCACTAAACTTTATATACCAAACAAGGGTAGGGATTGTTGATATTCAGGGGCAATCTGTCCTAAAAAAATCACTGAAAGAGGAAAAGAAAATTAACAATATAATTGAGAGAGAAAAAAACAGCCATACTTGCAATCTCATGTTCTGACACAAATGCTCATACAGGATGCAGTTGGTGCCAAGATAAAGGCAGGAGCAGCACAGGTGCAAAATACTGAAAATAAGCCACTTTAACAGCCAGATTAATATTTGCAAATGTACAGTGGGTACAGGTACAGAAAGTATTCAGACTCCTTTACATTTTTCAGTCTTTGTTTCATTGCAGCCATTTGGTAAATTCAAAAAAGTTAATTTTTTCACATTAATGTACACTCTGCATCCCATCTTGACCGGAAAAAAACAGAAATGTAGAATTTTTTTCAAATTTAATAAAAAAGAAAAACTGAAATTTTGCATTCTCATAAGTATTCAGACCCTCTGCTCAGACACTCATATTTAAGTCACTTGTTTGTCCATTTCATTGTGATCCTCCTTGAGATGGTTCTACTCCTTCATTGGAGGCCAGCTGTGTTTAATTAAACTGATAGGACTTGATTTGGAAATGCACAAACCTGTCTATATAAGACCTCACAGCCCACAGTGCATGTCAGACAAATGGGAATCATGAGGTCAACGGAACTGGCCAAGGAGCTCAGAGACAGAATTGTGGCAAGGCACAGATCTGGCCAAGGTCACAATAGAATTTCTGCAGTACTCAAGGTTCCTAAGAGCATGGTGGCCTCCATAATCTTTAAATGGAAGATGTTTGGGACCACCAGAAGCCTTCCTAGACCATGCCGTTGAGCCAAACTAAGCAATCATGGGATAAGAGCCTTGGTGAGAGAGGTAAAGAAGAACCCCAAGATCACTGTGGATGAGCTCCAGAGATGCAGTAGGGAGATGGGAGAAAGTTCCACAAGGTCAATTATCACTGCAGTCCTCCACCAGTTGGGCCTTTAAGGCAGAGTGGCCTGTCGGAAGCCTCTCCTTAGTGCAAGACGTATGAAAGCCCGCATAGAGTTTGCTGAAAAACACATGAAGGACTGCCAGACTATGAGAAATAAAATTCTTTGGTCTGATGAGATGAAAGAGACCTTTTTGGTGATAATTCTAAATGGTTTGTGGAGAAAACCAGGCACTGCTCATCATCTACCTAGTACAATCCCAACAGTGAAACATGGTGGTGGCAGCATCATGCTATGGGGGTGTTTTTCAGCTGCAGGGAGAGCACAACTGATTGTCATTGAAGGAAACATGAATGTGGCCAAGTGTCATGCCGTTCTGTCTGTATCTGGTTTTCGGCGTGACAATGCATATGTTTGCTTTAACCCTTTACTCTTTTCCCCCTAATTTGAGCTGGGATACTGTTGGCTGTTACCTGGATGGAGCCTTCTCAGTTTGTAGCTCTGCTGCGCAGCCGTACATGGTGGTTAGGTCTTTTCTGCTGTAGGACCATCCGCATGTGCGGTCCCTGGTTGCTGCTGTGAAGCTGTCCGCAGGTTGTGAGGTCATTTGCAGCTGGTGCATGACTTTCCAGGTGGGTCAGTTCATGCAGTTTCAGTCAGGTGCCCTGAGCCTCAGATCCTGCACTGTTGGTGTTGTTATGGTTTCTGTTTGTGCTTAGGGCATGCGCGGCCACACCTCCCCTGCTTTTATCAGGGTGAGGGTGTGTACTTCAAATGCTGTCCCCAGCCAATTGCTATGGGGCAGTGTTGTGAATTCTGTGGCTGAATTCACTCCTGTGGTCACAAGTGGTACTGCAGCTTCTGAGCTTCCTCCCTCAGGTGTTCTGGTGAGCTCGTTAACTGCTTCATTACTTAACTCCGCCTGATGCTGCTATCCTTGCTCCTTGTCAATGTTTCAGTGTTTGATCTGAGCTTCTTCTGATTGTTCCTGTGACCTGCTGCTCTGTATAGCTAAGTGCTTTTTGCTTTTTTGTTGCTTTTTTTCTGTCCAGCTTGTCTTTTGTTTTGCTGGAAGCTCTGAGACGCAAAGGGTGTACCGCCGTGCCGTTAGTTCGGCACGGTGGGTTTTTTTTGACACCTTTGCGTGGTTTTGCTTTAGGGTTTTTTGTAGACTGCAAAGTTCGCTTTACTGTCCTCGCTCTGTCCTAGAATATCGGGCCCCACTTTGCTGAATCTATTTCATCCCTACGTTTTGTCTTTTCATCTTACTCACAGTCATTATATGTGGGGGGCTGCCTTTTCCTTTGGGGAATTTCTCTGGGGCAAGTCAGGCCTATTTTTCTATCTTCAGGCTAGCTAGTTTCTTAGGCTGTGCCGAGTTGCCTAGGTAGTTGTTAGGCGCAATCCACAGCCGCTTTTAGTTGTGTTTAGGATAGGATCAGGTGTGCAGTCTACAGAGTTTCCACGTCTCAGAGCTCGTTCTTGTATTTTTGGGTATTTGTCAGATCACTGTGTGCGCTCTGATCGCTAAGCACACTGTGTTTCTGGATTGCCTTCATAACACCTGTCATTAGCAAACATAACAGTACAAGGAGCCAAACTAATGATTCTCAATAGAGGGAAAGAAAAAGTTCTGACATCATTTTTTTTTTTTTTTTCTGCTCTGTGTTCACTTTTTTTTTTTTCCCCTAGACATTTGGGTGATTCTGGACACAGGTGTGGACATGGATATTCAGGGTCTGTGCTCTTCAATGGATAATCTCGTTATAAATGTACAAAAAATTCAAGATACTATTGATCAGAAATCTATGTTAGAACCAAGAATTCCTATTCCTGATTTGTTTTTTGGAGATAGAACTAAGTTTCTAAGTTTCAAAAATAATTGTAAGCTATTTCTGGCCTTGAAACCTCATTCTTCTGGTAATCCTATTCAACAGGTTTTGATTATTATTTCTTTTTTGCGCGGCGACCCTCAAGACTGGGCATTTTCTCTTGCGCCAGGAGACCCTGCATTGAGTAGTGTCGATGCGTTTTTCCTGGCGCTCGGATTGCTGTACGATGAGCCTAATTCAGTGGATCAGGCTGAGAAAAATTTGCTGGCTTTGTGCCAGGGTCAGGATGATATAGAAGTATATTGTCAGAAATTTAGGAAATGGTCAGTACTCACTCAGTGGAATGAATCTGCGCTGGCAGCTTTGTTCAGAAAGGGTCTCTCTGAGGCTCTTAAGGATGTCATGGTGGGATTTCCTATGCCTGCTGGTTTGAATGAGTCTTTGTCTTTGGCCATTCAGATCGGTCGACGCTTGCGCGAGCGTAAATCTGTGCACCATTTGGCGGTACTGCCTGAGGTTAAACCTGAGCCTATGCAGTGCGGTAGGACTATGACTAGAGTTGAACGGCAGGAATACAGACGTCTGAATGGTCTGTGTTTCTACTGTGGTGATTCCACTCATGCTATTTCTGATTGTCCTAAGCGCACTAGGCGGTCCGCTAGGTCTGCCGTCATTGGTACTGTACAGTCCAAATTCCTTCTGTCCGTTACCTTGATATGCTCTTTGTCGTCGTTTTCTGTCATGGCGTTTGTGGATTCGGGCGCTGCCCTGAATCTGATGGATTTGGATTATGCTAATCGTTGTGGGTTTTTCTTGGAGCCTTTGCGGTGTCCTATTCCATTGAGAGGAATTGATGCTACACCTTTGGCCAAGAATAAACCTCAATACTGGGCCCAGCTGACCATGTGCATGGCTCCTGCACATCAGGAAGTTATTCGCTTTCTGGTGTTGCATAATCTGCATGATGTGGTCGTGTTGGGGTTGCCATGGCTACAAACCCATAATCCAGTATTGGATTGGAATTCCATGTCGGTATCCAGCTGGGGTTGTCAGGGGGTACATGGTGATGTTCCATTTTTGTCGATTTCGTCATCCACCCCTTCTGAGGTCCCAGAGTTCTTGTCTGATTATCAGGATGTATTTGAAGAGCCCAAGTCTGATGCTCTACCTCCGCATAGGGATTGTGATTGTGCTATCAATTTGATTCCTGGTAGTAAATTCCCTAAAGGTCGATTATTTAATTTATCCGTGCCCGAACACGCCACTATGCGCAGTTATGTGAAGGAATCCCTGGAGAAGGGACATATTCGCCCATCGTCATCACCACTGGGAGCAGGGTTCTTCTTTGTAGCCAAGAAGGATGGTTCGCTGAGACCGTGTATTGATTACCGCCTTCTTAATAAGATCACTGTTAAATTTCAGTATCCCTTGCCATTGTTATCTGACTTGTTTGCTCGGATTAAGGGGGCTAGTTGGTTCACTAAGATAGATCTTCGTGGTGCGTATAATCTGGTGAGAATCAGGCAAGGAGATGAATGGAAAACTGCATTCAATACGCCCGAGGGTCATTTTGAGTATCTAGTGATGCCGTTCGGACTTGCCAATGCTCCATCTGTGTTTCAGTCTTTTATGCATGACATCTTCCGTGAGTATCTGGATAAATTCCTGATTGTTTACTTGGATGACATTTTGATCTTCTCAGATGATTGGGAGTCTCATGTGAAGCAGGTCAGAATGGTTTTTCAGGTCCTGCGTGCTAACTCTTTGTTTGTGAAGGGATCAAAGTGTCTCTTCGGTGTGCAGAAAGTTTCATTTTTGGGGTTCATCTTTACCCCTTCTACTATCGAGATGGATCCAGTTAAGGTCCAAGCCATCCAGGATTGGATTCAGCCGACATCTCTGAAAAGTCTGCAAAAGTTCCTGGGCTTTGCTAATTTTTATCGTCGCTTCATCTGTAATTTTTCTAGCATTGCCAAACCATTGACCGATTTGACCAAGAAGGGTGCTGATTTGGTTAATTGGTCTTCTGCTGCTGTGGAAGCTTTTCAGGAGTTGAAGCGTCGTTTTTGTTCTGCCCCTGTGTTGTGTCAGCCAGATGTTTCTCTTCCGTTCCAGGTCGAGGTTGATGCTTCTGAGATTGGAGCAGGGGCGGTTTTGTCACAGAGAGGTTCTGATTGCTCAGTGATGAAACCATGTGCTTTCTTTTCCAGGAAGTTTTCGCCCGCTGAGCGTAATTATGATGTGGGCAATCGAGAGTTGCTGGCCATGAAGTGGGCATTCGAGGAGTGGCGTCATTGGCTTGAAGGAGCTAAGCATCGCGTGGTGGTATTGACTGATCATAAGAACTTGACTTATCTCGAGTCTGCCAAGCGCTTGAATCCTAGACAGGCCCGTTGGTCGTTATTTTTTGCCCGCTTCGACTTTGTGATTTCGTACCTTCCGGGCTCTAAAAATGTGAAGGCGGATGCTCTGTCTAGGAGTTTTGTGCCCGACTCTCCGGGTTTATCTGAGCCAGCGGGTATCCTCAAGGAAGGAGTCATTGTGTCTGCCATCTCCCCTGATTTGCGGCGGGTGCTGCAAAAATTTCAGGCGAATAAACCTGATCGTTGTCCAGCAGAGAAACTGTTCGTCCCTGATAGGTGGACTAATAAACTTATCTCTGAACTTCATTGTTCGGTGTTGGCTGGTCATCCTGGAATCTTTGGTACCAGAGAGTTAGTGGCTAGATCCTTCTGGTGGCCATCTCTGTCACGGGATGTACGTACTTTTGTGTAGTCCTGTGGGATTTGTGCTAGGGCTAAGCCCTGCTGTTCTCGTGCCAGTGGGTTGCTTTTGCCCTTGCCGGTCCCAAAGAGGCCTTGGACACATATTTCGATGGATTTCATTTCTGACCTTCCCGTTTCTCAAAAGATGTCAGTCATTTGGGTGGTCTGGGATCGCTTTTCTAAAATGGTCCATCTGATGCCCTTGGCTAAATTGCCTTCCTCCTCTGATTTGGTACCTTTGTTCTTTCAGCATGTGGTTCGGTTGCATGGCATTCCTGAGAATATTGTTTCTGACAGAGGTTCCCAGTTTGTTTCAAAGTTTTGGCGAGCCTTTTGTGGTAGGATGGGCATTGACCTATCCTTTTCCTCGGCTTTCCATCCTCAGACTAATGGCCAGACCGAACGAACCAATCAGACCTTGGAAACATATCTGAGATGTTTTGTTTCTGCAGACCAGGATGATTGGGTGTCCTTTTTGCCGTTGGCTGAGTTCGCCCTTAATAATCGGGCCAGCTCGGCTACCTTGGTTTCTCCATTTTTTTGCAATTCTGGGTTTCATCCTCGTTTCTCTTCAGGACAGGTTGAGTCTTCGGACTGTCCTGGTGTGGATTCTGTGGTGGATAGGTTGCAGCAGATCTGGACTCAGGTAGTGGACAATTTGATCTTGTCCCAGGAGAAAGCTCAACTTTTTGCTAATCGCAGACGCCGTGTGGGTCCCCGACTTCGTGTTGGGGATCTGGTTTGGTTATCTTCTCGTCATATTCCTATGAAGGTTTCCTCTCCTAAATTTAAACCTCGTTTTATTGGTCCGTATAGGATTTCTGAGGTTCTCAATCCTGTGTCTTTTCGTTTGACCCTCCCAGACTCCTTTTCCATACATAATGTGTTCCATAGGTCGTTGTTGCGGAGATACGTGGCACCTATGGTTCCATCTGTTGAGCCTCCTGCCCCGGTTTTGGTGGAGGGGGAATTGGAGTATATTGTGGAGAAGATTTTGGATTCTCGTGTTTCTAGACGGAAACTCCAGTATCTGGTTAAATGGAAGGGTTATGCTCAGGAAGATAATTCCTGGGTTTTTGCCTCTGATGTTCATGCTTCCGATCTTGTTCGTGCCTTTCATGCGGCTCATCCTGGTCGGCCTGGGGGCTCTGGTGAGGGTTCGGTGACCCCTCCTCAAGGGGGGGGTACTGTTGTGAATTCTGTGGCTGAATTCACTCCTGTGGTCACAAGTGGTACTGCAGCTTCTGAGCTTCCTCCCTCAGGTGTTCTGGTGAGCTCGTTAACTGCTTCATTACTTAATTCCGCCTGATGCTGCTATCCTTGCTCCTTGTCAATGTTTCAGTGTTTGATCTGAGCTTCTCCTGATTGTTCCTGTGACCTGCTGCTCTGTATAGCTAAGTGCTTTTTGCTTTTTTGTTGCTTTTTTTCTGTCCAGCTTGTCTTTTGTTTTGCTGGAAGCTCTGAGACGCAAAGGGTGTACCGCCGTGCCGTTAGTTCGGCACGGTGGTTTTTTTTTGCCCCCTTTGCGTGGTTTTGCTTTAGGGTTTTTTGTAGACTGCAAAGTTCGCTTTACTGTCCTCGCTCTGTCCTAGAATATCGGGCCCCACTTTGCTGAATCTATTTCATCCCTACGTTTTGTCTTTTCATCTTACTCACAGTCATTATATGTGGGGGGCTGCCTTTTCCTTTGGGGAATTTCTCTGGGGCAAGTCAGGCCTATTTTTCTATCTTCAGGCTAGCTAGTTTCTTAGGCTGTGCCGAGTTGCCTAGGTAGTTGTTAGGCGCAATCCACAGCCGCTTTTAGTTGTGTTTAGGATAGGATCAGGTGTGCAGTCTACAGAGTTTCCACGTCTCAGAGCTCGTTCTTGTATTTTTGGGTATTTGTCAGATCACTGTGTGCGCTCTGATTGCTAAGCACACTGTGTTTCTGGATTGCCTTCATAACACCTGTCATTAGCAAACATAACAGGGCAGCTCCTATATAAAGTTCCCCTGCCCTATGGGCGGGGCCTGAGCTACTCACAAAGCTCCTGAACTTTGCTATGAGTGTTTGTGTTCCTGCACCTCTCCTGTCTATGTTTTGGTACCAAAGTCCTTGCCTTGATTCCTGTTTTGTCCTGTTCTAGCGCCTGTCCTGGAGGTGGTATATCCAGGCCCGAATCCTTGATCCTGTACCTGTCCTGTACCTGAACCTGTCTGAACTGTGTCTGTTGTGATTATGTTTCTGGAATCCCTCTGCATCTGGAGCCTCACTCCCTGTGACTTTGAGTCTCTTGAAACAAGTGTTTCTGTTGAGCATCTACTACTCTGTGCTCTGACTACCATGCGGTGTTAACCCCGTCTGGCTCATGTCCAGTACGGTGGTGTTTGCACCATCACGCTTGAGTTCCTTCCTAGGTCCGATGCCCGGTGCCTGACGACCGCAGTCTGGAATCTGATGACCGCTGTCTGGAGCTTGGAGCCTGATGACTCTGGTGGTGCCTGTAGGTCGTGTCGGATTTCTGGAACCGAACGACTCCTGTCTGATGTCTGCCGGTGACCCTGGGTCCAGATGTCCTGATGTCCTGTCTGTACCCTGATGTCCTGCCTGTGTCTTGATGACCTCATGGATCCTGATGTCCTGATATCCTGTCTGTTCCCTGATGTCCTGATGTCCTCCCTGTGTCTCATATCCTGATGTAACTGATGCCCTGGGCTGCCACGCCAGTGTCCCAGCCGACGACCTGGGCTGCTAAATCAGTGTCCCAGATGTCTATCCGGTATTCCTGATGTCCTGATGTAACCTGATTACCTGGGCTGCCACGCCAGTGTCCCAGCTGATGACCTGGGCTGGCACGCCAGTGTCCAAGATGTCTGTCCAATATTCCTGTGTCCTGATGCCCTGCTTGTGTCCTGATGTCCTGAGGTCTTTCCTGTGTCCAGATGACCTGATGTCCTTTTTGTATCCTGATTTCTTGCCTGCACCATGATGTCCTCGTGTACTCTGATGTCCTGCCTAGGTCCTGATGTTCCGCCTATGTGTGCCTCGGTGATCCGTTGGTGCCTTGGAGTCCACTGGGTGGTACCCTTCTCAGGTGTGGAATTGGAGCCTGACATCGTCATGTTTTGTTTATGTACTGTGTGACTTTACTTTAGTAAACTATATTTTCTCTATACCTGAAGTATCGGTGTAATCAAGTCCTACGTGTCTCTTTCCTTGTCCACATGCTCAGCTGCCACAGAACCCCGGTCTCTGCCCTCCCCTAGTTTGGGTAGGCCTGGGTCCCCCTCTGCGGTTTAAAGGGTCCATATTGCTTCCCGGGGGATGCGCGCCCCACGCCTTCTGAGGTTGGTCGGCTTGGGGGCGTCTATGGGCTGGGCCGCATTGTCGTCCGCAGCTGATCCTGACACCAAGTATAGAGATATCCTGGATGAAAACCTCTTCCAGAGTGCTCTGGACCTCAGACTTGGCCGAAGGTTCACCTTCCAACAAGACAATGACCCTAAGCACACAGCTAAAATAACAAAGGAGTGGCTTCACAACAACTCTGTGACAATTCTTGACTGGTCCAACCAGAGCCCTGACCTAAACCCAATTGGGCATCTCTGGAGAGACCTGAAAATGGCTGTCCATCAACATTCACATCCAACCTGATGTAACTGGAGAGGATCTGCATGGAAAAATGGCAGAGGATCCCCATATCCAGGTGTAAAAAACTTGTTGCATCATTCCAATGAAGACTCATGGCTGTACTAGCTCAAAAGAGTGCTTCTACTCAATACTGAGCAGAGGGTCTGAATACTTATGACCATGAGATATTTCAGTTTTTCATTTTTAATAAATTTGCAAAAATTACTATATTTCTCTTTTATTCAGTCAAGATGGGATGCAGAGTGTACATTAATGATTAATGAGAGAAAAATGAACATTTTTGAATTTACCAACTGGCTGCAATGAAACAAAGAGGGAAAAATTTAAAGGGGTCTGAATACCTTTCGTACAAACTGTACATAGGAACAAAGAACTTAATTTTTAAAAACATGTCCTGTGGTCTGATGAAACTAAAATTGAACTTTTTTGGGCATAATGACCATCAATACATTTGGAGGAAAAAGGGAGAGGCTCGGAAGTCTAAGAAACCATCCCAACTGTGATACATGGAGGTGGCAGTATCATGTTGTGGGTTTGTTTTGCTCCAGGAGGGACTGGTGCACTTCACAAAATAGATGGCATCATGGGAAAATAAGATTATGTGGCAATACTGAAGCAACATCTCAAGACATCAGCCAGGAAGTCAAAGCTTGGGCGGAAATGAGTCTTCCAAATGGACAATGACCCAAAGCATACTCTCAAAATGTTAACAAAGTGACTTAAGGATAACAAAGTCAATGTTTTGGAGTGGCCATCATAGAGCCTTGCTGTCAATCCTATTGAAAATGTTAGGGCAAAGCTGAAAAGGCACATGTGAGCAAGGTGACCTACAAACCTGGATCAGTTACACCAGTTTTGTCAGGTAGAATGGATGTAATGAAATGTATGTAAACTTTTGACTTTTGTAGTAAGTAATAAAATGCCTTAAAATATTCTTTCTCTCTCATTATTCTAGCATTTGGCAAATATTAATAATTATGGTAATCCTAATTGACCTAAAACAGGAAAGGATTATTCTGATTTCATGTCAGATATTGAGAAAAACATGCATATATGTATTTTTATATAGTATATGTAAACTTCTAGTTTCAAATTTATATCCAAGAAATATACCCCAGACCACATAATAGTGTATGGGTGAGAAATGTAACCAAACAAAATTTGTAAACACTTTTTTGGAGTGTTACACACCACCAAAATGTGACAGAAAGCACATAATACTCTATGGATAAGTAATCTAATCCAGAAATATTTTGCAACGCTTTTTGTGAGTTTTACATACCACCGTAATGCAACAATAATTGTGCTAAACTGTATGGATGAATCACTGAATAATAAAAATGTATAACTTAAATATTTTGAAGGTGTAGTTGATATACTTATACAGTCATAAAGGCTTTGCATAAAGTACAAAGCCAGGAATAAAATTATAAGGATGGTCATCCATAGACTCCTAAAAGGCAAGAACTGTCAGGCCTCATTCAGATATTTTAAAAGTATACTTGCTGCATTCCTACAATCATAAAAGCTTTGCACAAAGTAAAAAGCCAGGAAAAAAATATAAAGAAGGATGGTCATCATAGACCCCTAAAAGGCAACAACTGGCAGGCCTCATTCAAATATCTAAATGTGTAGGTGATGTACTCATACACTCATAAAAGCTTTGTACATTGTGCAGCTTTTTTACACTTTTTTTGGAGTGTTAGCTATGACAGAAATGTACCAGAGACAAAGGAGTAGTGTGTGGCTGAGAAATTTAATCCATCAAAATTTTTTAACTCTCTTTTCAGTTTTATAGACCACAGAAATATACCCTAAACCACCTCGAACTGTATGGAATACAAATTTAACTGCGTAAAATTTTTAAATGCTTTTTTGCAGTGTTATATATAAATTAAATTTTTTCCTCAGAACACAGAAAAGTGTATGCATAAGAAATTTAACTCAGGAACATTTTTCAAAGATTTTTTTTAATGTTATATAACACAAAAAAGTAACATCACGTAATACTAGATGGATGAAAATATATTCAATATTTTCATCTCCTAAAAAAAATTGCAGCTATATGTTTGGCAATGGACTGCACAGTCCTAATCCATGTCTACTGATTTTGTTCAGCCACTCTTCCTGCTCCTGCAACTCTCTCTCCCTCACTACGCTAATGAGTCACCCCACCAGGGCAGTGGGGTACTCGGTACCGGGTCCGGTCGGCTGTTAAAGGGGATGTCATGATGGTTGCGACCCGGTCCGTGGCCCTGGGGCTCAACATTAAAAGGGAACGGTCTTTAAAGGGGAAAATGTTCAAAGTCTGTTGTGACGCCACCTGTGGTGTTCGGTGAGTAGTGGGACCGACGCTGCATTAAAGAGGTCCCCTTAGGGATGTTGTGGCAGCACAGGTGTTCCACTTCCCACAGGTGTCCTATGGTGTAAGGCGCGGATGGTACAGTCATGGCCAAAAGTATTGACACCCCAGCAATTCTGTCAGATAATACTGTTTCTTCCTGAAAATGATTGCAAACACAAATTCTTTGTTATTATTATCTTCATTTAATTTGTCTTAAATTAAAAAACACAAAAAGAATTGTCCTAAAGCCAAATTGGATATAATTCCACACTAAACATAAAAAGGGGGTGGACAAAAGTATTGGCACTGTTCGAAAAATCATGTGATGCTTCTCTATTTTGTGTAATTAACAGCACCTGTAACTTACCTGTGGCACCTAACAGGTGTTGGCAATAACTAAATCATACTTGCAGCCAGTTGACATGGATTAAAGTTGATTGAACCTCTGTCCTGTGTCCTTGTGTGTACCACATTGAGCATGGAGAAAAGAAAGAAGACCAAAGAACTGTCTGAGGACTTGAGAAACCAAATTGTGAGGAAGCATGAGCAATCTCAAGGCTACAAGTCCATCTCCAAAGACCTGAATGTTCCTGTGTCTACCGTGCGCAGTGTCATCAAGAAGTTTAAAGCCCATGGCACTGTGGCTAACCTCCCTAGATGTGGACGGAAAAGAAAAATTGACAAGAGATTTCAACGCAAGATTGTGCGGATGTTGGATAAAGAACCTCGACTAACATCCAAACAAGTTCAAGCTGCCCTGCAGACGGAGGGTACAACAGTGTCAACCCGTACTATCCATTGGCATCTGAATGAAAAGGGACTGTATGGTAGGAGACCCAGGAAGACCCCACTTCTTACCCCGAGACATAAAAAAGCCAGGGTGGAGTTTGCCAAAACTTACCTGAAAATGCCTAAAACATTTTGGAAGAATGTTCTTGTCAGGAATCCCCTGACCGCTGCCACCAATTCGTCACGATTCACACCGTGACCGTCACCCCTACGTCACGGGTTGGGGTGACTTTAGGCCAACAGACGGCTATCACATGTGCAGGGGGCTTATCTTAGTTATCCCTCCACTGCTAACAATGTGATGAGAAAACACACACAAGGCTATTGACCTCTTAGTTTACAGCAGGGGCTTATTCTAGGTATCCCACTGCTTTCAATATACCACAAACTGCAGGGATTTATGTATATCCCGCTTACAGTTCCACTTAACACTTGCAGCTCTCTGGCGCCCCCTTACTCTCAGGTCAGATTAGGTACTGCACCCTGGGTAATTAGTCGCCAGAAAGGCTGTCTGCTATGTACTGGCTATTGGGCACGCTGCAGCGACGCGATAACTACTCCCACTCAGGCAGGAACAATAATTATCAATGCCGCAGCCGCTACAGCATCACTCAACAGTCTGCACACTGTATCACTGCCACCAGCTTCGATTAAACGGGTCCGAAGCTAACCCAACACAACAGTAACAGTAGCGTATTTCCCTTTAGAAGACTTAGGGTACGGTTTAGAACAGGAGAACGAACTAATATTAAATATTATATCCCATAAAAAATTAGGCAGTGCTGCTTTATCAAAAATATTTTATAAAGATGTTACAAATGAGACAATTGCAAATATGTACACGGGTAATTATAACATAAAGGGAATAAAGGAGAAAAGATAACACTCACATGTTCAAAGCATGGCAGGCCCCCAGGCTGGTGCAGTTTTCCATACGTCCCAGCTCATGGGATGTGCTCAGCTCTTCCAGGAAAATAGGACAAGAAGGAAGCTGGGGATGTGTGCAGACAGTTATAGCCAAGCCTGTAACATCCCAGAAAGGGGTTGGATCACCTCGTCCCTCCTACCTCTTCAGTTAACTCATTTTATTCTAATCTATATCTAATTTCGATAACTCCGCTACAAAACATGTCATAGTCCTAACAAATCCATCATTCATCTCAGATTAACGTGAGCATGCTAATGAGATCAAATATGTCCTATCTGGGATACATATTTACAGAGAAAACCCTACTTCTTTACCAGACGGAGTTAGAAGCCCGTGTTTCGGGGGATGGGTAGGTCCACCGAGTGAGAATACGAATATATATTTTCGTGTTCTCAACATAAACATGGTGCATAATATCGTACAAGAACCAAACAAAGAATCTTTCATGGATCCTACAAACTTCTAGACACTTCTAAACAGTTCTCTGCTAGAGGAAAATTCTGCCTAGTCGTAATTACCTCTCGGCCATAAAACTCCCCAGTACATTGGCAAAGCAGCTCTTGGCTGAATGAAAGGGAAGGGGGGCTTGGGAGTTGAAAGTCAGGAATTTGAAGCTACAAACTGTTGCAGCATCACTCCAAGAAGGGGGGCTTAGCCCACGCAGGCTAGCAAGAGAACTACTTATGATATTTCATACCATATCGTGACACCTCCCCCTTTTGGTGTGCGCTAGGGAGGCAGTACCCCACGATATGCCTCCATGGGCACCTCAGTAGGTTCACCCTGGCGGGAGATGTTATGATAGGCAATTCAGTAACACAATGTACATAGCGATCAGAGCACATACAGTGATCTGACAATAACCCAAAATAATAGAACGAGCTCTGAGACGTGGAAACTCTGTAGATCGCAATTCCTGATCCTCTCCAAACACAATTAGAGGCAGCTGTGGATTGCGCCTAACGCTCCCTATGCAACTCGGCACAGCCTGAGAAACTAACTAGCCTGAAGATAGAAAAATAAGCCTACCTTGCCTCAGAGAAATACCCCAAAGGAAAAGGCAGCCCCCCACATATAATGACTGTGAGTAAGATGAAAAGACAAACGTAGGGATGAAATAGATTCAGCAAAGTGAGGCCCGATATTCTAGACAGAACGAGGATAGGAAAGATAACTTTGCGGTCTACACAAAACCCTAAAGAAAACCACGCAAAGGGGGCAAAAAGACCCTCCGTACCGAACTAATGGCACGGAGGTACACCCTTTGCGTCCCAGAGCTTCCAGCAAAACAAATAGACAAGCTGGACAGAAAAAATAGCAACAAATAGCAAAGAAGCACTTAGCTATGCAGAGCAGCAGGCCACAGGAATGATCCAGAGAAACACAAGTCCAACACTGGAACATTGACAGGAAGCATGGATCAAAGCATCAGGTGGAGTTAAGTAGAGAAGCAGCTAACGACCTCACCAGATCACCTGAGGGAGGAAACTCAGAAGCTGCAGTACCACTTTCCTCCACAAACGGAAGCTCCCAGAGAGAATCAGCCGAAGTACCACCTGTGACCACAGGAGTGAACTCTGCCACAGAATTCACAACAGTACCCCCCCTTGAGGAGGGGTCACCGAACCCTCACCAGAACCCCCAGGCCGACCAGGATGAGCCACATGAAAGGCACGAACAAGATCGGGAGCATGGACATCAGAAGCAAAAACCCAGGAATTATCTTCCTGAGCATAACCCTTCCATTTAACCAGATACTGGAGTTTCCGTCTTGAAACATGAGAATCCAAAATCTTCTCCACAATATACTCCAATTCCCCCTCCACCAAAACCGGGGCAGGAGGCTCAACAGATGGGACCATAGGTGCCACGTATCTCCGCAACAATGACCTATGGAATACGTTATGTATGGAAAAAGAATCTGGAAGGGTCAGACGAAAAGACACAGGATTAAGAACCTCAGAAATCCTATACGGACCAATAAAACGAGGTTTAAACTTAGGAGAGGAAACCTTCATAGGAATATGACGAGAAGATAACCAAACCAGATCCCCAACACGAAGTCGGGGACCCACACGGCGTCTGCGATTAGCGAAAAGTTGAGCCTTCTCCTGGGACAAGGTCAAATTGTCCACTACATGAGTCCAAATCTTCTGCAACCTGTCCACCACAGTATCCACACCAGGACAGTCCGAAGACTCAACCTGTCCTGAAGAGAAACGAGGATGGAACCCAGAATTGCAGAAAAACGGCGAAACCAAGGTAGCCGAGCTGGCCCGATTATTAAGGGCAAACTCAGCCAAAGGGAAAAAGGACACCCAGTCATCCTGATCAGCAGAAACAAAGCATCTCAGATATGTTTCCAAGGTCTGATTGCTTCGTTCGGTCTGGCCATTAGTCTGAGGATGGAAAGCCGAGGAAAAAGACAAGTCAATGCCCATCCTACCACAAAAGGCTCGCCAAAACCTCGAAACAAACTGGGAACCTCTGTCAGAAACAATATTCTCTGGAATGCCATGCAAACGAACCACATGCTGGAAGAACAAAGGCACCAAATCAGAGGAGGAAGGCAATTTAGACAAGGGTACCAGATGGACCATCTTAGAAAAGCGATCACAGACCACCCAAATGACTGACATCTTTTGAGAAACGGGAAGGTCAGAAATAAAATCCATAGAAATCTGTGTCCAAGGCCTCTTCGGGACCGGCAAGGGCAAAAGCAACCCACTGGCACGAGAACAGCAGGGCTTAGCCCGAGCACAAATCCCACAGGACTGCACAAAAGTACGCACATCCCGCGACAGAGAGGGCCACCAAAAGGATCTAGCCACTAACTCTCTGGTACCAAAGATTCCAGGATGACCAGCCAACACCGAACAATGAAGTTCAGAGATAACTCTATTCGTCCACCTATCAGGGACAAACAGTTTCTCCGCTGGGCAACGATCAGGTTTATTAGCCTGAAATTTTTGCAGCACCCGCCGCAAATCAGGGGAGATGGCAGACACAATTACTCCTTCCTTGAGGATACCCACCGGCTCAGATAAACCCGGAGAGTCGGGCACAAAACTCCTAGACAGAGCATCCGCCTTCACATTTTTAGAGCCCGGAAGGTACGAAATCACAAAGTCAAAACGGGCAAAAAACAACGACCAACGAGCTTGTCTAGGATTCAAGCGCTTGGCAGACTCGAGATAAGTCAAGTTCTTATGATCAGTCAATACCACCACGCGATGCAACACTACAAAAATTGTAGATGAAGCGACGATAAAAATTAGCAAAGCCCAGGAACTTTTGCAGACTTTTCAGAGATGTTGGCTGAGTCCAATCATGGATGGCTTGGACCTTAACCGGATCCATCTCGATAGTAGAAGGGGAAAAGATGAACCCCAAAAATGAAACCTTCTGCACACCAAAGAGACACTTTGATCCCTTCACAAACAAAGAATTAGCACGCAGGACCTGAAAAACCGTTCTGACCTGTTTCACATGAGACTCCCAATCATCCGAGAAGATCAAAATGTCATCCAAGTACACAATCAGGAATTTATCCAGGTACTCACGGAAAATGTCATGCGTTAAGGATTGAAACACTGATGGAGCATTGGCAAGTCCGAACGGCATCACTAGATACTCAAAATGACCCTCGGGCGTATTAAATGCAGTTTTCCATTCATCGCCTTGCCTGATTCTCACCAGACTATACGCACCACGAAGATCTATCTTAGTGAACCAACTAGCCCCCTTAATCCGAGCAAACAAATCAGATAACAATGGCAAGGGGTACTGAAATTTAACAGTGATCTTATTAAGAAGGCGGTAATCTATACACGGTCTCAGCGAACCATCCTTCTTGGCTACAAAAAAGAACCCTGCTCCTAATGGCGACGATGACGGGCGAATATGCCCCTTCTCCAGGGATTCCTTCACATAACTGCGCATAGCGGTGTGCTCAGGCACGGATAAATTAAACAGTCGACCTTTTGGGAATTTACTACCAGGAATCAAATTGATAGCACAATCACAATCCCTATGCTGAGGCAGGGCATCGGACTTGGGCTCATCAAATACATCCCGGTAATCAGACAAGAACTCTGGAACCTCAGAAGGGGTGGATGACGAAATTGACAGAAATGGAACATCACCATGTACCCCCTGACAACCCCAGCTGGACACCAACATGGAATTCCAATCCAATACCGGATTATGGGCTTGTAGCCATGGCAACCCCAACACGACCACATCATGCAGATTATGCAACACCAGAAAGCGAATAACCTCCTGATGTGCAGGAGCCATGCACATGGTCAGCTGGGTCCAGTATTGAGGCTTATTCTTGGCCAAAGGTGTAGCATCAATTCCTCTCAATGGAATAGGACACTGCAAGGGCTCCAATAAAAACCCACAACGTTTAGCATAATCCAAGTCCATCAAATTCAGGGCAGCGCCTGAATCCACAAACGCCATGACAGAATACGACGACAAGGAGCATATCAAGGTAACGGACAGAAGAAATTTTGACTGTACAGTACCAATGGCGGCAGACCTAGCGAACCGCTTAGTGCGCTTAGGACAATCAGAGATAGCATGAGTGGAATCACCACAGTAGAAACACAGCCCATTCAGACGTCTGTGTTCTTGCCGTTCAACTCTGGTCATAGTCCTATCGCACTGCATAGGCTCAGGTTTAATCTCAGGTAATACCGCCAAATGGTACACAGATTTACGCTCACGCAAGCGTCGACCGATCTGAATGGCCAAAGACATAGACTCATTCAGACCAGCAGGCACAGGAAATCCCACCATGACATCCTTAATGGCTTCAGAGAGACCCTTTCTGAAAATGGCTGCAAGCGCAGATTCATTCCATTGAGTGAGCACGGACCATTTTCTAAATTTCTGGCAATATAGCTCTATCTCATCCTGAGCCTGACAAAGAGCCAGCAAATTTTTTTCTGCCTGATCTACTGAATTAGGCTCATCGTACAGCAATCCAAGCGCCAGGAAAAACGCATCGATATCACTCAATGCAGGATCTCCTGACGCAAGAGAAAATGCCCAGTCCTGAGGGTCGCCACGCAAAAAAGAAATGACGATCCTAACCTGTTGCGCTGGGTCACCAGAGGAGCGAGGTTTCAAAGCCAGAAACAGTTTACAATTATTCTTGAAACTCAGAAATTTAGTTCTATCTCCAAAAAACAAATCTGGAATAGGAATTCTCGGTTCTAACAAAGAATTCTGAACCACAAAATTTTGAATATCTTGAACTCTTGCCGTGAGCTGATCTACACATGAAGACAGACCTTTAATGTCCATTGTAACACCTGTGTCCTGAACCACCCAAATGTCTAGGGGAAAAAAAAGACAAATCACAGTGCAAAGGAAAAAAAATGGTCTCAGAACTTCTTTTTTCCCTCTATTGAGAATCATTAGTACTTTTGGCTTCCTGTACTGTTATGATAGGCAATTCAGTAACACAATGTACATAGCGATCAGAGCACATACAGTGATCTGACAATAACCCAAAATAATAGAACGAGCTCTGAGACGTGGAAACTCTGTAGACCGCAATTCCTGATCCTCTCCAAACACAACTAGAGGCAGCTGTGGATTGCGCCTAACGCTCCCTATGCAACTCGGCACAGCCTGAGAAACTAACTAGCCTGAAGATAGAAAAATATGCCTACCTTGCCTCAGAGAAATACCCCAAAGGAAAAGGCAGCCCCCCACATATAATGACTGTGAGTAAGATGAAAAGACAAACGTAGGGATGAAATAGATTCAGCAAAGTGAGGCCCGATATTCTAGACAGAACGAGGATAGGAAAGATAACTTTGCGGTCTACACAAAACCCTAAAGAAAACCACGCAAAGGGGGCAAAAAGACCCTCCATACCGAACTAACGGCACGGAGGTACACCCTTTGCGTCCCAGAGCTTCCAGCAAAACAAATAGACAAGCTGGACAGAAAAAATAGCAACAAATAGCAAAGAAGCACTTAGCTATGCAGAGCAGCAGGCCACAGGAATGATCCAGAGAAACACAAGTCCAACACTGGAACATTGACAGGAAGCATGGATCAAAGCATCAGGTGGAGTTAAGTAGAGAAGCAGCTAACGACCTCACCAGATCACCTGAGGGAGGAAACTCAGAAGCTGCAGTACCACTTTCCTCCACAAACGGAAGCTCCCAGAGAGAATCAGCCGAAGTACCACCTGTGACCACAGGAGTGAACTCTGCCACAGAATTCACAACAGGGAGAGTCCATCTGCATTCCCATGCTCTTTGCCCGTTTTGTGTTCAATGGTGAAGTCAAACTGCTGAAGGGCAAGGCTCCAGCGTAGCAACCTGCCGTTGGTTCCACACATGGCGTTTAGCCAGCACAGAGGGTTGTGGTCGGTCACCACAGTGAAGGGGCGACCGTGCAAGTAGGGCTGCAAGCGCTGCAGGGCCCAGACTATGGCCAGGCACTCCTTCTCGATGGTGGAGTAGGCCACTTCCCTCGGCAAAAGCTTCTGGCTCAGGTATAACACGGGGTGCTCTTGGTCCTCCGAGTCAACCTGGCTGAGCACAGCACCAAGGCCAAACTCGCTGGCGTCAGTCTGCACCAAGTACGGTCGACTGCTGTCGACTGCTTTCAACACAGGGGCATTGCACAGTGCGGTTTTCAACGCCTTGAAGGCCCCCTCACAGCCATCTGTCCAGTTGACGATGTGGGGTAGCTTCTTCCTGGTGAGGTCCGTCAAAGGTTTTGCCAGGCTACTATAGTGCTGTACGAAGCGCCTATAGTACCCTGCAGTGCCCAAGAAGGACATCACCTGTTTCTTGGTCACGGGAGTGGGCCAGTTCACGATCACTCCCACCTTGTCAGGCTCTGGCTTCAGGGTGTTCCCGCCTACCCAGTGCCCCAGGTAGTGAACCGCCCTCATGCCCATCTGGCACTTTCCGGGCTTGATAGTCAGTCCTGCTTGGTGAATTCGCCTGAGCACCTCCTCGAGATGCTGCAGGTGTTTCTCCCAGGAGAAACTGAAGATGGCAATGTCATCCAAGTACGCCACTGCGTACTTCTCCAGTCCCTGAAGCAGGAGGTTGACCATCCGCTGGAAAGTGGCAGGGGCATTCTTCATGCTGAAGGGCATGACCGTGGACTCGTACAGTCCAAAGGGTGTGATAAAGGCGGACTTCTCCTGCGCCTCAGGGCTCAGGGGAATCTGCCAGTATCCTCGACTCAGATCCATTATTGTTAGGTAATCTGCGCCAGCTAACTTATCCAGCAGCTCCTCGATGCGCGGCATTGGGTGCGCGTCGAAGGCTGTGATGGCATTGAGCCCCCTGTAGTCCACACAGAACCGGGTGGTCCGGTCTTTCTTTGGCACGAGAACTACAGGTGATGCCCACGCGCTCTTTGACCGTCGAATCACCCCCAGTTGTAACATCTCATCGATCTCTTGGCGCATAATCTGCTGCACCTGGTCAGAGATTCGATAGGGTGTTCGCCGTAGTGGGGCGTGATTCCCGGTGTCCACCTCGTGGACGGCTAACTCAGTCCTCCCAGGTCGGTTGGAGAACACGACCCGGAAGGGTTCCAGTGTGGTTTGCAACTGCAACCGCTGGGGTTCAGTTAACGAGGCGCTTACCTCCACGTCCTCGATGGACCCATTGGCCTTGGCTTGGGCCAGCAGGTCCAGGAGGGTGTCTTCCTCACCATCTTCGGGCAAGCTGCAGACCGGTAGGACGAAAGGTTCACGTTCGTGTTGACCCTTCATCATGTTGACGTGAAAGGCCTTTCGCCTACCCCGAGCATGGTCAAGCGTGACCACGTAAGTGACCGGGTTGAGCGGTTGGTGGACGACGTACGAGCCCTCCCAGGCTGCCTGAAGCTTATCCGTTGGTACGGGGACCAGCACCCACACCTTTTGACCCACGTGGTAGGTCCGCTCCCGGGTGTTCTGGTCGTACCAGTGATTCTGATCAGCCTGAGCCTGCGTCATGTTGTCATGCACCAACTGCGTCAAGGTCTGCATCTTGTCACGGAAGCGCATGACATACTCCACTATGGACACTTCAGAAGGGTTCGGCTCCTCTTCCCAGGATTCTCTTACCAACCCAAGGGGTCCCCGGATTCGCCTGCCGTACAGGAGCTCGAAGGGGGAGAACCCCGTCGAGGCCTGCGGAACCTCTCGGTAAGCGAACAGCAGGTGTGGGAGGTACCGCTCCCAGTCGCGCCCTTGAGTCTCAACCAGCATGCGTAGCATCTGTTTGAGGGTACCATTGAAGCATTCACACAAGCCATTGGTCTGTGGGTGATACGCACTCGATACCAGGTGCTTCACCTGCATTCTCTTACAGAGAGCCTCCATTAGGCGAGACATAAATTGGGTCCCTTGATCAGTAAGCATTTCCCTGGGAAATCCTACACGTGAAAAGATAGCCAACAGGGCATCCGCCACCTTATCTGCCCTAGTTGACGACAGAGCTACTGCCTCTTGGACCTGCTCTGGGTCCACCTCTGGTTCAGTCACAGTGATGACTGAGGAGGGTCCGGAAGGCAGACAGTTATCTGCGTTCCGGGCACTCTGACTGCGGGTGACAGCAGCTACGTAGGCTGTCTCCCCGGGGGTTTCTACAGGCCCATCAGCCGGCGCTGCTATGGGCTCTACCTCCCCATCCACCCCCAACACTCCAGGGGCAGTGCTACTTATGGGCCAGTTACCTTCCTCGGTGGCACTGGTCACTTTCATGGCATCACCTTCCTCACGGTTCCCATGCATCTCCCCATTTCCTGTAGCACCGACACTTGCCCCTGTTAGGGGTTCCTCAGCCGTCTCACTCCGCAGAGCGACGTGGCTGGGCACGCCTGTACCTAAGGACACATTAACCTTCACAGAAAAATCATTATCAGGTTCAGTTGGCACAGGTACAACATTTTCACCATCAGTCCTAGGGAAAAATGGTTATTAGATGCATCATTACAAGATAAAGCATGGTCAGATAACACATGCGATTTCCCATCATCATCATCATCATCATCAGGGTTAACGTTACCCTCATTAGTAGATTGGGGAGGGGTGTCAGGGACGTAGTGTGCAACCAACCTCCCCATATCAGTCCCCAACAAAACATCAGTAGGCAGATTATCAGACAGCCCCACTTCCTTCACCCCGCTCCCGGCACCCCAATCAATAAAAACCCGGGCCATTGGTAAGGGACAGCTGATGCCCCCAATCCCAGTGACAGTTAGGGTTTTCCCCGGAATGATTTCTTCAGGGGCCGCCAGTTCGGGTCGGATGAGGGTTCGTTCAGCCCCGGTGTCTTTGAGGCCTGTAGCAACATGGCCTCCCACAGTGACGTGCTGTACATTGTCACACACCCTCCCAACCACACCACCCACCAAAAGAACTGCTGCATTAGGCCCTGGGGCCTTGGCTGGGGTGTTCTTCTGCTTGGTTGGGCAGGAGGGACTGATATGACCAGTCTGATGGCAGGTGAAACACTTGCGAGGTTCGGTGGTAGGTCTGGTGCTGTTGGCCACGGGGCCAGGACCTCTGGTGTGTTGGCTGGCAGGGGTACTGGCGTTGGTTGTAGGCTTACCCCCTCTCCAGCTGGTGGTGACTGGCTTCCGCACTTCCGATCTACGGTTGGCCTCATAGGCATCGGCAATCTGCGCTGCTTTCGTCACGTCTTTGGGTTCTCTGTCCATCACGAACTGTCGCACCTCAGCTGGGCAAAGATGAAAGAACTGGTCTTTGATCATCAGGTCTCGCAGCTGTGTAAAGGTGGTCACTGACAGTCCTTGGGTCCACTGGTCAAAGTGGGTCCCCAGTCCATGCACCACATCACTGTAACTGTCGTGTGGGTCACGTTGGAGGGTCCGGAACTTTCTACGGTACACCTCGGGTGTAAGCTGGTACTTGGCTATCAGAGCCTGCTTGATGGCCTTATAGTCACCATCTTGTTCTTGAGGGAGGGCAGCAAACGCCTCCAGAGCTTTGCCTCTCAGCCCTGGTGTCAGGTATCATGCCCATTCATCTGTAGGCAGCCGGTACTGTCTGCAGGCTTTCTCAAAGGCCCGCAGAAACGTGTCCAAGTCTCCGTCCTTCTCCATAACAGGGAAGTGATCGGGCCGGGGCTTAGGTATCTGAGCGCTGCTGGGCTCACAGTTGGTCTGGGACGACCCCTGCATTCGCAGTTGGGCTAACTGCAGCTGGTACTCCCGCTCCGCTTGCCGCTCAACTCGCTGGGCCTGGGCCTATCGCTCAGCTCGGGCCTCTCTCTCAGCTCGGGCCTCCTGCCGGTATTTCTGAATCAGCTGCCGACATCCCTGATGGTCGTCAGTGGGGAATTCTTTCAAGGCCGCCTGCAGGTGGGGGTCCAATTCGCCCGGATCGCTAACAGGGCCAGCATTCAGTGGTTGGACCTCTGCTGCAGCACCATGTTCGCTGGTGCTGGCTTCTGCGGCCTCTGGGCTCTGTGACCTGGCTTGGTCGGCTTCAAATTGCACCAGGTCAGCGACCATTTGAGCCTTGGACTTGTCCTGGGGGTTCAGGCCATGGTACAGGCATATCCCAGCAAGAATGTCCTTCTTCTGCTGGTTGTACCAGACTTCCCCTTTCGCAGCCATGGTTGCCAAATAAAAGATAGGATAGAAAAACGAAGAGAAGGGAGGGGATAATTACCAGTACGCAATTGTCTCAAGACTAATAAAACACTGAGTTCGTTCTCCAAACTTATTTGTGCAGAGTCCTCGCAAGAACTTTCTGCAAGTTTTTAGTGAGAGGAATGATTGCTCAAACCAAATCACTAATGCTCTAAGATCCCACCGCCTTGCCACCAAATGTCAGGAATCCCCTGACCGCTGCCACAAATTCGTCACGATTCACACCGTGACCGTCACCCCTACGTCGCGGGTTGGGGTGACTTTAGGCCAACAGACGGCTATCACATGTGCAGGGGGCTTATCTTAGTTATCCCTCCACTGCTAACAATGTGATGAGAAAACACACACAAGGCTATTGACCTCTTAGTTTACAGCAGGGGCTTATTCTAGGTATGCCACTGCTTTCAATATACCACAAACTGCAGGGATTTATGTATATCCCCCTTACAGTTCCACTTAACACTTGCAGCTCTCTGGCGCCCCCTTACTCTCAGGTCAGATTAGGTACTGCAACCTGGGTAATTAGTCGCCAGAAAGGCTGCCTGCTATGTACTGGCTATTGGGCACGCTGCAGCGACGCGATAACTACTCCCACTCAGGCAGGAACAATAATTATCAATGCCGCAGCCGCTACAGCATCACTCAACAGTCTGCACACTGTATCACTGCCACCAGCTTCGATTAAACGGGTCCGAAGCTAACCCAACACAACAGTAACAGTAGCGTATTTCCCTTCAGAAGACTTAGGGTACGGTTTAGAACAGGAGAACGAACTAATATTAAATATTATATCCCATAAAAAATTAGGCAGTGCTTTATCAAAAATATTTTATAAAGATGTTACAAATGAGACAATTGCAAATATGAACACGGGTAATTATAACATAAAGGGAATAAAGGAGAAAAGATAACACTCACATGTTCAAGCATGGCAGGCCCCCAGGCTGGTGCAGTTTTCCATACGTCCCAGCTCATGGGATGTGCTCAGCTCTTCCAGGAAAATAGGACAAGAAGGAAGCTGGGGATGTGTGCAGACAGTTATAGCCAAGCCTGTAACATCCCAGAAAGGGGTTGGATCACCTCGTCCCTCCTACCTCTTCAGTTAACTCATTTTATTCTAATCTATATTTAATTTTGATAACTCCGCTACAAAACATGTAATAGTCCTAACAAATCCATCATTCATCTCGGATTAACGTGAGCATGCTAATGAGATCAAATATGTTCTATCTGGGATACATATTTACAGAGAAAACCCTACTTCTTTACCAGACGGAGTTAGAAGCCCGTGTTTCGGGGGATGGGTAGGTCCACCGAGTGAGAATACGAATATATATTTTCGTGTTCTCAACGTAAACATGGTGCATAATATCGTACAAAACCCAAACAAAGAATCTTTCATGGATCCTACAAACTTCTAGACACTTCTAAACAGTTCTCTGCTAGAGGAAAATTTTGCCTAGTCGTAATTACCTCTCGGCCATAAAACTCCCCAGTACATTGGCAAAGCAGCTCTTGGCTAAATGAAAGGGAAGGGGGGCTTGGGAGTTGAAAGTCAGGAATTTGAAGCTACAAACTGTTGCAGCATCACTCCAAGAAGGGGGGCTTAGCCCACGCAGGCTAGCAAGAGAACTACTTATGATATTTCATACCATATCGTGACAGTTCTCTGGTCAGATGAGACAAAAGTAGAGCTTTTTGGGCAAAGGCATCAACATAGGGTTTACAGGAGAAAAAAGAGGCATTCAAAGAAAAGAACACGGTCCCTACAGTCAAACATGGCGGAGGTTCCCTGATGTTTTGGGGTTGCTTTGCTGCCTCTGGCACTGGACTGCTTGACCATGTGCATGACATTATGAAGTCTGAAGACTACCAACAAACTTTGCAGCATAATGTAGGGCCCAGTGTGAGAAAGCTGGGTCTCCCTCAGAGGTCATGGGTCTTCCAGCAAGACAATGACCCAAAACACATTTCAAAAAGCCCTAGAAAATGGTTTGAGAGAAAGCACTGGAGACTTCTAAGGTGGCCAGCAATGAGTCCAGACCTGAATCCCATAGAACACCAGTGGAAAGATCTAAAAATGGCAGTTTGGAGAAGGCAGCATTCAAATATCAGGGACCTGGAGCAGTTTGCCAAAGAAGAATGGTCTACTAAAATTCCACCAGAGCATTGTAAGAAACTCATTGATGGTTACCGGAAGCGGTTCGTCGCAGTTATTTTGGCTAAAGGTTGTGCAACCAAGTATTAGGCTGAGGGTGCCAATACTTTTGTCTGGCCAATTTTTTGGAGTTTTGTGTGAAAAGATCAATGTTTTGCTTTTTGCTTCATTCTCTTTTGTGTTTTTTCATTTAAGACAAATTAAATGAAGATAATAATACCAAATAATTTGTGATTGCAATCATTTTCAGGAAGAAAATGAGTATTTTCTGACAGAATTGCAGGGGTGTCAATACTTTTGGCCATGACTGTAGGTGCCGGTGAATAAATGGAGGAAACAAGTTGTAAGTCTTTACCTGGTTTAGTCTAGGTTGCTGGCCAAAGTCCAGGGTACCAGACTTGGATGATGGTGGTCTGGCCGGCTTAGAGGCAATAAAGAGTCCTCTTGTTTCAATAGAAGTCTGTGAGCCTTTCCAACTAGTGCCGTTAAAGGTGAGGTCCCTGCTGCCTGAAGCGTCCTACAGGGTCCTCCAGGTCCCCCTGTCCTGGGACAGGCACCTGCACGACGGGCAGCTTGAGCCATTTTACAGGGACTCTAACATGCCCCGGGCTCCTTAGTTGCTGCATCTCAGGCGTGGTGCGGGAAGTTAACGTATAGTGTCATGCCCTCCTATTCTGCTCTGTGTCCTAGAGTCTCACAAAAGCCTCAGGCTCCTGGATTCCAGCTACTGCGCTTCAGCTCTGAGGGTGCCCTGCCACAGTTCCCCTCTGAGCTCTGTTCCTCTCCTGTGCTCCTTCCCTTCCGGCTACTCCACATTCAACCCATCGAGGTTAACAGTCCTTCCAGAGGCTGCAGCTCCCTCGTGGCTGCCAGGCCGCTCTGTCTGCATTCAGTTCCAGACTTCCTTCTACTTCAGTGTCTGAACACCTAACTAGCTCCTCCTCCAGGTCAGGATACATAAAGCCTAGGGAAGCTCCCCTGAATCTGGGTCCTAAGCTCCCCCTCCTGGCCTGGATTCAGAATGTGTTGCATGTGTGTGCTGTGACAAAACACTCCGGGATCGCCTTTGCTGGGGTCAAAGGTCACGTGGTTTGTGCATTGAATTTCTGAGGCGTACAGCAGGTTTCCAAGTAGGCTGACCTCAGGTCAGATTTATTAAAGTGAAAGCAACACAGAAAAACAAAACATAAAAATAAATCCTAGCCTGTCCGGCACTAACTAAACAAACACGTTGCTAACTTAACAACTGGGGGGCTTCTCCCACCCAGCTAACATCACACAATTCTTGAGCAGAGCTCTCACTCACGTTTGTCTCACACAGACAGGCAATCTGTGTGCCCCAGGCAGACACTGGAAACCCCCAGCTGGTCATCTTTTATTCCTGCAATCATTAACCCGTTAGCACCCTGAAGATACTGAGTGGCCTAATTCACATAGGACAAACACCTGGGCGAGATATACCTGCCTCCAACTACCACACCAGCATGAGTCTTACATATCCCCCCCCTTGCTCAGACCACTCCGGTCAAGCAAGAACACTCTTGAAACAGTGCACTCGGGATAGGGCATCGGCGTTCCACATCTGCACCCCAGGTCGGTGCTCCACCGTAAAAGAGTAAGCCTGCAGGGCAAGGAACCACCGGGTTACCTGACTATTACGGTCTTTGTGGAGGTGCATCCACTTGAGAGGGGCATGGTCTGTGACCAGCCTAAACTTCCTACCGGCCAGGTAATACTTGAGGGAGTCGAGAGCCCATTTAATGGCTAGGCACTCTATTTCAACCACCGCATACCTCTGCTCATGTACATTCAGTTTCCGACTGAGATAGAGGACCGGGTGTTCGACTCCGTCCCTCACCTGGGAAAGTACAGCTCCGACACCAGTATCAGAGGCATCAGTTTGCACCACAAACTCGCTGCTGAAATCAGGAGTCACTAGTACGGGCTGAGAGCACAAAGCCCGTTTCAGGCTGTGGAAGGCCTCTTCAGCAGCTGAGGTCCATTTTACCATGACGGAACCCTTCCCCTTGGTAAGATCCGTCAAGGGAGTAGCCATGGCTGCAAAATTGGGTATGAACCGGCGATAATAGCCGGCAATCCCCAGGAAAGCCTGTACTTGTTTTTTGTTCACTGGTTGTGGCCAGCCCTGAATTGCCTGTATTTTGTCGATCTGGGGTTTAACCACTCCTCGGCCAATCACGTAGCCCAAGTATCGGACTTCTTCAAGCCCGATGTGGCATTTCTTGGGGTTTACCGTTAAACCTGCATCTCGCAGGTCATCAATCACCGCTTGTACCTTCTGGAAATGAGTTTCCCAGTCCATGCTGTAAATTACGATGTCATCCAGGTAGGCAGAAGCGTACTGTCTGTGAGGCCTCAAGACTCAATCCATCAATCTCTGGAACGTTGCGGGAGCTCCGTGAAGTCCAAACGGCATATAGACATACTGGAACAGACCTTCCGGTGTAGCAAATGCCGTCTTCTCTCTGGCCGCCTCGGCCAGAGGAATCTGCCAGTACCCCTTTGTTAAATCCAGGGTCGTAATGTATCGGGCTTTACCAAGCCGGTCGATCAACTCATCGACCCGGGGCATAGGGTACACATCAAATTTAGAAACTGCATTCAGTTGCCTAAAGTCATTACAAAACCGGATGGAGCCATCCGGTTTAGGTATCAACACAATTGGACTGGACCAGGCGCTGTGCGACTCTTCAATGACTCCTAAGTCCAACATTGCCATCACTTCCCGGGAGACGGCTTCACGGCGGGCTTCCGGAATCTGGTAGGGCTTCACATGAACAGTGACGCCAGGCTCTGTGACAATCTCATGTTTCACCAACTTAGTCCGGCCAGGTTTTTCGGAGAAAAACTGTCGGTTCTGTAACAAAAATTGCTTAACCTCAGATTTTTGTCGTTCTGAGAGAGTCTCGGCAACCTGCACCTCCGGTACAGTAGGTGAACAAACCGGACAGGGCAGATCCGCCGTTAGGGCAGAGCGGTCTTTCCAGGATTTTATCAGATTCACATGATAAATCTGTTCCGGTTTTCTCTTACCCGGCTGGTACACTTTATAGTTCACTTCACCAACTCTTTCTCGGACCTCAAATGGGCCCTGCCATTTCACCAGGAATTTACTATCCACCGTAGGGATTAGGACCAACACCCTATCGCCGGGTGCAAATGTACGGACCTTAGCGCCTCTATCGTAACTTTGCCTCTGGGCTCCCTGGGCCTGTAACATATGATCCCTAACAATGGGCATGACAGCGGCAATACGATCCTGCATTTGTGTTACATGGTCGATCACCGTTTTAAAGGGAGTGACTTGACCTTCCCAGGTTTCTTTTGCGACGTCCAGCAGTCCCCGGGGATGACGGGCGTACAACAGTTCGAAAGGCGAAAACCCTGTGGAAGACTGGGGAACTTCCCTAATGGCAAACAGCAAATAGGGTAACAAGTAATCCAAGTTCTTCCCATCTTTGTCTATCGCCTTCCGGAGCATCTGTTTTAAGGTTTTGTTGAAGCGCTCAACCAGGCCATCTGTTTGAGGGTGATAGACAGACGTACGCAACGGGTCTATTTGTAAGAGCCTGCAGAGCTCCTTCATTACCCTCGACATAAAGGGAGTCCGCTGGTCGGTGAGTATCTGTTTTGGAATTCCCACCCGACTAAACACTTGTACCAATTCCTTGGCGATCGTCTTGGTAGCTGTGTTACGCAAAGGGACGGCTTCCGGGTAACGAGTGGCATAGTCCACGATGACGAGGATATGTTGGTGCCCACGTGCAGATCGGGGAAGGGGCCCAACCAAATCCATCCCAATTCTCTCAAAAGGGACCCCGATGATAGGAAGGGGTACCAAAGGGCTACGGAACTGAGATTTAGGGGCCGCGATTTGGCACTCTGGACAGGACTCACAATAGTTATGCACATCATAATGTATCCCAGGCCACAAAAAACAATGCAATATCCTTTCTGTTGTTTTCTGTCCCCCCAGATGTCCCCCCATTATATGTCCGTGGGCCAAATCCAGTACCTTCCGCCGATAAGGTTTGGGTACCACTAACCGTTGCACTGTGTCTTCCCCTTTTTTTTCTACCTGGTAGAGCAAATCATTTTCCAGAACCATATACGGGTATGCTAGCCTAGTGTCAGGTTCTACGGGTACCCCATCTATCATTTTTACATTTTTCCTAGCCGGAGTCAGGGTAGGATCTTTCATTTGCTCGCTGTGGAAGTCATCCACCTGGACTCCCAAATCTGGCAGGCAGGGTGCCGGATGGCTGTCTGCCTCCGCCTCTCGCTGAGGTTCCTCAGTTTCCTCTGTTTCCCCCGCCATGACGGAGAAGGGGTACTGAAGGTTAGATTCACTAACCTCCCCAGCAACATCTTCCTGTGGGGTCTCCTCTAGGGACTCGGGACCTCCAGATGGCATGGGAGAAGATTCACGGGTACAGCTACCGTGAAGGAGCAACTGATTCTCCCACAACTGCCAGAAATAGGGAAAATCCCTGCCCAGGATTACATCCTGTAACAATGCGGGAACGAGTCCCACTTTGTGCTGCACTGACCCATAGGGAGTAGAAATCCATATGACCGCTGTTAAGTACGAGCGGGTGTCACCATGCACACACGTCACAGAAAACTTGTCAGACGGACCAGACGGAAGTGCCACCAGACTAGCTTTCACCAGAGTCACCACACTTCCAGAGTCTAGTAATGCCACAACATTTTTCCCATCAACAGATAATTCACACAGGTGTTTCGCTGTATCATTTTGACCCGCATTCACACTCACTAGCTGTGTAACCAAAGACATGCGTTTTCTAGAGTCTATAACTTCACACTGCATGGGTTCAACGGTAACAGGACAGTTCGCAGAAACATGACCCTTCTCATTGCAGCGGAAACACCTAACAGGTCCCCTACTGAGACCACCGTCCAATACTCTTGGTCTCGGAGTGCGAGCAGTCCCGGACTCCTCACCCACAGTTTTAAGCGATTTTCCTTCACCCGTGGTCCCTGGAACAGTCTTACCGGTTCCACGAGGAGGAGGCACAGACCGGGGGTTGGCGGTGTCGTCGGGAAGTCCTTCTGCCATGGAATAACGCTCGACCAACTCCACAAGTTGATCCGCTGTCGTGGGATTTCCTTGGCTTACCCACCTTTTCAGCGCTGGGGGTAGTACTCTCAGGTACTTGTCCAGGACAACCCGCTGGATTATTTCGGGTATTGTCAGTACCTCGGGTTGCAGCCATTTCTTTGTTAAGTAGATCAGGTCGAACATCTGAGACCGCGCCAGTTTATCTTGCTGGTATGTCCACTGATGTACCCTCTGTGCCCGGACATCCGTCGTCACACCCAGCCGGGCCAGGATCTCAGCTTTCAGTTTCTCAAAGTCCTGAGCGACTTCCGGGTCCAAATCATGGTAAGCTTTTTGGGCCTCGCCGGAGAGAAACGGGGAAATCAAATCGGCCCATCGTGCCTTCGGCCACTTCTCTCTCAATGCCGTCCGCTCAAACGTTGTCAGGTATGCCTCGACGTCATCTTCTGCAGTCAGCTTTTGCCAGTATCGACTCACATGGATCCTCCTGGACTCTGCTTCCGGGTCAGCGTCAGGCATGCTCACCAGGCGCTGCGCCACCTGTTGGAGAAGTTGGCGGTCTGCAACCGTCATGTCCACTAACTCCTTCAGCTGTGCGGCCATCAAGCGATTAGCTTCGTGCTGTGCGGCAGTGGCCTGCTGCTGTACGGCAGTGGACTGTACTAAGGCTTTCACCACGTCTTCCATGCTGTCGCCTGTGCCACGGTATGCCCGCGTTCTCCACCACAATGTGACAAAACACTCCGGGATCGCCTTTGCTGGGGTCAAAGGTCACGTGGTTTGTGCATTGAATTTCTGAGGCGTACAGCAGGTTTCCAAGTAGGCTGACCTCAGGTCAGATTTATTAAAGTGAAAGCAACACAGAAAAACAAAACATAAAAATAAATCCTAGCCTGTCCGTCACTAACTAAACAAACACGTTGCTAACTTAACAACTGGGGGGGCTTCTCCCACCCAGCTAACATCACACAATTCTTGAGCAGAGCTCTCACTCACGTTTGTCTCACACAGACAGGCAATCTGTGTGCCCCAGGCAGACACTGGAAACCCCCAGCTGGTCATCTTTTATTCCTAACATAGTAACATAGTAACATAGTTAGTAAGGCCGAAAAAAGACATTTGTCCATCCAGTTCAGCCTATATTCCATCATAATAAATCCCCAGATCTACGTCCTTCTACAGAACCTAATAATTGTATGATACAATATTGTTCTGCTCCAGGAAGACATCCAGGCCTCTCTTGAACCCCTCGACTGAGTTCGCCATCACCACCTCCTCAGGCAAGCAATTCCAGATTCTCACTGCCCTAACAGTAAAGAATCCTCTTCTATGTTGGTGGAAAAACCTTCTCTCCTCCAGACGCAAAGAATGCCCCCTTGTGCCCGTCACCTTCCTTGGTATAAACAGATCCTCAGCGAGATATTTGTATTGTCCCCTTATATACTTATACATGGTTATTAGATCGCCCCTCAGTCGTCTTTTTTCTAGACTAAATAATCCTAATTTCGCTAATCTATCTGGGTATTGTAGTTCTCCCATCCCCTTTATTAATTTTGTTGCCCTCCTTTGTACTCTCTCTAGTTCCATTATATCCTTCCTGAGCACCGGTGCCCAAAACTGGACACAGTACTCCATGTGCGGTCTAACTAGGGATTTGTACAGAGGCAGTATAATGCTCTCATCATGTGTATCCAGACCTCTTTTAATGCACCCCATGATCCTGTTTGCCTTGGCAGCTGCTGCCTGGCACTGGCTGCTCCAGGTAAGTTTATCATTAACTAGGATCCCCAAGTCCTTCTCCCTGTCAGATTTACCCAGTGGTTTCCCATTCAGTGTGTAATGGTGATATTGATTCCTTCTTCCCATGTGTATAGCCTTACATTTATCATTGTTAAACCTCATCTGCCACCTTTCAGCCCAAGTTTCCAACTTATCCAGATCCATCTGTAGCAGAATACTATCTTCTCTTGTATTAACTGCTTTACATAGTTTTGTATCATCTGCAAATATCGATATTTTACTGTGTAAACCTTCTACCAGATCATTAATGAATATGTTGAAGAGAACAGGTCCCAATACTGACCCCTGCGGTACCCCACTGGTCACAGCGACCCAGTTAGAGACTATACCATTTATAACCACCCTCTGCTTTCTATCACTAAGCCAGTTACTAACCCATTTACACACATTTTCCCCCAGACCAAGCATTCTCATTTTGTGTACCAACCTCTTGTGCGGCACGGTATCAAACGCTTTGGAAAAATCGAGATATACCACGTCCAATGACTCACCGTGGTCCAGCCTATAGCTTACCTCTTCATAAAAACTGATTAGATTGGTTTGACAGGAGCGATTTCTCATAAACCCATGCTGATATCGAGTTAAACAGTTATTCTCATTGAGATAATCCAGAATAACATCCCTCAGAAACCCTTCAAATATTTTACCAACAATAGAGGTTAGACTTACTGGCCTATAATTTCCAGGTTCACTTTTAGAGCCCTTTTTGAATATTGGCACCACATTTGCTATGCGCCAGTCCTGCGGAACAGACCCTGTCGCTATAGAGTCCGTAAAAATAAGAAATAATGGTTTATCTATTACATTACTTAGTTCTCTTAGTACTCGTGGGTGTATGCCATCCGGACCCGGAGATTTATCTATTTTGATCTTATTTAGCCGGTTTCGCACCTCTTCTTGGGTTAGATTGGTGACCCTTAATATAGGGTTTTCATTGTTTCTTCACCTAGCATTTCATTTTCCACCGTGAATACCGTGGAGAAGAAGGTGTTTAATATGTTAGGTTTTTCCTCGTCATCTACAACCATTCTTTCCTCACTATTTTTTAACCCAATTAAAATTTAACCCATTAGCACCCTGAAGATACTGAGTGGCCTAATTCACATAGGACAAACACCTGGGCGAGATATACCTGCCTCCAACTACCACACCAGCATGAGTCTTACAGTGCCTTACCTGGTAAAGAGAACTCCATTGGCTCTGAACATGATATTACCCTCCCCGAAGGAAAAGCAACATCACTGCAGCAGCCGGTCACCTGGGGTGCTGCACTAAATGCAGATTCTAGGTAATAAAAACAGCAAAGCAAACAATTAGCCCTTAGAAGGACTGTAAGTATGATGGCTCAGATTCAGTACCAGTGTCAGCACTACAGGCCTCTGATTCGTTATACTGTGCACACAAAGGCCTAGACAAGCACTTTCTCCCTCCAACACGAAATGTCACAGAGAAGTGCAATGGCGTCAGTGCGCCATGCTGGGTGGCGCCTGTTCTTTTATAACCCCTCATGATGTCACACAGCCTGCCAATCACAGTACTGCTACAACCAAGATGGCTAAGGCATTATAATGACGCACAGGCAATCCCTGCATGTTTATTGGCTGTGTAAAAGGGATGGGATTGAAGTTTTACATAGAGCACGGCCCAAAACTCAATGAGTAATGAGTACATCCGAGCATAGTGATACTCGAATGATAAACGGGTATCACCAAGCACATTCGCTCATCCCTAGTAATGTTTTCATATTTAGAAATTGTTCGGTGTAACAAACATACAGTATTGATAAAAAAAAAATCATAGAACTCATGAACTAAAGGTTGGAGACGATAAATGAGGCATAGTAAAATATTAGTAAAGAAGGCAGCAATTGTTTTGAATAAATTTGCTGTAATTATTTTTTTGTCATAAAATATGGAGTGATCAAAGACGTTGGATGACATGTATGTGAAGGAACTAGATCCGATATATAAAGGTCTTGATGCCAAATACCATATAGTCTGATACTCAATGAATACGAACAGCTTAGTATTTAGGTATCTTGCTCTTTATAGACCATCAGCTGCTGGTAAATGTTCATTTTACATGTACTTTAGCACTTTTTAGTGATTTGCAGTTCCATGGAGACTGCTTTTCTCTAGCACTGAGCACTTTAGTCGTGACTTCTGTACATGTCTATAATTGGTTGTATATATATTTTTTCCAGTGCCTTTATTTCATAGCCCATGCCATTATATGGCAATTTCTCTATTGTTTCTTATGTTGGTCCGTTGCTGTTTGTTTTTATTGAGTTTTTCTGTATCTATATATCCGTTGGGCTCATCAATTCTTGTTCTTTATTGTTTCTTTAATAAAATTTTGTTATACAATTTTTATCTTTGTATGCCTCGGTTTTTCTCCTTTCTTTTTGGGGAAATGAGTATATTATTTATAGTAAAATATTAGTAAAGAAGGCAGCAATTGTTTTGAATAAATTTGCTGTAATTATTTTTTTGTCATAAAATATGGAGTGATCAAAGACGTTGGATGACATGTATGTGAAGGAACTAGATCCGATATATAAAGGTCTTGATGCCAAATACCATATAGTCTGATACTCAATGAATACGAACAGCTTAGTATTTAGGTATCTTGCTCTTTATAGACCATCAGCAGCCTACAGGAGTAGGAATGTAGCTGCCATATGTCCTATTAGTAAAGACTTTATAGAGGGAAAATGTTTTGCTATTCTACTAATCTTATATATATATATATATATATATATATATATATATATACACACACACAGTATACTGTATATATATCAAAGCAGGAAACATTTTATTAGGCTTTAATTAATACATATTTATTATTTTTTTTCCTCACTCTGTAGCATTCATTTTATCTCACATGGTTTCTGTAAAATGTAATTTTTTTTATATAATTTAAAACTAAGAAGTTAAATTGAAGTAAAAAATGACCCTGTTCTTTCAATTTGTTTTTCCCCAGTTTATTCTGTCTTGACTACAAGATCGATAAACTAAGGGCAGAAGCAACAATAGAACGGATCTTTCCTAAAAATAGCCAATTTCAGAAGTGAAAGAATTGTTATTTCGGTAAAATGATAGGTAGCACCATGCACACTTTTAAAGAACTTTAAAATAGCTCCAAACATTCCCATGTGACTCTTTATGAGCTACAATAGATATATAACCAAAGAAATAATATCAATAAATGGAACATTAGGAAAGAACCATGTGCTTTACCTTTTCATGATCTATTATCACCTTGACTCACACCCTACTTCTTAACATTCATTTTGTTTTAAAAATTGATACATTTTACTGTAAATTTTTTGGGGGCTATTGATCATTGTTTGCTTTGTACTATTATTAGTTGACACAATTAAAAAGATCTTATCACCAAGACCCAATTATTAAAATATAAAGAGAATTATTTTGCTAAATACGTTCTTTGTTTTTGCTTAACTTTACTTTTAACAAGTGAAAAAGTGAAAGTTATTTTTGTGTAACCATCCTAGCCCATTCACAGTGCCCTTTTTTTAAAAAACTTCTTGAGGCTTTGCTTAAAGGGGCATTCCCATTTCAGCCTCTCATGGGGCTGACCTGTCAATATGACGAGGCCAGTGGTGGATGGAATTATAGAAATAGCAAAACAGGCTGTGCCATGCTGCTTCCCATAAAAGTGAGTGTAGGTTATAAAAATATAATATCTCTGCAAGCTATGCCTTTGATGTAACTTGGGAGTCACAGAAACAGCATCGCTTGTGCAAAATGCTATTCTCATAACTCCTATTCAATTCTATTGGAATCCTGATAACTACGTAGAGCCATTGTAATATCATCCAACTCTGGCTACCGCATATACACAGGTTGTCCCAATTCAGCCACGATGAGCTTACTCTCCAAGTGTCCTTTGGCAATAGTGAACAAATGAAAAAAGAAAGTTGCCTATTCTAAGCACAATATTTGTTTTTAGAAAAATAGAAATTTTTTTAACCCAACCATTAGAATAAAAATGTTTCCTTGTTGGTATAGATTCTCTTTAAAGGGAACCGTAAGGCAATTTATGTCGCCTTAATCGCCACCATAAAAAAGGGACCTTCTTCGTCATTTCAGGCTTCTGCGTAGTTTAAAAAGAAGCTGAAAACCTGGCAAACCATCATCTGGATGGGTCCTTGCACCCAACCAGCTTGGCTTCATTAATAGGTTTCTCCCTTTTCCTGAATTCTTTTGTAAGGTGATCTTTCAACAGATTATGCAAAAGAGATTGCATATATTTATAAATATTTTTGGCCTGATGATACTGGCGAGCTTTCTTTGAATATCCATATCAGAATGACTGCATAATTGAAAGGTTCCATGCCTAATATCATAAACATTTGATGAGTATAATACCAGCTGGACTCATGAAATGCTCATCTTTATGTTAGGATTGTATTGTCATTCTGGCATGGATTTTCACAGTACATCAGCCTCACTAGGCTTATTAGATCTACAGTCATGGCTGAAAGTGTTGGCCGCCTTGAAATTGTACCAGAAAATAAAATATTTCTCGTAGAAAATTTTTACAATTACATACCGTGAAAAAAAGCAAGTTTGACATAGTTTGACCCAAAATCCCAAAAGTGGGCTGGACAAAATTGTTGTTATCTTCAAATTAGTATTTGGCTCCACATGCTTTAGAATAAGTACTGGTAATTGTAAGCAATTGCTTCCTGTAACCATCAACAAGCTTCTTACACCGCTCAACAGGAATTTTGGACTACTTTTCTTTTGCAAACTGCTCCAGGTCTCTCATATTTGAAGGGTGCCTTCTCTCAATACCAATTTTAAGATCTCTCCACAGGTATTCAATAGGATTTAGATCTGGATTCAAAACTGACAGCATCCCTCAGCTGTCACTGTTAGCAAGGTTGGTAATTAAGAATAGAGGGGTCCCATGCTTTTTTAAATTTATTTAAATAAATAATTTTAAAAAAAGACATGGGATTCCCCTATTTTTGAAAACTAGCCTTGCTAAAGCAGACAACTGGGGACTGGTATTCTCAGCCTTGTAAGGGGCTGTTGATATTAGAACCCCCCAACCTAAAAACAACAGCCCATTAGATGTGCCAGTTCTGGCGCTTTGCCCAGCTCTTCTCACTTACCCTGTAATGGTGGCAAGTGGGGTTCATATTTGTGAAGTTGATGTCACCTTTGTATTGTCTGTCAAGTCCATCAGATTAGTAATGGAGAAGCATCTATAAGACACCTTTCCATTACTAATCCTATAGTTATATTGTAAATAAATGCACAGCCAGAATACAAATAAAATTATTTAATTGAAAGAATGCAGATTCCTTTAATTATTCTAAATTAAACAATACTCATCCCATTGCCCTTCCCATTGAAGCCCTCATCTCCTGTAATAAAACAAAAATAATAAACAACCATATCACTCACCTGTCCATTGAATTGTCCCACACCATAATTCATATTTGGAGATAAATCCCAGTAGAATGTAAGTCCGCAAGGACAGGGTCCTCTCACCTCTGTACCGATCTGTTATTGTAAATTTGTTTACTGTAAACGATATCTATAAGCCTGTATGTAACCCCTTTTCTCATGTACAGCACCATGGAATTAATGGTGCTATATAAATAAATAATTATAATAAACAGTTTTCAGCCCGGTGCCAAGATGTGCCTGGGCAAAATGCCAGAATTGGCACATCTAATAGATTTGCCTTTTCTAGGCGGCTGCGGGCTACTATTTCTAGGCGGGGGGGCCAATATCAAGGGCCCCTTACCAACCTGAGAATACCATGGCTGACTATCAAAAATACAGGGAAACCCATGTGCTTTTTTTAAAAAAATATTTATTCAGAGCGCGGTGGCTGGCTGATGAATACTCCCATCTAGAGTTGAGCGACTTTTACTTTTTTAGGATTGAGTCGGGTTTCGCGAAACCCGACTTTGTCAAAAGTCGGGTCGGGTGAAATCGGCCGATTATTTCGAAAAGTCGATGGCCGACCGAAACACGAAACCCAATGCAAGTCAATGGGGAATCAAAGTTGGCAGTGAGTGGAGGACAGGAAAATACATACAGTGCCCATTTTAATGCCAAAAACATCAATTCGTATTACTGAAGCTTGTCAATCTTAATTTACTTTATAATAATAGTTAGGCATTGAAAACAGGGGGTCATTTGGCTAAAGTTGTGGGGGGTAGGGCTGGCTCAAGATTTTCGTGGGCCCAGGAATTGCAGAATACGTCACGGCGGTGGAGCAGGGAGAGGTAAGTATTTCAACTTTGCAAGTGCTGTGATCCTGAGCAAGCACGGGGGCCCACTAGTTGGCACTGGCACAGGGCCCCTCATAGTACGGCAGTGTGTTTGACGGCGGGTGGTGCCTCCCACTGCCAGAGACACTTTTGCATACTATGAGGGGCCCTGTGCCAGTGCCAACGAGTATGCCCCCCTACCTGATGAAGGAACTTGCACTTTCATCTGCACTTTCCTCTTTGTCCCCGTGTAAGGTGGTATAGTATGCTGGAAGGGGAACCTGACTTTCAGCAGGGTCAGATTCTGGCTGTGTAGAGTGCAAGGGGAATGTAGTGGTCTGGGTCAATGTACCAGCAGACTCATCTAGCAGTGGCTGGGCAATGGGCAGGATGAGGAGGAAAGACAGATATAGGCCCAAATAATAAAGTAGGCTAAATGCAGTTCAAAATTGGTAACAGGACTAAACAGGCGGCATTGCTTTGTTCAGTGGAGGACAACTGTAATGAGTGGTGCAGACACAGTTAGTAGGCCCAACATAAAAAAGTAGGCTAAAAGCAGTTCAAAATTTGTAACAGGACTAAACAGGCGGCATTGCTTTGTTCAGTGGAGGACAATTGTAACGAGTAGCGCAGACACAGTTAGTAGGCCCAAAAATAAAAAAGTAGGCTAAATGCAGTTCAAAATTGGTAACAGGACTAAACAGGCGGCATAGCTTTGTTCAGTGGAGGACAATTGTAATGAGTGGCACAGACACAGGTAGTAGGCCCAAATACAAAAAGTAGGCTAAAAGTAGTTCAAAATTGGTAACAGGACTAAACAGGGACATAGCTAGGTACTGGGGTAGGCTCCTCTGCTGAGTAGCAGACAGTGGTAGTAGGCGCAAAGTATTAACTGGTCTAAATGGAGGCCAGGGCCCCTGTATAATTTAACTATCATCTATCATTTCAACAAACTTGTATTGGCAGTGCCATTGAAGGATTTAACAGCACAGTCTACACAGTGGTGGAGCAGGGAGAGCTAAGTATTGCAAGTGGTAGAGCACTGTTCGAGCTGGGGGGGAACACTCTCTCATAGACAGCGGTACTGGCACAGGGCCCCTCATATTACGACGGTGTGTCTGACGTTGGTTGTGCACCACCACCGTCATCGACACTTCATTGTACTATGAGGGACCCTGTGCCAGTGCCGTCGCCCAAGAGTGGGCGCACCCACCTGTCCAGGCAAACGGCACTCGCACGGGTGCTTGCACCAGGTGGTGACCACTGCCCTGTGGGGGGAGTCAGCCCATTTAGGGAGCTATAAAAATGGCCTATGGTGGACATTCAGCAGCTGCAAATGGAGGAATTGGAGAAGTCAGTAAGAGGAGGCCAAAAGCAAGACATTTTTCAGGCAAGCTGCGTGTCAGCAGGAGAAGGTGGGGCAAAATAATTTGAAATCCATGATTGGTTCATTTTAATGAAGGTTAGAACATCAACATTCTGGGTAGCCAGACGTGTCCTTTTTTCGGTCAGTATTAAACCAGCAGCACTGAAGACTCTTTCTGATAGCACACTAGAAGCAGGGCAAGCGAGTTCCTGTAATGCATATTCTGCCAATTCAGGCCAGGTGTCTATTTTAGATGCCCAGTAATCAAAGGGGAATGACCTGTGAGGGAGAACATCGATAAGGGAGGAAAAGTAGTTCGTAACCATACTGGACAAATGCTGTCTCCTGTCACTTTGAATCGATGCAGCACTACCTATCGTGTCAGCGGTCATTGCGAAATCACTCCACAACCTGGTCATAAAACCCCTCTGTCCAATGCCACTTCGGATTTGTGCACCTCTAACACCTCTGCCATGTTGCCCCCTACGGCTCATGTCAGAAACATCACTGCTGTGTGCTGGGAATGCCTGAACCAAACGGTCTACAAGAGTTGCTTGTTTGGTAGCCAATATTTGCTCAAGCTTCTCATGTAGCATGATATTTTGTAATTTTCCTTTATATTGTGGATCCAGGAGGCAGGCCAACCAGTAATCGTCATCGGTCATCATTTTGATAATGCGGGGGTCCCTTTTTAGGATACGCAAGGCATACTCAGCCATGTGGGCCAATGTTCCAGGTGTCAATTCACTGCTTGTGCTGGGTTGAGGAGCACTTTCTTGCAAATCAACATCACTTGTGTCCCGCAAAAACCCTGTACCTGACCTTGCAACTCCACCAGTTTCTATTGCCCCCTGAGAAGAATTTTCCTCCCATAAATATTCATCCCCATCATCCTCCTCCTTGTCCAGGAGAGTTCCCTGAGCAGACAATGGCTGACAGTCATCAAGACTTCCTTCCTCCTCGGCTGCAGACGCCAGCTCCTTAATGTGCATCAACCTTTGCATCAGCAGACGCATTAGTGGGATGCTAGTGCTTATGATGGTGTCATCTGCACTTACCAGCTGTGTGCATTCCTCAAAACACTGAAGGACTTGACAGAGGTCTTTGAGCTTCGAACACTGCACACCGGACAACTCCATGTCTGCCATCCAACTGCCTGCCCGTGTATGTGTATCCTCCCACAAATTAATCACAGCACACCTCTGTTCGCACAGCCTCGGAACCATGTGCAGTGTGGAGTTCCACCTTGTTGCAAAGTCAATTATTAGGCAGTGCTGGGGAAGATTCAGCGCTCGCTGATGGTTCAGCATATGGCTGGAGTGTACGGGTGACTGGCGTATGTGCGAGCAAAGTCTTCGCACCTTCAGGAGCAGGGCTGGTAACTCCGGATAATTTTTGAGGAAGCACTGCACCACCAGGTGCAAGGTGTGAGCCAGGCAAGGTATGTATTTAAGTTCTGAAAGGGCTATGGCAGCCATAAAATTCTTTCCGTTATCACTAACTACCTTGCCTGCCTCAAGATGTACACTGCCCAGCCATGACTGAGTTTGCTGCTGCAAGTACTCGGCCAGTACTTCCGCGGTGTGTCTGTTGTCGCCCAAACACTTAATTTCTAACACAGCCTACTGATGCTTACCAGTAGCTGTTCGATAATGGGACACCTCGTGTGCAACACTGGCAGCTGCGGATGGAGTGGTCGTGCGACTGCGCTCTGTGGACGAGCTTTCGCTTCTGGAGGAGGAGGAGGAGGAGGAAGAGGGGTGGCGAATGCCTACAGCCAACTGTTTCCTAGACCGTGGGCTAGGCAGAACTGTCCCACTATGGCTGTCCCCTGTGGACCCTGCATCCACCACATTAACCCAGTGTGCCGTGATGGACACGTAACGTCCCTGGCCATGACTACTGGTCCATGCATCTGTTGTGAGGTGCACCTTTCTACTGACTGATTGCCTCAGTGCATGGACAATGTGGTCTTTGACATGCTGGTGGAGGGCTGGGATGGCTTTTCTCGCAAAGAAGTGTCGACTTGGTAGGTCATAGCATGGTACTGCATAGGCCATCAGGGCTTTGAGAGCTTTGCTTTCAACCAACCGGTAGGGCATCATCTCTAACGAGATTAGTCTAGCAATGTGGCATTCAAACCCTGTGTACGCGGATGACAGAATGAGTATTTTCTTTTCCTAACGAGAGTCTCTTTTAGGGTGAGCTGGACTGGAGAGGTGCATATGGTGGAATTAGCGGGGGTGGTGGTGGTGGACATGGCGGATTGAGAGAGGGTTGGCGATGGTATTTTCGATATTGGCCTACATGCAGTGTTTCCTACCAATAACCTTGTGATTCCCTGACTGCTTTGGCCTTGCGACGATACCTCCACATTTGCTGCTGGTGGTGTCCTCACCGGTGGGCTTACAGTGAGGGAAGCAATGTAGCGTTGCTGACTACCTTCATTCTGAGCAGGTGCACCAATGGTACGGGACGTTTGGTAGTTAATCCAGGCTTGCAAGTGCATGCTGGTTAAATGTCTAAGCATGCATGTTGTATTTAAATTTTGAAGATTCTTCCCTCTGCTAAAGGTCTTTGAGCATTTCTTACAGATAACTTTTGACTGATCATTCGGATCTTGGTTAAAAAATTGCCACACTGCCCTCTTCCTACTATGACAAAAACTAATGAAAGACATTGGTCAAACATCAATAGTATACATAGAAAAATATAACCAAATTTTCTTGATTTACACCAATTATATGGACTGAATATGGACAATCGTTGCTAGAAGATACAAAACCAGAGGTAAACTACCCCACGACAAAAGCAGTCCAAAAGTATGTATAAAGATATAAATTTTATTGGAAGATTACAAAAACAGGATAATGTGACAACAGCTGTGAAACTACATAAAGAACATTAAAAAATGAAACGCTAAAGGTCGGCAGAAACAACAATGGGCCTCATGCAACATTAGGATATAGAAAAGAGTACAAAAATATGCGAACAACACTCTATATATGTGTATATCGACATGAGGTATATCGTAATGGGGATGGGCATTTATAGCACTCAATCTAAATCCACATAGCGTGAGGGTGTATATAGTATGGACTAATAGTCCCACCTCCAGCTAACTGCTAGCCGTCCCAAATACAATAGTGTAATATACCGCAGTAATAAAGGTATATAGTTACCTGTGGATGCAGTTGCAGGGATGGCCCAGAGGGACTGCCCGACCGCCCCAACGCGCGTTTCGGTGGGCACCTTCGTCAGGGGGCATGGTTAGGTATCAATACGCTGGACTTTTTATCTGGATATGCCGGAAATAGCCCCACCGCGCACCGGAAGTGACGCATGCGTCACCTCGGCAACCGCGACGCCAGCCGGCACCCGCGTCATGTGGCCCCGGGCATCAGGAAACACGCAAACCCCACGTGATCCGATGCCCAGGGACACATAGAGATACAGGACACCGGCAGGCGAAGCGGGGACAAGGCGCGCATGCGTGCTGGCCGCGGGGGGTAAAATATGAAAAGGGGATAGTGGCATATGTAGAAATAGCTACCTATGACTAGTACCGCCATAAAGATACAAAGTAGGGTACCATACCTCAAGGGGCAATCAAAATTAATCACTCTATCAGTGTCACGAGGTAATGATTAGCAGTATTGCAAACAATAAATGGAAGTAAATAATAAATCATAAAACAGTCATAAATATAACAATTATGATAACCCCAAAATGAAGACACTAATCTAGCAACCTGTATACATATGCACAGATAATTATACGTAAAGACAATCAGAAAACAATATGAACCATTGTATAATATGGACAATCGAAATAACACTGTACATTGCACATATTGCTTAATGCCGTGGACTTCCAAAGTAGGTGAAGACCAAGATTCGACCAGGATAGATAGAGATGATAAAGACCAGCAAATGATATAACAATTAATACCTAAGAGAAATGAATATAAATAGAGGTTAAAATTGAAATAAAATTAAAACAATATGTACTTAAACCACAACAAGCAAGTGACCGCGGGGTGCATCTCAATAAGTATTAAAGGAATGGGGAGAAGGGTAAATACTCGTTTAACCCTAAAGGATGGACGGTTTGTAACGTCCAAATCCACCTGGCTTCTGATTGTGCCAGGCGTTGTGACAGCCTACCACCTCTAATGTTAATGTCAAGGGAATCAATACCCCTCACCCTTAAGAGATCACTATTGCATTGATGGAATTCTTTGAAGTGTCGGGGTATCGTTGTGAGAGTGGAGGCGTCCGTGTGGCCAGCAGCGGCCCGTATACCAAGCACGTGTTCACGCACTCTTACTTTAAACAAACGTGTTGTAAGTCCCACGTAAATAAGACCACAAGGGCATACTGCGTAGTAGATAACATATCTTGTTGAACATGTAATAAACCTTCTAATTCTGTAGGTTTTAGATCCGCTGGAATTCGAAAATGTATCACTTCTGTCAATATTACAGCAGGCCACGCAATGGCCACACGGAACACATCCACTTCTACGATTACCCCGATCCAAGAATGTAACTTTAGGTTGCTCCTCATAGTGGCTTTTCGTGAGGAGATCACGGAGATTTTTAGATCTCCTAAACGTTATTGGTGGTTTTTCAGGCAAAAATTTGGCCAGGATAGAATCCGCCTGTAATACATGCCAAGACCTATTTAACGCTGATCGTATAGATGTAGAGTGGCAATTAAAATTCATAATAAACCTACTTTGATTATCCGCATGTCCACTCCCACTATTGTGTTTGTATAATAGGTCATTACGGGAGGAGTACCTAGCCCTATTATAAGCCCTCTTCAAAATACGACGGCTATAACCCCGCTCAAGAAACCGATCTTTCAAATCCTCCGCCTGTCTCTCAAAGTCTGCATTGGACGAGCAGATACGGCGGAGGCGTAGAAATTGTCCGACGGGGACTGATTTGATCATATGCTGTGGATGTGAGGAGGAGGCATGCAGTAACAAGTTCGTGGAGGTTGGTTTCCTAAAAACGTCAGAATTGACTTCTCCGTTAGGGCCTCTTTTCACAGTAACATCCAAAAATTCAACTGAATCTGAACTGGAAGTATGGGTTAAACGGATGTTGAGATCATTGCTATTTAAGTCCTTCATGAACAATTGAAGTTCATGAGGAGAGTCCTGCCAGACCAGGAAAATGTCGTCGATGTACCGCGTCCATAATGGGACGCGGTCCATCGACGCATGCTGGTCTGACATAAAGAGGTCCCTCTCCCACAGCCCCAAGAACAGATTAGCATAGGACGGTGCAAAAGCCACCCCCATGGCTGTTCCTTGGAGCTGTAGGAAGAAGGACCCCTTAAAAATAAAAAAGTTGTGAGTTAAAGCGAACTCAAGGAGTTCTACTATGAAATTCTTCATACCCTCGGAGAAGGTGGACATGTCCAAGAAATATCCGACGGCCCGAAGGCCATCACTATGTTTAATGTTTGTGTACAACGATTCAACATCAATTGTCACAAATAAAGAGTCAGATTCAATGGACAGTCCATCAATTTTCCGAAGGAATTCACTGGTATCCTTTAAATAGGATGGCAGATTGCAAACCAATGGCTGTAGGACTGAATCTATCCATCGACCAACATTTTCAAGATAATTGCCTCTACCGGATATTATGGGACGTCCTGGGGGAGTATTGATGTTTTTATGTAATTTGAGAAGGAGATAAAGGGTCGAGATGGTGGGTTCATGAACCAATAGTGCTAGTGCCAAATCTTTTCTTATAATCTCCTTAGTAATGGCCTTTTTAAGGATGGTATCTAACTTAGAGCAGAAGGCAGACAAGGGGTTGTACGTTAATTTCCTGTAACAGGTCTTATCATTAAGTTGGCGGAATGCCTCCTTCTCATACATGGTCTTAGGCCAAATTACGATATTCCCCCCCTTGTCTGCCTCTTCCTACTATGGAATACCTTTTCAGGCATTGTATGCTGTGCTACTTTCACTGGATGGCCACGCTGTCCTAAAACTGTTTTTGTTTTTGACAAATGTTTTTGGCCTGATACGGGTCTGCTAGATGACAGCTGTTGCGATGTAGATGGCTGCTGCGGATCATCCTCCTCCACTTCAGAGCTACTGGCAGCGGCACCATCTTCCCCCAATGGCTGCCAATCTGGGTCAACAACTGGGTCATCTATCACCTCCTCTTCAATGTCATGTGCACTTTCCTCTGTGTCACCGTGTAAGGTGCTATAACGTTCGGGATGGGGCAACATAGTCTCATCAGGGTCAGATTCTGGCTCAGTACACTGTGATGGCAATTTACTGATCTGAGTCAATGGAACAGCATTATAATCTAGCTGTGGCTGTGCATCAGTTCTAATCCAGGCATGGTATGTGTAAAGAGCTCCATGGAGTAACCTGTAGTGTCGCCTGATGCATCCTTCACTTTTGGTTTTGGTAGAGGACACAAGTAAACGTCTTGTTCCTGACCGGGAGCATCCACTGAAGACTCGCTGCTTTTATGTTTGGAACTTTCTGAAGAGGAGGCGAAAGAGCTAGAGGCTGAGTCAGCAATGAAAGCCAAAACTTTTTTCTGCTGCTCCGGCTTTAAAAGTCATTTTCCTACTCCCAGAAAAGGGAGCCTTCGAGGCCATGTGTAGTCAGACGATGACGCTGGCTCAACACCTCCAGCCTTAGGTGCTATTGTGCTTTTGCCACTACCACCAGATGCACCACCACCACCACCATCAGTACCAGCTGGCAACCACCACCCACGGCCTCTTCCACGAGACTTCCTCATTTTTTGGAAAATCTAACCAAAATAACAACCGTTATATGGTACTGTAAAACATGGTAGAAGGTGTATGTAAACTTGTTGAGAATTTGAATCTCCCTTTTTTTTGGAAGACTGACCCAAAACTCAGGCCCAGTGTATAAAACAATGCAATGTAAGTGCCAGAAAGTGGCTGGCTTACATACACCAAACTAACAGGACTGCAGTAGATCCACTTTGTGAGAATTTGAAACTCCCTTTTTGGGGGGGATACTGACCCAAAAATCAGGCCCAGTGTATAAAACAATGCATACAATTTAAGTGGCAGAAAGTGGCTGGCTGACATACACCAAACTAACAGGACTGCAGTAGATCCACTTTGTGAGAATTTGATACTCCCTTTTTTTGGGAGACCTACCCAAAACTCAGGCCCAGTATATAAACCAACGCAATCTAAGTGGCAGAAAGTGGCTGGCTGACAAACACAAAACTAACAGGACTGCAGTAGATCCACTTTGTGAGAATTTGAAACTCCCATTTTTTGGGGAGAGACTGACCCAAAACTCAGGCCCAGTGTATAACACAACGCAATCTAAGTGGCAGAAAGTGGCTGGCTGACATACACCAAACTAACATGACATTGGTATGGTCTATCCTTGTAGGGTGCCTAACCTTTTTCAGCCCCCCGGACCCGAAGATTTCCCCCCTCCCCATTTAAACCCATAAACAACTCCAAAGCCATTGTTGGATAAATTTGGCCACAGCAGCCTTTATTAAACAAACAAAATTAACATTACATAAATTACCATGAATAAATAAATCAGGGGTGGGTCCTTGAAGCTTGAAATCTGGCAATTAAATAAACCGTAACAAACAGTGGACGAACCAACCGTAACTTACTCCCAGCCGTCACTCCCTGGCTCGGGAGCAACAAATCACCCCGAAGGGTGCCATCGTCCACTGAACCCCTGAGGATCAAGCCACCGCTGGGCCAAATCCCCCCAAAATCACCAGACCAAATAACCACCACCTAAGACCAACTGAGGAATCCATATACCCACGGACCCCCCAGCGCAATTTAGCACCAACTTCAAGTACCCCTCCCAACCGCTAGCCACTATGACCCAAAATGTACTAAAACCCCTAGAGAAAATAACAAAAGAGGGCGGCGGGCGGGACTACTCGCTGCGCTTCAGAGCGGGAAAGTGCCTCTCTCCACCCTCATCAGCCCTATAAACCCCCCTTCCATTACCGTAAACCCACCTCCCTAAAGATGACTCATTCCCACCCCCCTTTTTTCCCCAACCCCTGTCATGTCGGCCTCCACTTAGCGCCGCATGGGAGATGGGCGCCTGCTCCAGCCTGTACTTGACATTCAATCCTCGTAGAGTGCCTAACCTTTTTCAGCCCCCCCGGACCCGAAGATTCCCTCCCCTCCCCCTTTGAACCCATAAACGACACTAAAGCCATTATTAAACAAACAAAATTAACATTACATAAATAACCATGAATAAATAAATCGGGGGTGGGTCCTTGAAGCTTGAAATCTGGCGATTAAATAAACCGTAACAAACAGTGGACGAACCAACCGTAACTTACCGCGAAGGGTGTCATCATCCACTGAAACCCTGAGGATCAAGCCACCGCTAGGCCAAATCCCCCCCAAATCACCAGACCAAATAACCACCACCTAAGACCAAGTGAAGAATCCATATACCCACGGACCCCCAGCGCAATTTAGCACCAACTTCAAGGACCCCTCCCAACCGCCACAACGAGGGTCTCTTGACCCCTCAAAGACCCGAGACCCCACTACACTGAATCGCCATGGCCCTCTCGATACCTTGCTGTAAACCGAGTGCCCATAAATCAATACCCACAGCGTTTAAATGCACACCGTCACCCAACAAATATTCCTCGCCCCCGTCCTCCAGCTAAACATGCAGCACCGCCACTCCCCCATTCCTCTGTACAAAACCGGACACAGCGAGATTAAGTTTGATCCGAACCTTATTAATCTTAACCAACGATCCCGCGTGGCGCCAGCACCTGAGCGGCACGATATCCGACCAAACCACCGTTAGACCGCTATAAGCCAACCACAAGCGTAAGAGGTCATGTTTAATGTCCCTTACCAATTCCCGGAAAGGACAAAAACCCAGATCATTGCCTCCTGCGTGAAGCACCAGAATATCCGGAGGCCTGTCAAGCTGAGCACTGTTGTGCACCTCCTGGCTGACCCTGCTCCACTCCATGCCCCGGAAACCTAACCAACGAACGACCGCCACGTCCCGATGGAAACCGAGCTGCCGTCCGTCTCGCCGCATATCGGCCCGTCGAGCGCCCCAATGGACATAAGAATGTCCCAATATCCAGACCAAGAAGGGTTTGGCACCTACAAAGAGAAAACTTAACATTGAAACACCGCACAAACAACACTCTAATCCCCATAACGACCCCCAGCCCTTCTGGGTCGAATGTAACTCCTGTAACGGTTTGACTCCCATCTCCCGATTCTCTGCACCACCTCGGGCAACAAACCACCTGAAGCAGCCTCAGTCGCTGCCCCGATCCGAAAGGAATGCGAGGCAAACCGAGACGTGTCCAAACCCAACAGAGCTAAGCCCTGTCGAAAAACCACTACGAACTGAAACTTTGACAAAGATGACCCATCTGCATGGCACAACAAAGGACCAGACCTCACCGGTTCGAAACTAAGGAACACCTGCAAGCAACGAATGGGGCACATCAATGAATTAACCACTGCCCCCAGCACCACCTTTCGACCCCTCCCCAGCTGATCAATTTTTGACCGCCGAATCCAGAATTCCAAACGGCCATTAGCCAGTAAAACGTCCTTAGCCAGCAAACCTCCACATCTACACCTGCTCGGAGCCACCAGCTCCCAAATGCGTAACGCCCCAAAAAAGGCTAAGGAAAAAACCAAGCGGAAAAGAGCAATTTCAAAATCCGAAACACAAACTTCTGGCAGCCGCTCCCCCAATGATTCCAACATCTGAAAAGAAACCGGGCATCTGCGGTCCTCCACACCGCTCTGTCGAACAAACCCCTTAAACGCCTGCCGGACCAAAAACACTTTAGTCAAATCCCTAAGCCCTCTAAGTTTAAAGCCGAAAGCCAAACCTGCACAAATATGCCCCGCCTTTGCGGCGGACCAGCCCTCCCTAGCCCCGTTACTCAGCCACAACAATAAGGCGCCCACCCGATCTTCCGCAGAACCTCCACCTTGGCAGGATTTCAACCACCCTTCCCATGCTCCCTAAACCGACTGATAAGCGGCCCAAGTGCTGGGAGCCAAGGAAGCCCTTATCAATTGGTCTGCTGCCCTGAGACAACGCTCCAGAGTTCAGGTGGGCAATCCAAACCCAGTTCCTCCGCCGTCGGAGCCAGCAAACGAAATCAATCCCACTGCAAACGAGACAATGAGTCAGCAATGGAATTCTGAACCCCAAGAACATGAGTGGCGGTAACATGCGCATTCAAAGACAGGCAGGACAACACTAACTGCCGCAAAACCCAGATCACCGGGGGTGAAGAGGCTGATAGGCTGTTGATAGCGCAAACCACGCCCATATTGTCGCAATTAAACCGGATTCTCCTATTACGAAACTCAGACTTCAACAAGTGCACCGCCACCAAAATGGGAAAGATCTCCAGCAAAGTCACATTTTTATCCAAGCCATTCGAGAACCATTCAGCCGGCCACCTCATGGCGCACCATTGTCCTCTGAAGTAGGCCCCAAAACCTACACCGCCAGAAGCATCCGTAAACAAATCCAACTCCGTGTTAACCACAACATCCTCCATTAGCAAAGACCTACCATTGTATTCTGCCAAAAATTGATCCCAAACCTCCAAATCAGCCTTGTGCTCAGCCGTTAGGTGTACAAAATGATGCGGCGCACTAACCCCGCTCGTGGTGGAGAGGGATGCAAAGATCCACCGCCAGCACTCCTGTGCTGACGCACGCCGGGAGCGCCATCTGCTGGCAGGTCCAGCAACCCCGTAGCCATTGGGGTGCCACCTGCAACTGCATCGGTCCCAGGACTCCACCGCCGACTCCGTCCCAAAGCAGGACACCTGCCAGGTGGGCTACCCCGGCGGCCTGCTGTGACATCTCTGGCCTCCACTGCAGCCCCAGCGCGCGCTGACTCCGCCCCCGGCACAGAGCAGGAAGGCCCGCACGACGCTGTAGGCCCCAGCCCTGCTGCCCTGAGACAACGCTCCAGAGTTCAGGTGGGCAATCCAAACCCAGTTCCTCCGCCGTCGGAGCCAGCAAACGAAATCGATCCCACTGCAAACGAGACAATGAGTCAGCAATGGAATTCTGAACCCCAAGAACATGAGTGGCGGTAACATGCGCATTCAAAGACAGGCAGGACAACACTAACTGCTGCAAAACCCGGATCACCGGGGGTGAAGAGGCTGATAGGCTGTTGATAGTGCAAACCACGCCCATATTGTCGCAATTAAACCGGATTCTCCTATTACGAAACTCAGACTTCAACAAGTGCACCGCCACCAAAATGGGAAAGATCTCCAGCAAAGTTACATTTTTAACCAAGCCATTCGAGAACCATTCAGCCGGCCACCTCATGGCGCACCATTGTCCTCTGAAGTAGGCCCCAAAACCTACACCGCCAGAAGCATCCGTAAACAAATCCAACTCCGTGTTAACCACAACATCCTCCATTAGCAAAGACCTACCATTGTAATCTGCCAAAAATTGATCCCAAACCTCCAAATCAGCCCTGTGCTCAGCCATTAGGTGTACAAAATGATGCGGCGCACTAACCCCGCTCGTGGCGGAGAGGGATGCAAAGATCCACCGCCAGCACTCCTGTGCTGACGCACGCCGGGAGCGCCATCTGCTGGCAGGTCCAGCAACCCCGTAGCCATTGGGGTGCCACCTGCAACTGCATCGGTCCCAGGACTCCACCGCCGACTCCGTCCCAAAGCAGGACACCTGCCAGGTGGGCTACCCCGGCGGCCTGCTGTGACATCTCTGGCCTCCACTGCAGCCCCAGCGCGCGCTGACTCCGCCCCCGGCACAGAGCAGGAAGGCCCGCACGACGCTGTAGGCCCCAGCCCGGCCGGTGGATTCCTCCCAGCCCGGGGCTTGCTGGGGCGCTTGGATGCAGGCGCCCGGCCTGGACGGTCCCCGGAGGGGCTACTGCGTCGGCGCTGAGGCCTGGATGGGATGTCGGGCGATAACCGCTCCAGGGGACGTACCCGACGGGACCACTGCAGCTCTCCAGGATCTGCAGCCACCGAACTGCTTCCGCCACCAATGATCCCGGCCACCTGGGCTTCCAGCCAACTCGGCAGCTGCCTCTCCGCCGCCTGCCGAAGGGACTCCAGGACCTGCGCTACCGAGGACATGGTAAGGTGAGCAGCGAGGAGACTACTCGCTGCGCTTCAGAGCGGGAAAGTGCCCCGCTCCACCCCCATCAGCCCTATTAACCCCCCTCCCATTACCATAAACCCACCTCCCTAAAGATGACTCATTCCCACCCCCCTTTTTCCCCAACCCCTGTCATGTCGGCCTCCAATTAGCGCTGCATGGGGGATGGGCGCCTGCTCCAGCCTGTACTGGACTGCAATAGATCCAGTTTGTGAGAATTTGAAACTCCCTTTTTTGGGGGGAGACTGACCCAAACTCAGGCCCAGTGTATAAAACAAAGCAATCTAAGTTGCAGAAAGTGGCTTGCTGACATACACCAAACTAACAGGACTGCAGAACAGGGCCGGCTCCAGGTTTGTGAGGGCCCCGGGCGAAAGAGTCTCAGCGCCCCCCGCCCCCCCTTTAACACATACCACGATTCATGATGCCCAGATACAGCAGAGAAATATAGGTATAGTCCAATGCCATAATTCACTTCTTACATGAGTGATAGCTATTGTAAATTCTGCAGTGTATATATACAGGACAGGAGGAGAGGTACTGTGCGGTGTATATATACAGGGGAGAGGTACCGTGCGGTGTATATATAGAGGGGAGTGGTACTGTGCAGTGTATATATACAGGAGGAGAGGTACTGTGCAGTGTATATATACAGGAGAGAGGTACTGTGCAGTGTATATATACAGGAGGAGTGGTACTGTGCGGTGTATATATAGAGGGGAGTGGTACTGTGCAGTGTATATATACAGGAGGAGAGGTACTGTGCAGTGTATATATACAGGAGAGAGGTACTGTGCAGTGTATATATACAGGAGGAGCGGTACTGTGCGGTGTTTATATACAGGAGGAGTTGTACTGTGCAGTGTATATATACAGGAGGAGAAGTACTGTGCAGTGTATATATACAGGAGGAGAGGTACTGTGCGGTGTATATATACAGGGGAGAGGTACTGTGCGGTGTATATATAGTGGGGAGTGGTACTGTGCAGTATATATATACAGTTATATATACAGGAGAGAGGTACTGTGCCGTGTATATATACAGGGGAGAGGTACTGTGCAGTGTATATATACAGGGGAGAGGTACTGTGCGGTGTATATATACAGGGGAGAGGTACTGTGCAGTGTATATATACAGGGGAGAGGTACTGTGCAGTGTATATACACAGGGGAGAGGTACTGTGCAGTGTATATATACAGGGGAGAGGTACTGTGCGGTGTATATACTTCAACAGCCGCCCAGCCCAGGCCCCCAGCACCTGTCCTGTATATATATTATATACACTGTATCTATACAGGCTGTGCTGGGGGCCTGGGCTGGGCGGCTGCTGTAGTATATATATATATATATATATGTCAGCTGCAGCCGCCCAGCCCATGGCCGCCCCCCCAGGTCACCCAGACTGTCAGAATATACAGCGATATAGCATGGCACTCACTCAGGTGCCGGTAGCAGCTCCTCCAGTCCAGAATCTGCCTGTGCCTGATTAGTTCAGCACTGCACACAGCCAGGAGAGCAGAGCAGGAGAACTCTCCATCCACAATGTCACGCTGGCTGTGTCCTTAACCCCTATGTGCCTGGCCCTGCACTGACTGAGAAGATGCTTGTGCCAGGCAGGGCAAATTGAAAGGGTAGAAAGGGTTAAAGCGGCCAGATGGATGTATGACTGCGTGAGTGGGCCCCCTGTCTTGTCAGGGCCCCGGCACTTGCCCGGGTGCGCCGGGTGCTGACGCCGGCCCTGCTGCAGAAGATCCACTTTGTGAGAATTTGAATCTCACTTTTTTGGGGGGAGACTGACCCAAAACTCAGGCCCAGTGTATAAAACAATGCAATCTAAGTGGCAGAAAGTGGCTGGAAGATATATGAAAATATACAAGGACTGTAGTACAATTTCAATCTCCCTACAATGATCTCAGGAAAAGTATGGCAGCAATAAAAAGGACTGCTGCACACAAAAGTGTGGACAAATAAACAAGATAACTGTGCAGAAAGGAGCAACAGGGTTTTTGCTTTTAAAAAAACAGTTGGTTTGCACAGCGACGTGCAAACAGCAATGCAGCTATCAGGGAGCCTTATAAGGCAGCCTAATAAGCTACAGAGCTGATGCACCAAAATATAGCATCCACTGTCCCTGCAAACAAATGTTGGTGTTGGACAGTGGAAATCGCTACAGCACAAGCAGTTTCGGGGGTTAATCTTCCCTCCCTAACTATATCCCTTCTTCTGATGAAGCTGCGGCAACCTCTCCCTATGCTACGATCGGCAGAAGTAAGATGGCGGTCGGCATGCACGCTCCTTTATAGCCCCTGTGACGCCGCAGAAAGCAAGCCAATCACTGTCATGCCCTTCTCTAAGATGGTGGGGACCGAGACCTATGTCATCACGCTGCCCACACTCTGCGTCCTCCTTCATTGGCTGAAAAATGGCACTGAAAGCGTCATACGAAATGCGACTTTGGCGCGAAGATCGCCGACCTCATGGCCGATCCCACACTAGGATCGGGTCAAGTTTTATGAAACCCGACTTTGCCGAAAGTCGGCAATTTTTGAATTTGTCCGATCCGTTTCGCTCAACTCTAGTCCCATCAGCTGCACCAGCTCTCACTGTTTTCCATCAGCCAACACCAGTGACTGGAGGTAAACTTTATACCTCCAATCATAGCTGCGGGCTCACACTGTCATTTGACAGCATTGGAACCGCAGCTGTCTGATCGGTGGTAATGATTTTACCGTGGATCACTAGCAGTGCTTGCCGTGCTGTCAAGCACATGACAGCGTGGCAAACACTGAATGTTCGGGCTTCCCATTCAAATGGATAGGGTCCGAATTCAGGTCTTGGTACTTTTCTGGTACCTAAACATTTTTGAACTGTTCAGTCAAATCTGCCGGACCTGAACATCCAGGGGTCCGCCCATCTCTTGTCAGGACAGGATGAATTTCTTTGGAATTTGATTGGTGCTGATTATTACTCATTCAGACTATCCTGCCGTGCAACCTTTCATCACTTTTTCTCTGCCGCTCCATATCCAGGGAGATTAGCTACAGTAGCATGTGTTGTAAACGTCTTGATTATGTTGCGCACCATGGGCAAAGGAACATTAAGATCCCTGTAAATGGACCTGTAATCTTGAGATTGTTGATATTTTTCAGCAATTTTGTTTCTTAAGTCCTCAGACAGTTCTCTTCTCCTCTTTCTGTTCTTCATGCTTAGTGTGGCACACAGACACACAATGCAAAGGTTGAGTCAAATTATCCCCTTTTTATCTGGTTGCAAGTTGATTTTCATACTGCCCACACCTCTTACTTGCCACTGGTGAGTTTGAATGAGCACTCCAAAATAGATGTAAACAAAGAGCTGGAGAGTTCTGAAGTGGCCAGCAATGAGTCTTTATCTAAATTGCTGCTCGGGAAGGCACTCTTCAAATATAGAAGAACTGGAGCAGTTGGCAATAGAGGAGTCCCAAATTCCAGTTGGGAGATGTAAGAAGCTTTTTGAGGATTATAGGAAGCAATTGATTACAGTTATTTATTCCAAAGAGTGTGCATCCAAATATTAAGGGGTTGTCCAGTTCAAATCGATAAGTCTACAATCACTCTGTATCTAGGGAGAGCAGCCCTGGCATATGACCCAGAAGCAGCCGGCAGGGGGGCGCAGTCTGGCTGCCTAATGTGGTGGTCAGCAGTGTCTCCCCCAGCGGCTGCATTCTGCCACCCCCCGGACTGAGAGTCGGCTGTTCTCTGTGCTGACTGTCAAGCTGACAGCCGACACAGAGAAGCAGAAGTGCGCCGGCTCCCAGGGATCAATTGTACTCACATCTTTCAGACACGAGTACAATTGAAGCTCTGACTGCCGGGTCAAAGCGACGCCAGCACCGACGCTGCAGAAACGGAGACGCAGATCGGTGGTAAGTGCTCCAGTGGAGCTGAAGACAGCGAAGGTGCAGGGGGGAAGGAGAATTAATGTGAGTGGGGATTTATTGTGGGGGGATTTAATGTGAGTGGGGACGGAGGAATGTATAGTGGGGGGAGATTTAATGTGAGTGGGGATGGGGGGATTTATTATGTGGGGGAGATTTAATGAGAGTGGGGATGGGGAGATTTATTGTGGGGAGAGAATAAATGTGAGTGGGGATGGGGGATTAATTGTGTGGGGGAGAATTTTGATGGGGATGGGGGATTTATTGTGTGGGTTGAGAATTTGAGTAGGGATGGGGATTTATTGTGTGGGGGAGAATTTGAGTGGGGATAGGGGATTTATTATGTTTGGGAGATTTAATGTGAGTGGGGATGAGGAGCTTTATTTGGGGGAAGATTAAATGTGAGTGATGATGGGGGATGTATTGGGGGGAGATTTAATGTGAGTGGGGATGGGGGATTTATTGTGGGGGGAGATTTAATTTGAGTGGGGATGGGGAGACTTATTGTGTGGGGGCAGAATTTTGATGGGGATGGGGGATTTATTGTGTTGGGGGAGAATTTGAGTGGGGTGGAGGATTTATTGTGTGGGGGAGAATTGAAGTGAGGATGGGGGATTTATTGTGTGGGTTGAGAATTTGAGTGGGGATGCGAGATTTATTGTGTGGGGGGAAAATTTTAATGAGGATAGGGAGATTTATTGTGTGGGGGGAGAATTTGAGTGGGATGGGGGATTTATTGTGTGGGGCAGAACTGGAGTGGGGATGGGGGATTTATTCTGTGGGGGGAATTGGAGTGGGGATGGGGTATTTATTATGTGGGTCGAGAATTTGAATGGGGATGGGGATTTATTGTGTGGGGGAGAATTTGAGTGGGGATGGGGTGATTTAGTGTGTGTGGGTGATAATTGGAGTGGGGATGGGGGATTTATTGCGTGGGTTGAGAATTTGAGTGGGGATGGGGAGATTTATTTGTGGGGAGATTAAAAGTGAGTGAGGATGGGGGGATTTATTGTGGGGGGAGATTTCATTTGAGTGGGGATGGAGAATTTTGATGGGGATGGGGGATTTATTGTGTGGGGGAGAATTAGAGTGGGGATGGGGGATTTATTGTGTGGGGGAGAATTTTAATGGGGATGGGGAGATTTATTGTGTGGGGGGAGAATTGGAGTGGGGATGGGGGATTTATTGTGTGGGGGTAGAATTTGAGTGGGGATGGGGAATTTATTTTGTGGGGGAATTTGAGTGGGGATGGGGTGATTTAGTGTGTGTGGGTGATAATTGGATTGGGGATGGGGGATTTATTGTGTGGGTTGAGAATTTGAGTGGGGATGGGGGATTTATTGTGTGGGGGAGATTTAATGTGAGTGAGGATGGGGAGATTTATTTGGGGGGGAGATTAAAAGTGAGTGAGGATGAGGGGATTTATTGTGGGGGAGATTTAATCTGAGTGGGGATGGGGGGATTTATTGTGGGGGGAGATTTCATTTGAGTGGGGATGGAGGGATTTATTGTGTGGGGGAAGAATTTTGATGGGGATGGGGGATTTATTGTGTGGGGGAGAATTGGAGTGTGGAAGGGGATTTATTGTGTGGGTTGAGAATTTGAGTGGGGATGGGGGATTTATTGTGTGGGTGATAATTGGAGTGGGGATGGGGGATTTATTGCGTGGGTTGAGAATTTGAGTGGGGATGGGGAGATTTATTTGGGGGGAGATTAAAAGTGAGAGAGGATGGGGGGATTTATTGTGGGGGGAGATTTCATTTGAGTGGGGATGGAGAATTTTGATGGGGATGGGGGATTTATTGTGTGGGGGAGAATTAGAGTGGGGATGGGGGATTTATTGTGTGAGGGAGAATTTTAATGGGGATGGGGAGATTTATTGTGTGGGGGGAGAATTGGAGTGGGGATGGGGGATTTATTGTGTGGGGGTAGAATTTGAGTGGGGATGGGGAATTTATTTTCTGGGGGAATTTGAGTGGGGATGGGGTGATTTAGTGTGTGTGGGTGATAATTGGATTGGGGATGGGGAATTTATTGTGTGGGTTGAGAATTTGAGTGGGGATGGGGGATTTATTGTGTGGGGGAGATTTAATGTGAGTGAGGATGGGGAGATTTATTTGGGGGGGAGATTAAAAGTGAGTGAGGATGAGGGGATTTATTGTGGGGGAGATTTAATCTGAGTGGGGATGGGGGGATTTATTGTGGGGGGAGATTTCATTTGAGTGGGTATGGAGGGATTTATTGTGTGGGGGAAGAATTTTGATAGGGATGGGGGATTTATTGTGTGGGGGAGAATTGGAGTGTGGATGGGGGATTTATTGTGTGGGTTGAGAATTTGAGTGGGAATAGGGGATTTATTGTGTGGGGGAGAATTTTAGTGGGGATGGGGAGATTTATTGTGTGGGGGAGAATTTGAGTGGGGATGGGGGATTTATTGTGTGGGTTGAGAATTTGAGTGGGGATAGGGGATTTTATGTGGGGGAGATTTAATGTGAGTGGGGATGGGGAGATTTATTGTGGGGTGAAATTAAATGTGAGTGAGGATGGGGGTATTTATTGTGGGGGGAGATTTAATTTGAGTGGAGATGTGGGGAGTTATTGTGTGGGGGGAGAATTTTGATGGGGATGGGGGATTTATTGTGTAGGGGGAGAATTTGAGTGGGATGGGGGATTTATTGTGTGTGGGAGAATTGGAGTGGTGATGGGGGAATTTATTGGATGGGGTGATTTAGTGTGTGGGGGTGGTAACTGGAGTGGCGATGGGGGATTTATTGTGTGAGTTGAGAATTTGAGGGGGAATGGGGGATTTATTGTGTGGGGGGAGAAATTGAGTGCAGATGGGGGATTTATTATGTGAGGGAGATTTAATGTGAGTGGGGATGGGGGATTTATTCTGTGGGTTGAGAATTTGAATGGGGATGGGGAGATTTATTGTGTGGGGGAGAATTTGAGTGGGGATGGGGAATTTATTTTGTGGGGGAATTTGAGTGGGGATGGGGTGATTTAGTGTGTGTGGGTGATAATTTGATTGGGGATGGGGGATTTATTGTGTGGGTTGAGAATTTGAGTGGGGATGGGAGATTTATTGTGTGGGGGAGATTTAATGTGAGTGAGGATGGGGAGATTTATTTGGGGGGAGATTAAAAGTGAGTGACGATGAGGGGATATATTGTGGGGGAGATTTCATTTGAGTGGGGATAGGGGATTTTATGTGGGGGAGATTTAATGTGAGTGGGGATGGGGAGATTTATTGTGGGGGGAGATTTAATTTGAATTGAGATGTGGGGAGTTATTGTGTGGGGGGAGAATTTTGATGGGGATGTGGGATTTATTGTGTGGGGGAGAATTTGAGTGGGATGGGGGATTTATTGTGTGGGTTGAGAATTTGAGTGGGGATGGGGATTTATTGTGTGGGGGAGAATTTGAGTAGGGAAGGGGATGTATTGTGTGGGGGAGAAATGGAGAGGGGATGGGGGATTTATTGTGTGGGTTGAGAATTTGAGTGGGGATAGGGGATTTTATGTGGGGGAGATTTAATGTGAGTGGGGATGGGGAGATTTATTGTGGGGGGAGATTTAATTTCAATTGAGATGTGGGGAGTTATTGTGTGGGGGGAGAATTTTGATGGGGATGGAGGATTTATTGTGTGGGGGAGAATTGGAGTGTGGATGGGGGATTTATTGTGTGGGTTGAGAATTTTAGTGGGGATGGGGCATTATTGTGTGGGGGAGAATTTGAGTAGGGAAGGGGATGTATTGTGTGGGGGAGAAATGGAGAGGGGAGTGGGGATTTATTGTGTGGGTTGAGAATTTGAGTGGGGATAGGGGATTTTATGTGGGGGAGATTTAATGTGAGTGGGGATGGGGAGATTTATTGTGGGGGGAGATTTAATTTGAATTGAGATGTGGGGAGTTTTTGTGTGGGGGGAGAATTTTGATGGGGATGGGGGATTTATTGTGTGGGGGAGAATTGGAGTGGTGATGGGGGAATTTATTGTGTGTGGGAATTTGAGTGGGGATGGGGTGATTTAGTGTGTGGGGGTGGTAACTGGAGTGGCGATGGGGGATTTATTGTGTGGGTTGAGAATTTGAGGGGGAATGGGGGATTTATTGTGTGGGGGGAGAATTTTAATGAGGATAGGGAGATTTATTGTGTGGGGGGAGAATTTGAGTGGGATGGGGGATTTATTGTGTGGGGGAGAATTGGAGTGGGGATGGGGGATTTATTCTGTGGGGGGAATTGGAGTGGGGATGGGGTATTTATTATGTGGGTCGAGAATTTGAATGGGGATGGGGATTTATTGTGTGGGGGGAGAATTGGAGTGGGGATGGGGGATTTATTGTGTGGGGGAGAATTGCAGTGGGGATGGAGAATTTATTTTGTAGGGGAATTTGAGTGGGGATAGGGTGATTTAGTGTGTGTGGGTGATAATTGGAGTGGGGATGGGGGATTTATTGCGTGGGTTGAGAATTTGAGTGGGGATGGGGAGATTTATTTGGGGGGAGATTAAAAGTGAATGAGGATGGGGGGATTTATTGTGGGGGGAGATTTCATTTGAGTGGGGATGGAGAATTTTGATGGGGATGGGGGATTTATTGTGTGGGGGAGAATTAGAGTGGGGAAGGGGGATTTATTGTGTGGGGGAGAATTTTAATGGGGATGGGGAGATTTATTGTGTGGGGGGGAGAATTGGAGTGGGGATGGGGGATTTATTGTGTGGGGGTAGAATTTGAGTGGGGATGGGGAATTTTTTTTGTGGGGGAATTTGAGTGGGGATGGGGTGATTTAGTGTGTGTGGGTGATAATTGGATTGGGGATGGGGGATTTATTGTGTGGGTTGAGAATTTGAGTGGGGATGGGGGATTTATTGTGTGGGGGAGATTTAATGTGAGTGAGGATGGGGAGATTTATTTGGGGGGAGATTAAATGTGAGTGAGGATGAGGGGATTTATTGTGGGGGAGATTTAATCTGAGTGGGGATGGGGGGATTTATTGTGGGGGGAGATTTCATTTGAGTGGTGATGAAGGGATTTATTGTGTGGGGGAAGAATTTTGATGGGGATGGGGGATTTATTGTGTGGGGGAGAATTGGAGTGTGGATGAGGGATTTATTGTGTGGGTTGAGAATTTGAGTGGGGATGGGGGATTTATTGTGTGGGTGATAATTGGAGTGGGGATGGGGGATTTATTGCGTGGGTTGAGAATTTGAGTGGGGATGGGGAGATTTATTTGTGGGGAGATTAAAAGTGAGTGAGAATGGGGGGATTTATTGTGGGGGAGATTTCATTTGAGTGGGGATGGAGAATTTTGATGGGGATGGGGGATTTATTGTGTGGGGGAGAATTAGAGTGGGGATGGGGGATTTATTGTGTGGGGGAGAATTTTAATGGTGATGGGGAGATTTATTGTGTGGGGGGAGAATTGAAGTGGGGATGGGGGATTTATTGTGTGGGGGTAGAATTTGAGTGGGGATGGGGAATTTATTTTGTGGGGGAATTTGAGTGGGGATGGGGTGATTTAGTGTGTGTGGGTGATAATTGGATTGGGGATGGGGGATTTATTGTGTGGGTTGAGAATTTGAGTGGGGATGGGGGATTTATTGTGTGGGGGAGATTTAATGTGAGTGAGGATGGGGAGATTTATTTGGGGGGGAGATTAAAAGTGAGTGACGATGAGGGGATTTATTGTGGGGGAGATTTAATCTGAGTGGGGATGGGGGGATTTATTGTGGGGGGAGATTTCATTTGAGTGGGGATGGAGGGATTTATTGTGTGGGGGAAGAATTTTGATGGGGATGGGGGATTTATTGTGTGGGGGAGAATTGGAGTGTGGATGGGGGATTTATTGTGTGGGTTGAGAATTTGAGTGGGAATAGGGGATTTATTGTGTGGGGGAGAATTTTAGTGGGGATGGGGAGATTTATTGTGTGGGGGAGAATTTGAGTGGGGATGGGGGATTTATTGTGTGGGTTGAGAATTTGAGTGGGGATAGGGGATTTTATGTGGGGGAGATTTAATGTGAGTGGGGATGGGGAGATTTATTGTGGGGTGAAATTAAATGTGAGTGAGGAAGGGGGTATTTATTGTGGGGGGAGATTTAATTTGAGTGGAGATGTGGGGAGTTATTGTGTGGGGGGAGAATTTTGATGGGGATAGGGGATTTTATGTGGGGGAGATTTAATGTGAGTGGGGATGGGGAGATTTATTGTGGGGGGAGATTTAATTTGAATTGAGATGTGGGGAGTTTTTGTGTGGGGGGAGAATTTTGATGGGGATGGGGGATTTATTGTGTGGGGGAGAATTTGAGTGGGATGGGGGATTTATTGTGTGGGGGAGAATTGGAGTGGTGATGGAGGGAATTTATTGTGTGTGGGAATTTGAGTGGGGATGGGGTGATTTAGTGTGTGGGGGTGGTAACTGGAGTGGCGATGGGGGATTTATTGTGTGGGTTGAGAATTTGAGGGGGAATAGGGGATTTATTGTGTGGGGGGAGAATTTTAATGAGGATAGGGAGATTTATTGTGTGGGGGAGAATTTGAGTGGGATGGGGGATTTATTGTGTGGGGGAGAATTGGAGTGGGGATGGGGGATTTATTCTGTGGGGGGAATTGGAGTGGGGATGGGGTATTTATTATGTGGGTCGAGAATTTGAATGGGGATGGGGATTTATTGTGTGGGGGGAGAATTGGAGTGGGGATGAGGGATTTATTGTGTGGGGGAGAATTGCCGTGGGGATGGAGAATTTATTTTGTAGGGGAATTTGAGTGGGGATAGGGTGATTTAGTGTGTGTGGGTGATAATTGGAGTGGGGATAGGGGATTTATGGCGTGGGTTGAGAATTTGAGTGGGGATGGGGAGATTTATTTGGGGGGAGATTAAAAGTGAATGAGGATGGGGGGATTTATTGTGGGGGGAGATTTCATTTGAGTGGGGATGGAGAATTTTGATGGGGATGGGGGATTTATTGTGTGGGGGAGAATTAGAGTGGGGATGGGGGATTTATTGTGTGGGGGAGAATTTTAATGGGGATGGGGAGATTTATTGTGTGGGGGGGAGAATTGGAGTGGGGATGGGGGATTTATTGTGTGGGGGTAGAATTTGAGTGGGGATGGGGAATTTATTTTGTGGGGGAATTTGAGTGGGGATGGGGTGATTTAGTGTGTGTGGGTGATAATTGGATTGGGGATGGGGGATTTATTGTGTGGGTTGAGAATTTGAGTGGGGATGGGGGATTTATTGTGTGGGGGAGATTTAATGTGAGTGAGGATGGGGAGATTTATTTGGGGGGAGAATAAATGTGAGTGAGGATGAGGGGATTTATTGTGGGGGAGATTTAATCTGAGTGGGGATGGGGGGATTTATTGTGGGGGGAGATTTCATTTGAGTGGTGATGAAGGGATTTATTGTGTGGGGGAAGAATTTTGATGGGGATGGGGGATTTATTGTGTGGGGGAGAATTGGAGTGTGGATGAGGGATTTATTGTGTGGGTTGAGAATTTGAGTGGGGATGGGGGATTTATTGTGTGGGTGATAATTGGAGTGGGGATGGGGGATTTATTGCGTGGGTTGAGAATTTGAGTGGGGATGGGGAGATTTATTTGTGGGGAGATTAAAAGTGAGTGAGAATGGGGGGATTTATTGTGGGGGAGATTTCATTTGAGTGGGGATGGAGAATTTTGATGGGGATGGGGGATTTATTGTGTGGGGGAGAATTAGAGTGGGGATGGGGGATTTATTGTGTGGGGGAGAATTTTAATGGTGATGGGGAGATTTATTGTGTGGGGGGAGAATTGAAGTGGGGATGGGGGATTTATTGTGTGGGGGTAGAATTTGAGTGGGGATGGGGAATTTATTTTGTGGGGGAATTTGAGTGGGGATGGGGTGATTTAGTGTGTGTGGGTGATAATTGGATTGGGGATGGGGGATTTATTGTGTGGGTTGAGAATTTGAGTGGGGATGGGGGATTTATTGTGTGGGGGAGATTTAATGTGAGTGAGGATGGGGAGATTTATTTGGGGGGGAGATTAAAAGTGAGTGACGATGAGGGGATTTATTGTGGGGGAGATTTAATCTGAGTGGGGATGGGGGGATTTATTGTGGGGGGAGATTTCATTTGAGTGGGGATGGAGGGATTTATTGTGTGGGGGAAGAATTTTGATGGGGATGGGGGATTTTTTGTGTGGGGGAGAATTGGAGTGTGGATGGGGGATTTATTGTGTGGGTTGAGAATTTGAGTGGGAATAGGGGATTTATTGTGTGGGGGAGAATTTTAGTGGGGATGGGGAGATTTATTGTGTGGGGGAGAATTTGAGTGGGGATGGGGGATTTATTGTGTGGGTTGAGAATTTGAGTGGGGATAGGGGATTTTATGTGGGGGAGATTTAATGTGAGTGGGGATGGGGAGATTTATTGTGGGGTGAAATTAAATGTGAGTGAGGAAGGGGGTATTTATTGTGGGGGGAGATTTAATTTGAGTGGAGATATGGGGAGTTATTGTGTGGGGGGAGAATTTTGATGGGGATAGGGGATTTTATGTGGGGGAGATTTAATGTGAGTGGGGATGGGGAGATTTATTGTGGGGGGAGATTTAATTTGAATTGAGATGTGGGGAGTTTTTGTGTGGGGGGAGAATTTTGATGGGGATGGGGGATTTATTGTGTGGGGGAGAATTAGAGCGGGGATGGGGGATTTATTGTGTGGGGGAGAATTTTAATGGTGATGGGGAGATTTATTGTGTGGGGGGAGAATTGAAGTGGGGATGGGGGATTTATTGTGTGGGGGTAGAATTTGAGTGGGGATGGGAAATTTATTTTGTGGGGGAATTTGAGTGGGGATGGGGTGATTTAGTGTGTGTGGGTGATAATTGGATTGGGGATGGGGGATTTATTGTGTGGGTTGAGAATTTGAGTGGGGATGGGGGATTTATTGTGTGGGGGAGATTTAATGTGAGTGAGGATGGGGAGATTTATTTGGGGGGGAGATTAAAAGTGAGTGACGATGAGGGGATTTATTGTAGGGGAGATTTAATCTGAGTGGGGATGGGGGGATTTATTGTGGGGGGAGATTTCATTTGAGTGGGGATGGAGGGATTTATTGTGTGGGGAAAGAATTTTGATGGGGATGGGGGATTTATTGTGTGGGGGAGAATTGGAGTGTGGATGGGGATTTATTGTGTGGGTTGAGAATTTGAGTGGGGATGGGGGATTTATTGTGTGGGTGATAATTGGAGTGGGGATGGGGAATTTATTGCGTGGGTTGAGAATTTGAGTGGGGATGGGGAGATTTATTTGGGGGGAGATTAAAAGTGAGTGAGGATGGGGGGATTTATTGTGGGGGGAGATTTCATTTGAGTGGGGATGGAGAATTTTGATGGGGATGGGGGATTTATTGTGTGGGGGAGAATTAGAGTGGGGATGGGGGATTTATTGTGTGGGGGAGAATTTTAATGGGAATGGGGAGATTTATTTTGTGGGGGGAGAATTGGAGTGGGGATGGGGGATTTATTGTGTGGGGGTAGAATTTGAGTGGGGATGGGGAATTTATTTTGTGGGGGAATTTGAGTGGGGATGGGGTGATTTAGTGTGTGTGGGTGATAATTGGATTGGGGATGGGGGATTTATTGTGTGGGTTGAGAATTTGAGTGGGGATGGGGGATTTATTGTGTGGGGGAGATTTAATGTGAATGAGGATGGGGAGATTTATTTGGGGGGGAGATTAAAAGTGAGTGAGGATGAGGGGATTTATTGTGGGGGAGATTTAATCTGAGTGGGGATGGGGGGATTTATTGTGGGGGGAGATTTCATTTGAGTGGGTATGGAGGGATTTATTGTGTGGGGGAAGAATTTTGATGGGGATGGGGGATTTATTGTGTGGGGGAGAATTGGAGTGTGGATGGGGGATTTATTGTGTGGGTTGAGAATTTGAGTGGGAATGGGGGATTTATTGTGTGGGGGAGAATTTTAGTGGGGATGGGGAGATTTATTGTGTGGGGGGAGAATTTGAGTGGGGATGGGGGATTTATAGTGTGGGTTGAGAATTTGAGTGGGGATAGGGGATTTTATGTGGGGGAGATTTAATGTGAGTGGGGATGGGGAGATTTATTGTGGGGTGAAATTAAATGTGAGTGAGGATGGGGGGATTAATTGTGGGGGGAGATTTAATTTGAGTGGAGATGTGGGGAGTTATTGTGTGGGGGGAGAATTTTGATGGGGATGGGGGATTTATTGTGTAGGGGGAGAATTTGAGTGGGATGGGGGATTTATTGTGTGTGGGAGAATTGGAGTGGTGATGGGGGAATTTATTGGATGGGGTGATTTAGTGTGTGGGGGTGGTAACTGGAGTGGCGATGGGGGATTTATTGTGTGAGTTGAGAATTTGAGGGGGAATGGGGGATTTATTGTGTGGGGGGAGAAATTGAGTGCAGCTGGGGGATTTATTATGTGAGGGAGATTTAATGTGAGTGGGGATGGGGGATTTATTCTGTGGGGTGAATTGGAGTGGGGATGGGGGTATTTATTACGTGGGTTGAGAATTTGAATGGGGATGGGGGATTTATTGTGTGGGGGAGAATTTGAGTGGGGATGGGGAATTTATTGTGTGGGGGTAGAATTTGAGTGGGGATGGGGAATTTATTTTGTGGGGGAATTTGAGTGGGGATGGGGTGATTTAGTGTGTGTGGGTGATAATTGGATTGGGGATGGGGGATTTATTGTGTGGGTTGAGAATTTGAGTGGGGATGGGGGATTTATTGTGTGGGGGAGATTTAATGTGAGTGAGGATGGGGAGATTTATTTGGGGGGAGATTAAAAGTGAGTGAGGATGAGGGGATTTATTGTGGGGGAGATTTAATCTGAGTGGGGATGGGGGGATTTATTGTGGGGGGAGATTTCATTTGAGTGGTGATGGAGGGATTTATTGTGTGGGGGAAGAATTTTGATGGGGATGGGGGATTTATTGTGTGGGGGAGAATTGGAGTGTGGATGAGGGATTTATTGTGTGGGTTGAGAATTTGAGTGGGGATGGGGGATTTATTGTGTGGGTGATAATTGGAGTGGGGATGGGGGATTTATTGCGTGGGTTGAGAATTTGAGTGGGGATGGGGAGATTTATTTGTGGGGAGATTAAAAGTGAGTGAGAATGGGGAGATTTATTGTGGGGGAGATTTCATTTGAGTGGGGATGGAGAATTTTGATGGGGATGGGGGATTTATTGTGTGGGGGAGAATTAGAGCGGGGATGGGGGATTTATTGTGTGGGGGAGAATTTTAATGGTGATGGGGAGATTTATTGTGTGGGGGGAGAATTGAAGTGGGGATGGGGGATTTATTGTGTGGGGGTAGAATTTGAGTGGGGATGGGAAATTTATTTTGTGGGGGAATTTGAGTGGGGATGGGGTGATTTAGTGTGTGTGGGTGATAATTGGATTGGGGATGGGGGATTTATTGTGTGGGTTGAGAATTTGAGTGGGGATGGGGGATTTATTGTGTGGGGGAGATTTAATGTGAGTGAGGATGGGGAGATTTATTTGGGGGGGAGATTAAAAGTGAGTGACGATGAGGGGATTTATTGTGGGGGAGATTTAATCTGAGTGGGGATGGGGGGATTTATTGTGGGGGGAGATTTAATTTGAGTGGGGATGGAGGGATTTATTGTGTGGGGAAAGAATTTTGATGGGGATGGGGGATTTATTGTGTGGGGGAGAATTGGAGTGTGGATGGGGATTTATTGTGTGGGTTGAGAATTTGAGTGGGGATGGGGGATTTATTGTGTGGGTGATAATTGGAGTGGGGATGGGGAATTTATTGCGTGGGTTGAGAATTTGAGTGGGGATGGGGAGATTTATTTGGGGGGAGATTAAAAGTGAGTGAGGATGGGGGGATTTATTGTGGGGGGAGATTTCATTTGAGTGGGGATGGAGAATTTTGATGGGGATGGGGGATTTATTGTGTGGGGGAGAATTAGAGTGGGGATGGGGGATTTATTGTGTGGGGGAGAATTTTAATGGGAATGGGGAGATTTATTGTGTGGGGGGAGAATTGGAGTGGGGATGGGGGATTTATTGTGTGGGGGTAGAATTTGAGTGGGGATGGGGAATTTATTTTGTGGGGGAATTTGAGTGGGGATGGGGTGATTTAGTGTGTGTGGGTGATAATTGGATTGGGGATGGGGGATTTATTGTGTGGGTTGAGAATTTGAGTGGGGATGGGGGATTTATTGTGTGGGGGAGATTTAATGTGAATGAGGATGGGGAGATTTATTTGGGGGGGAGATTAAAAGTGAGTGAGGATGAGGGGATTTATTGTGGGGGAGATTTAATCTGAGTGGGGATGGGGGGATTTATTGTGGGGGGAGATTTCATTTGAGTGGGTATGGAGGGATTTATTGTGTGGGGGAAGAATTTTGATGGGGATGGGGGATTTATTGTGTGGGGGAGAATTGGAGTGTGGATGGGGGATTTATTGTGTGGGTTGAGAATTTGAGTGGGAATGGGGGATTTATTGTGTGGGGGAGAATTTTAGTGGGGATGGGGAGATTTATTGTGTGGGGGGAGAATTTGAGTGGGGATGGGGGATTTATAGTGTGGGTTGAGAATTTGAGTGGGGATAGGGGATTTTATGTGGGGGAGATTTAATGTGAGTGGGGATGGGGAGATTTATTGTGGGGTGAAATTAAATGTGAGTGAGGATGGGGGGATTTATTGTGGGGGAAGATTTAATTTGAGTGGAGATGTGGGGAGTTATTGTGTGGGGGGAGAATTTTGATGGGGATGGGGGATTTATTGTGTAGGGGGAGAATTTGAGTGGGATGGGGGATTTATTGTGTGTGGGAGAATTGGAGTGGTGATGGGGGAATTTATTGGATGGGGTGATTTAGTGTGTGGGGGTGGTAACTGGAGTGGCGATGGGGGATTTATTGTGTGAGTTGAGAATTTGAGGGGGAATGGGGGATTTATTGTGTGGGGGGAGAAATTGAGTGCAGCTGGGGGATTTATTATGTGAGGGAGATTTAATGTGAGTGGGGATGGGGGATTTATTCTGTGGGGTGAATTGGAGTGGGGATGGGGGTATTTATTACGTGGGTTGAGAATTTGAATGGGGATGGGGGATTTATTGTGTGGGGGAGAATTTGAGTGGGGATGGGGAATTTATTTTGTGGGGGAATTTGAGTGGGGATGGGGTGATTTAGTGTGTGTGGGTGATAATTGGATTGGGGATGGGGGATTTATTGTGTGTGTTGAGAATTTGAGTGGGGATGGGAGATTTATTGTGTGGGGGAGATTTAATGTGAGTGAGGATGGGGAGATTTATTTGGGGGGAGATTAAAAGTGAGTGAGGATGAGGGGATATATTGTGGGGGAGATTTCTTTTGAGTGGGGATGGAGGGATTTATTGTGTGGGGGGAGAATTTTGATGGGGATGGGGGACTTATTGTGTGGGGGAGAATTGGAGTGTGGATGGGGGATTTATTGTGTGGGTTGAGAATTTGAGTGGGGATGGGGATTTATTGTGTGGGGGAGAATTTGAGTAGGGAAGGGGATGTATTGTGTGGGGGAGAAATGGAGAGGGGATGGGGGATTTATTGTGTGGGTTGAGAATTTGAGTGGGGATAGGGGATTTTATGTGGGGGAGATTTAATGTGAGTGGGGATGGGGAGATTTATTGTGGGGGGAGATTTAATTTGAATTGAGATGTGGGGAGTTATTGTGTGGGGGAGAATTTTGATGGGGATGGGGGATTTATTGTGTGGGGGTGAATTTGAGTGGGATGGGGGATTTATTGTGTGGGGGAGAATTGGAGTGGTGATGGGGGAAGTTATTGTGTGTGGGAATTTGAGTGGGGATGGGGTGATTTAGTGTGTGGGGGTGGTAACTGGAGTGGCGATGGGGGATTTATTGTGTGGGTTGAGAATTTGAGGGGGAATGGGGGATTTATTGTGTGGGGGGAGAAATTGAGTGCGAATGGGGGATTTATTATGTGAGGGAGATTTAATGTGAGTGGGGATGCGGGGATTTATTGTGTGGGGGGAGATTTCATTTGAGTGGGGATGGAGGGATTTATTGTGTGGGGGGAGAATTTTGATGGGGATGGGGGATTTATTGTGTGGGGGAGAATTGGAGTGTGGATGGGGGATTTATTGTGTGGGTTGAGAATTTGAGTGGGGACGGGGATTTATTGTGTGGGGGAGAATTTGAGTAGGGAAGGGGATGTATTGTGTGGGGGAGAAATGGAGAGGGGATGGGGGATTTATTGTGTGGGTTGAGAATTTGAGTGGGGATAGGGGATTTTATGTGGGGGAGATTTAATGTGAGTGGGGATGGGGAGATTTATTGTGGGGGGAGATTTAATTTGAATTAAGATGTGGGGAGTTATTGTGTGGGAGGAGAATTTTGATGGGGATGGGGATTTATTGTGTGGGGGAGAATTTGAGTGGGATGGGGGATTTATTGTGTGGGGGAGAATTGAAGTGGTGATGGGGGAATTTATTGTGTGTGGGAATTTGAGTGGGGATGGGGTGATTTAGTGTGTGGGGGTGATAATTGGAGTGGGGATGGGGGATTTATTGCGTGGGTTGAGAATTTGAGTGGGGATGGGGAGATTTATTTGTGGGGAGATTAAAAGTGAGTGAGAATGGGGGGATTTATTGTGGGGGAGATTTCATTTGAGTGGGGATGGAGAATTTTGATGGGGATGGGGGATTTATTGTGTGGGGGAGAATTAGAGTGGGGATGGGGGATTTATTGTGTGGGGGAGAATTTTAATGGTGATGGGGAGATTTATTGTGTGGGGGGAGAATTGAAGCGGGGATGGGGGATTTATTGTGTGGGGGTAGAATTTGAGTGGGGATGGGGAATTTTTTTTGTGGGGGAATTTGAGTGGGGATGGGGTGATTTAGTGTGTGTGGGTGATAATTGGATTGGGGATGGGGGATTTATTGTGTGGGTTGAGAATTTGAGTGGGGATGGGGGATTTATTGTGTGGGGGAGATTTAATGTGAGTGAGGATGGGGAGATTTATTTGGGGGGGAGATTAAAAGTGAGTGACGATGAGGGGATTTATTGTGGGGGAGATTTAATCTGAGTGGGGATGGGGGGATTTATTGTGGGGGGAGATTTCATTTGAGTGGGGATGGAGGGATTTATTGTGTGGGGAAAGAATTTTGATGGGGATGGGGGATTTATTGTGTGGGGGAGAATTGGAGTGTGGATGGGGATTTATTGTGTGGGTTGAGAATTTGAGTGGGGATGGGGGATTTATTGTGTGGGTGATAATTGGAGTGGGGATGGGGAATTTATTGCGTGGGTTGAGAATTTGAGTGGCAATGGGGAGATATATTTGGGGGGAGATTAAAAGTGAGTGAGGATGGGGGGATTTATTGTGGGGGGAGATTTCATTTGAGTGGGGATGGAGAATTTTGATGGGGATGGGGGATTTATTGTGTGGGGGAGAATTAGAGTGGGGATGGGGGATTTATTGTGTGGGGGAGAATTTTAATGGGGATGGGGAGATTTATTGTGTGGGGGGAGAATTGGAGTGGGGATGGGGGATTTATTGTGTGGGGGTAGAATTTGAGTGGGGATGGGGAATTTATTTTGTGGGGGAATTTGAGTGGGGATGGGGTGATTTAGTGTGTGTGGGTGATAATTGGATTGGGGATGGGAGATTTATTGTGTGGGTTGAGAATTTGAGTGGGGATGGGGGATTTATTGTGTGGGGGACATTTAATGTGAATGAGGATGGGGAGATTTATTTGGGGGGGAGATTAAAAGTGAGTGAGGATGAGGGGATTTATTGTGGGGGAGATTTAATCTGAGTGGGGATGGGGGGATTTATTGTGGGGGGAGATTTCATTTGAGTGGGGATGGAGGGATTTATTGTGTGGGGGAAGAATTTTGATGGGGATGGGGGATTTATTGTGTGGGGGAGAATTGGAGTGTGGATGGGGGATTTATTGTGTGGGTTGAGAATTTGAGTGGGAATGGGGGATTTATTGTGTGGGGGAGAATTTTAGTGGGGATGGGGAGATTTATTGTGTGGGGGGAGAATTTGAGTGGGGATGGGGGATTTATTGTGTGGGTTGAGAATTTGAGTGGGGATAGGGGATTTTATGTGGGGGAGATTTAATGTGAGTGGGGATGGGGAGATTTATTGTGGGGTGAAATTAAATGTGAGTGAGGATGGGGGGATTTATTGTGGGGGGAGATTTAATTTGAGTGGAGATGTGGGGAGTTATTGTGTGGGGGGAGAATTTTGATGGGGATGGGGGATTTATTGTGTAGGGGAGAGAATTTGAGTGGGATGGGGGATTTATTGTGTGTGGGAGAATTGGAGTGGTGATGGGGGAATTTATTGGATGGGGTGATTTAGTGTGTGGGGGTGGTAACTGGAGTGGCGATGGGGGATTTATTGTGTGAGTTGAGAATTTGAGGGGGAATGGGGGATTTATTGTGTGGGGGGAGAAATTGAGTGCAGATGGGGGATTTATTATGTGAGGGAGATTTAATGTGAGTGGGGATGGGGGATTTATTCTGTGGGGTGAATTGGAGTGGGGATGGGGGTATTTATTACGTGGGTTGAGAATTTGAATGGGGATGGGGGATTTATTGTGTGGGGGAGAATTTGAGTGGGGATGGGGAATTTATTTTGTGGGGGAATTTGAGTGGGGATGGGGTGATTTAGTGTGTGTGGGTGATAATTGGATTGGGGATGGGGGATTTATTGTGTGTGTTGAGAATTTGAGTGGGGATGGGAGATTTATTGTGTGGGGGAGATTTAATGTGAGTGAGGATGGGGAGATTTATTTGGGGGGAGATTAAAAGTGAGTGAGGATGAGGGGATATATTGTGGGGGAGATTTCTTTTGAGTGGGGATGGAGGGATTTATTGTGTGGGGGGAGAATTTTGATTGGGATGGGGGACTTATTGTGTGGGGGAGAATTGGAGTGTGGATGGGGGATTTATTGTGTGGGTTGAGAATTTGAGTGGGGATGGGGATTTATTGTGTGGGGGAGAATTTGAGTAGGGAAGGGGATGTTTTGTGGGGGAGAAATGGAGAGGGGATGTGGGATTTATTGTGTGGGTTGAGAATTTGAGTGGGGATAGGGGATTTTATGTGGGGGAGATTTAATGTGAGTGGGGATGGGGAGATTTATTGTGGGGGGAGATTTAATTTGAATTGAAATGTGGGGAGTTATTGTGTGGGGGGAGAATTTTGATGGGGATGCTGGATTTATTGTGTGGGGGAGAATTTGAGTGGGATGGGGGATTTATTGTGTGGGGGAGAATTGGAGTGGTGATGGGGGAATTTATTGTGTGTGGGAATTTGAGTGGGGATGGGGTGATTTAGTGTGTGGGGGTGGTAACTGGAGTGGCGATGGGGGATTTATTGTGTGGGTTGAGAATTTGAGGGGGAATGGGGGATTTATTGTGTGGGGGGAGAAATTGTGTGCGGATGGGGGATTTATTATGTGAGGGAGATTTAATGTGAGTGGGGATGGGGGGATTTATTGTGGGGGGAGATTTCATTTGAGTGGGGATGGAGGGATTTATTGTGTGGGGGGAGAATTTTGATGGGGATGGGGGATTTATTGTGTGGGGGAGAATTGGAGTGTGGATGGGGGATTTATTGTGTGGGTTGAGAATTTGAGCGGGGACGGGGATTTATTGTGTGGGGGAGAATTTGAGTAGGGAAGGGGATGTATTGTGTGGGGGAGAAATGGAGAGGGGATGGGGGATTTATTGTGTGGGTTGAGAATTTGAGTGGGGATAGGGGATTTTATGTGGGGGAGATTTAATATGAGTGGGGATGGGGAGATTTATTGTGGGGGGAGATTTAATTTGAATTAAGATGTGGGGAGTTATTGTGTGGGGGGAGAATTTTGATGGGGATGGGGGATTTATTGTGTGGGGGAGAATTTGAGTGGGATGGGGGATTTATTGTGTGGGGGAGAATTGAAGTGGTGATGGGGGAATTTATTGTGTGTGAGAATTTGAGTGGGGATGGGGTGATTTAGTGTGTGGGGGTGGTAACTGGAGTGGCGATGGGGGATTTATTGTGTGGGTTGAGAATTTGAGGGGGAATGGGGGATTTATTGTGTGGGGGGAGAAATTGAGTGCAGATGGGGGATTTATTTTGTGAGGGAGATTTAATGTGAGTGGGGATGGGGGGATTTATTGTGGGGGGAGATTTAATTTGAGTGGGGATGGGGGATTTATTGTGTGGGCTGAGAATTTGATTGGGGATGGGGATTTATTGTGTGGGGGAAAAGTGGAGTGGGGATGGGGGATTTATTGTGTGGGTTGAGAATTTGAGGGGGATGGGGATTTATTGTGTGGAGGAAGAATTGGAGTGGGGATGGGGGATTTATTGTGTGGGTTGAGAATTTGAATGGGGATGGGGGATTTATTGTGTTGGGGAGTATTTGAGTGGGGATGGGGAGATTTATTGTGTGGGGGACAATTGGAGTGTGGATGGGGCAATTTATTGTGTGGGGGGAATTTGAGTGGGGATGGGGTGATTTAGTGTGTGGGGGTGACAATTGGATTGTGAATGGGTGCGTTTACTGTGTGTGGGGAGAATTTCATGTATGGGGGGATTTCATGTGTGTGGGGGAAATTAGTCATGGAGATGTGGGTGTTTAATGTGTGGGGGGAGATTTGGAGTGGGGATGGTGGATTTTGATGTGTGGGGGGAGATTTGGAGTGGGGATGGTGGATTTAATGTGGGGGGAGAATTGGAGTGAGGATGGAGGATTTAATGTGGCGGGAGATTTGGAGTGGATATGTGGTTATTTATTGTGTGTGAGGAGATTTGTAGTTGGGATGGGGGAATTTAATGTGGGGGAGATTTGTGGATGCAAAATGAAAAGCAAAGAGGGAGATGGGGGAATGTATGAGGAAACAGTACATGAGAAAGGGGGGCATGTATGAGGAAACAGTATGGAGGAATGAGGGCATGTATGAGAAAACAGTACTGGGTAATAGGGGGCATATATGAGGAAACAGTATGAGGGCTGGGTGCAAACAGTATGGGGAGCAAATGGGGGAATGTATGCAGACACAGTATGAGTAGCGATGTGAAAAATGTATATGGACAGAGAACGGGGAGTGAGGGTGATGGGATGTGTACAGACACAGTATGGGGAGTCAGGTGAGCAGGCAGTATAGAAAGTGAGGGGGTAAATATATGAGGAGACAGTATGGTGAACAGGGGGATGTGAGAGGAGACAGGATGAGGAGGAAGGGGTATAGCATGAGGAAACAGTATGGGGGAGAAAAATGTGTGGGCACAGAATAGAAACTGAGCAGTAGGGGCATAGCATGGAGGGACAGTGTAAGGACACAGCCAGGAGGGGACAGTATACCAAGGAGGGGGAGTGTGATGAGGGGGCAGAGTATAGAGACTGGGCCCTATAGGGGGGACACAGTGTGAGAGGGTAGTGTGAAGAGGGGGTCCAGTATGGAAAGGAGAGGTCAGTGTGAAGAGCATGTACAATAAGAGGGACAGTGTGGGGGGTCATATTTTATGCAGACAATATAGTGAGGGGCACTTTTTCATTCAGGAGCATTATAATGACACTTCTACCTTTTAAAGACATCATGTGGAGATTTTCTGCAAAAATGCGTAGAAAATGGAAGTCTGCAGAGATGAGCTGTGGATGAGAAAACTCATCATGGGGTCTGGATAAGATGAAGTAAAGAAGTAGAACGGCTCCAGAGATGACATCATCTATTAGGTACCTGGATGTTAATGTTATTTTTGATACTAACTAATTCTCATGTTTTTATTTATGTTAGGAGCATTAAAGGGAATGTCCAGGTTTGTAATGAGACTGCAGTCATTCTTAGTGACTGCAGACTTCTGACTTCTCACAGTGCGTACTGCACGCTGTCGGGATTCTCTCGTGCTGGTGATTTATATACATGCGGTCATACGCTGACTAGACATGTGTGGCCTCACTCAAAGAAAATTAACTGAGTGAGGCCATGCACGTCTAGTCGGAATGTGGTCAGAAGTATACAAATCACATGCTTGTGCTGACATGACCGTCCACTGACAAGGGAGAATCCTAAAAGTGTGCTGTGCATTAGTTGTAAGAATTCAGAAGTCTGCGATGTCAGGATTCAGCTCTGCAGGTTCCAGTAGTCATCACATGGACACTTCACTCATATGCGATTTTCATACTTATGGTATAGTGACAACGAGCTTCTCTTCCTGCTTCTTTCAGTTTTTCACTGATCATTGAGAGCATTAGGGAGAGCAGCTCGTTGATACATGACTAAGTGTGCAAATCGCATATGTCCTTGGGGGATGCCGCCAAACTGATTTCTTGCCCCAGATGCAGGAAACCCTAGATACATCTCTGGACTGCAGAGTTATGAATCGGTATTTGCCGCTTTCTGACCAGGGACAGAAGGGCAGGGCCGCCATCAGGGCATTACTGCCCTGACTGGTGTATGGGGCCCGGTGGGCAGAGGGGACCCCAATCGGGCCCCGTCTCATCTGCTTACCGGGCCCCTACCAGCACTGCGGCAGTTTAAAGCTATTAACATGCGGGTGAGGGCTCGCGCCCGCACGTCAACAGTTAACAGCCACCAGCCAATCAGAGGCTGACTGCTGACGTCGGCTGCAGTGCGCACATCGCCGGCGTCTGACGTCATTGTCTGTCACCGGTGAGTGCGCGCTTCAGCTGCGTGGAGGGAGCTTCGCTGCAGAAGCGCGGCCAGGTAAGAAGAACTAGGGATTTTTTTTTATTGAGAGCGGCGATCCGGGGCCCAAGGCAGCATGCTGGAGACACTGGGGGCAGAATGCTGGACACAGTAGGGACAGAATGCTAGAGACACTGAGGGCAGAATGCTGGACACACTGAGGGCAGAATGCTGGACACACTGAGGGCAGAATGCTGGACACACTGGGGGCAGAATGCTGGACACCCTGGGGGCAGAATGCTGGACACACTGGGGGCAGAATGCTGGACACACTGGGGGCAGAATTCTGGACACACTAGGGGCAGAATGCTGGACACACTTGGGGCAGAATGCTGGACACACTGGGGCAGAATGCTGGACACACTGGGGGCAGAATGCTGGAGACAGTGGGGCAGAATGCTGGACACACTGGGGCAGAATTCTGGACACACTGGGGCAGAATCCTGGACTCACTGAGGGCAGAATGCTGGAAACACTGGGGCAATGCTGGACACACTGGGGGCAGAATGCTGGACACACTGGGGCAGAATGCTGGACACACTGGGGCAGAATGCTGGACACACTGGGGCAGAATGCTGGACACACTGGGGCAGAATGCTGGACACACTGGGACAGAATGATGGAGACACTGAGAGCAGAATGCTGGACACACTGGGGACAGAATGCTGGAGACACTGGGGCAGAATGCTGGAGAAACTGGGGGCAGAATGCTGGAGACACTAGGGGCAGAATGCTGGACACTGGGGCAGAATGCTGGACACTGGGGCAGAATGCTGGACACTAGGGCAGAATGCTGGACACTGGGGCAGAATGCTGGACACTGGGGCAGAATTCTGTACACACTGGGGGCAGAATGCTGGAGACCCTGGGGGCAGAATGCTGAGACACTAGGGCAGAATGCTGGACACTGGGGCAGAATGCTGGACACTGGGGCAGAATGCTAGACACACTGGGGGCAGAATGCTGGAGACCCTGGGGACAGAATGCTGAGACACTGGGGCAGAATGCTGGAGACACTGGGGGCAGAATGCTGAGACACTGGGGGCAGAATGCAAGAGACACTGGGGCAGAATGCTGGAGACACTGGGGTAGAATGCTGGAGACACTGGGGCAGAATGCTGGAGACACTGGGGGAAGAATGCTGAGACACTGGGGGCAGAATGCAAGAGACACTGGGGCAGAATGCTGGAGACACTGGGGCAGAATGCTGGAGACACTGGGGCAGAATACTGGAGACACTGGGGCAGAATGCTGGAGACAGATGGGGCAGGATTGGAGACATAGGGGCAGAATGGAGATACGGGCATGATTGGAGACACGGGGCATGATTGTAGACACAGGGCAGAATGAAAGACATGGGGGAATGTTTGGAGACACTGGGGGCAGGATTGGAGACAGATCATGCAGGATCATGGGGCATGATGGATACGATGGAGACAGACTGGGCAGGATGGGGAGATCATATGGGGCAGAATGGATACTCATGAGGGCAGGATGCGGGCTTCCCTGAGACGATCAGTACAAGGCGATGTGCTCACCTTGTACCGAGCGTCTCCTCCCTGCAGGCCCCGGATCCAAAATGGCCGTGGGGCTACTTCCGGGTCCTGCAGGGAGTACTTCCGGGTCCAGAGCAGTCTCTGGTAACGGAGCAGCAGGGTACGTCAGATCGCTGATCTGACACAGTGCTCTGCAAAGTGTCAGATTAGCGATCTGTCACTATACAGTGATGTCCCCCCTGGGACAAGGTAAAAAAAATTTTTTTAGATGTGTAAAAAATAAAAATAAATAAATTCCTAAATAAAGAAAACAAAAATATATTGTTCCCATGAATACATTTCTTTATCTAAATAAAAAAAAAAGCAATAAAAGTACACATATTTAGTATCGCTGCATCCGTAATGACCCAACCTATAAAACTGTTCCACTAGTTAACCCCTTCAGTGAACACCGTAAAAAAAAAAAAAAAAAAAACAAGGCAAAAAACAACGCTTTATTATCATGCCACAGAAAAAAAGAGGAATAACACGCAATCAAAAAGACGGCTATAAATAACCATGGTACCTCTGAAAATGTCATCTTGTCCCGCAAAAAACGAGCCACCATACAGCATCATCAGCGAAAAAATAAAAAAGTTACAGTCCTCAGAATAAAGTGATACAAAAATAATTATTTTTTCTATAAAATAGTTTTTATCGAATAAAAAGCGCCAAAACATAAAAAAATTATATAAATGAGGTATTGCTGTAATCATACTAACCCGGAGAATAAAACTGCTTTATCCATTTTACCAAATACGGAACGGTATAAACGCCCCTCCAAAAGAAATTCATGAATAGCTGGTTTTTGGTCATTCTGCCTCACTAAAATCGGAATAAAAAGTGGTCAAAAAATGTCACATGCCGAAAATGTTACCAATAAAAACGTCAACTCAACCCGCAAAAAACAAGACCTCACATGACTCAGTGGACCAAAATATGGAAAAATTATAGGTCTCAAAATGTGGTAATGCAAAAAATATTTTTTGCAGTAAAAAGCGTCTTTTAGTGTGTGACGGCTGCCAATCATAAAAATCCGCTAGAAAACCCACTAGAAAAGTAAATCAAACCCCCCTTCATCACCCCCTTAGTTAGGGAAACATAATTTTTTAAAAAAAAATGTATTTATTTCCATTTTCCCATTAGGGCTAGGGTTAGGGTTAGGGCTAGGGTTAGGGTTAGGTCTATGGCTAGGGCTAGGGTTAGGGCTAGGGTTGGGGTTAGGGCTAGGATAAGGGTTAGGGTTAGGGTTGGGGTTAGGGTTAGGATTGGGCTAGGGTTGGGGTTAGGGTTGGGGCTAGGGTTAGGGTTGGGGCTAAAGTTAGGGTTGGGTCTAGGGTTGGGGCTAAAGTTAGGGTTGGGGCTAAAGTTAGGGTTGGGGCTAAAGTTAGGGTTAGGGTTGGGGCTAAAGTTAGGGTTGGGGCTAAATTTAGGGTTACATTTACGGTTGGGATTAGGGTTAGGGGTGTGCCAGGGTTAGGGGTGTGGTTAGGGTTATGGTTGGGATTAGGGTTAGGGATGTGTTGGGGTTAGGGTTTCAGATATAATTGGGGGTTTCCACTTTTTAGGCACATCAGGGCTCTCCAAACGAAACATGGCGTCCGATCTCAATTCCAGCCAATTCTGCGTTGAAAAAGTAAAATAATGGTCCTTCCCTTCTGAGCTTTCCTGTGCGCACAAACAGGGGTTTACCTCAACATATGGGTTATCAGCATACTCAGGACAAATTGTACAACAACTATTGGGGTCCAATTTCTCTTGTTACCCTTGGAAAAATAAAAATTTGGGGGTCTAAAAAAACATTTTTGTGGGAAAAAATACATTTTTATTTTCACGACTCTGCGTTATAAACTGTAGTGAAACACTTGGGGGTTCAAAGCTGTCAAAACACATCTAGATAAGTTCCTTAGGGGGTCTACTTTCCAAAATGGTGTTACTTCTGGGGGGTATCTAGTGTTTAGGTGCATCGGGGGCTTTGCAAATGCAACGTGACGCCTGCAGACCAATCCATCTAAGTCTGCATTCCAAATGGCGCTCCATCACTTCCGAGCTCTGCCATGCACACAAACGGTGGTTCCCCCCACATATGGGGTATCAGTGTACTCAGGACTAATTGAATAATAACTTGTGGGGTCGAATTTATCCTGTTACCCTTGGGAAAATACAAAACTGGGGGCTAAAATATAATTTTAGTGAATTTATTTTTTTTTCACGGCTCTGCATTATAAACTGTAGTAAAACACTTGGGGGTTAAAAGCTGTCAAAACACAGCTAGATAATTTCCTTATGGGGTCTACTTTCCAAAATGGTGTCACTTGTGGGGGATTTCAATGTTTAGGCCCATCAGGGGCTCTCCAAACGTGACATGGTGTCCCATCCCAATTCCAGTCAATTTTGCATTGAAAAGTCAAATGGCGCTCCTTCCCTTCCAAGCTCTGCCATGCGCCCAAACAGTGGTTTACCCACCACATGTGGGGTATCAGCGTACTCAGAACAAATGGAACAACAACTTTTGGGGTCCAATTTCTTCTCTTACTTTTGGAAAAATAAAAAATTGGGGGTGAAAAAAAATCATATTTGTGAAAAAATATCATTTTTAATTTTTACGGCTCTGCATTATAAACTTCTGTGAAGCACTTGGTAGGCTAAAGTGCTCACCACACATCTAGATAAGTTCCTTAGGGGGTCTACTTTCCAAAATGGAGTCAATTGTGGAGGGTTTCAATGTTTAGGCACATCAGGGGCTCTCCAAACGCAACATGGCATCCCATCTCAATTCCAGTCAATTTTGCATTGAAAAGTCAAACGGCGCTCCTTCCCTTCCGAGCTCTGCCATGCGCCCAAACAGTGGTTTACTCCCACATGTGGGGTATCTGCATACTCAGAACAAATGGCACAACAACTTTTGGGGTCCAATTTCTTCTCTTACCCTTGGGAAAATAAAAAATTGGGGGTGAAAAGATCATATTTGTGAAAAAATATGATTTTTTATTTTTATGGCTCTGCATTATAAACTTCTGTGAAGCACTTGGAGGGTTAAAGTGCTCACCACATATCTAGATAAGTTCCTTAGGGGGTCTGTTTTCCAAAATGGTGTCACTTGTTGGGGGTTTCAATGTTTAGGCACATCAGGGGCTCTCCAAACGCAACATGGCGTCCCATCTCAATTCCAGTCAATTTTGCATTGAAAAGTCAAACAGCGCTCCTTCCCTTCCGAGCTCTGCCATGCGCCCAAACAGTGGTTTACCCCCACATGTTGGGTATCGGCGTACTCAGAACAAATGGCACAACTTTTGGGGTCCAATATCTTCTCTTATCCTTGGGAAAATAAAACAAATTGGAGCTGAAGTAAATTTTTTGTGAAAAAAAGTTAAATGTTAATGTCATGAGAAAACAATGTCATAATCTCCGAGATCCGTTGAAGCGTTCCAGAGTTATAACCTCATAAAGGGACAGTGGTCAGAATTGTAAAAATTGGCCCGGTCATTAACGTGCAAACCACCCTTGGGGATTAAGGGGTTAAGGATGATTTTACATATAAACACCCCCCTCCTTGCTTATTTATATGATCATTTCTGAAGAGACTATAGCCCTGTAAATTAACGGCCCAGTCATGGCTCTCGTCCAGCCATGTCTCAGATAACCCCACCATGGCATAATTATGTTCCAACAAAATTAATTCTAATTCCTCCATTCTGTTGGTGAGGCTTTTGGCATTAGTATACATGCACTTTATGTATCTCTCTGTACCTCTATTTTTTTTTTAATTATTAACTGTTCTAACCCCACTCCCCATGCCACCTCCAATTTCTTTATTTGTGCCCAGGTCTCTATCTGCACTATCTTCCCCTCCTATAAAATGAATACCTCCCCCCAATCCCTAGTTTAAACACTCCTCCAACCTTCTAGCCATTTTCTCCCCCAGCACATGGCATGGCACGTGGTACAGGCATTATTTCAGAGAATACCACCTTGGAGGTCCTTGGTTAAGGCTTGCAGCCTAATTCCCTGAAATCGTCTTTAAACACCTTCCATCTACCTCTAACTTTGTCATTTGTGACAATGTGCACCATGACCGCTGGGTCCTCACCATCCTATCCCAGTAATCTGTCAACCCAATCAGCAATGTGTCAGTCTCGAGCACAAGGTAGGCAGCACACTGTTCGACAATCCCTGTCTTTGTGACAGATTGCCCTATCTGTTCCCCTAATAATTGAGTCACCCACTACCAGCACCTGTCTGGCCTGCCCTACTCTCCTATTTCCCCTCTTACTGGAGCAGACACTCCTCCGGCTTTCAGAGGACATGCCATGCTGCAGCAGTGCTACCCCTGTACTGACACGCCCCTCATCTGCCAACTTAGCACTCTTCTCTCTACCCCGCCTTCTAACTGTCACCCAGCTGTCTGCCTCACTTTCCTGCAGCTCCCTAATACCATCCTCCCACATATCTATCCCGTCTGCTCAGTGAGTAGCAAACTCCTTTCCATATTGTCTATGGATCTCAGTGTTGCCAGCTGCACATTAAGATCCAGAACCTGGGCTTCCAAATGCACAATGTGCTCACATCTCGCACAGCAGTATGCACCCTGGAACGGCTGTTCAAGGATTGCATATATGTGACAAGATGTACACTGGATGGCTTTGTCAATAATTAAAAAAAATGATTTTAGTGCCCAATGGTGTGTTAATGTTTTGCATGTGGTATCCTTTCTCAATGCTTGAGAAAGGATATCACATCTGAAACGTCGCCATGCCATTGGGCAATAAAGTCCATTTTTTTCATTTTTTGTGCTGATTTTCTTTTTTTACCTTTTTATAAGGAACTATTGGACTGTTGGTTGGAAAAGATTTGCACATTAATTTAGGTATTTGATGGTACTGTTCACATTTTTCATTATATATACTGTATATACAGTGGGGCAAAAAAGTATTTAGTCAGTCAGCAATAGTGCAAGTTCCACCACTTAAAAAGATGAGAGGCGTCTGTAATTTACATCATAGGTAGACCTCAACTATGGGAGACAAACTGAGAAAAAAAAATCCAGAAAATCACATTGTCTGTTTTTTTAACATTTTATTTGCATATTATGGTGGAAAATAAGTATTTAGTCAGAAACAAAATTTCATCTCAATACTTTGTAATATATCCTTTGTTGGCAATGACAGAGGTCAAACCTTTTCTGTAAGTCTTCACAAGGTTGCCACACACTGTTGTTGGTATGTTGGCCCATTCCTCCATGCAGATCTCCTCTAGAGCAGTGATGTTTTTGGCTTTTCGCTTGGCAACACGGACTTTCAACTCCCTCCAAAGGTTTTCTATAGGGTTGAGATCTGGAGACTGGCTAGGCCACTCCAGGACCTTGAAATGCTTCTTACGAAGCCACTCCTTCGTTGCCCTGGCAGTGTGCTTTGGATCATTGTCATGTTGAAAGACCCAGCCACGTTTCATCTTCAATGCCCTTGCTGATGGAAGGAGGTTTGCACTCAAAATCTCACGATACATGGCCCCATTCATTCTTTCATGTACCCGGATCAGTCGTCCTGGCCCCTTTGCAGAGAAACAGCCCCAAAGCATGATGTTTCCACCACCATGCTTTACAGTAGGTATGGTGTTTGATGGATGCAACTCAGTATTCTTTTTCCTCCAAACACGACAAGTTGTGTTTTTACCAAACAGTTCCAGTTTGGTTTCATCAGACCATAGGACATTCTCCCAAAACTCCTCTGGATCATCCAAATTCACTCTAGCAAACTTCAGACGGGCCCGGACATGTACTGGCTTAAGCAGTGGGACACGTCTGGCACTGCAGGATCTGAGTCCATGGTGGCGTAGTGTGTTACTTATGGTAGGCCTTGTTACATTGGTCCCAGCTCTCTGCAGTTCATTCACTAGGTCCCCCCGCGTGGCTCTGGGATTTTTGCTCACCGTTCTTGTGATCATTCTGACCCCACGGGGTGGGATTTTGCGTGGAGCCCCAGATCGAGGGAGATTATCAGTGGTCTTGTATGTCTTCCATTTTCTAATTATTGCTCCCACTGTTGATTTCTTCACTCCAAGCTGGTTGGCTATTGCAGATTCAGTCTTCCCAGCCTGGTGCAGGGCTACAATTTTGTTTCTGGTGTCCTTTGACAGCTCTTTGGTCTTCACCATAGTGGAGTTTGGAGTCAGACTGTTTGAGGGTGTGCACAGGTGTCTTTTTATACTGATAACAAGTTTAAACAGGTGCCATTACTACAGGTAATGAGTGGAGGAAAGAGGAGACTCTTAATGAAGAAGTTACAGGTCTGTGAGAGCCAGAAATCTTGATTGTTTGTTTCTGACCAAATACTTATTTTCCACCATAATATGCAAATAAAATGTTAAAAAAACAGACAATGTGATTTTCTGGATTTTTTTTTCTCAGTTTGTCTCCCATAGTTGAGGTCTACCTATGATGTAAATTACAGACGCCTCTCATCTTTTTAAGTGGTGGAACTTGCACTATTGCTGACTGACTAAATACTTTTTTGCCCCACTGTATATATATATATATATATATATATATATATATACACACATATACAGTACAGACCAAAAGTTTGGACACACCTTCTCATTTAAAGAGTTTTCTGTATTTTCGTGACTATGAAAATTGTAAATTCACACTGAAGGCATCAAAACTATGAATTAACACATGTGGAATTATATACTTAACAAAAAAGTGTGAAACAACTGAAATTATGTCTTATAGTCTAGGATCTTCAAAGTAGCCACCTTTTGCTTTGATGACTGCTTTGCACACTCTTGGCATTCTCTTGATGAGCTTCAAGAGGTAGTCACTGGAAATGGTCTTCCAACAATCTTGAAGGAGTTCCCAGAGATGCTTAGCACTTGTTGGCCCTTTTGCCTTCACTCTGCGGTCCAGCTCACCCCAAACCATCTCGATTGGGTTCAGGTCTGGTGACGGTGGAGGCCAGGTCATCTGGCATAGCACCTCATCACTCTCCTTCTTGGTCAAATAGCCCTTACACAGCCTGGAGGTGTGTGGGGGGTCATTGTCCTGTTGAAAAATAAATGATGGTCCAACTAAACGCAAACCGGATGGAATAGCATGCCGCTGCAAGATGCTGTGGTAGGCATGCTGGTTCAGTTTGCCTTCAATTTTGAATAAATCCCCAACAGTGGGACCAGCAAAGCACCACCACACCATCACACCTCCTCCTCCTCCATGCTTCACGGTGGGAACCAGGCATGTAGAGTCCATCCATTCACCTATTCTGCATCGCACAAAGACACGGTGGTTGGAACCAAAGATTTCAAATTTGGACTCATCAGACAAAAGCACAGATTTCCACTGGTCTAATGTCCATTGCTTGTGTTTTTTAGCCCAAACAAATCTCTTCTGCTTGTTGCCTGTCCTTAGCAGTGGTTTCCTAGCAGCTATTTTACCATGAAGGCCTGCTGCACAAAGTCTCCTCTTAAGGCCGGGGACACACACACAACGTATAAAAAAACGGACCGTTTTTGATGGACGAGAATCGCACAAATGTTACCAAAACATTGATCCGTGTGCAGTGCGAGGATGCGATTTTCTCGCATCAAATGATCCGTGTGACATCCGTATGGCATCCGTATGGCATCCGTACTGCGTGTTTTTATCGCAGGCTTGCAAAACCGACATACGGCAATACAAGGGATCCATGTGACCAAAAAAAAAAACATATATACTGTCTATATATATATATATATGTCAGTAGACACATATATGTATATATATTAATATTTCATCCAGCGCGAGATAGCAGAAAGCCGGTAATTCAATTACCGGCTTCTGCTTTCTCCTTCCTAAAACCCGACATGATATGAGACCTGGTTTACATACAGTAAACCATCTCATATCACCATTTTTTTTGCATAATCCACACTACTAATGTTAGTAGTGTGTCTATGCAAAATTTGGCCGTTCTAGCTAGTAAATTAAGGGGTTAAATGGCGGAAAAAATTGGCATGGGCTCCCGCACAATTTTCTCCGCCAGAGTAGTAAAGACAGTGACTGAGGGCAGATATTAATAGCCTGGAGAGGGTCCATGGTTATTGGCCCCCCCTGGCTAAAAACATCTGCCCCCAGCCACCCCAGAAAAGGCACATCTGGAATATGCGCCTATTCTGGCACTTGGCCACTCTCTTCCCATTCCCGTGTAGCGGTGGGATATGGGGTAATGAAGGGCTAATGCCACCTTGCTATTGTAAGGTGACATTAAGCTTAATTAATAATGGAGAGGTGTCAATTATGACACCTATCCATTATTAATCCAATACTAGTAAAGGGTTAAAAAAATACACAAACACATTATTAAAAATTAATTTAATGAAATAAACACAAAGGTTGTTGTATTAATTTATTCTACTCTCAATCCACTCACTGAAGACCCTCGATCTGTAAATTAAAAAAAATAATAAAACAACAATATACATACCTTCCGAGGATCTGGCACGTCCAACGATGTAGATCCATCTGAAGGGGTTAAAATATTTTGCAGACACGAGCTCCACTAATGCAGGCTGCTCATTTCTGCAAAACCCCAGCGAATGAAGCTAAATATAGGTCAATGACCTATATTTAGCTTCATTTGCGGTGAGGCTCCCTCTGCTGGCTGTTCCTTGATCGTGGGAACTTTCCTAGAAAGCTCCCTGGCTCGAGTTCATATGAGGACAACCAGCAGAGGGCGCCTGAATACGGCCGAGAAAATATTGGATGATGGGAGCTGCCCCATTGATTAACACTGGGACGAGTGCTATGCGAGTTTTTATCGCATTGCACTCGTCCGTATTACGGTCTAGTGTGACCCCGGCCTAACAGTTATTGTAGAGATGTGTCTGCTGCTAAAACTCTGTGTGGCATTGACCTGGTCTCTAATCTGAGCTGAGGCTGGTGACTCGGATAAACTTATCCTCAAAAGCAGAGGTGACTCTTGGTCTCCATTTCCTGGGGCGGTCCTCATGTGAGCCAGTTTCTTTGTAGCACTTGATGGTTTTTGCAACTGCACTTGGGGACACTATCAAAGTTTTCCCAATTTTTTGGCTACTCGTTTCTCTTTACTTAGCTGCTCTTTTCTTGCCATAATACAAATTCTAACAGTCTATACTTAGCTGCTCTTTTCTTGCCATAATACAAATTCTAACAGTCTATTCAGTAGGACTATCAGCTGTGTATCCACCAGACGTCTGCTCAACACAACTGATGGTCCCAACCCCATTTATAAGGCAAGAAATCCCACTTATTAAACCTGACAGGGCACACCTGTGAAGTGAAAACCATTTCCAGTGACCTCCTCTTGAAGCTCATCAAGAGAATGCCAAGCATGTGCAAAGCAGTCATCAAAGCAAAAGGTGGCTACTTTGAAGAACCTAGAATATAAGTTATATTTTTAGTTGTTTCACACTTATTGTTAAGTATATAATTCCACATGTGTTACTTCATAGTTTTGATGCCTTCAGTGTGAATTTACAATTTCCATGGTCATGAAAATACAAAAAAATCTTTAAATGAGAAGGTGTGTCCAAACTTTTGGTCTGTACTGTAATATATATATATATATATATATATATATATATATATATATATATATACATATATACTGTATATATATATATATATATATATATACATATATACATACATACCTTATATGACCTGAACAGTTGTGTACTTACAGTAGTTTAATCGTATATTCTTCTGATGCGCTTCCCCCCTCTTTTGGCGAAGCAGAGGTTCATCAGGGTATTTCTTAAGTCGGGACAAGAAAAAGAGGCCATAGGCCATGCTGCAATGAGGATAACAGCTCACAAGCCCAGGCAATATTCCCCCACATGCAATATGAGCTTTCACACAGCCTCCCTATATTTAGTATGAGTCTACACGCAGACCCCTATATATGTATATATATATATATATATATATATTTATATGCCCTATATGACCTGAACAGTTGTGTACTTACCGCAGTAGCTTGATAGCTTAATGGTATCTTCTTCTGATGCGTTTCCTTCTTTTGGCCATTCAGAGGTTCATCAGGATATTCCTTAAGTCAGGACAAGAAAAAGAGACCATAGGCCCTACTGAAATGAGGATAACAGCTCACAAGCCCAGGCAATATGCCCCTACATACAATATGAGCTCCCACACTGCCCCCCTATATTTATACAGTGTGAACCCTAACATAGCTCCTAATATACAGTTTAAGCCCCCACACAGCCATCAAGATAGAACATGAGCCCACACATAGCCTCCTATATACAGCATGAGCCTGCACGTGGTGTTAGGGCAAGCGGAACGCACCAAGTAATAGGGTGATAGATACGAGGTGCGTTCGCAGCCCAGGGTTCACCGTGCAGAGATATCTGCTGCAAGTAATGTCGGATGGACACTGAGCTTACACGTGGGTTAAACTTCACCCCGTGTGAAATGAAAGCGAGCTCTGTTGCCTCACACAGAGTCGCGCTGTATACAGAGACTAAAACTCTAACTAAAAGTTGTGCTTGCACTGGAACTCTTCTGTGCTAACCGCACACATGAAGGAACCAGATGCTAAACAGACTCACACCACTTATATACAGTGTGGCAGAGTATCCACTGGCAACTTCCAAACACAAATGATACTAGCGCATGGCCATGCGGCCATGCAAACCTTTTATAGCTGAAGCAGTTCAGGGCCTTCCTAGTGGACCAATAGGAGCTGCTACAGGACCTGAGCATGTGACCCTCGAGCTCCAATGAGAGGTCTTCCCCTGGGCATGCTCAGGAAGGGAAAAGCAGGACTTTGTCCCAGGAGCGCCTGCTCGCCGCCGAACAGCACTAGTTATAATGGCTGAACCTGGAAGGGCAGCAGTAACCAAATGTACAGTATCTGTCCTGGCCAGGCGCTGGGACCAACGTCTCTGCTGAGCAGGCTCCACTGCAGCTAGAGAAGAATGGGAGACCGCAGCGAACGTGGCTTGAGGTTCCCCCTGTGCAGCGGGAGAACTCAACGCCTAACATTGCACCCTTCCTTAGGACTCGCTACGCTCAAAGGCTGCAATGAGCAGCGAAGCTGAATGTGCTCCACAGGCTCCCAGGTTCTATCCTCTGCGCCGTGGCCCTTCCAGCCCACCAGATAGTATTTTTTGCCAAGTACCACATTGCACCCCAAGATAGAGTTCACCTCGTACTCATCCGTGGACGAACCCGATGTACCGGCAGATGACTCAGAAAACCGGGACATGTAGACGGGCATTAAGAGGGATACATGAAAAGTGTCGGTGATACCAAGGATCGGAGGAATAGCAGTAGACCACAGGGTTGACCTGTTCCAGAACCTTGAAAGGGCCTATGTAGCGAGGCGCAAACTTAGTGGACTCAACTCGCAGAATGAAGTTACGGGTGGAGAGCCACACTAAGTCGCCAGGAGCAAAGGTTGGAGCGGTGTGCATCAGCAGAAACCCTCATTCTCTCCTTGGAGGCCCGGATGGCATCCTGTGTGCGGTCCCAAATGTCACGTGCCTCCACCGCCCAGTCTGCCACCCTAGAATCGGTGGATGACCTGGGCATGGGCACAGGGACACGCGGATGCTGGCCGTAATTAAGGAGAAATGGAGTCTGCCCAGTAGAGTCAGGCTACGGTGTTGTTCAAAGCAAATTCCGCACAAGATAACAAAGATGCCCAGTCATCCTGCCCGGAGACAAAATGTCACAAGTATGTGGCCAGAGTCTGGTTGGCCCTCTCTACCATCCCATTCGTCTCAGGATGTTATGCAGAAGAAAGATTCAGCTCAATGCTGAGTAAATGATAGAGGTCTCTCCAGAAGCGAGGACGCAAACTGAGGACCCTGGTCACTGACAATTTTGTGAGGCATGTCATGTAGGCGGAAAACATATTAAATGAACAACGCCGCTAAGGCCCATGCAGAGAGCACCCGTGGAAGCGGAACCAAGTGCACAATTTTAGAAAAATGGTCGGTGACTACCCAGATAACTGTGCAGCTATGAGACTTGGGTAAGCCTACCACGAAGTCCATCCCGACCATCTCCCAGGGCCTGTCTTCTATCAGCAGGGGGTAAAGAAGCCCAGCAGGCCATTGCTGAGGAGACCCATTCTTGGCGCAGGAGATACACGCCCGAATATAGTCCCCGATGTCATGGGCCATATGCGGCCACCAGTATGTCCTAGCCAAAAGCTCAGATGTCCTCTTGGTCCCAAAATGCCACCCACCCTGGATGAATGAGCCCAAGAGAGAACCTCCGGTCGAAATTAGATGGAATGAAAGTCTTGTCTGGGGGCACAGACTCTAGCAAACCCAGAGCCACAGTTCTCAGGCTCTCTGAAGGGACAATAAGCTGAGGCTCCTCCTCCTCCAATGACACTAAGGAGCCGGAGAGAGCGTCAGCACGAGTGTTCTTCTCCTCGGAGAGAAAATGGAGGGTAAAGTGGAACCGGGAGAATAACAGGCCTGGCGAGAGTTTAGCTGCTGTGCGGTTTGCAAATACACCAATTTTTTGTGGTTAGTGAAAACTTGGAAGGGAAACCGAGCCCACTCCAGGAGGTGTCTCCACTCCGAAAAGGCCAACTTCATGGCTAGCAACTCCCTATCCCCGATGGAATAATTCCTCTCCACCGGTGTGAAGGTCTTGGAGAAGAAGAAGCAAGGATGCTTCCGACCTTGAGCATCCTTCTGGAAGAGGACTGCTCCAGCACCGACAGAAGATGCATCCACCTCCATGATAAATGGTTTATCAACATTGGGGAGATGTAAAATGGGAGCACCAGTGAAGTGTGACTTGATAGAGGGGAAGGCCTTGGAGACCTCCTCCAACTACAATTTGGGATTATTTCCCTTCTTGGCGAGGGCAACCAGAGGAGCTACCAAAGTTGAGAAGTGGGGAATGAACTGATGATAATAGTTGATGAACCCCATACAGCGCTGCACCGCCTTGAGAGAATGGAGTTCCTGCCAGTCGATCACAGCCTGTAGCTTGGTGGGATCCATAGCCAATCCATGGGCTGAGATGATATAGCCCGCTCAAATGCACACTTCTCTAACTTGGCATAGAGGGAATTTGCCCGTAGGAGGTCGAAGACTTTGCAAACATCTCTCCGGTGGGAGTCTATATCTGGAGAGTAGATGAGAATATCATCCAGGTAGACTACAACCGAGGTGGAGAGCATATCCCGGAAGATATCATTCACAAAGTCTTGGAAAATGACTGGGGCATTACAGAGCCTGAAGGGCATCACCAGGTATTCATAGTGCCCATCCCTGGTGTTAAAAGCCGTCTTCAATTTGTCCCCCTCACGGATGCCAATCAGGTTGTTGTAAGCACCCCACAGATCTAGTTTAGTAAGCACCCTTGCTCCCCGAAGGCTATCAAAAAGCTCAGATATCAGGGGCAATGGGTACTTGTTCTTAAAGGTGATGGCGTTAAGAACCCTGTAATCTATGCACGTACGTAATTCTCCGTTCTTCTTCTGCATGAAGAAGAACCCAGCCCCTGCAGGTGACACTGACTTCCTAATGAATCCTCTTGCCAGATTCTCCTGGATGTACTGAGACATTGCCTCCGTCTTCAGGAGAAAAAATGGGTAGACTCGACCCCAGGGAGGCTCAGCACCAGGCAAGAGGTCACTAAGACAGTCATAGGGGCGGTGAGGTGGAAAGGTCTCCGCAGCCCTATTGGAAAACATGTCCGCATAGGGCCAATATTGCTTGGGGAGAGAGGAAAGATCTGCAGCTGTCTCAGTAGTAGCAACTTGAATGCATTCCCTCTGACATCTACCCCCACAAGAGTCACTCCATCCCCAAATTCTGCCTGTGGAGCACTCAATATGAGGGGAGTGGTACCGTAGCCAAGGTATCCCTAACAGGACCTCATCAATTCCCTCAGGAATGACGAGCAGAGATATAATCTCCTGATGAGATGGCGACATAGATAGAGTAAATGGGATGGTCTGGTGTGTTATCTGTGAGGGCAGTGTCGATCCATTCACCACTCGTACGGTCACTGGTTTGGCGAGCATCACCAGGGGTATTGCGTGTCATTGGGCGAAGGCAGATGACATAAAATTGCCGTCCGCCCCGAAATCCACGTAAAGCTCTACCGAATGAGTGGATAAGCCTATGGTAATTGTCCCCTTAAAGGACAATTTGAAGGCAAACGTCGCCGTGTCTAGTGTACCTCAACCTACTACTAGACACTGACGTTTCCCCGACCGATGGGGACATCTGGTGGCAAGATGTCCTGACTGCTGGCAGATATGACAGACCTTGAGTGCACGAGCGGGCCGGGACTCAGATCCCGCTCGTGACACCTCTATGGTCTCATGTGACTCAGGTGCCTGGACCGGAGATTCCAAAGGTTTGGTGAAGGTGGGAGCCAGCCGAAACCTCTGCCTACACTGGGCTCGCTCTAACCTCCGCTCGTTAAAACGGAGGTCAGTGCGAGTGGATACAGCTATTAGCTCCTCCAGTGTGGCGGGAATCTCCCTAGTGGCCAAAGCGTCCTTTGCATGGTCAGCCAACCCCCTCCAAAATACAGGGATGAGGGCTTTATCCAACCACTCCAGCTCAGATGCTAATGTCCGAAGATGACAGCAAAATGGCTGACCATGGATGAGCCCTGAGTAAATACCAACAGTTGGAGTGCCGTATCATGGGTGACTCGAGGTCCCAAAAAGACCTGTTTCAGAGTGCTCATGAACAGCGGAGCACTCTGCACCAAATCTGCACCACGTTTCCACAGTGGCATAGCCCACTCCAACGCCCTGTCCGACAGAAGAGATATAATGAATCCCACCTTTGCCCGCTCTGTGGGTATGCAGCCAGGAGCTTGAGGTGTGTTGCGCACTGGCTCACGAAACCCCTACAAGATGCATTATCACCAGAGTATTTATCTGGCAGCGGGAGGCGAGATTAGGTCGGAACAGGGGTGGCAGTGGACAAACTTGCTGCAGCCACGCTTGCAGCCTGAACAGCTACGGTGGAAACATCCACAGCTGAGGTTGTGCACTCGAGAGCCGCCAACCTGCCCTCCAGCTGCTGTATGTACCACAGCAGTTGCTTTTTGTCCACCATTACTAGCCAGACCCTGGCACTTGTATACTGTTAGGGCTAGCGGAAGCACCAAGTAATAGGGTGATAGATACGAGGGGTGCATTCGCAGCCCAGGGTCCACCATGCAGAGATACCCACTGCAAGTAATGGCGGATGGACACTGAGCTCACACGTGGGTTAAACTTCACCCCGTGTGAAATGAAAGAGAGCTCTGTTGCCTTACAGTCACACTGTACACAGGGACTAAAACCCTAATTAAAAGTTGTGCTTGCTCTGGAACTCTTGTGCTAACCGCACACATGAAGGAACCAGATGCTAAGCCAAGGCTAATTGCCCCCACTGATGCTAGCTGCCTGCCTGAATGTACAGCCCCAAGGCTAAACAGACTCACACCACTTATATACAGTGTGACAGAGTATCCACTGGCAACTTCCAAACACAAATGATAATAACACACGGCCATGCGACCATGCAAACCTTTTATAGCTGTAGCAGTTCAGGACCTTCCTAGTGGACCAATAGGAGCTGCTACAGGATCTGAGCGTGTGACCTCCGAGCTCCAATGAGAGGTCTTCCCCTGGGCATGCTCAGAAAAGCAGGACTTAGTCCTAGGAGTGCCTGCTCGCCGCCGAACAGCACTAGTTATAATGGCTGAACCTGGAAGGGAAACAGAAACCAAACGTGCAGTATCTATCCTGGCCAGGTGCTGGGACCAACGTCTCTGCTGAGCAGGCTCCACTGTGGCTGGAGAAGAATGGGAGACCACAGCGGACATGGCTCGAGATTCTCCCTGTGCAGCGGCAAAAACTCAACGCCTAACACATGGCTCCCTATATACAGTGTGAGCTTACACATAGCCTTCTTTATACAGTGTGAGCCCCCACATCAGCTCCTATATAATGCATGATCCCCAACATAGCTTCGTGTATACAGTATGAAACCTCACATAACCTCCCTTAAACAGTATGAGCCTCCATATATACAGTGTGAGCCTCATATAGCCGCCTATATACAGTATGAGGCTGCACATAGCTCCCTGTATACAGCATAAGCCTCCACATAACCTCCTATATATGGTATGAACTCTCTCATAGCCTCCTATATACAGTATGAGCCCTCACATAGCCTCTTATACATTATGAACCTCCATATAGCCTCCTATATACAGTATGAGCCCTCACATAGCCTTTGTTATACAGTATGAACCCGCACAAAGCTGCATATAAACAGTACAAGCCCTCATACAGCCTCCTATATACAATGAGCAAGCATGAGCCCAACATAGCCCCATAGTGTGACTTCAGAAATTTCTCATGCCCGGAACACCCTGTTAAATGTTGATGATGTGGAGCAACAGTGTCCAGAAACATTGCAACTAATCAATCGTGACTTTATTTTTACAGGAAAGTGTCATCAGCAGAAGCTTATTGGGTTTTATGGGTGGCTGCACCACTCATGTCATGTCTTATTATGGAGATTCACTTTAACCAATAAAGCTATTATTCAGTTTCAGTTGCCAGTAAAGCTCTTTTACATGAATTCTCCAATAATTACAGTGTAATTAAAACTATGCTCTGTAAAGAGTCTTCATGTTTATTTTAATAGCTTTAGATATTAAATTTGCAAATTAATTATTTCTGAAGTGTTTGAATGTTTATACACGGGCTCTAAAGTGTGTGCTCATGATTTCCAAGTACATATTAAATTGTTGTATAGATGAGTTTTTACAGATGGTCCTTCAAAGATAATTTATTAACATAAAACATCACTTACACAATGGTAAAAAGTATGTGAACCTCAAAAATTAATTAAAATTATATATGCTTGAATGTAGAAGATCTAGCACTTATACATACGGTATCTGACCCCCTATCCTATATTGATTCAGGCTATTGCATATGCACGCAAGTGGGAGATTTGTTGCAGAAATGTCTGCAACTGTATCATTAAACTAAATGGGACGTGAGAAAATCCATTTGATTGACAAGAAAACAATGTCATTCAGATATAGTTATATGAAAAAGTTTGGGCACCCCTATTAATCTTAAGCTTAATGTTTTATAAAAATTGTTTTTTTTTTCAACAGGTATTTCAGTTTCATATATCTAATAACTGTTGGACACAGTAATGTTTCTGCCTTGAAATGAGGTTTATTGTACTAACAGAAAATGTGCAATCTGCATTCAAACAAAATTTGACAGGTGCATAAGCATGGGCACCCTTATCATTTTCTTGTTTTAAATACTCCTACCTACTTTTTACTGACTTACTAAAGCACTTTTTTGGTTTTCTAACCTCATTGAGCTTTGAACTTCATAGCCAAGTGTATGCAATCATGAGAAAAGCTACTTAAAGTGGCCACTTGCAAGTTATTCTCCTGTTTGAATCTCCTCTCAAGAGTGGCATCATGGGCTCCTCAAAACAACTGTCTAATGATCTGAAAACAAAGATTATTCAACATAGTTGTTCAGGGAAAGGATACAAAAAGCTGTCTCAGAGATTTAACCTGTCAATTTCCACTGTGAGGAACATAGTAAGGAAATGGAAGAACACAGGTACAGTTCTTGTTAAGGCCAGACGTGGCAGGCCAAGAAAAACATCAGAAAGGCAGAGAAGAAGAATGGTGAGATCAGTCAAGGACAATCTTCAGACCACCTCCAGAGAGCTGCAGCATCAACTTGCTGCAGATGGTGTCTCTGTGCATCGGTCAACTATACAACGCACTTTGTACAAGAAGAAGCTGTATGGGAGAGTGACGCGAAAGAAGCCGTTTCTGCAAGCACGCCACAAACAGAGTCGGCTGAGGTATGCAAAAGCACATTTGGAGAAGCCAATTTCTTTTTGGAAGAAGGTCCTGTGGACTGATGAAACCAAGATTGAGTTGTTTGGTCATACAAAAAGGCATTATGCATGGCGGCCAAAAAACACAACATTCCAAGAAAAACACTTGCTACCCACAGTAAAATTTGGTGGAGGTTCCATCATGTTTTCGGGCTGTGTGGCCATTGCCGGCACCGGGAATCTTGTTAAAGTTGAGTGACGCATGGATTCCTCTCACTATCAGCAGATTCTTGACAATAATGTTCATGCATCAGTGACAAAGTTGAAGTTACGCAGGGGATGGATCTTTTAGCAAGACAATGATCCAAAACACAGCTCCAAATCTACTCAGGCATTCATACAGAGGAACAATTACACTGTTCTGTAGGGTTGAGCGACCTTGACCTTTTTAGAGTCGAGCCGTGTTTCGCGAAACCCGACTATCTTAGAAGTCGAGTCGAGTGGAATCGGCCGATTATCGCGAAAAGTCGGGTATCGCCCGAAACACGAAACCCAATGCAAGTCAATGGGGGAGCATAGTCGGCAGTGAGTGGAGGCCAGGAAAACACCTACACTGCCCATTTTAATGGCAAAAACATCCATTCTTGTTAAAGAAGCTTGTCAATCGTAATTTACCTTATAATAATTGGAAGGCATTTGAAATTGGGGGTCATTTGGCTAAAGTTGTGGGGGGTAGGGCTGGTTCAAGTAATTAGTGGGCCCAGTAAATCTGGACCACGTCACGGCAGTGGAGCAGGGAGAGGTAAGTATTTCAACTTTGCAAGTGCTGTGATCCTGAGCAAGCAGGGGGGGCCCACTCGTTGGCATTGGCACTGGCACAGGGCCCCTCAAAGTACAGCGGTGTGTTTGCATGGCGGGGGTGCCTCCCACCGGCAGCAACACTTTTGCGTACTATGAGAGGCCCTGTGCCAGTGACGTCGCCAACTAGTATTCCTCCCCCCACCTGATGAAGGAACCTGCACTTTCATCTGCACCTTCCTCTTTGTCCCCGTGTAAGGTGGTATGGTATGCGGGAAGAGGAACCTGACTTTCAGCAGGGTCACAATCTTGCTGTGTAGCGTGCACGGGGAATTTTGCGTTATGGGTCAATGTACCAGCAGACTCATCTATCACTGGCTGGGCAATGGGCAGGATGAGGAGGAAACACAGATATAGGCCCAAAGAATAAAGTTGGCTAAATGCAGTTCAAAATTGGTAACACAGGACTAACCAGGGGGCATTGCAGTGGAGGACAACTGGAATGAGAGGCTGACACAGAGAGTAGGCCCAAATCAGTAAGTAGTCGAAATGCAGTTCAAAATTGGCAACCGTAGTAAACAGGCGGCACAGCTTTGTTCAGTGGAGGAGAACAGCAAGGAGTGGCAGACACCGATAGTAGGCCCCAACCCAACTAGTAGGCCAAATGCAGTCTAACATTAACAACTACTTAACGAGAGCCTGAAAATGGAATTTCAGGACAGGAAACCAGGAGAACAGCAAGGAGTGGCAGACACCGATAGTAGGCCCCAAACCAACTAGTACACCAAATGCAGTTGTTCCGTTTAACCACAATTTAATGAGAGCCTGAAGATAGAAGTTCAGGAAAGGCAACCTGGAGAACACCTTGGAGTGGAACACACCATCTCTCTACACCCCATACCCAATTTGTAGGCCTAATGCAGTGTAGTTTCCAAGAACTACTAAACGAGAGCCGGAAGATCGAAGCTCAGGAAAGGCAACCTGGAGAACCCCTTGGAGTGGAACACACCATCTCTCTACACCCCATACCCAATTTGTAGGCCTAATGCAGTGTAGTTTCCAACAACTACTAAACGAGAGCCGGAAGATCGAAGCTCAGGAAAGGCAACCTGGAGAACACCTTGGAGTGGAACACACCATCTCTCTACACCCCATACCCAATTTGTAGGCCTAATGCAGCGTAGTTTCCAACAACTACTAAACGAGAGCATGAAGATCGAAGCATTGGCGAGGAAACCTGGGGAACACCTTGGAGTGGAACACACCATCTCTCTACACCCCATACCCAATTTGTAGGCCTAATGCAGCGTAGTTTCCAACAACTACTAAACGAGAGCCGGAAGATCGAAGCTCAGGAAAGGCAACCTGGAGAACACCTGGGAGTGGAACACACCATCTCTCTACACCCCATACCCAATTTGTAGGCCTACTGCAGTGTAGTTTCCAAGAACTACTAAACGAGAGCCGGAAGATCGAAGCTCAGGAAAGGCAACCTGGAGAACACCTTGGAGTGGAACACACCATCTCTCTACACCCCATACCCAATTTGTAGGCCTAATGCAGTGTAGTTTCCAACAACTACTAAACGAGAGCATGAAGATCGAAGCATTGGCGAGGAAACCTGGGGAACACCTTGGAGTGGAACACACCATCTCTCTACACCCCATACCCAATTTGTAGGCCTAATGCAGTGTAGTTTCCAAGAACTACTAAACGAGAGCCGGAAGATCGAAGCTCAGGAAAGGCAACCTGGAGAACACCTTGGAGTGGAACACACCATCTCTCTACACCCCATACCCAATTTGTAGGCCTAATGCAGTGTAGTTTCCAACAACTACTAAACGAGAGCCGGAAGATCGAAGCTCAGGAAAGGCAACCTGGAGAACACCTTGGAGTGGAACACACCATCTCTCTACACCCCATACCCAATTTGTAGGCCTAATGCAGTGTAGTTTCCAAGAACTACTAAACATAGTAACATAGTAACATAGTTAGTAAGGCCGAAAAAAGACATTTGTCCATCCAGTTCAGCCTATATTCCATCATAATAAATACCCAGATCTACGTCCTTCTACAGAACCTAATAATTGTATGATACAATATTGTTCTGCTCCAGGAAGACATCCAGGCCTCTCTTGAACCCCTCGACTGAGTTCGCCATCACCACCTCCTCAGGCAAGCAATTCCAGATTCTCACTGCCCTAACAGTAAAGAATCCTCTTCTATGTTGGTGGAAAAACCTTCTCTCCTCCAGACGCAAAGAATGCCCCCTTGTGCCCGTCACCTTCCTTGGTATAAACAGATCCTCAGCGAGATATTTGTATTGTCCCCTTATATACTTATACATGGTTATTAGATCGCCCCTCAGTCGTCTTTTTTCTAGACTAAATAATCCTAATTTCGCTAATCTATCTGGGTATTGTAGTTCTCCCATCCCCTTTATTAATTTTGTTGCCCTCCTTTGTACTCTCTCTAGTTCCACTATATCCTTCCTGAGCACCGGTGCCCAAAACTGGACACAGTACTCCATGTGCGGTCTAACTAGGGATTTGTACAGAGGCAGTATAATGCTCTCATCATGTGTATCCAGACCTCTTTTAATGCACCCCATGATCCTGTTTGCCTTGGCAGCTGCTGCCTGGCACTGGCTGCTCCAGGTAAGTTTATCATTAACTAGGATCCCCAAGTCCTTCTCCCTGTCAGATTTACCCAGTGGTTTCCCATTCAGTGTGTAATGGTGATATTGATTCCCTCTTCCCATGTGTATAACCTTACATTTATCATTGTTAAACCTCATCTGCCACCTTTCAGCCCAAGTTTCCAACTTATCCAGATCCATCTGTAGCAGAATACTATCTTCTCTTGTATTAACTGCTTTACATAGTTTTGTATCATCTGCAAATATCGATATTTTACTGTGTAAACCTTCTACCAGATCATTAATGAATATGTTGAAGAGAACAGGTCCCAATACTGACCCCTGCGGTACCCCACTGGTCACAGCGACCCAGTTAGAGACTATACCATTTATAACCACCCTCTGCTTTCTATCACTAAGCCAGTTACTAACCCATTTACACACATTTTCCCCCAGACCAAGCATTCTCATTTTGTGTACCAACCTCTTGTGTGGCACGGTATCAAACGCTTTGGAAAAATCGAGATATACCACGTCCAATGACTCACCGTGGTCCAGTCTATAGCTTACCTCTTCATAAAAACTGATTAGATTGGTTTGACAGGAGCGATTTCTCATAAACCCATGCTGATATGGAGTTAAACAGTTATTCTCATTGAGATAATCCAGAATAACATCCCTCAGAAACCCTTCAAATATTTTACCAACAATAGAGGTTAGACTTACTGGCCTATAATTTCCAGGTTCACTTTTAGAGCCCTTTTTGAATATTGGCACCACATTTGCTATGCGCCAATCCTGCGGAACAGACCCTGTCTCTATAGAGTCCCTAAAAATAAGAAATAATGGTTTATCTATTACATTACTTAGTTCTCTTAGTACTCGTGGGTGTATGCCATCCGGACCCGGAGATTTATCTATTTTAATCTTATTTAGCCGGTTTCGCACCTCTTCTTGGGTTAGATTGGTGACCCTTAATATAGGGTTTTCATTGTTTCTTGGGATTTCACCTAGCATTTCATTTTCCACCGTGAATACCGTGGAGAAGAAGGTGTTTAATATGTTAGCTTTTTCCTCGTCATCTACAACCATTCTTTCCTCACTATTTTTTAAGGGGCCTACATTTTCAGTTTTTATTCTTTTACTATTGATATAGTTGAAGAACAGTTTGGGATTAGTTTTACTCTCCTTAGCAATGTGCTTCTCTGTTTCCTTTTTGGCAGCTTTAATTAGTTTTTTAGATAAAGTATTTTTCTCCCTATAGTTTTTTAGAGCTTCAAGGGTGCCATCCTGCTTTAATAGTGCAAATGCTTTCTTTTTACTGTTAATTGCCTGTCTTACTTCTTTGTTTAGCCACATTGGGTTTTTCCTATTTCTAGTCCTTTTATTCCCACAAGGTATAAACCGCTTACACTGCCTATTTAGGATGTTCTTAAACATTTCCCATTTATTATCTGTATTCTCATTTCTGAGGATATTGTCCCAGTCTACCAGATTAAGGGCATCTCTAAGCTGTTCAAACTTTGCCTTCCTAAAGTTCAATGTTTTTGTGACTCCCTGACATGTCCCCCTAGTGAAAGACAGGTGAAACTGCACAATATTGTGGTCGCTATTTCCTAAATGCCCAACCACCTGCAGATTTGTTATTCTGTCAGGTCTATTAGATAGTATTAGGTCTAAAAGTGCTGCTCCTCTGGTTGGATTCTGCACCAATTGTGAAAGATAATTTTTCTTGGTTATTAGCAGAAACCTGTTGCCTTTATGGGTTTCACAGGTTTCTGTTTCCCAGTTAATATCCGGGTAGTTAAAGTCCCCCATAACCAGGACCTCATTATGGGTTGCAGCTTCATCTATCTGCTTTAGAAGTAGACTTTCCATGCTTTCTGTTATATTTGGGGGTTTGTAACAGACCCCAATGAGAATTTTGTTACCATTTTTCCCTCCATGAATTTCAACCCATATGGACTCGACATCCTCATTCCCTTCGCTAATATCCTCCCTTAAAGTGGACTTTAGACAAGACTTTACATAGAGACAAACCCCTCCTCCTCTCCGATTTTTACGATCCTTTCTAAACAGACTGTAACCCTGTAAGTTAACTGCCCAGTCATAGCTTTCATCTAACCATGTCTCGGTTATTCCCACTATGTCAAAGTTACCTGTAGATATTTCTGCTTCTAGTTCTTCCATCTTGTTTGTCAGGCTTCTGGCGTTTGCGAGCATGCAGTTTAGAGGATTTTGTTTTGTTCCAATCTCCTCACTGTGGATTGTTTTAGAAATGTTCTTACCTCCCTTCTGAGTATGTTTTCCTGGGTCGTCTTTGTGCGAGTCTAATGTTTTTCTTCCCGTCCCCTCTTCTTCTAGTTTAACGCCCTCCTGATGAGTGTAGCGAGTCTTCTGGCGAATGTGTGTTTCCCAGGTTTGTTGAGGTGTAGTCCGTCTCTGGCGAGGAGTCCATCATACCAGTAATTCACACCGTGGTCCAGGAATCCAAATCCTTGTTGTCTGCACCATCGTCTTAGCCAGTTGTTTGCATCAAGGATCCTGTTCCATCTCCTGGTGCCATGCCCGTCTACTGGAAGGATAGAAGAAAAAACTACCTGTGCATCCAGTTCCTTTACTTTCTTCCCCAACTCTTCAAAGTCCTTGCAGATTGTCGGTAGGTCCTTCCTTGCCGTGTCATTGGTGCCAACATGTATCAGAAGAAATGGGTGGACGTCCTTGGAGCTGAAGAGCTTTGGTATCCTATCGGTCACAAACGAGAGCCGGAAGATCGAAGCTCAGGAAAGGCAACCTGGAGAACACCTTGGAGTGGAACACACCATCTCTCTACACCCCATACCCAATTTGTAGGCCTAATGCAGTGTAGTTTCCAACAACTACTAAACGAGAGCCGGAAGATCGAAGCTCAGGAAAGGCAACCTGGAGAACACCTTGGAGTGGAACACACCATCTCTCTACACCCCATACCCAATTTGTAGGCCTAATGCAGTGTAGTTTCCAACAACTACTAAACGAGAGCCGGAAGATCGAAGCTCAGGAAAGGCAACCTGGAGAACACCTTGAAGTGGAACACACCATCTCTCTACACCCCATACCCAATTTGTAGGCCTAATGCAGCGTAGTTTCCAACAACTACTAAACGAGAGCATGAAGATCGAAGCATTGGCGAGGAAACCTGGGGAACACCTTGGAGTGGAACACACCATCTCTCTACACCCCATACCCAATTTGTAGGCCTAATGCAGCGTAGTTTCCAACAACTACTAAACGAGAGCCGGAAGATCGAAGCTCAGGAAAGGCAACCTGGAGAACACCTGGGAGTGGAACACACCATCTCTCCACACCCCATACCCAATTTGTAGGCCTACTGCAGTGTAGTTTCCAAGAACTACTAAACGAGAGCCGGAAGATCGAAGCTCAGGAAAGGCAACCTGGAGAACACCTTGGAGTGGAACACACCATCTCTCTACACCCCATACCCAATTTGTAGGCCTAATGCAGTGTAGTTTCCAAGAACTACTAAACGAGAGCCGGAAGATCGGAGCTCAGGAAAGGCAACCTGGAGAACACCTTGGAGTGGAACACACCATCTCTCTACACCCCATACCCAATTTGTAGGCCTAATGCAGTGTAGTTTCCAACAACTACTAAACGAGAGCATTAAGATCGAAGCAATGGCGAGGAAACCTGGGGCACACCTTGGGGAGGCAGACACCGTTAGTGGGCCCTACCAAAGTTGTACCCCCAATGCAGTTTTAAAATTCCTAGAGGCTGAAAACAAGACTATTGACGCTCAGCTTTTTTCAAAGGAACACAGCTGAATTGAGTGGCGCAGACAGACACAGGTAGTAGGACTTAACCCAAAAATGTGGCTCACTGCAGCTTAAAAAAGTTACAGGGGTACACAAGCAGCAGTGCTCTGGGCAGTGGAAGACAATTTCAATAGTGGACCGCAGACAGACTTTGTACGCCTACTATTAAAAAAGGGATGCTCAATGCAATTAAAAATAGGTTCCAGGGGTCCACGGGCAGCAGTGGTGTGGTCAGTGGACGAGTATTGGAAGGAGGGACCGCAGACAGGCGTAGTAGGCCTAATATAACAAAATTAGGCTGTAGACACTGTAAAATTGGTTCCAGGGGTACACGGGCAGCAGTGGTGTGGTCAGCGGAGGAAAATTGGAATTAGGGACTGCAGACAGACTTTGTAGGCTGTCCCCTGTGGACCATGCATCCAACACATTAACCCAGTGCGCTGTAATGGACACGTAACTTTTTGTGGACATGCCTACTGGTCCATGCGTCTCTTGTCAGGTGCACCTTTCTACTGTTTGATTGCCTGAGTGCTATGACAATACAGACTTTTTCATGCCGGTGGAGGGCTGGGATGGCTTTTCTCGCAAAAGAAATGTCGACTGGGTAATAATAATAATAATAATAATAATAATCTTTATTTTTATATAGCGCTAACATATTCCGCAGCGCTTTACAGTTTGCACACATTATCATCACTGTCCCCGATTGGGCTCACAATCTAAAATTCCTATCAGTATGTCTTTGGGTAGCTTGAACCGTTGCACAGCGTAGTTCATCTGGGCTTTCTAAATATAAAACAAAGAAAAAAAGGAGGCTACATGCACTTTCAGCTGGGTTCCAGGGGTACACGGCCAGCATTGGTCTGGTCAGTGGAGAACTATTGGAAGGAGTGACCGCAAACAGGCATCGAAGGCCTAACACATTGCTGTTGGCAATTTTAAATTGGTTCCAGGGGAACACGGGCAGCAGTGGCCTGGTCAGTGTAGTAGTAGTAGAAAGAACGGACCGCAGACAGGCATCGAAGGCCTAAAATAAAAAAATTGGGCTGGCTGTAGGCAATTTTAAATTGGTTCCAGGGGTATACGGGCAGCAGTGGTGTGGTCAGTGGAGGCCTAGTGGAAGGAGTGACCGCAGACAGGCATTGAAGGCCTAACAATAATAACACATTGCTGTTGGCAATTTTAAATTGGTTCCAGGGAAACACGGGCAGCAGTGGCCTGGTCAGTGTAGTAGTAGTAGAAAGAACGGACCGCAGACAGGCATCGAAGGCCTAAAATAAAAAAATTGGGCAGGCTGTAGGCAATTTTAAATTGGTTCCAGGGGTATACGGGCAGCAGTGGTGTGGTCAGTGGAGGCCTAGTGGAAGGAGTGACCGCAGACAGGCATCGAAGGCCTAACAATAATAACACATTGCTGTTGGCAATTTTAAATTGGTTCCAGGGAAACACGGGCAGCAGTGGCCTGGTCAGTGTAGTAGTAGTAGAAAGAACGGACCGCAGACAGGCCTCGAAGGCCTAAAATAAAAAAATTGGGCTGGCTGTAGGCAATTTTAAATTGGTTCCAGGGGTACACGGGCAGCAGTGGTGTGGTCAGTGGAGGCATATTGTAAGGAGTGACCGCAGACAGGCATCGAAGGCCTAAAATAATAACACATGGCTGTAGGCAATTTTAAATTGGTTCCAGGGGTACACGGGCAGCAGTGGTGTGGTCAGTGGAGGCCTAGTGGAAGGAGTGACCGCAGACAGGCATCGAAGGCCTAAAATAATAACACATGGCTGTAGGCAATTTTAAATTGGTTCCAGGGGTACACAGGCAGCAGTGGCCTGGTCAGTGTAGTAGTAGTAGAAAGAATGGACCGCAGACAGGCATCGAAGGCCTAAAATAAAAAAATTGGGCTGGCTGTAGGCAATTTTAAATTGGTTCCAGGGGTACACGGGCAGCAGTGGTGTGGTCAGTGGAGGCCTAGTGGAAGGAGTGACCGCAGACAGGCATCGAAGGCCTAAAATAATAACACATGGCTGTAGGCAATTTTAAATTGGTTCCAGGGGTACACGGGCAGCAGTGGTGTGGTCAGTGGAGGCTTAGTGGAAGGAGTGACCGCAGACAGGCCTCGAAGGCCTAAAATAAAAAAATTGGGCTGGCTGTAGGCAATTTTAAATTGGTTCCAGGGGTACACGGGCAGCAGTGGCCTGGTCAGTGTAGTAGTAGTAGAAAGAACGGACCGCAGACAGGCATCAAAGGCCTAAAATAAAAAAATTGGGCTGGCTGTAGGCAATTTTAAATTGGTTCCAGGGGTACACGGGCAGCAGTGGTGTGGTCAGTGGAGGCATAGTGGAAGGAGTGACCGCAGACAGGCTTCGAAGGCCTAACATAACATAGTAACATAGTAACATAGTAACATAGTTAGTAAGGCCGAAAAAAGACATTTGTCCATCCAGTTCAGCCTATATTCCATCATAATAAATCCCCAGATCTACGTCCTTCTACAGAACCTAATTGTATGATACAATATTGTTCTGCTCCAGGAAGACATCCAGGCCTCTCTTGAACCCCTCGATTGAGTTCGCCATCACCACCTCCTCAGGCAAGCAATTCCAGATTCTCACTGCCCTAACAGTAAAGAATCCTCTTCTATGTTGGTGGAAAAACCTTCTCTCCTCCAGACGCAAAGAATGCCCCCTTGTGCCCGTCACCTTCCTTGGTATAAACAGATCCTCAGCGAGATATTTGTATTGTCCCCTTATATACTTATACATGGTTATTAGATCGCCCCTCAGTCGTCTTTTTTCTAGACTAAATAATCCTAATTTCGCTAATCTATCTGGGTAACAAAATAACAAAAATGTCAATACAATGGTATTGTCAGTGGCAGGCATTGAAGGATGTCAGCGCATAGACTAAACATTGGTGGAGCTGTGAGATAATTTTGCAAGTGGTAGAGCACTGTTTGAGCTGGGGGGGGGAACTGTCTTGTGGCCGGCGGTACAGGCCCAGGGCCCCTCATATTACAACGGTGTGTCTGACGTTGGGTGCGCACCACCACCGCCAGAGACACTTTATTGTACTAGGAGGGACCCAGTGGCAGTGCCATCGACCAAAAGCGGGCACACCCACCTCTTCAGACAAACAGCACTCTCACGGATGCTGTCGCCAAGTGTCGATACCACGGCCCCGTGTGGGGAGTTTGGCCATTTAGTGAGGTGTAAACATGTCGTATGCTGGACAATCAGGTGCAGAAAATTACGAGATTGGAAAAGGCATTCAGAATAGTCCACAGGCAAGACCTTTTCATAGGAAAGCTAGGTGTCAGCCGGGCAAGGTGGGGCAAAAGATTTCGAAATCCAGTTGTGGTTCATTTTAATGAAGGTTAGATCATCTACATTTTGGGTAGCCAGACGAGTCCTTTTTTCTGTTAGTATTGAACCTGCAGCACTGAATACTCTTTCTGATAGGACACTAGCTGCCGGGCAAGCAAGCTCCTGCAATGCATATTCTGCCAATTCTGGCCAGGTGTCTAATTTGGATGCCCAGTAATCAAATGGGAATGACGGTTGAGGGAGAACATCGATAAGGCATGAAAAATAGTTTGTAACCATACTGGACAAATGTTGTCTCCTGTCACTTTGAATTGATGCTGCAGTACCTGTCCTGTCTGCGGTCATAGCAAAATCACTCCACAACCTGGTCAGAAAACCCCTCTGGCCAACGCCACTTCTGATTTCTGCCCCTCTAACTCCTCTGGTCTGATGGCCCCTGCAGCTCGTGTGAGAACGATCACGGGCGCTGTGTGCAGGGAATGCCAGAAGCAAACGGTCAACAAGAGTTGATTGTTTGGTTGCTAATATTAGTTCCAAGTTCTCATGTGGCATTATATTTTGCAATTTGCCTTTATAGCGAGGATCAAGGAGGCAGGCCAACCAGTAATCGTCATCGTTCATCATTTTAGTTATGCGTGTGTCCCTTTTGAGGATACGTAAGGCATAATCCGCCATGTGGGCCAAAGTTCCAGTTCTCAAATCTGCGGTTGTGCTTGGTTGAGGGGCAGTTTCAGGCAAATCCACGTCACTTGTGTCCCTCCAAAAACCAGAACCCGGCCTTGCCGCGCCACCAATTTCCAGTGGCCCCGGAAAAGCTTCCTCATTAAAAATATAATCATCCCCATCATCCTCCTCGTCCTCCTCCTCCTCTTCGCCCGCTAACTCGTCCTGTACACTGCCCTGGCCAGACAATGGCTGACTGTCATCAAGGCTTTCCTCTTCCTCAGCTGCAGACGCCTGATCCTTTATGTGCGTCAAACTTTGCATCAGCAGACGCATTAGGGGGATGCTCATGCTTATTATGGCGTTGTCTGCACTAACCAGCCGTGTGCATTCCTCAAAACACTGAAGGACTTGACACGTCTTGAATCTTCGACCACTGCACACCTGACAACTCCATGTCTGCCATCCTACTGCCTGCCCGTGTATGTGTATCCTGCCACAAAAACATAACAGCCTGCCTCTGTTCGCACAGTCTCTGAAGCATGTGCAGTGTTGAGTTCCACCTTGTTGCAACGTCTATGATTAGGCGATGCTGGGGAAGGTTCAAAGAACGCTGATAGGTCTGCATACGGCTGGAGTGTACGGGCGAACGGCGGATATGTGAGCAAAGTCCACGCACTTTGAGGAGCAGGTCGGATAACCCCGGATAACTTTTCAGGAAGCACTGCACCACCAGGTTTAAGGTGTGAGCCAGGCAAGGAATGTGTTTCAGTTGGGAAAGGGAGATGGCAGCCATGAAATTCCTTCCGTTATCACTCACTACCTTGCCTGCCTCAAGATCTACAGTGCCCAGCCACAACTGCGTTTCTTTCTGCAAGAACTCGGACAGAACTTCCGCGGTGTGTCTGTTGTCGCCCAAACACTTCATAGCCAATACAGCCTGCTGACGTTTGCCAGTAGCTGCCCCATAATGGGAGACCTGGTGTGCAACAGTGGCAGCTGCGGATGGAGTAGTTGTGCGACTGCGGTCTGTGGACGAGCTCTCGCTTCTGCAGGAGGACGAAGAGGAGGAGGAGAGGGTGCGAACGGCTACAGCCAACTGTTTCCTAGACTGTGGGCTAGGCAGAACTGTCCCAAACTTGCTGTCCCCTGTGGACCCTGCATCCACAACATTCACCCAGTGTGCCGTGATGGACACGTAACGTCCCTGGCCATGCCTACTGGTCCATGCATCTGTTGTCAGGTGCACCTTTGTGCTCACAGATTGCCTGAGTGCATGGACGATGCGCTCTTTAACATGCTGGTGGAGGGCTGGGATGGCTTTTCTGGAAAAAAGTGTCGACTGGGTAGCTCGTAGCGTGGTACAGCGTAGTCCATCAGGGCTTTGAAAGCTTCGCTTTCAACTAACCGGTAGGGCATCATCTCTAACGAGATTAGTCTAGCTATGTGGGCGTTCAAACCCTGTGTACGCGGATGCGAGGCTAAGTACTTCCTTTTTCTAACCATAGTCTCATGTAGGGTGAGCTGGACTGGAGAGCAGGAGATCGTGGAACTAGCGGGGGTGCCGGTGGACATGGCAGACTGAGAGATGGTGGGAGATGGTATTGTTGCCGCCGGTGCCCTAGATGCAGTGTTTCCTACTACGAAACTGGTGATTCCCTGACCCTGACTGCTTTGGCCTGGCAAAGAAACCTGCACAGATACTGCGGAAAATGGTGGCCCTACACTGTCGGAAGGGATGTTGCGTTGCTGACTAGCTTCATTGGCCGAGGGTGCTACAACCTTAAGGGACGTTTGGTAGTTAGTCCAGGCTTGCAAATGCATGGTGGTTAAATGTCTATGCATGCAACTTGTATTGAGACTTTTCAGATTCTGTCCTCTGCTTAAGGTAGTTGAACATTTTTGACAGATGACTTTGCGCTGATCAATTGGATGTTGTTTAAAAAAATGCCAGACTGCACTCTTTCTAGCATCGGATACCTTTTCAGGCATTGCAGACTGAGCTTTAACTGGATGGCCACGCTGTCCTCCAACAGGTTTTGGCTTTGCCACGCGTTTTGGGCAAGATACGGGCCCGGCAGATGGAACCTGTTGCGATGTTGATGCCTGCTGCGGCCCCTCCTCCTCCGCTTCAGAACTGCTGCCGCCTGCACTCTGTTCCCCCAATGGCTGCCAATCGGGGTCAAGAACTGGGTCATCTATTACCTCTTCTTGTAGCTCGTGTGCAACTTCGTCTGTGTCACCGTGTCGGTCGGTGGTATAGCGTTCGTGATGGGGCAACATAGTCTCATCAGGGTCTGATTCTTGATCATTACCCTGCAAGGGCAATGTTGTGGTCTGAGTCAAAGGACCAGCATAGTAGTCTGGCTGTGGCTGTGTATCAGTGCACTCCATGTCAGATTCAACTTGTAATGGGCATGGACTGTTAACTGCTTCACTTTCTAAGCCAGGGACGGTATGTGTAAAGAGCTCCATGGAGTAACCCATTGTGTCGCCTGCTGCATCCTTCTCTGTTGTTGTTTTTGCTGAAGAGGACAAGGAAGCGACTTGTCCCTGACCGTGAACATCCACTAACGACGCGCTGCTTTGACATTTACCAGTTTCACGAGAGGAGGCAAAAGAGCTAGAGGCTGAGTCAGCAAGATAAGCCAAAACTTGCTCTTGCTGCTCCGGCTTTAAAAGCGGTTTTCCTACTCCCAGAAAAGGGAGCGTTCGAGGGCTTGTGTAGCCAGACGACGAACCTGGCTCCACAGCTCCAGACTTAGGTGCAATATTTTTTTTCCCACGACCAGCTGATGCTCCACCACTACCACTACCCTCATTACCAGCTGACAATGAACGCCCCCGGCCACGACCTCTTCCACCAGACTTCCTCATTGTTTTAAAAACGTAAACAAACTAACGGTATTTGTTGCTGTCACACAACTTACACGGTGAGCTATAACTTCAGTATGATTTAGCTACCCCTTTACAGGTGAGTGAGACCACAACGAAAATCAGGCACAATGTTACACACTCTGTTGTTGGTGGCAACAAATGAGAGAGATGCCACACACGCTGGACTGTCACTGAAGCACAAATGTAAATATTAATCTCCCACTGTTTTTTTTTTTTTTTTTCAGGGAGACTTTAGGAAAAAAAAATAATAGAATAAAATGATTTTTTCAGGAAGAATTTAGAAACCAAATAAAATAAAATGATTTTTTCAGGGAGAATTTAGAAAACAAATAAAACAAAAAAAGGCTTTCTATGGCCCACTGAGTGAGAGATGACGCACACAGGAGTCAGGAGTGGCACACAAGCCCAGAGGCCAATATTTATCTCCCACTGATTGATGTAGTGATTTTTTCAGGTAGATTTTGGAACCCAAATCAAGCTAAAAAAATATTAGGCTTTCTATGGCCCACAATTGGAGAGAGAGAGAGAGATGGCACACCCAGGAGTCAAGACTGGCACACAAGCAGAAAGGGCAATATTAATCTCCCACTGATTTTTTTTTTTTTTTTTTCAGGGAGACTTTAGGAAAAAAAAATAATAGAATAAAATGATTTTTTTCAGGGAGAATTTAGAAACCAAACAAAATAAAATGATTTTTTCAGGGAGAATTTAGAAAACAAATAAAACAAAAAAAGGCTTTCTATGGCCCACTGAGTGAGAGATGACGCACACAGGAGTCAGGAGTGGCACACAAGCCCAGAGGTCAATATTTATCTCCCACTGATTGATGTAGTGATTTTTTCAGGTAGATTTTGGAACCCAAATCAAGCTAAAAAAAATAATAGGCTTTCTATGGCCCACAATTGGAGAGAGAGAGAGAGATGGCACACCCAGGAGTCAAGACTGGCACACAAGCAGAAAGGGCAATATTAATCTCCCACTGATTTTTTTTTCAGGGAGACTTTAGGAAAAAAAAATAATAGAATAAAATGATTTTTTTAGGAAGAATTTAGAAACCAAATAAAATAAAATGATTTTTTCAGGGAGAATTTAGAAAACAAATAAAACAAAAAAAGGCTTTCTATGGCCCACTGAGTGAGAGATGACTCACACAGGAGTCAGGAGTGGCACACAAGCCCAGAGGCCAATATTTATCTCCCACTGATTGATGTAGTGATTTTTTCAGGTAGATTTTGGAACCCAAATCAAGCTAAAAAAATAATAGGCTTTCTATGGCCCACAATTGGAGAGAGAGAGAGATGGCACACCCAGGAGTCAAGACTGGCACACAAGCAGAAAGGGCAATATTAATCTCCCACTGATTTTTTTTTTTTTTTTTCAGGGAGACTTTAGGAAAAAAAAATAATAGAATAAAATGATTTTTTCAGGAAGAATTTAGAAACCAAATAAAATAAAATGATTTTTTCAGGGAGAATTTAGAAAACAAATAAAACAAAAAAAGGCTTTCTATGGCCCACTGAGTGAGAGATGACGCACACAGGAGTCAGGAGTGGCACACAAGCCCAGAGGCCAATATTTATCTCCCACTGATTGATGTAGTGATTTTTTCAGGTAGATTTTGGAACCCAAATCAAGCTAAAAAAATATTAGGCTTTCTATGGCCCACAATTGGAGAGAGAGAGAGAGATGGCACACCCAGGAGTCAAGACTGGCACACAAGCAGAAAGGGCAATATTAATCTCCCACTGATTTTTTTTTTTTTTTTTTTCAGGGAGACTTTAGGAAAAAAAAATAATAGAATACAATGATTTTTTTCAGGGAGAATTTAGAAACCAAATAAAATAAAATGATTTTTTCAGGGAGAATTTAGAAAACAAATAAAACAAAAAAAGGCTTTCTATGGCCCACTGAGTGAGAGATGACGCACACAGGAGTCAGGAGTGGCACACAAGCCCAGAGGTCAATATTTATCTCCCACTGATTGATGTATTGATTTTTTCAGGTAGATTTTGGAAACCAAATCAAGCTAAAAAAATAATAGGCTTTCTATGGCCCACAATTGGAGAGAGAGAGAGAGATGGCACACCCAGGAGTCAAGACTGGCACACAAGCAGAAAGGGCAATATTAATCTCCCACTGATTTGTTTTTTTTTTTTTTTCAGGGAGACTTTAGGAAAAAAAAATAGTAGAATAAAATGATTTTTTCAGGAAGAATTTAGAAACCAAATAAAATAAAATTATTTTTTCAGGGAGAATTTAGAAAACAAATTAAACAAAAAAAGGCTTTCTATGGCCCACTGAGTGAGAGATGACTCACACAGGAGTCAGGAGTGGCACACAAGCCCAGAGGCCAATATTTATCTCCCACTGATTGATGTAGTGATTTTTTCAGGTAGATTTTGGAACCCAAATCAAGCTAAAAAAAATAATAGGCTTTCTATGGCCCACAATTGGAGAGAGAGAGAGAGATGGCACACCCAGGAGTCAAGACTGGCACACAAGCAGAAAGGGCAATATTAATCTCCCACTGATTTTTTTTTCAGGGAGACTTTAGGAAAAAAAATAATAGAATAAAATGATTTTTTCAGGAAGAATTTAGAAACCAAATAAAATAAAATGATTTTTTCAGGGAGAATTTAGAAAACAAATAAAACAAAAAAAGGCTTTCTATGGCCCACTGAGTGAGAGATGACGCACACAGGAGTCAGGAGTGGCACACAAGCCCAGAGGCCAATATTTATCTCCCACTGATTGATGTAGTGATTTTTTCAGGTAGATTTTGGAACCCAAATCAAGCTAAAAAAATAATAGGCTTTCTATGGCCCACAATTGGAGAGAGAGAGAGATGGCACACCCAGGAGTCAAGACTGGCACACAAGCAGAAAGGGCAATATTAATCTCCCACTGATTTTTTTTTTTTTTTTTTTCAGGGAGACTTTAGGAAAAAAAAATAATAGAATAAAATGATTTTTTCAGGAAGAATTTAGAAACCAAATAAAATAAAATGATTTTTTCAGGGAGAATTTAGAAAACAAATAAAACAAAAAAAGGCTTTCTATGGCCCACTGAGTGAGAGATGACGCACACAGGAGTCAGGAGTGGCACACAAGCCCAGAGGCCAATATTTATCTCCCACTGATTGATGTAGTGATTTTTTCAGGTAGATTTTGGAACCCAAATCAAGCTAAAAAAATAATAGGCTTTCTATGGCCCACAATTGGAGAGAGGGAGAGAGATGGCACACCCAGGAGTCAAGACTGGCACACAAGCAGAAAGGGCAATATTAATCTCCCACTGATTTGTTTTTTTTTTCTTTTTTCAGGGAGACTTTAGGAAAAAAAAATAATAGAATAAAATGATTTTTTCAGGAAGAATTTAGAAACCAAATAAAATAAAATGATTTTTTCAGGGAGAATTTAGAAAACAAATAAAACAAAAAAAGGCTTTCTATGGCCCACTGAGTGAGAGATGACGCACACAGGAGTCAGGAGTGGCACACAAGCCCAGAGGCCAATATTTATCTCCCACTGATTGATGTAGTGATTTTTTCAGGTAGATTTTGGAACCCAAATCAAGCTAAAAAAAATAATAGGCTTTCTATGGCCCACAATTGGAGAGAGAGAGAGAGATGGCACACCCAGGAGTCAAGACTGGCACACAAGCAGAAAGGGCAATATTAATCTCCCACTGATTTTTTTTTCAGGGAGACTTTAGGAAAAAAAAATAATAGAATAAAATGATTTTTTCAGGAAGAATTTAGAAACCAAATAAAATAAAATGATTTTTTCAGGGAGAATTTAGAAAACAAATAAAACAAAAAAAGGCTTTCTATGGCCCACTGAGTGAGAGATGACGCACACAGGAGTCAGGAGTGGCACACAAGCCCAGAGGCCAATATTTATCTCCCACTGATTGATGTAGTGATTTTTTCAGGTAGATTTTGGAACCCAAATCAAGCTAAAAAAAATAATAGGCTTTCTATGGCCCACAATTGGAGAGAGAGAGAGATGGCACACCCAGGAGTCAAGACTGGCACACAAGCAGAAAGGGCAATATTAATCTCCCACTGATTTGTTTTTTTTTCTTTTTTCAGGGAGACTTTAGGAAAAAAAATAATAGAATAAAATGATTTTTTCAGGAAGAATTTAGAAACCAAATAAAATAAAATGATTTTTTCAGGGAGAATTTAGAAAACAAATAAAACAAAAAAAGGCTTTCTATGGCCCACTGAGTGAGAGATGACGCACACAGGAGTCAGGAGTGGCACACAAGCCCAGAGGCCAATATTTATCTCCCACTGATTGATTTATTGTTTTTTTCAGGTAGAATTTAGAACCCAAATCAACCAAAAACATAAATAGGCTTTCTATGGCCCACTATTTGTGAGAGAGATGGCACGCTCAGGACTGGCACACAAGCCCAGAGGCCAATATTAATCTCCCACTTTTTTTTTTTTGTTCCAGGGAAAATTTATAAACCCAATAAAAAAATAAATAAATAGGCTTTCTATGGCCCACTATCTGAGAGAGAGAGATGGCACGCTTAGGACTGGCACACAAGCCCAAAGGCCAATATTAATCTCCCTTTTTTTTAGGGAGAATTTATAAAACCAAAAAAAAATAAATAAATAGGCTTTCTATGGCCCACTATTTGTGAGAGAGATGGCACGCTCAGGACTGGCACACAAGCCCAGAGGCCAATATTAATCTCCCACTTTTTTTTTTTTGTTCCAGGGAAAATTTATAAACCCAATAAAAAAATAATAAATAGGCTTTCTATGGCCCACTATCTGAGAGAGAGAGATGGCACGCTTAGGACTGGCACACAAGCCCAAAGGCCAATATTAATCTCCCTTTTTTTTTTCAGGGAGAATTTATAAAACCAAAAAAAAATAAATAAATAGGCTTTCTATGGCCCACTATTTGTGAGAGAGATGGCACGCTCAGGACTGGCACACAAGCCCAGAGGCCAATATTAATCTCCCACTTTTTTTTTTTTTGTTCCAGGGAAAATTTATAAACCCAATAAAAAAAATAATAAATAGGCTTTCTATGGCCCACTATCTGAGAGAGAGAGATGGCACGCTTAGGACTGGCACACAAGCCCAAAGGCCAATATTAATCTCCCACTGATTGATTGATTGATTTTTTCAGGTAGAATTTAGAACCCAAATAAAGCAAAAAAAAAAAAAAAGGGCTTTCTATGGCCCACTGAGTGAGTGATGATGCACACAGGAGTCAGGAGTGGCACACAAGCCCTGAGGCCAATATTTTTCTCCCACTGATTGATGTAGTGATTTTTTCAGGTAGATTTTAGAACCCAAATCAAGCAAAAAAATAAATAGGCTTTCTATGGCCCACTGACTGAGAGATGGCACACACAGGAGTCAAGAGTGGCACACAAGCCCTGAGGCCAATATTTTTCTCCCACTGATTGATGTAGTGATTTTTTCAGGTAGATTTTATAACCCAAATCAAGCAAAAAAATAAATAGGCTTTCTATGGCCCACTGAGTGAGAGATGGCACACACAGGGATGGCACTCTAGCAGAAATGTCAATCTTAATCTCCCACAAAAAAAACAAAAAAAAAAACAGGGAGTGTCCAACAATTACTATCTCCCTGCAGTAATCTCAGCCAGGTATGGCAGGCAGCAATAAGGAGTGGACTGATGCACAAATTAAATAAAAAGTGTGGACAAACAAAAAAGATAGCTGTGCAGAAAGGAAGGAACAAGAGGATTTGTGCTTTGAAAAAAGCAGTTGGTTTGCACAGCGGCGTACACACAGCAATGCAGCTATCAGGGAGCCTTCTAGGGCAGCCCAATGAGCTACAGCGCTGAGGGGAAAAAAAAAAAATGTAGCTTCCACTGTCCCTGCACACCGAAGGTGGTGTTGGGCAGTGGAAATCGCTACAGCACAAGCGGTTTGGTGGTTAATGGACCCTGCCTAACGCTATCCCTGCTTCTGACGAAGCGGCAGCAACCTCTCCCTAAGCTCAGATCAGCAGCAGTAACATGGCGGTCGGCAGGAACGCAGGAACGCCCCTTTATAGCCCCTGTGACGCCGCAGACAGCAAGCCAATCACTGCAATGCCCTTCTCTAAGATGGTGGGGACCAGGACCTATGTCATCACGCTGCCCACACTCTGCGTTTACCTTCATTGGCTGAGAAATGGCGCTTTTCGTGTCATTGAAACGCGACTTTGGCGCGAAAGTCGCGTACCGCATGGCCGACCCCGCACAGGGGTCGGATCGGGTTTCATGAAACCCGACTTTGCCAAAAGTCGGCGACTTTTGAAAATGAACGACCCGTTTCGCTCAACCCTACTGTTCTGGAATGGCCATCCCAGTCCCCAGATCTGAATATCATTGAACATCTGTGGGATCATTTGAAGAGGGCTGTCCATGCTCGGCGACCATCAAACTTAACTGAACTGGAATTGTTTTGAAAAGAGGAATGGTCAAAAATACCTTCATCCAGGATCCAGGAACTCATTAAAAGCTACAGGAAGCGACTAGAGGCTGTTATTTTTGCAAAAGGAGGATCTACTAAATATTAATGTCACTTTTCTGGTGGGGTGCCCATAATTATGCACCTGTCAAATTTTGTTTGAATGCAGATTGCACATTTTCTGTTAGTACAATAAACCTCATTTCAATGCAGAAACATTACTGTGTCCAACAGTTATTAGATATATGAAACTGAAATAGCTGTTGCAAAAAAAAGCAATTTTTATAAAACATTAAGCTTAAGATTAATAGGGGTGCCCAAACTTTTTCATAGAACTGTAAATTAAACTGATATTCAGTTGAAGAAATTTCTGCAACAAATTTTCCAGCATTCAAATTCGACTATACCATTAGGCTGTGTGCCCACGATGAGTTTTTGATGTGGCAGATGTTCTGCCCGACTTCTGGATATATTATGTAAATTAGGTTACTTGCATTTTTGCTTTGCTTTTTTAGTATATTTTTTACATGCGTTTGTATTGCTCTTTTGATGCTGCATTTGTTTCTCTTGTTAGTATGTCGTGTTTTAACCCCTTCATGACCCAGCCTATTTTGACCTTAAAGACCTTGCCGTTTTTTGCAATTCTGACCAGTGTCCCTTTATGAGGTAATAACTCAGGAACGCTTCAACGGATCCTAGCGGTTCTGAGATTGTTTTTTCGTGACATATTGGGCTTCATGTTAGTGGTAAATTTAGGTCAATAAATTCTGCGTTTATTTGTGATAAAAACGGAAATTTGGCGAAAATTTTGAAAATTTTGCAATTTTCACATTTTGAATTTTTATTCTGTTAAACCAGAGAGATATGTGACACAAAATAGTTAATAAATAACATTTCCCACATGTTTACTTTACATCAGCACAATTTTGCAAACAAAATTTTTTTTTGTTATGAAGTTATAAGGGTTAAAATTTCACCAGCGATTTGTCATTTTTACAACGAAATTTACAAAACCATTTTTTTTAGGGACCACCTCACATTTGAAGTCAGTTTGAGGGGTCTATATGGCTGAAAATACCCAAAAGTGACACCATTCTAAAAACTGCACCCCTCAAGGTACTCAAAACCACATTCAAGAAGTTTATTAACTCTTCAGGTGCTTCACAGCAGCAGAAGCAACATGGAAGGAAAAAATGAACATTTAACTTTTTAGTCACAAAAATTATCTTTTAGCAACAATTTTTTTATTTTCCCAATGGTAAAAGGAGAAACTGAACCACGAAAGTTGTTGTCCAATTTGTCCTGAGTACACTGATACCTCATATGTTGGGGTAAACCACTGTTTGGGCGCACGGCAGGGCTTGGAAGGGAAGGAGCGCCATTTGACTTTTTGAATCAAAAATTGGCTCCACTCTTTAGTGGACACCATGTCACGTTTGGAAAGCCCCCGTGTGCCTAAAAATTGGAGCTCCCCCACAAGTGACCCCATTTTGGAAACTAGACATCCCAAGGAACTTATCTAGATGCATAGTGAGCACTTTGAACCCCCAGGTGCTTCACAAATTGATCCGTAAAAATGAAAAAGTACTTTTTTTTTCACAAAAAAAGTCTTTTAGCCTCAATTTTTTCATTTTCACATGGGCAACAGGATAAAATGGATCCTAAAATGTGTTGTGCAATTTCTCCTGAGTACACCAATACCTCACATGTGGGGGTAAACCACTGTTTGGGCACATGGAAAGGCTCGGAAGGGAAGGAGCGCCATTTGACTTTTTGAATGAAAAATTATTTCCATCGTTAGCGGACACCATGTCGCGTTTGGATAGCTCCTGTGTGCCTAAACATTGGCGCTCCCCCACAAGTGACCCCATTTTGGAAACTAGACCCCCCAAGGAACTTATTTAGATGCATAGTGAGCACTTTAAACCCTCAGGTGCTTCACAAATTGATCTGTAAAAATGAAAAAGTACTTTTTTTTCACAAAAAATTATTTTCGCCTCAATTTTTTCATTTTCACATGGGCAATTTCTCCCGAGTACGCCGATACCTCATATGTGGGGGTAAACCACTGTTTGGGCACTCGGCAGGGCTCGGAAGGGAAGGCGCGCCATTTGACTTTTTGAATGGAAAATTAGCTCCAATTGTTAGCGGACACCATGTCGCGTTTGGAGAGCCCCTGTGTGCCTAAACATTGGAGCTCCCCCACAAGTGACCCCATTTTGGAAACTAGACCCCCCAAGGAACTTATCTAGATGCATATTGAGCACTTTAAACCCCCAGGTGCTTCACAGAAGTTTATAACGCAGAGCCATGAAAATAAAAAATAATTTTTCTTTCCTCAAAAATGATTTTTTAGCCTGGAATTTCCTATTTTGCCAAGGATAATAGGAGAAATTGGACCCCAAATATTGTTGTCCAGTTTGTCCTGAGTATGCTGATACCCCATATGTGGGGGTAAACCACTGTTTGGGCGCACGGCAGGGCTCGGAAGGGATGGCACGCCATTTGGCTTTTTAAATGGAAAATTAGCTCCAATCATTAGCGGACACCATGTCACGTTTGGAGAGCCCCTGTGTGCCTAAACATTGGAGATCCCCCAGAAATGACACCATTTTGGAAACTAGACCCCCAAAGGAACTAATCTAGATGTGTGGTGAGGACTTTGAACCCCCAAGTGCTTCACAGAAGTTTATAACGCAGAGCCATGAAAATAAAAAAAAAAAATTATTTTCTCAAAAATGATTTTTAGCCTGCAATTTTTTATTTTCCCAAGGGTAACAGGAGAAATTTGACCCCAAAAGTTGTTGTCCAGTTTCTCCTGAGTACGCTGGTACCCCATATGTGGGGGTAAATCACTGTTTGGGCACATGCCGGGGCTCGGAAGTGAAGTAGTGACGTTTTGAAATGCAGACTTTGATGGAATGCTCTGTGGGCGTCACGTTGCGTTTGCAGAGCCCCTGATGTGGCTTAACAGTAGAAACCCCCCACAAGTGACCCCATTTTGGAAACTAGACCCCCAAAGGAACTTATCTAGATGTGTGGTGAGCACTTTGAACCCCCAAGTGCTTCATAGAAGTTTATAATGCAGAGCCGTGAAAATAATAAATACGTTTTCTTTCCTCAAAAATAATTATTTAGCCCAGAATTTTTTATTTTCCCAAGGGTTACAGAAGAAATTGGACCCCAAAAGTTGTTGTCCAGTTTCTCCTGAGTACGCTGATACCCCATATGTGGGGGTAAATCACTGTTTGGGCACATGCCGGGGCTCGGAAGTGAAGTAGTGACGTTTTGAAATGCAGACTTTGATGGAATGCTCTGTGGGCGTCACGTTGCGTTTGCAGAGCCCCTGATGTGGCTTAACAGTAGAAACCCCCCACAAGTGACCCCATTTTGGAAACTAGACCCCGAAAGGAACTTATCTAGATGTGTGGTGAGCACTTTGAACCCCCAAGCGCTTCATAGAAGTTTATAATGCAGAGCCGTGAAAATAATAAATACGTTTTCTTTCCTCAAAAATAATTATTTAGCCCAGAATTTTTTATTTTCCCAAGGGTTACAGAAGAAATTGGACCCCAAAAGTTGTTGTCCAGTTTCTCCTGAATACGCTGATACCCCATGAGTGGGGGTAAACCACTGTTTGGGCACACGTCGGGGCTCAGAAGGGAAGTAGTGACTTTTGAAATGCAGACTTTGATGGAATGGTCTACGGGTGTCACGTTGCGTTTGCAAAGCCCCTGGTGTGCCTAAACAGTAGAAACCCCCACAAGTGACCCCATTTTAGAAACTAGACCCCCCAAGGAACTTATCTAGATATGTGGTGAGCACTTTGAACCCCCAAGTGCTTCACAGACGTTTACAACGCAGAGCCGTGAAAATAAAAAATCATTTTTCTTTCCTCAAAAATTATGTTTTAGCAAGCATTTTTTTAGATTCACAAGGGTAACAGGAGAAATTGGACCCCAGTAATTGTTGCGCAGTTTGTCCTGAGTATGCTGGTACCCCATATGTGGGGGTAAACCACTGTTTGGGCACACGTCGGGGCTCGGAAGTGAGGGAGCACCATTTGACTTTTTGAATACAAGATTGGCTGGAATCAATGGTGGCGCCATGTTGCGTTTGGAGACCCCTGATGTGCCTAAACAGTGGTAACCCCTCAATTCTACCTCCAACACTAACCCCAACACACCCCTAACTCTAATCCCAACTGTAGCCATAACCCTAATCACACCCCTAACCACAACCCTAACCCCTACACACCCCTAACCCTAACCACAACCCTAATTCCAACCCTAACCCTAAGGCTATGTGCCCACGTTGCGGATTCGTGTGAGATATTTCCGCACCATTTTTGAAAAATCCGCGGGTAAAAGGCACTGCGTTTTACCTGCGGATTTTCCGCGGATTTCCAGTGTTTTTTTGTGCGGATTTCACCTGCGGATTCCTATTGAGGAACAGGTGTAAAACGCTGCGGAATCCGCACAAAGAATTGACATGCTGCGGAAAATACAACGCAGCGTTTCCGCGCGGTATTTTCCGCACCATCGGCACAGCGGATTTGGTTTTTCATATGTTTACATGGTACTGTAAACCTGATGGAACACTGCTGCGAATCCGCAGCCAAATCCGCACCGTGTGCACATAGCCTAATTCTAAAGGTATGTGCACACGCTGCGGAAAACGCTGCGGATCCGCAGCAGTTTCCCATGAGTTTACAGTTCAATGTAAACCTATGGGAAACAAAAATCGCTGTACACATGCTGCGGAAAAACTGCACGGAAACGCAGCGGTTTACATTCCGCAGCATGTCACTTCTTTTGTGCGGATTCCGCAGCGGTTTTACAACTGCTCCAATAGAAAATCGCAGTTGTAAAACCGCAGTGAAATGCGCAGAAAAAAACGCGGTAAATCCGCCATAAATCCGCAGCGGTTTAGCACTGCGGATTTATCAAATCCGCAGCGGAAAAATCCGCAGAGGACCAAAATACGTGTGCACATACCGAAACCCTAACCCTAGCCCTAACCCTAGCCCTAACCCTAGCCCTAACCCTACCCCTAACCCTACCCCTAACCCTACCCCTAGCCCTAACCCTAGCCCTAACCCTAGACCTAACCCTAGCCCTAACCCTACCCCTAACCCTAACCCTAACCCTAACCCTACCCCTAACCCTACCCCTAACCCTAACCCTACCCCTAACCCTAACCCTATTCTAACATTAGTGGAAAAAAAAAATTTCTTTATTTTTTTATTGTCCCTACCTATGGGGGTGACAAAGGGGGGGGGGGGTCATTTATTATTTTTTTTATTTTGATCACTGAGATAGATTATATCTCAGTGATCAAAATGCACTTTGGAACGAATCTGCCGACCGGCAGATTCGGCGGGCGCACTGCACATGCGCCCGCCATTTTGGAAGATGGCGGCGCCCAGGGAGAAGACGGACGGGACCCCGGCTGGATCAGTAAGTATGATGGGGTGGGGGGGGACCACGGGGGGGGGGGATCAGAGCACGGGGGGGGATCGGAGCACGGGGGGGGAATCGGAGCGCGGGAGGGGTGGAACGGAGCACGGGGGGGCTGGAATGGAGCACGGGGGGGCTGGAATGGAGCACGGGGGGGTGGAACGGAGCACCGGGGGGGGGTGGATCGGAGTGCAGGGGGGGTGATTGGAGCACGGGGGGGTGATTGGAGCACGGGGGGAGCGGACAAGAGCACGGGGGGGAGCGGAGCACTGGACGGAGGGGAGCCGGAGCAGTGTACCGGCCAGATCGGGGGGCTGCGGGGGCGATCGGTGGGGTGGGGTGGGGGCACATTAGTATTTCCAGCCATGGCCGATGATATTTCAGCATCGGCCATGGCTGGATTGTAATATTTCACCCGTTATAATAGGTGAAATATTACAAATCGCTCTGATTGGAAGTTTCACTTTCAACAGCCAATCAGAGCGATCGTAGCCACGAGGGGGTGAAGCCACCCCCCCTGGGCTAAACTACCACTCCCCCTGTCCCTGCAGATCGGGTGAAATGGGAGTTAACCCTTTCACCCGGCCTGCAGGGACGCAATCTTTCCATGACGCCGCATAGGCGTCATGGGTCGGAATGGCACCGACTTTCATGACGCCTACGTGGCGTCATGGGTCGGGAAGGGGTTAAATATAGCTGCCAGGTATTTTATTCTTCAGGGTATTTGGATTTAACAAAACTTTATACATACAATCAGGTACAGATTACGTGCATTTTTTAATTGCTTCTGCTATGAAAACGCACTAAAATTGCATGTGTGTTTTTTTACCTGCAGATTTTCTGCATCTAATACAAGTCTATGGGGAAATTCCACACATAACTTAGCATACTAGCAAGAGAAATTGTCATGTTGTGGATTTGAAATGCACCGCAGGTGAATTTACACAGAATAAAAAGCAGGACAGCATCGCTGCATACTGCAAGAATAATGGCCTCCTTCGAAACCCTGACTGTGGAGCATAATGCTCCATAATGACAGACACAGGGGTTATTAGCTGACTCCCAACTGTCAAGACAACCCATCAGCAACCCGAAATCACATCACAGGTGTACCGATGGACGGAGAGAGTGACGCGCACACATGCCGGCATGTGTGAAATGCCGCTGTCAGAGATTAACAGCAGCATTTAACATGTTAACAATCATGGGGGGAGCACCACTTCCCCTGCGATTATTAGCGGCATTTCCTGGCTGTAATACATTGCCATCACCTGCTGGGCATTGGGCAGGCATGAGCCAGGTCCAAACACCCACTTTTAACATGCGCCGTTCATGTAAGCCGGATGTCATGTTGGGGTTAAAACATTACATACTGATAAAAGACAAAAATCACAGTGTCAAAAACACATGTAAAAAAGGTACTCAAAAGCACAATGAAAAAAGCAAATAACTTTAATTGGTGCAAACATTCTACAGAAAATCTGCAACCTGAAAAACTCAATAAAAGCTCAATGTGGGAACAAAGCAATATAGCTACTAACACATGTACCAGAAACACATGGGCTACTTGCACAGTGAGCAAGTCTGTAGGAACATGTTCACACCACCAAAAAACTTGAAGACAAAAGAGCACAGTAAAACCAAAAACACTCCGTTGAAGAAAAATCACAGTAATCAGCAAGTGCTAGTAAAAAGATGTAAAAAACAGGGTATTTGGTTGATACTGTTCAAGTAGCCCATGTGTTTCTGTTTCCATAATTGCTCTCTTGTGTCTACAAGATGAGGGAGTTATCCACCACTCCTTGTGGGCTATCTGCACAAAAGCTGTTCCATTCAGCATGTCCACATGGAAATTTCCTCTCTGAACCCTGCTCATACAGGTAACATACTGTTGATCAGGTTTTTAAATACATCAGATAGGGATTGCATACATCAGTTAGGACTGCTCTATATGGGTATACCTTGGTGCTTGGTGGAGAAGCTTAGTATACATATATTCCAAAAAAACAAATATCAACCAAATACCCTGTTTTTTACATCTTTTTACTAGCACTGTTATGATCCGGTGACCTTGGAGCAGCATGAGAACTTTCACTGGAGAAAGTGGTCACTATACTGACCGCAATCCTGAACTTAACACCGCAACTAGAAGTAGCCGTGGAGTGTACCTAACAATCCTAGACACCTCGTCACAGCCGGAGGACTAAATACCCCTAAAGATGGAAATAGGAACACTATCTTGCCTCAGAGCAGATCCCCAAAGGATAGACAGCCCCCCACAAATATTGGCGGTGAGTCGGAGAGGAAAAACATACACAGGCAGAAAAAACAGGATTTAGCACAGGAGGCCACTGTAGCTAAATAGGACAGGATAGGACAGAGTTCTGTGCGGTCAGTATTAAAACCCTTCAAAAATATCCACAGCAGAATATACCAAAACTTCCTACATCTAACTAAAGATGTAGGAGCATATATCTGCAACTCTAGTGAATCCTACAATCAGAGCAGGAATACAAACAAAAACAAGCACACAGCAGTGTGCCACAGACACAAAAAAACCAAACACTTATCTTTGCTGAATTTGGCAGCCAGCAGGAGAAGCCAGAAAGTGATCCAACACTTCACAAGGAACATTGACAACTGGCAAGGGCTAATGAATCCTGCACACTTAAATATCCCAGTCAGAACAGCAATTAGCAGATACACCTGGCCAGGACTGTGACTCAGAGACAACTGCATTCCCACCTACAACCACTGGAGGGAACCCAAGAGCAGAATTCACAACAGTACCCCCCCTTGAGGAGGGGTCACCGAACCCTCACCAGGAGCTCCAGGACGATCAGGATGAGCCAGATGAAAGGCACGGACCAAATCAGCAGCATGGACATCAGAGGCAAAAACCCAAGAATTATCCTCCTGGCCATAACCCTTCCATTTGACAAGGTACTGAAGCTTCCGCCTCGAAAAACGGGAATCCAAAATCTTCTCAACAACATATTCCAACTCCCCATCAACCAACACAGGGGCCGGAGGATCAACAGAGGGAACAACGGGCTCCACATATTTCCGCAACAAAGATCTATGGAAGACATTATGGATAGCAAAAGAGGCCCGAAGCGCCAGTCGAAAAGACACCGGATTAATAATCTCAGAAATCCTATAAGGACCAATAAACCGAGGCTTAAACTTAGGAGAAGAAACCTTCATAGGAACATGACGGGAAGACAACCAGACCAGATCCCCAACCCGAAGCCGGGAACCAACACACCGATGACGATTAGCAAAACGTTGAGCCTCCTCTTGAGACAACACCAAATTGTCCACCACATGAGCCCAAATCTGCTGCAACCTTTCCACCACAGAATCCACACCAGGACAGTCAGAAGGCTCAACCTGCCCAGAAGAAAAACGAGGATGAAAACCAAAATTACAAAAGAAAGGCGAAACCATGGTAGCCGAACTAGCCCGATTATTAAGGACAAACTCGGCCAATGGCAAGAAAGCCACCCAATCATCCTGATCAGCAGACACAAAGCATCTCAAATAAGTCTCCAAAATCTGATTAGTTCGCTCGGTTTGGCCATTTGTCTAAGGATGAAATGCAGAAGAAAAAGACAAATCAATGCCCAGCCTAGCACAAAAGGCCCGCCAAAACCTAGAAACAAACTGGGAACCTCTGTCGGACACAATATTCTCCGGAATACCATGCAAACGAACCACATGCTGAAAAAACAACGGAACCAAATCTGAAGAGGAAGGCAATTTAGGCAAAGGCACCAAGTGAACCATCTTAGAGAACCGGTCACAAACAACCCAGATAACAGACATTTTCTGGGAGACCGGAAGATCAGAAATAAAATCCATTGAAATATGCGTCCAGGGCCTCTCAGGAACTGGCAATGGCAAAAGCAACCCACTAGCATGGGAACAACAAGGCTTGGCCCGCGCACAAGTCCCACAGGACTGCACAAAAGAAAGCACATCACGCGACAATGAATGCCACCAAAAGGACTTACCAACCAAATCTCTGGTACCAAAAATGCCAGGATGACCAGCCAACACGGAACAGTGAACCTCAGAAATCACTCTACTAGTCCATCTGTCAGGAACAAACAGTTTCCCCACAGGACAGCGGTCAGGTTTGTCAGCCTGAAATTCCTGAAGAACCCGTCGTAAATCAGTGGGAAATGGCAGAAAGGACCACCCCCTCTTTCAGAATACCGACCGGCTCTAAGACCTCAGGAGAATCAGGCAAAAAACTCATAGAGAGGGCATCAGCCTTAATATTCTTAGAACTCGGAAGGTACGAGACCACAAAATCAAAACGGGAAAAAAACAAGGACCATCGAGCCTGAGGATTCAGCCGTTTAGCAGACTCGAGGTAAATCAAATTCTTATGATCGGTCAAGACCACAATACGGTGCTTACCTCCCTCAAGCCAATGTCGCCACTCCTCAAACGCCCACTTCATAGTCAACAACTCCCAATTGCCGACATCATAATTGCGTTCAGCAGGCGAAAACTTACGGGAAAAGAAGGCACACGGTTTCATTAAGGAACCAACAGGATCCCTCTGAGACAAAACGGCCCCTGCCCCAATCTCAGAACCGTCAACCTCAACCTGAAACGGAAGAGAAACATCTGGTTGGCGCAACACCGGAGCAGAAGTAAATCGACGTTTAAGCTCCTGAAAGGCAGAGACAGCCGCAGAGGACCAATTCGCCACATCAGCACATTTCTTCGTCAAATCGTTCAAGGGTTTAACCACGCTAGAGAAGTTAGCAATGAAACGGCGATAAAAATTAGCAAAACCCAAAAATTTCTGAAGGCTCTTCACGGATGTGGGTTGAATCCAATCATGAATGGCCTGAACCTTAACCGGATCCATCTCCATAGATGAGGGAGAAAAAATGAAGCCCAAAAAGAAACCTTCTGCACCCCAAAGAGAGGCCCCTTCACAAACAAAGCATTGTCACGAAGGATCTGAAATACAAATCCTGACCTGTTGCACATGAGACTCCCAATCATCGGAAAAAATCAAAATATCGTCCAAATATACAATCAAGAATTTATCAAGATAAGTCCGGAAGATATCATGCATGAAGGACTGAAAAACAGATGGAGCATTAGAGAGTCCGAATGGCATCACAAGGTATTCAAAATGGCCTTTGGGCGTGTTAAACGCAGTTTTCCATTCATCACCCTGCTTAATACGAACAAGATTGTATGCCCCTCGAAGGTCAATCTTTGTAAACCAACTAGCTCCCTTAATCCTAGCAAACAAATTGGAAATCAAAGGTAAAGGGTATTGAAACTTGACCGTGATCTTATTCAAGAGGCGATAATCTATACAGGGTCTCAAGGAACCATCTTTTTTAGCAACAAAAAGAACCCCGCTCCCAACGGTGAAGAAGATGGTCGAATATGCCCTTTCTCCAAAGACTCCTTAATATAGCTCCGCATGGCGGTATGTTTAGGCACAGACAGGTTGAAAAGTCGACCCTTAGGAAACTTACAGCCTGGAATCAAGTCAACAGTACAATCGCAGTCCCTGTGCGGTGGAAGGAAACTGGATTTGGGCTCATCGAATACATCCTGAAAATCAGACAAAAACTCTGGAATTTCAGAAGAGGAAGAAGAAGAGATTGACATCAAAGGAACATCATTATGAACCCCCTGACAACCCCAACTAGTCACAGAAATGGACTTCCAATCCAACACAGGATTATGTACCTGTAACCACGGCAAACCCAGCACGATAGCATCATGCAAGTTATGCAACACCAGAAATCGACAATCTTCCTGATGGGCTGGCGCCATGCGCATGGTCACCTGTGTCCAAAACTGGGGCTTATTTTTAGCCAAGGGTGTAGCATCAATGCCCCTTAAAGGAATAAGGTTCTGAAAAGGTTGCAAGGGAAAACCACAATGCTTGGCAAACTCAAAGTCCATTAAATTCAAGGCGGCGCCTGAATCCACAAACGCCATGAGAGAAAATGATGATAATGAGCAGATCAAGGACACAGATAACAAAAATTTAGGTTGTACAGTACTGATGGTAATTGAACTGGCAATCCTCTTTGTCCGCTTAGGGCAGACAGAAATGACATGAGAAGCGTCGCCACAATAATAACACAACCTATTTTGACGTCTGAAACCTTGTCGTTCTGTTCTAGACAGAATTCTATCACACTGCATAGGCTCAGGAATTTTCTCTGAGGATAACGCCACAGCGCGCACAGTTCTGCGCTCCCGCAAGCGCCGGTCAATCTGAATGGCCAGAGACATAGAATCACTCAGACCGGAAGGCGTGGGAAACCCCACCATAACATCTTTAAAGGATTCAGAAAGCCCCCTTCTGAAAATTGCCACCAAAGCATCATTATTCCATTTAGTCAACACAGACCATTTTCTGAATTTCTGACAATACAATTCTGCCGCCTCTTGACCCTGAGACAGGGCCAACAAGGTCTTCTCAGCTTGATCCACAGAATTAGGTTCATCATATAATAATCCAAAAGCCTGAAAAAAGCCAGTGAGAATATAGATGGGGCTGGGACATACGAGGAAAGTAGGGATGTGAGTAGGAGTACTAAATATGCCAATAGTATTAAATGTTGGCTGGCAAATACAAGAAGTTGACAGGATTCCTGTTCTCTTTCTACAGTTTGACCACCAGTGGCTGCTATTGTTCACCTTAATGCTTTGGACAGAACTAATTTAGTACTTAATGACGAGGCCAATTTTTACCATTCTGACCACTGTCACTTTATGTGGTTATAACTCTGGAATGCTTTAACAGATCCCGCTGATTCTGAGATTGTTTTTTTGTGACATACTGTACTTCATGTTCGTGGTAAAAATTTCTTCTATATGGCTTGCATTTATTTATGAAAAAAATGGAAATATGGCAAAAAAAATTAAAATTTTGCAATTTTCAAACTTTGAATTTTTATGCCCTTAAATCAGGGAGTGAAGTCACAAAAAATTAATTAATAAATAACATTTCATACATGTCTACCTTACATCAGCACAATTTTTGAAATAATTTTTTTTTTTTGTTCGGAAGTTATAAGTTATTTGTCATTTTTCCAACAAAATTTACAAGACCATTTTTTTTAGGGACCACCTCAAATTTGAAGTGACTTTGGGGGCTCAATTTAACAGAAAATACCCAAAAGTGACACCGTTCTAAGAACTGAACCCCTCAAGGCAAAATCACATTCAAGACGTTTATTAACCCTTCAGGTGCTTCACGAGCAAAAGCAATTTACTTTGGAACCAATTTTTTGTTTGTTTTCACAAGGGTATCAGGAGAAAATGGACCACAAAATTTGTTGCGCAATTTCTCCTGAGTATGCCAATACCCCATATGTGGGGAAAAGCCACTGTTTGGGTGCATGGCAGGGCTCAGAAGGGAGGTGGCACCGTTTGACTTTTTGAACGCAAAATTGGCTGGAATCAATGGTGATGCCATGTCACGTTTGGAGACCCCCTGATGTACCTAAACAGTGGAAAACCCCCAATTATAACTCCAACCTTAACCCCAACATACCGCTAACCCTAATCCCAACCCTAAACATAACCCTGACCCCAACACACCCCTAACTCTAATCCCAACCCAAACCATAACCCTAACCACAAACCTAACCCCAACACAACCCTAACCCTAATCCGAACCCTAACTGTAATCCCAACCAGTGTCGGCCTCAGCACCCGGCATACCCGGGCAAGTGCCGGGGCCCTGGCGAGATGGGGGGCCCACTCACGCTGTCTGGGATACAGGTGACTCACGCCAGTGCCGACTTATCCCCCCGCCAGGGCCCACTCACCCCAACGCCACTTTCAACTATACCGGCGTCTATGATGCCGGTACAGTTGAATGCAATGATGGAGGTGAGAGTGTCAGATGACGCTCCCTTTCCCATCATTCGCCTCTGACACTGCGGGTGCGCGATGACATCATATCATCGTGTACCTGCTGTGTACTGGGTAAGCAGACTGCAGTCGCTGAGACCGGAGCTGGGCCAGGAGCAGCGCGAGGCACGAGGAGAGGTGAGGATTGTGTGTTTTTTTTTTTTTTTTTTTAAATCTATCAATGAGCGATAACCGGATTGTGGGGCCATTTTCGGGGGGGGCTACATTATATTCTATGGGGGGTTGCATTATATTCTATGGGGTGCTGTGCTGTATTATATTCTATGGGGGGCTGAATTACATTCTATGGGGGGCTGTATTATATGCTATGGGGGGCTGTATTACATTGCATTATTCTATCGGGGGCTGTATTACATTACATTCTATGGGGATTGTATTACATTACATTCTATGGGGGCTGTATTAAATTCTATGGGGGGCTGTATTATATTCTATGAGGGTTGTATTATATTCTATGGTGTGCTGTGCAGCATTATATTCTATGGGGGCTGTATTATATTCTATGGGGGCAGTATTACATTACATTCTATGGGGGGCTGTATTACATTCTATGGGGTGCTGTACTATATTCTATGGGGGTTGTATTATATTCTATAGGGGGTTGTATTATATTCTATGGGGGGGCTGTATTACATTACATTCTATGGGGGGCTGTATTACATTACATTTTATGAGGGGCTGTATTACATTCTATGGGGGGCTGTATTATATTCTATGGGAGTTGTATTATATTTTATGGTGTGCTGTGCAGCATTATATTCTATGGAGGTTGTATGATATTCTATGGGGGGCTGTATTACATTACATTCTATGGGGGCTGTATTATATTCAGTGGGGTGCTGTATTATATTCTATGGGGGGCTGTATTATATTCTATAGGGGGTTGTATTATATTCTATGGGGGGCTGTATTACATTACATTCTATGGGGGCTGTATTACATTACATTATATAGGGAGCTGTATTACATTCTATGGGGTGCTGTATTATATTCTATGGGGGCTGTATTATATGCTATAGGGGGTTGTATTATATTCTATGTGGGGGCTGTATTACATTACATTCTATGGGGGCTGTATTACATTACATTATATGAGGAGCTGTATTATATTCTATGGGGTGTTGTATTATATTCTATGGGGGCTGTATCACATTCTATGTAGGGGATGTATTATATTATCTGGGGAGGCTACATTATATTCTATGGGGGATGTCTTATATTCTATGAGGGAGGATTGCATCATACTCTTTTATGGGGCTGCATTATATTCTATGAGGAGGTAGGCTGTATTATATTCTATCTATTAAATCTATTCTATGTATTAAATTTATTATATTCTATGAGGGGTGAGTGCATCATACTCTATGAGGGGGCTACATTCTATATTCATACTCTATATTCTATGGGAGCTGAATTATACTATACGAGGAGGGCTGCATTGTATTCTATGGAGGGGCTATGTTATATTCTATGGGGGCTACCATATGTATGAAGAGGCTGCATTATACTATATGAGGGGGCTGTATTATATTCTGTGGGGGGTTACATTACACTCAGGGGGCTACAATATATTCTGTGGGGTCGCTGCATTATACTCTGTGAGATGGCAGCATTATACTATATGTGGGCTGCATTATACTGTATTGAGGACTATGGGGAATACATTATACTATATGAAGAACTATGGGGTGCATTATACAATGGGAAGTGAATTGTACTACATGGATGACTATGGCGGTGCATTATATTATATGGAGCACTATGAGGAGTGTATTATGCTATATGAAGTACTGAGCAGTGTATTTTAATATACAGTACAGACCAAAAGTTTGGACACACCTTCTCATTTAAAGATTTTTCTGTATTTTCATGACTATGAAAATTGTACATTCACACTGAAGGCATCAAAACTATGAATTATTACATGTGGAATTATATACTTAACAAAAAAGTGTGAAACAATTAAAAATATGTTTTATATGCTAGGTTCTTCAAAGTAGCCACCTTTTGCTTTGATGACTGCTTTGCACACTTTTGGCATTCTCTTGATGAGCTTCAAGAGGTAGTCACCGGGAATGGTCTTCCAACAATCTTGAAGGAGTTCCCAGAGATACTTAGCACTTGTTGGCCCTTTTGCCTTCACTCTGCGGTCCAGCTAACCCCAAACCATCTCGATTGGGTTCAGGTCTGGTGACTGTGGAGGCCAGGTCATCTGGCGTAGCACCTCATCACTCTCCTTCTTGGTCAAATAGCCCTTACACAGCCTGGAGGTGTGTTTGGGGTCATTGTCCTGTTGAAAAATTAATGATGGTCCAACTAAATGCAAACCGGATGGAATAGCATGCCGCTGCAAGATGCTGTGTTAGCCATGCTGGTTTAGTATGCCCTCAATTTTGAATAAATCCCCAACAGTGTCACCAGCAAAGCACCCCCACACCATCACATCTCCTCCTCAATGCTTCACGGTGGGAACCAGGCATGTAGAGTCCATCCGTTCACCTTTTCTGCGTCGCACAAAGACACGGTGGTTGGAGCCAAAGATCTCAAATTTTGACTCATCAGACCAAAGCACAGATTTCCACTGGTCTAATGTCCATTCCTTGTGTTCTTTAGCCCAAACAAGTCTCTTCTGCTTGATGCCTGTCCTTAGCAGTGGTTTCCTTGCAGCTATTTCACCATGAAGGCCTTTACCATGTCTGCTGCTAGAACTCTGTGTGGCATTGACCTGGTCTCTAATCTGAGCTGCTGTTAACCTGCGATTTCTGAGGCTGGTGACTCGGATAAACTTATTCTCAGAAGCAGAGGTGACTCTTGGTCTTCCTTTCCTGGGGCAGTCCTCATGTGAGCCAGTTTCTTTGAAGCGCTTGATGGTTTTTGCCACTGCACTTGGGAACACTTTCAAAGTTTTCCCATTTTCTTGGACTGACTGACCATTTCTTAACTCCTCTCTGACCTTAGACCTACTATCCTGTTGAGGTGACCTGGGCCTATCTGACCCTCGACGGGATAGTACGTCATGCCCTTTAATGCGATACCGCGACTTAAGCCACGGTGATCACGTTAAAATTCCGATGCCATCTTACCTTAGGGAAGATGGTGTCGGCATCCAGGGCACTGTCACCGCCCACCCGGCCTCCCGATCGCTGTGATTGGCTGTTGAATTCTGGACAGCCAATCACAGCCATTCTCATTTTTCAGCCAATAGGAGCTGCTGAAACAATGAGGTCAGAGGCTAGGATTGAGTACCGATGCACTAGATCCTAGGTGCAGTGCCTGGCAATGCCAGGCACCGGCAAAAACACCCCGGATTGGCATGATCGCCAATAATGCCAATCGCAGTGCACAGCGCAGTATTACCGCGCTGTGCCCTGCCGGAACCTGCGTGGATCGGTGCTCTAATAGCACCGATCCTAGGCTAGAACCTAGCACAGGCCCAGCCGGGCCTGCAGGAGCTGATTGGTGCGATCGATGTCATCGTCGATCGTGCCAATCACAGGGCACAGCGGCAGTCACGCTGTGACCGCTCTGTGCCCTGCAGGTGACCTGGCCGTGACCTGCCTAGGATCGGAGCTAACAGCTCCAATCGTAGGCAGGTCACAGCCAGGTCACCAGCAGTTGTCAGGGTGACCAGGAAAGCTCTGATTGGTGGGATCGATGTTATGGTCGATCCCACCAATGATAGGTCACAGCAGCAGTATGACTGCTCTGTGACCTGTCTGTCTCATGCCTGACCTGTGTATTACCGCTCTGCAGGGGTCCTCACTCTAACTGAGGATTCTTACAGAGCAGTCATACTGCTGGATCTCCCTGCTGGATCTTGTGCCAGGATCTCCCTGCTGGATCTCCCTGCTGTGCTGGGTATTGTGATGCCACAGCAGCCTGTAGCACCACAATCCCTGCTAAAGAAAGAAGACAACTAAACGTAAGTTTTATCCCTGATCTCTGCCCAGTCCCCCTTCATCTACGCCAACCCCCACATCCACCCCAACCCCCACATCCACCCCAATCCCCCTTCCCCCTCTTTTTACCCCCCCTCCACCCCCATTTGTGCCACCTCCGTGCGCACATTTAGTAGCCGCCGAGCGTTGATTGGTGACGCAGTTCACCGATTAACACTCGTGCTCGCTTTTTTTTCCTCAGCCCCTTTGTGCCAACTCCGTACACACATCCCGCAGTCGCCAAACTTTGATAAGTGACGCAGTTCACTTATCAGAGTTTGTGCCTGCCGGTTTCCTTTTTTTTCACCCCCCTTTGTGCCACCTGACTACAACCGTACGTTCTGATCACTGATCCCTGCCCAATCCCCACATCCACCCCCATCCCCCTTCCCCCTCTTTTTACCCCCCTTTGCACCTCCTTCTGTGTGCCCATTTAACATCCATCGAGCATTCATTGGTGAAGTAGTTCACCATCAACTCTCGCGCTCGCTTTTTTCCCTCAGCCCCTTTGCTCGCTTTTTTCCCTCAGCCCCTTTGCACAACCTCTGTACACACATCCCGCAGCTGCCAAACTTTGATAAGTGATGCAGTTCACTTATCAGAGTCTGTGCCTGCCGTTTTTCCTTTTTTTTTTTTTCACCTCCCCCCCCCCCCCCCTTGCAAGACCCCTGTGCGCACATCAAGCAGCGGCCAAACTTTGATAAGTGAAACAGTTCTTTTATCAGAGCTGGGCTTGCTGTTTTAGACACTTTTATCTTTTTTGTCATCTCCGTGCGCACATCCAGCAGCCGCCGAATTTTGATAAGTCACGCAAGTTCACTTATCAGAGCTAGGGCATGCTGTTTTATATTTCTCTTTTCACAGTTTTTTTCTCTCCTTTTAGCATTTTCTTTTCAGATAATAGTTTGCACAAATCACTATCCCCCCACACATACACATACAGTTATCAATAAAGTATACCCAATCACCATATTCACACAAAAGTGTCCCGCTCGTCCCGTTCGTCCCAACAGCGCTATTCATTGGAGGAGGCATATTCTTTCCTTGCCTCCGACAATGATAGCGAGGGAGAGGATCCCACTTTTCTTTACTTTTCTGATTCTTCATCCTCATCCTCTTCTTCCTCCTCCTCCTCCTCATCTTCCTCCTCGGGTCCTGCGGAACCGCCACGCAGACGCCCCACATGGGGATCGTGAAGAAGCCAGAAGTTAGGCATATTGAAGTGTAGATATTTTATATAACACTCCAGTGTTCCAAATGGTCATGGTTTGGAAGTGTTTTGAGGCCATCCATAAGTTCCTGCATTATTCCGATAATGCACAGTGTCCCGCACGAGATGACCCCAACTTTTACCGTCTGTTCAAAGTCATCGAACACTTCAACAAAAAGTTTTCTGAAGTGTACGTGCCCAAAAGGGACATCTGCGTGGATGAGACCTTGGTCCATTTTAAGGGGAGGCTCGGATTCCGTCAATACCTGCCCAACAAGAGGGCCAGGTACGGAATCAAACTCTACAAGCTGTGTGAGAGTACCTCAGGGTACATCCACAGGTTTAGAGTGTACGAAGGGAAGGACACCAGGATTGAACCCCCCGAGTGTCCTCCTGTCCAGGGAGTGAGTGGGAACATTGTGTGGGATTTGGTGCACCCACTGCTTGATAAAGGTTATCACCTCTATACTGATAACTTTTACATCAGCGTCCCACTCTACAAATCCCTCTCTGCGCGAGGTACCTCAGCCTGCAGTACTGTCTGCAAAAATCAGAGAGGCCTCCCAAAGACGCTACTTGGGCAGATGCTCAGAAAAGGTGAGAGCAAAGCCCAATGTAGCGACCACCTGCTGGTGGTCAAGTACAAGGACAAGAGGGATGTCCTTCTCTTGACCACTATACACGGTGATGGCAGCTCCCTCAGCACTGTACAGGGTACCTCTACACAGGTCTGCAAACCGGACTGTGTACTGGGGTACAACAAAAGCATGGGGGGCGTTGATCTCTCTGATCAACTCCTCCAACTGTACAGTGCTTTGAGAAAGGCCAAGGTGTGGTGCAAAAAGCTAGCCATGCACATTGTACAAATTTGCAATGCTCAACGCTTTCCTGCTGTCACGATGTGCACGCCACACCAATACTTCATACCTTCAGTTCCCGGAGGTATTGCTTAAGGCCCTGATTTTTGGTACTCCGGAAGAAGGAGAGAGCCCCATTACTTCCGGAACTGAAGGTGTTCGTATCGTACCAGGCCAGCATTTTCTGGGGGTGGTCCCGCCAACTGGAAGAAAAGGTAAGCTGCAAAAAAGGTGCCGAGTGTGTTACAAAAGGGGAATATGCAAGGACACCATTTATCAATGCGACACCTACCCCAAAAACCTGGCCTGTGTATGAAGGATTGCTTCAAATTGTACCACACCTCCATGCACTACTAATTTACTTTACAGGAAACCGTACATTAGTTCCAAAAAGGGGGCACATCTAGATAAGTTCCTTGGGGGTCTAGGATCCAAAATGATGTCACTTGTGTTAGGTCTCAAGTTCCCACTTCTGCACAGGGAGAATCTCGAGCCATCTCCGCTGCGGTCTCCCATTCTTATCCAGCCGCAGTGGAGTCTGCTCAGCAGGGACGTCGGTCCCAGCGTCTTGCTCAGTCTCACTCTGTACAGAGTGTTACTGCTGCTTCTTCAGCTTCTGCCATTAAAGCCAGTGCTGGTCAGCAGCGAGCGGACTTCTCTGGGACTAAGTCCTTGTCTGCACACACTGAGCATGCCCAGGGCAAGATCTCCCATTGGAGATCGAGGGTCATGTGCTCAGGCCCTGCAGCACATTCCATTGGTCCTCTTGGCAGGTCTTGGAAGGGCAAAGTTTCTATGGCCACTTCCTGTGCTGCAACTATATAAACTGCGCATGACCGCACGGCCATGCGCTAGTGTACATTTGCATACGTGTGTTTGTTGTGAGTGCAAGTCGTCCTTGGATACCCCTTCCCTATTGAATGTCTGTTCGCGGAAGATGTATGGTTGCTATCTAGCGCCCGACTTATCCTACAGCATGAATCACACATTACAGCGTCCAGTTGCTGTGACCGCCAGTATGGCGCCGTGCACTTCCTCTGTGCTTTCCTTACCCAAGCCTGGGTGGTAAGTGGCGTTCCTCAGTGCGGCACCGCATGCACTCTTGTGCCCTAATATTGTTATTTAGCCTCCTTACACACCCAGTTGCGGTGTTGTGCCAGCAAGGGTCTAATCGGACTTCAATCCTAGTTGGGGTTGAGTTCGCTGACTACTTGCTCGCGCTCTATGTGCGGTACCGCGATCCTGTGACGCAACAGGATCGCTTCCTTCACGCTGGGTGAAGTTTAACCCACATGTGTATACTTATGAGTACCGCCATATAGTCCGTCATTACTTGGGAGCAGGTTCCATCTCTGCACGGTGGACCCCGGGCTGCGAACGCACCATACTCTATCTGTCTTAGTATTTGGTGCGTTCCGCTAGCCCTAACATTACACTAGCGCCAGGGTCTGGCTAGTAATGACGGACAAACAGCAATCCTTGCGGTATATCCAGCAGCTGGAGGGTAGGTTGGCGGCTCTTGAGAGCGCAACCTCAGCTGTGGATGTTACCGCAGTTGCTGTACAGGCTGCTAGCGTGGCTGCAGCAACCCTGTCGATTGCCACCCCTGCTCTGACATTTTCTCGCCTCCCGCTGCCAGAAAAATTTTCTGGTGATAGCAAATTTTGTAGGGGATTTGTGAGTCAGTGCTCTATTCACCTCGAGCTCCTGGCTGCACGTTTTCCCACAGAGCGGGCTAAGGTGGGATTTATAGTGTCTCTCTTGTCGGACAGGGCGTTGGAATGGGCTACGCCGCTGTGGGAGCGTGGCGATCATGTGGTGCAGAGTGCTCCGCTGTTTCTGAGCACTCTGAAACAGGTCTTTTTAGGACCTCAAGTCACCCATGATACTGCGCTCCAACTGCTGGCATTAACTCAGGGTGAGTCCTTGGTCAGTCATTTTGCCGTCCAATTCCGCACTTTAGCTTCTGAGCTGCATTGGTCAGATAAAGCTCTTATCCCCATATTTTGGAGGGGCCTGGCTGACCACGTTAAGGACGCTCTGGCCACTAGGGAGATTCCTGCCACACTGGAGGAGTTAATAACTGTCTCCACTCGAATTGACCTCCGTTTTAACGAGCGGAGGTTAGAGCGAGCCCAGTGTAGGCAGAGGTTTCGGCTGGCTCCTACCTTCGCCAAACCTCTGGAATCTCCGGTCCTGGTTCCTGAGTCACATGAGGTCAGGGAAGTGTCACAAGCGGGATCTAGGTCCCGGACCGCTTGTGCACTCAAGGTCTGTCATGTTTGCCAGCAGTCAGGTCATCTAGCCACCAGATGTTCTCAGCGGTCGAGGAAACGTCAGCGTCTAGTGGTAGTAGGTGGAGGTACACTAGACACGGCGACGTTTGCCTCTAAATTGTCCTTTAAGGGGACAATTACTATAGGCTCATTCTCCCACTCGGTAGAGCTCTGCGTGGATTCTGGGGCGGAGGGCAATTTTATGTCTTCTGCCTTCGTCCAACGTCACGCAATACCCCTGGTTATGCTAGCTCAACCAGTAACGGTACGAGTGGTGAATGGGTCGACACTGCCCTCACAGATAACACACCAGACCATCCCTTTTACTCTGTCCATGTCGCCATCTCATTAGGAGATTATATCTCTGCTCGTCATTCCTGAGGGAATTGATGAGGTCCTGTTGGGAATACCTTGGCTACGGTACCACTCTCCTCATATCGAGTGGTCCTCTGGCAGAATCCTGGGATGGGGCGAATCATACACATGATGAGAGCATTATACTGCCTCTGTACAAATCCCTAGTTAGACCGCACATGGAGTACTGTGTCCAGTTTTGGGCACCGGTGCTCAGGAAGGATATAATGGAACTAGAGAGAGTACAAAGGAGGGCAACAAAATTAATAAAGGGGATGGGAGAACTACAATACCCAGATAGATTAGCGAAATTAGGATTATTTAGTCTAGAAAAAAGACGACTGAGGGGCGATCTAATAACCATGTATAAGTATATAAGGGGACAATACAAATATCTCGCTGAGGATCTGTTTATACCAAGGAAGGTGACGGGCACAAGGGGGCATTCTTTGCGTCTGGAGGAGAGAAGGTTTTTCCACCAACATAGAAGAGGATTCTTTACTGTTAGGGCAGTGAGAATCTGGAATTGCTTGCCTGAGGAGGTGGTGATGGCGAACTCAGTCGAGGGGTTCAAGAGAGGCCTGGATGTCTTCCTGGAGCAGAACAATATTGTATCATACAATTAGGTTCTGTAGAAGGACGTAGATCTGGGGATTTATTATGATGGAATATAGGCTGAACTGGATGGACAAATGTCTTTTTTCGGCCTTACTAACTATGTTACTATGTTACTATGTTGTGGGGGTAGGTGTCAGAGGGAGTGCGTTCAGGTTGCTACTACAGAGGTACCCGCAGATCTTTCCTCTCTCCCCAAGCAGTATTGGTCTTATGCAGACGTGTTCTCCAAAAAGGCGGCGGAGATCCTTCCACCCCATCGCCCCTATGACTGTCCTATTGATCTCTTGCCTGGTGCTGAGCCTCCCCGGGGTCGGGTCTATCCGCTATCTCTCCCGGAGACGGAGGCAATGTCACAGTACATCCAGGAAAATCTGGCAAGAGGATTCATTAGGAAGTCAGTGTCACCTGCTGGGGCAGGGTTCTTCTTCATGCAGAAGAAGAATGGGGAATTGCGTCCATGCATAGACTACAGAGGTCTTAATGCCATCACCGTTAAAAATAAGTATCCTTTGCCCTTGATATCTGAGCTCTTCGATAGGCTTCGGGGAGCAAGGGTATTTACTAAACTAGATCTGCGGGGTGCTTACAACCTGATTCGCATCCGTGAGGGGGACGAATGGAAGACGGCTTTTAACACCAGGGATGGGCACTATGAATATCTGGTGATGCCCTTCGGGCTCTGTAATGCCCCAGCCGTTTTCCAAGACTTTGTGAACGATATCTTCCGGGATATGCTTTCCACCTTGGTCGTAGTCTATCTGGATGATATTCTCATCTACTCTCCAGATATTGACTCCCACCGGAGAGATGTTTGCAAAGTCTTCGACCTCTTATGGGCAAACTCCCTCTATGCCAAGTTGGAGAAGTGTATGTTTGAGCAGGAGTCCTTACCTTTCCTAGGCTACATCATCTCTGCCCAGGGATTGGCTATGGATCCTGCCAAACTACAGGCTGTGATGGACTGGCAGGAACCCCATTCTCTTAAAGCGGTGCAGCGCTTTATGGGGTTCATTAATTATTATCGCCAGTTCATTCCGCACTTCTCAACTTTGGTAGCTCCCTTGGTTGCCCTCACCAAGAAGGGGGCGAATCCCAAATTGTGGTCTGAGGAGGTCTCCAAGGCCTTTAACTCTATAAAGTCACACTTCGCTAGCACTCCCATCCTACATCGCCCCGATGTTGATAAGCCATTTATCATGGAGGTGGACGCCTCTTCTGTTGGTGCTGGAGCAGTCCTCTTCCAAAAGGATGCTCAAGGTCGGAAGCATCCTTGCTTCTTTTTCTCCAAGACCTTCTCACCAGCAGAGAGGAATTATTCCATCGGGGACAGGGAGTTGCTAGCCATGAAGTTGGCTTTCTCGGAGTGGAGACATCTCTTGGAGGGAGCACGTTTTCCCTTCCAAGTCTTCACAGACCATAAAAATTTGGTGTACCTGCAGACAGCCCAGCGGTTGAATTCTCGCCAGGCCAGATGGTCCTTATTCTTCTCCTGGTTTCATTTCACCAATTGTCACGGATTGCTGCTCCTTGGTGTCACTTATTCGTCACGTGTCTGCTCTCACACGTGACTTTGGGTTGTGCCTGCAAGGGTTAATCTATCTCCCCACTCTCCGTCCAGCATTCAACCTCTGTCCTATGCTGTAATGGGAGCATAAATCACACACCGACCCAGGCGTGGGGTTACTTGTGGGGGGTTTCTACTGTTTAGGCACATCAGATGCTTTGCAAACGGAATATGATGCCTGCAGAACATTCCATCAAAGTCTGCATTCCAAAACGTCACTACTTCACTTTCGCGCCCCGTGTGCCCAAACATTAGTTTTCTTCCACATGTGGGGTACCAGAATACTCAGCACAAACTGGACAACAGCTTTTGGGGTCCAATTTCTCCTGTTACCCTTGGGAAAATTAAAAATTGGGGACTAAAAGATCATTTTTGTGGGAAAAAATAGGATTTTTTATTTTCACGCCTGGGCATTATAAACTTTAGTGAAGCACCTGGGGGTTCAAAATTCTCACCACACACCTAGATAAGTTCCTTAGGTGGTCTAATCTCCAAAATTGGGTGACTTGTGGGGGTTTCCACTGTTTAGGCACATCAGGGGCTCACCAAATGCAACATGGCGTTCGATCTCAATTCCAGCCAAATTTAGCTTGAAAAAGTCAAATGGCGCTCCTTTCCTTCCGAGCCCTGCCGTGCGCCCAAATAGTGGTTGCCCCCACATTTGGGGTATCAGTGGACTCAGAACAAATTGGACAACAACTTTTGATGTCTATTTTCTCATTTTACCCTTGGGAAAATAAAAAAATTGTTGCTGAAATATCATTTTTGTGACTAAAAAGTAAAATGTTAATTTTTTTCCTCCACGGTGCTTCTGCTCCTGTGAAACACCTGAAGGGTTAATAAACTTCTTGAATTTTTTTTTGAGTACCTTGAGTGCAGTTTTTAGAATGGTGTTACTTTTTTTTTTCTATCATATAGACCCCTCAAAGTGACTTCAAATGTGAGGTGGTCCCTAAAAAATGGTTTTGTAAATTTTGTTGGAAAAGTGAGAAATCACTGGTTAACTTTTAGCCCTTATAACTCCCTAACCAAAAAATTCTGGTTCCAAAATTGTGCTGGTGTAAAGTAAACATGAGGGAAATGTTACTTATTAAGTTTTTTGTGTGACTTAATTCTGTGATTTAATTGCATAAAAATTCAAATTTGGAAAATTGTGAAATTTTCAAAATTTTCGCCAAATTTCCCTTTTTTCACAAATAAACGCAGGTAATATCAAAGAAATGTTACCTCTAACATGAAGTACAATATGTCACTGGGATCCATTTGAAGCGTTCCAGAGTTAGAACCTCATAAAGGGACAGTTGTCAGAAGTGTAAAAATTGGCCCGGTCATTAACGTGCAAACCACTCTTGGGGGTAAAGGGGTTAAAGTAATGATGACCACTCGTTTTTCTTTACTTAGCTGCTTTTTTCTTGCCATAATACAAATTCTAACAGTCTATAGGACTATCAGCTGCGTATCCACCAGACTTCTGCACAACGCAACTGATGGTCCCAACCCCATTTATAAGGCAAGAAATCCCACTTATTAAACCTGACAGGGCTCACCTGTGAAGTGAAAACCATTCCCAGTGACCACCTCTTGAAGCTCATCAAGAGAATGCCAAGAGTGTGCAAAGCAGTCATCAAACCAAAAGGTGGCTACTTTGAAGAACCTAGAATATAAGACATATTTTCAGTTGTTTCACACTTTTTTATTAATTATATAATTCCACATGTGTTAATTCATAGTTTTGATACCTTCAGTGTGAATGTACAATTTTCATAGTCATGAAAATACAGAAAAATCTTTAAATGAGAAGGTGTGTCCAAACTTGTGGTCTGTACTGTATGGAGGACTATGAGGAGTGTATTATGCTATATGGAGGACTGAGGAGTGTATTATACTATATGGAGGACTGAGGAGTGTATTATACTATATAGAGGACTGTGGTGAACATTATAATATATTGAGGACTATGGGGTGTACAAAATGCTGCCTATTCATCAAGTTGTATGCATACAGGTGCTGCTCACAAAATTAGAATATCATCAAAGTTAATTTATTTCAGTTCCTCAATAGAAAAAATGAAACTCCATAACATAGTCATTATAAACATAGTGATCTATTTCAAGCATTTATTTCTGTTAATGTAGATGATTATGGCTTACAGCCAATGCAAACCCAAAAGTATTCTATAATGTTGATTTGCCTCTAATATTGCAGGTACTGATACTCTGAGACATGTGGACCTTAGATCATCAGAGTTAGCCATCTGCTATAGCACGGGATTTACATGTCACCTACACCAAGAGTGACATAATGCAGAAACGCCTCTATCAGGACTTACTTTCCAGAACACACACGTGGACTAGTAAGTGACTAAATGACCAACTATATAGTAGGTCGGAGTTCCACTGGCGAGAGCCTCGCATCACTTCACCCTGCACAGCCGCCCGTTCTTTGTACAGGAGAGTGCAGCTGCATTGAAATACGGATGTTTCAGGTGATGCAATGCAAGGATCATGCATCGCTCTCGCATAATTGGCATATAAGGGGTTCACATATATATCAAGCCCCTCTGCTGTATGGTACTGTAGAATTTACAATAGCTATAAGTCATGTAAGAAGTGAAATATGGCATTTTACTATACCTATATTTTTGTCTGCTGTATCTGTGCATCATGAATCGTGGTATGTGTTAAAGGGGGGCCACAGATTCCTTCACCCGGGGCCCTCAAAAACCTGGAGCCAGCCCTGATCCCAACCATAGCCACAACCCTAACCCTAGCCCTAACTCTAACCCTAGCCCTATCCCTAACTTTAGCCCAACTCACAGTAGCCCAACACTAACTTTATCCCAATTCAATTTAGCCCAACCCTAACTTTAGCCCAACCCTTACCCTAACTTTAGCCCAACTCACTTTAGCCCAACCCTAACCCTAACTTTATACCAACTCACTTTAGCCCAACCCTAACTTTATCCTAATTCACTTTAGCCCAACCCTAACCCTAACTTTAGCCCAACTCACTTTAGCCCAACCCTTACCCTAACTTTAGCCCAACTCACTTTAGCCCAACTCACTTTAGCCCAACCCTAACTTTATCCCAGCTCACTTTAGCCCAACCCTAACCCTAACTTTAGTCCAGCTCACTTTAGCCCAACCCTTACCCTAACTTTAGCCCAACTCACTTTAGCCCAACCCTAACTTTATCCCAACTCACTTTAGCCCAACCCTTACCCTAACTTTAGCCCAACTCACTTTAGCCCAACCCTAACTTTTTCCCAACTCACTTTAGCCCAACCCTAACCCTAATTTTAGCGCAACTCACTTTAGCCCAACTCTAACCCTAATGGAAAAATGGAAATAAATATATATTTTTTATTCCATTATTTTTACCTAAGGGGGTGATAAAAGGGGGTTTTATTTACTATTTTTTATCACTGCGATAGGGTCTATCACAGTGATCAAAATGAACCAATAGGAAAAATTTCCCATTGTTGCCAGGTGCCGGCCTGCAGATCTCGGCCAGCGCACTGCGCATATGCCCACCATTTTCATTAAATGGAAAATCTGATTTTTTTTGGGGGGGCGCTATACACTTATTCCTCAGTGCCATTAAAAAGCGGCACTGTGGTTTAAGTACCCTTAACTGCCGCCGTTAAAAGGCATATTGGTGGTCATTAAGGGGTTAATAATTGTTCTGCAATCCCATTCCTTACCAGTGGAGGCTGCTGTTGGGTTCTGCAATTGTCCTTTATGGCAGATTCTGAACTTATGGAATCCATCTGGTTTCCTGTTTGGTCCTACTTAAAGTCACATAGATTTCTCACTTATTGCTTGAGGATTGTATCTAGCTGTTAGTCTAGTTCCAGTCTCCAGCTCCTGAACTTTCTTACCCAGACTGATTTCATTTGTCTCCGGATTGTTTCCGAGTCCGACATCTCTTTTCTATGTCCCAGAACTTCTATTACCCTTTGCTGTTACTGCTCGTGCTCTTTTGGCTAATGGTTTCCAGCAGTGCTACTACAGTATCATAACAAAAGTCTTGCAAACAAAATGAATGAACTGGAAACTTATGTCGGCCCCAGAAAGCCATGACTGGGTGAGAAACGTAGAGGGTTACAATACATCCAGAAAGGACAGGAAAGACAAACAAAGGTGAAGGGGTGTGTATTTTAATTAACTTAAGACCTGTGCTCAATTTTGACATTGAAGGGAAGCTGTAACAGTGTAGAGTCAGTATCGGTTAATGTACATGGGGATGGCAATAATGGAAAGCTGGAGTTTGCTACAACCCTCCTAATATAGCTGAACAGGTAGACGGTGAAATGCTGCAACAAATTAAAAAGGTCTTAAATAAAATCCAGCCTAATAAGGACACTATTTATAATCATAATATGCAAATTTCAAAGTAATATTCAATAAAACATTTCAAAGGGGAAAAGCAAAAAGCTGGAACCTTAGAAAAGGTCAGGAGGTAGAGCAGGTGGAGAGTTACAAATATTTGGGGGTCCATTTGGATAGCAAACTGGACTGGAGATGCCACTCAGAGTTTGTCTACAAGAAGGGGATGAGCAGACTGTATTTCCTAAGGAAACTGAGGTCTTTTAATGTGTGTAGCAAAATGTTAGAAATGTTCTACCAATCTGTGGTGGCAAGTGCCATCTTTTTTGCAATCACGTGCTGGGGTAGTAGTGTGCGGGCCTCTGATGCTAATAAGCTGAATAAGATTATTAAGAAGGCAAGTTCTGCTGTGGGCTGCAATCTGGACTCTTTTGGGGAGGTAGTGGAGAAAAGAACTCTGAAAAAGTGTATGGCAATTATGAACAATAATGCACATCCACTATATGAGCTATTCATGAGACAGAAGAGCACCTTCAGCAACCGGCTTATACTCCTGAGGTGTAAGAAAGAAAAATATAGGAAATTGTTTGTGCCAACTGCCATGGGAATGTACAACAATAACATTAGGGTTAAACCACCAAGGTGAATGTCTACTTATTTCTCTACATTTCAGTTCACTTGTTGTGTATGTCCTATTCTAATGTATAATGTTCTTCTGTCAACAAACTGTCATGTCAACTATGTAATTCCTTTATGATTTTTATGATTTAAGTCGTGCTGCTGTGATACCATAATTTCCCACGGGATCAATAAAGTGTATCGTATCGTATCGTATCGTAAAAGCTGATTTCAACAAATTAAGGGAAGAGCTTAATTGTGTAAACTGGGACCATGTCATGGTAACTGGGTATATCGAACATAAATGGGGCATTTATAAGGATATACTACTAGAATCTTGTAGAAAACTTGGACCCTTTGGTAATAAAATGTCAAGGAATAAAAAGAAACCACTATGGATAAATAAGACTGCAAAAGATTAATGAGAAATAAACATAAGGCTTTCAAAATCTTGAAGGCCAAGAATACAGAAATAGCATTTCAGGAGTATAAAGATCTCAATAGAAAAATGTAAAAAAGAAATCATGCTAACAACTTAGCTACTGAAACACAAATCACCAGGAACATTAACATAAATCCCAAAAAAACATCCTAAATACATCAGTGCCAAAAAGAAAAAAACAGATGGTATCGACCCCTTACCCCTTCACGATCTTGGACATATCCAGACATCCTGGCTGGGAAGGAGTTCTCGACAATGGATGGATATGTCCTAGCCAACGCTGGGGGGGGGGGGTCCTGTGCGGTGCTCGGAAGTTCAGCAAACATTATTGCTGACACCCGTTTCTCACAGCCAGCAGTGATGCCTGCAACAACCTTGGCTGTTAAGCCCCTAAATGCAGTGATCAATATTGATCGCAACATTTTGGATGCTGGGACAGTGAGATGGCTCCCTCTCCCATCCGATTGGCACTCCAGCAATGTCATCGTGAGGGCCCAATTGTTGCCATAGTGACTTGAGGTTGTCATGACAACATCGGGGTCACCAGGCTATGGAAAACTTCTTAGGCTCTGTGCAACACTGAGGGTATGTGCACACGTCAGGATTTCTTGCAGAAATTTTCCTGACAAAAACCGGACATTTCTGCCAGAAATCCGCATGCGTTTTTACCGCGATTTTACCGCGTTTTTCACACGTTTTTGATGCGTTTTGATGCGTTTTTGGTGCGTTTTTTCCCAAATGCATAGAATTGTGGGAAAAACGCAGAAAATCCGCAAAAATAATGAACATGCTCATTTTTTTTACCGCAATGCATTTTTTAACGGAAAAAAACGCATCCATGTGCACAAAACATGCACAATGCATTCTAAATGATAGAATGCATATAATGTATGCATTTTAATGAGTTTTTATAGCGTTTTTAGCGCGAAAAAACGCGAAAAAAAACCTGAACGTGTGCACATACCCTGATAGTTATAAAAGCATTGCAAAACTGGTGCATGGAAATGCACTATACTAGCGATCAAAAGTCAAAGTCCTATAGAGGTACTAAGTAAAAAAGTAAAAAAAGTTTAAAGAAATGCAAAAATACAGTATATTTAAAAAAAAAACACAAAATAATAAAATAAATATATATTATACCAAGAAATACATATTTTTATGTAAAAAAAAAAGGTACACATTTGGTATCAGCGTGTCTGGAGCCATCTTCCCTATAAAATTGTCACACTATTTAACCTCTACAGTATATACTGTAAAAAAATAAATAAAAAAAGAGGCCAAAAATATGCTTTTTCATCATATTGCTGACCAAAAAGTGGAAAAGAAAAGGCTATTAAAAAGGTCATCTTGTCCTGCAAAAAACAAGCCACCATAATGCTCCATCAGTGGAAAAATAAAAAAAGCTCTTAGAATACAGCAAAGCAAAAATAATTATTTTTTCTATAATATAGTTTTTGTGTAAAAAGCCAGAACATAAAAAAGATATAAATGTGGTAAAAAAAATTAAAATTCATGAATTGCTAGTTTTTGTTCGTTCTGCCTCCCAAAAATTGGAATAGAAAGCTATAAAAAAGGGAAAAGTTAAATCAAAAACAGCATCTTGTCCTGCAAAAAACAAGCCCTCAAATGACTCTGTCAGCAGAAATACAGAAAAATTATAGAGCTCAAATTAAGCAATGCAAAAACTTGTCTTGCAAAAAAAGCTTCTTTTAGTGAGTGACTACAGCCAAACATGAAAAAAAAACTACATAAATCTGGTATCACTGTAATTGCAGTAACCCAAAGAATAAAGTCATCGAATCAGTTATATCGCACTGGGAATGGCGTTAAAAATAATAAATTCTTCTCCTGCTGTTGATTTGCTCATTTTGCCTTCCAAAGATTGCAGAAAGGCTTGGCTCACATTTATCCTGTGCTCTACACTGAGCGCTTACATCGGGGTTTCCATGTAAATCTCTGAAATACATGAGATGTAAGATTCCCTTTAATGAGGCACTCTAGATGGCGACTTGTCTATGATCCAGCAGTATCTTTTTAAACGTGAGTAAAACTGCAGTTAGCTACAGTTTTGTGCTTCTTTTGAAAAGTAGTAAAACATTGAACATGGGCCAGACAGAGTCAAGAGTAACTCTGCTGCCTGATTATATCGATTGGATCCCTTGGGGGTTTCATCGTAATCACGTCACACAGAAATTTAGATGGAAACCCCGATGTAGGTGGTCAGCACAGAGCGCAGGATAAACATGATCCAAAATGTTATGTAAAATGTTCCCAACAAAAGCTTCAACTCAATGCACAAAAAAGCCAGTCCCCACTCAGGTTTGTCATCTGTTAAAGGGAACCTGTCAGTAGGATTGTGCTGAGTAACCTAAAAACAGTGTCAGTTTGGTGCAGTTATACTGATTAAAATGATACCTTGTTTCATGAGATCCGCATTGTGATTGTTGTTTATTATTTATTTTCAGTTTTGAGTTAACCCCTTAACGACCGCTGATACACCTTTTATCGGCGGCAGTTAAGGGTACTTAAACCATAGCGCCATTAGGTGCTGAGGAAAAGTTGTATAGCGCCCCCAAGAGTTGGAATTTCTCCAGGGTCTCGGCTGCTGGGGGTAGCAGAGACCCCAGAGAACATGATTCGGGTCAGTTTTTACCTGTCCCGGTATTGCAATTGGCATTATTAATGGTATAACGGCAACCACAAAAAAAGTCAGATTTTCCATTTCGTTTCACTCTCCTCTGATGTGATCACTCATCAGAGGAGAGAGAAATAGGGTCCCCCAAGCCCCCTTCAGTACCTTCCGGTGTCCCTGGACCCTCCTGCTTCCCCCCACAGCTGCCGACATCTTCTTCTGGGAAGAAAATGATGTGTGCATGCGCCATGTTCCGGACGAAATCGGCTGGCCTGCACCTGGCAGCAATAGGAGATTTTTCCTATCAGTTCATTTTGGTCACAGTGATCAAAATAAAAAAAATAGTAAACCAACCCCCCTTTATCACCCTTTTAGTTAGGGAAAAATAATAACATTAAAAATGTATTTATTTCTATTTTCCCATTAGGGTTAGAGTTCTGCTAAAGTGATTTGGGCAAAAGGTAGGGTTAGGGTTGGGGCTAAAATTAGGGTTAGGGTTGGGGCTAAAGTTAGGGTTAGGGCTAAAGTTAGGGCTAGGGTTTGGACTAGGGTTAGGGTTGGGACTAGGTTTAGGGTTGGGACTAGGTTTAGGGTTGGGGCTAGGTTTAGGGTTGGGGCTAGGTTTAGCGTTAGCATTGGGGTTAGGATTGGGATTAGGGTTGGGATTAGGGTTAGGGTTTGGATTAGAGGCAGGGGTGTGCTATGGTTAGGTTTGTGGTTTGGGTTATGGTTAGGGTTGTGATTAGGGTTAGGGGTGTGTTGGGGTTAGGGTTATGGTTAGGGTTGGGGTTAGAATTGGGGGGTCACATTGGGCACATCAGGGACTCTCCAAATGCGACATGGCATCTGATCTCAATTCCAGCCAATTCTGCATTGAAAAAGTCAAAAGGCGCTCCTTACCTTCCGAGCTCTGCTGTGTGATACCCCCACTTATTGGGTATCGGCATATTCAGGAGAAATTGCATAACAAATTTTGTTGTCTATTTTCTCTTTTAACACTTGTGAAAACAAAAAAATTTGGTTCTGAATTAAAATGTTTGTGAAAAAAAGTTAAATGTTCATTTTTTCCTTCCACAGTGCTTCAGTTCCTGCGAAGCCCCTGAGGTCCAGTCACCACAGAGGTAATGCACCTCAGATGAGGTGTGGTGCTCCGCTCTCGGGTAAGGAGGGGCATAATCCAGAACCCACACACTTATATCCAACACCAGACCTCTCAAGGCCAAGGAGGGACTAGGTAGAGGGCATGGGTGGAGAAAGTGGAGAGAGTGAGAGTTAGAGGGGTTGTCATGGAAACAGTAGGAGGAATCAGGCAAGGTCTAGAAGGTTAGTCAGTCTGTGGGGAGGAGAGCAGAGCAGATGTGAGAGAGAGTTGGAGTTGGGAACTTGAGCAGAAAGGAGCTCGTCCCATCACAAGAGAAGAGAAAGAAAAGTTCCAGAGAGTGAAAGAGGAAGAAGGGGTCATAGGGGCATGGGTAGTGAGGAATCCACCCGTGGGCCCGCATCCATGCCAACCATAGTTGGGTGGAGGGAACTGGTCTCAGTTAAGGGATCGGCCCTAGTCTAGTGGAGAACTACATGGCTCAGCTAGCAAACCAGAGGCTGAGGTGACTCCATGTGCCACAGCCACATCCACACATATTTGCTGAAAAGGCAGCCACATAGGACCAAGGGGACAAGAAAGACATCACCTGGCAAGATCAGAGGCTGCTGGCTTTTGTGACACTGTGTGTTAAGGAGCAGGGCAGGAGAGGTGGGGGCCAGCGCAGCAAGACAACCAGGAAAGGAACATAAGAAGGGGGTTGTGGCAAAGTGTACCCCAAATTTCCTGATAGCTGGCTGGGCCACAGACCCGGAGAACACAGCACCCCGGTTGGGGACTGCATCTAAGAACTGCAAGTAAAAGTGTGGAAACTGCAAGCTGCTGTGTCCTCTGAATTATTACTATGCCCTACACTACAATATCCATCATCACCATCTTTAACAATCTAAATGCCCTGAGACTAAGCTCTACCTGTGGAGAGCTGTAACAACTCTGCAGCATCACCATAAGCCCCAGCAGTTTCTTTAAGCAGCATCGGACCTCCATAGCCGAGTACCACAGGTGGCGTCACAAACAATTCCCCTATAAACTTTATTTCCCCTTTAATTGACTTTTATTGTCCTGGTGGGCGCTCCATAAAGGGTTGTGTACTGCTCACATTGATGTGCCATCTGTTGTGAATTCTGTGGCAGAGCTCCCTCCTGTGGTCACAAGTGGTACTTCGGCTGATTCTCTCTGAGCTTCTGTTGGTGGAGGGAAGTGGTACTGCGGCTTCTGAGTTTCCTCCCTCAGGTGTTCTGGTGAGGTTGTTAGGTGCTTCTCTACTTAACTCCACCTAATGCTTTGATCCTGGCTTCCTGTCAATGTTCCAGTGTTGGACTTGCTTTTCCCTGGATCATTCCTGTGGCCTGCTGTGGCCTGCTGCTCTAAAAATGTGAAGGCGGATGCTCTGTCTAGGAGTTTTGTGCCCGACTCTCCGGGTTTGTCTGAGCCGGCGGGTATCGTCAAGGAAGGAGTAATTGTGTCTGCCATCTCCCCTGATTTGCGGCGGGTGCTGCAAAAATTTCAGGCTAATAAACCTCATCGTTGTCCAGCGGAGAGACTGTTTGTCCCTGATGGGTGGACCAATAAAGTTATCTCTGAGGTTCATTGTTCGGTGTTGGCTGGTCATCCTGGAATCTTTGGTACCAGAGAGTTAGTGGCTAGAACCTTTTGGTGGCCGTCTCTGTCGCGGGATGTGCGTGCTTTTGTGCAGTCCTGTGGGATTTGTGCTCAGGCTAAGCCCTGCTGTTCTCGTGCCAGTGGATTGCTTTTGCCCTTGCCGGTCCCGAAGAGGCCTTGGACACATATCTCTATGGATTTTATTTCTGATCTTACCGTTTCTCAAAAGATGTCAGTCATTTGGGTGGTCTGTGATCGCTTTTCTAAGATGGTCCATCTGGTACCCTTGTCTAAATTGCCTTCCTCCTCTGATTTGGTGCCATTGTTCTTCCAGCATGTGGTTCGTTTACATGGCATTCCAGAGAATATCGTTTCTGACAGAGGTTCCCAGTTTGTTTCAAGGTTTTGGCGAGCCTTTTGTGGTAGGATGTGCATTGACTTGTCTTTTTCCTCGGCTTTCCATCCTCAGACTAATGGCCAGACCGAACGAACCAATCAGACCTTGGAAACATATCTGAGATGCTTTGTTTCTGCCGATCAGGATGACTGGGTGTCCTTTTTGCCGTTGGCTGAGTTAGCCCTTAATAATCGGGCCAGCTCGGCTACCTTGGTTTCGCCATTTTTCTGCAATTCTGGGTTCCATCCTCGTTTCTCTTCAGGACAGGTTGAGTCTTCAGACTGTCCTGGTGTGGATACTGTGGTGGACAGGTTGCAGCAGATTTGGACTCATGTAGTGGACAATTTGACCTTGTCCCAGGAGAAGGCTCAACGTTTCGCTAATCGCAGACGCCGTGTGGGTCCCCGACTTCGTGTTGGGGATCTGGTTTGGTTATCTTCTCGTCATATTCCTATGAAGGTTTCCTCTCCTAAGTTTAAACCTCGTTTCATTGGTCTGTATAGGATTTCTGAGGTTCTTAATCCTGTGTCTTTTCGTCTGACCCTTCCAGATTCTTTTTCCATACATAACGTATTCCATAGGTCATTGTTGCGGAGATACGTGGCACCTATGGTTCCATCTGTTGATCCTCCTGCCCCGGTTTTGGTGGAGGGGGAATTGGAGTATATTGTGGAGAAGATTTTGGATTCTCGTGTTTCTAGACGGAAACTCCAGTATCTGGTTAAATGGAAGGGTTATGCTCAGGAAGATAATTCCTGGGTTTTTGCCTCTGATGTCCATGCTCCCGATCTTGTTCGTGCCTTTCATGTGGCTCATCCTGGTCGGCCTGGGGGCTCTGGTGAGGGTTCGGTGACCCCTCCTCAAGGGGGGGGTACTGTTGTGAATTCTGTGGCAGAGCTCCCTCCTGTGGTCACAAGTGGTACTTCGGCTGATTCTCTCTGTGAGCTTCTGTTGGTGGAGAGAAGTGGTACTGCGGCTTCTGAGTTTCCTCCCTCAGGTGTTCTGGTGAGGTCGTTAGGTGCTTCTCTACTTAACTCCACCTAATGCTTTGATCCTGGCTTCCTGTCAATGTTCCAGTGTTGGACTTGCTTTTCCCTGGATCATTCCTGTGGCCTGCTGCTCTGCATAGCTAAGTTCTTCTTTGCTATTTGTTTGCTATTTTTTCTGTCCAGCTTGTCTATTTTTTTGCTGGAAGCTCTGGAACGCAAAGGGTGTACCTCCGTGCCGTTAGTTCGGTACGGAGGGTCTTTTTGCCCCCTTTGCGTGGTTTTCTTTAGGGTTTTGTGTAGACCGCAAAGTTGCCTTTTCTATCCTCGCTCTGTTAAGAAAGTCGGGCCTCACTTTGCTGAATCTATTTCATCTCTACGTTTGTCTTTTCATCTTAACTCACAGTCATTATATGTGGGGGGCTGCCTTTTCCTTTGGGGTATTTCTCTGAGGCAAGGTAGGCTTATTTTCTGTCTTCAGGCTAGTTAGTTTCTCAGGCTGTGCCGAGTTGCATAGGCAGAGTTAGGCGCAATCCACGGCTGCCTCTAGTGTTGTTTGGAGAGGATTAGGGATTGCGGTCTGCAGAGTTCCCACGTCTCAGAGCTCGTCCTATGATTTTGGGTTATTGTCAGATCACTGTATGTGCTCTGACCGCTATGTCCATTGTGGTACTGAATTGCCTTTCATAACAGTACAGGAAGCCAAAAGTACTAATGATTCTCAATAGAGGGAAAGGAGAAGTTCTGAGACCATTTTTTTTTCTTTGCACTGTGTTTTGCCTTTTTTTTCCCCTAGACATTTGGGTGGTTCAGTACACAGGTGTAGCGATGGACATTAGAAGTCTGTCTTCATTTGTGGATCAGCTCTCGGCAAGAGTACAAAAGATTCAAGACACTATTGATCAGAAATCTATGTTAGAACCAAGAATTCCTATTCCTGATTTGTTTTTTGGAGATAGAACTAAGTTTCTGAGTTTCAAAAATAATTGTAAATTATTTCTGGCCTTGAAACCTCGCTCCTCTGGTGATCCAGTTCAACAGGTTTTGATTGTTATTTCTTTTTTGCGCGGCGACCCTCAGGACTGGGCATTTTCTCTTGCGTCAGGAGATCCTGCATTGAGTAATATCAATGCGTTTTTCCTGGCGCTCGGATTGCTGTACGATGAACCTAATTCAGTGGATCAGGCAGAGAAAAATTTACTGGCTCTTTGTCAGGGTCAGGATGAGATAGAGGTATATTGTCAGAAATTTAGAAAGTGGTCCATGCTCTTTCAATGGAATGAATCTGCGCTGGCAGCTATGTTCAGAAAGGGTCTCTCTGAAGCCCTTAAGGATGTCATGGTGGGATTTCCTATGCCTGCTGGTTTGAATGAGTCTATGTCTTTGGCCATTCGGATCGGTCGACGCTTGCGTGAGCGTAAATCTGTGCACCATTTGGCGGTATTACCTGAGCTTAAACCTGAGCCTATGCAGTGCGATAGGACTTTGACCAGAGTTGAACGACAAGAACACAGACGTCTGAATGGGCTGTGTTTCTACTGTGGTGATTCCACTCATGCTATCTCTGATTGTCCTAAGCGCACTAAGCGATTCGCTAGGTCTGCCACCATTGGTACGGTACAGTCAAAATTTCTTCTGTCCGTTACCTTGATCTGTTCTTTGTCATCGTATTCTGTCATGGCATTTGTGGATTCAGGCGCTGCCCTGAATTTGATGGACTTGGAGTATGCTAAGCGTTGTAGGATTCTCTTAGAGCCCTTGCAGTGTCCTATTCCATTGAGAGGAATTGATGCCACGCCTTTGGCCAAGAATAAGCCTCAATACTGGACCCAGCTGACCATGTGCATGGCTCCTGCACATCAGGAGGTTATTTGCTTTCTGGTGTTGCATAATCTGCATGATGTGGTCGTGTTGGGGTTGCCATGGCTACAAGCCCACAATCCAGTATTAGATTGGAAATCCATGTCGGTGTCCAGCTGGGGTTGTCAGGGGGTACATGGTGATGTTCCATTTCTGTCAATTTCGTCATCCACCCCTTCTGAGGTTCCAGAGTTCTTGTCTGATTACCGGGATGTATTTGATGAGCCCAAGTCCGATGCCCTACCTCCGCATAGGGATTGTGATTGTGCTATCAATTTGATTCCTGGTAGTAAATTCCCAAAAGGTCGATTGTTTAATTTGTCCGTGCCTGAGCACACCGCTATGCGCAGTTATGTGAAGGAATCCCTGGAGAAGGGGCATATTCGCCCGTCATCGTCACCATTAGGAGCAGGGTTCTTTTTTGTAGCCAAGAAGGATGGTTCGCTGAGACCTTGTATAGATTACCGCCTTCTAAATAAGATCACGGTTAAATTTCAGTACCCCTTGCCATTGTTATCTGATTTGTTTGCTCGGATTAAGGGGGCTAGTTGGTTCACCAAGATAGATCTTCGTGGTGCGTATAATCTGGTGCGAATCAGGCGAGGAGATGAATGGAAAACTGCATTTAATACGCCCGAGGGTCATTTTGAGTATCTAGTGATGCTATTCGGACTTGCCAATGCCCCATCAGTATTTCAGTCCTTTATGCATGACATCTTCCGAGAGTACCTGGATAAATTCCTGATTGTGTACTTGGATGACATTTTGGTCTTCTCGGATGATTGGGAGTCTCATGTGAAGCAGGTCAGAACAGTTTTTCAGGTCCTGCGTGCTAATTCTTTGTTTGTGAAGGGATCAAAGTGTCTCTTTGGTGTGCAGAAGGTTTCATTTTTGGGGTTCATCTTTTCCCCTTCTACTATCGAGATGAATCCTGTTAAGGTCCAAGCCATCCATGATTGGAGTCAGCCGACATCTCTGAAAAGTCTGCAAAAGTTCCTGGGCTTTGCTAATTTTTATCGTCGCTTCATCTGCAATTTTTCTAGTATTGCCAAACCATTGACCGATTTGACCAAGAAGGGTGCTGATTTGGTCAATTGGTCTTCTGCTGCTGTGGAAGCTTTTCAAGAGTTGAAGCGTCGTTTTTCTTCTGCCCCTGTGTTGTGTCAACCAGATGTTTCTCTTCCGTTCCAGGTCGAGGTTGATGCTTCTGAGATTGGAGCAGGGGCTGTTTTGTCGCAGAGAGGTTCTGATTGCTCAGTGATGAAACCATGCGCTTTTTTTTCCAGGAAGTTTTCGCCTGCTGAGCGAAATTATGATGTGGGCAACCGAGAGTTGCTGGCCATGAAGTGGGCATTCGAGGAGTGGCATCATTGGCTTGAAGGAGCTAAGCATCGCGTGGTGGTATTGACTGATCATAAGAACGTGACTTATCTTGAGTCTGCTAAGCGGTTGAATCCTAGACAGGCTCGTTGGTCGCTGTTTTTTGCCCGTTTTGACTTTGTGATTTCGTACCTTCCGGGCTCTAAAAATGTGAAGGCGGATGCTCTGTCTAGGAGTTTTGTGCCCGACTCTCCGGGTTTGTCTGAGCCGGCGGGTATCGTCAAGGAAGGAGTAATTGTGTCTGCCATCTCCCCTGATTTGCGGCGGGTGCTGCAAAAATTTCAGGCTAATAAACCTCATCGTTGTCCAGCGGAGAGACTGTTTGTCCCTGATGGGTGGACCAATAAAGTTATCTCTGAGGTTCACTGTGAATCAACTTTACTCTCCTGAAATTCATCTTAGCGGAGGCGCAGAATTTTAACTACAAATCTCCTTTGGAAGACATTATTTTCTCTGGTAGGTGAAGACCTGTGGATCTGCAGCAGCCGCTATCTATATGCTCTAATCTCATCCTAACCAGGTGAGCAAATTTTGGTATATATTCTCCTCTTTGTAACGTGGATAAGACCCTATTGCGCTCTTTGTCTCCCCATTGTTTTACAATAGTTATGAGAAAGTAACATACAATCCAATTCTATCCAAAGGGCCATAATGGATATATCTATGGGATAATCGCTACCATAAGATAAACTACCATAGAAAAAACACGATCAAAAACACCCGACAAAGTTTGTAATGAAAAATTTACAAATACTTTATTAAAAATGAATAAAACAGGATACGGTATTTGACAAGGCCAGGGAAGGAAGCAAAGATCACTCAGGCCACGATGTGCACAGGGAAACGGCAGGGGTACAAGCATGTGGACCATTAAAGTAGTAACAATCAATATCATAGTTCCAAAAGAGGACTCAAATGAAGTCTAATAAGTTGCACCAAGAAGGAACATATAGAACTATAACCGGCCATAACAGGAAGGGAATACCCTCACGAGGAATGTATCTAATAAATGCAACAACAGTGGCTACTTTTTTAATTATACATGATTACCTGCGCAGGCACGGAAGAACGATGGTCCACAGCGTGTACCCACCCCAGCGTCAGTGCAGCCATTAATCTATTTGCTATATGACTTTTTTGGTTATGCACCAGTTCAGATTAGATTGCTGTTTAGTCAGTTTTTCTATATCTACTATGTACTATTTTTTCTGACTTGAACGCCCCGCCCTTCACCATGCTGTGATTTTAATTACATCCTAACACAGTTGGTTCTGAGCTTCCTATATAAGCAGGCTTTACCACGTTATTAGCCATAGGTAAGTGTTCACACTAGGCAGTCAGCTCAGGTACCCATCCGTTCTGAGATTACCTTGACGATTGGTGGATGGGCTCACAACTTTTGGCCAAATCAGCACGGGTTTACTAGGGACCGTTCATGTCAGACTAATTTGATCAGTTTCTATGAAGAGGTAAGTTCCGGACTGGACCAAAGGAACCCAGTAGATGTAGTGTATATGGACTTTTCAAAAGCTTTTGATACGGTGCCACACAAAAGGTTGATACATAAAATGAGAATAATGGGGATAGGGGAAAATATGTGTAAGTAGGTTGAGAGCTGGCTCAGGGATAGGAAACAAAGGGTGGTTATTAATGGAACACACTCGGACTGGGTAGCGGTTAGCAGTGGGGTACCACAGGGGTCAGTATTGGGCCCTCTTCTTTTTAACATATTTATTTATGACCTTGTAGGGGGCATTCAGAGTAGAATTTCAATATTTGCAGATGACACTAAACTCAGCAGGGTAATCAATACAGAGGAGGACAATTTTATATTACAGGATGATTTATGTAAACTAGAAGCTTGGGCTGATAAATGGCAAATGAGCTTTAATGGGGATAAATGTAAGGTCATGCACTTGGGTAGAAGTAATAAAATGTATAATTATGTGCTTAATTCTAAAACTCTGGGCAAAACCGTCAATGAAAAAGACTTGGGTGTATGGGTGGATGACAAACTCATATTCAGTGGCCAGTGTCAGGCAGCTGCTACAAAGGCAAATAAAATAATGGGATGCATTAAAAGTGGCATAGATGCTCATGAGGAGAACATAATTTTACCTCTATACAAGTCACTTGTTCGACCACACTTAGAATACTGTGCACAGATCTGGTCTCCGGTGTATAAGAAAGACATAGCTGAACTGGAGCGGGTGCAGAGAAGAGCGACCAAGGTTTTTAGAGGACTGGGGGGTCTGCAATACCAAGATAGGTTATTACACTTGGGGCTATTTAGTTTGGAAAAACGAAGACTAAGGGGTGATCTTATGTTAATGTATACATATATGAGGGGATAGTACAAAGACCTTTCTGATGATCTTTTTAATCATAGACCTGAAACAGGGACAAGGGGGCATCCTCTACGTTTGGAGGAAAAAAGGTTTAAGCATAATAACAGACGCGGATTCTTTACTGTAAGAGCAGTGAGACTATGGATCTCTCTGCCGTATGATGTTGTAATGAGTGATTCATTACTTACATTTAAGAGGGGATTGGATACATTTCTGGAAAAGTATAATGTTACAGGGTATATACACTAGATTCCTTGATAGGGCGTTGATCCAGGGAACTAGTCTGATTGCCGTATGTGGAGTCGGGAAGGAATTTTTTTCCCCAAGGTGGAGCTTACTCTTTGCCACATGGGTTTTTTTTTGCCTTCCTCTGGATCAACATGTTAGGGCAAGTTAGGTTAGGCTATGGGTTGAACTAGATGGACTTAAAGTCTTCCTTCAACCTTAATAGCTATGTAACTATGTATATCTTGTGCTAAGAATCTCATGTGTTTTTTCATATATTTCACAAGCCATTATGCTATTCCCATTTCATGTATCCCACATTTCCTTGCTCTAGCACAGATTAATTTTCAGTGCAGCCATTAATCTATTTGGTCTTGATATGACATGGCTCCCCAAACCATTACTGATTGTGGAAACTTCACACTAGACGTCAAGAAGCTGGGATTGTGTGCCTCTCCACTCTTCCTCCGGACTTTGGGACCTTGATTTCCAAAGGTCCATCACCTTGGACCACTGAGCAACAATCCAGTTCTTTTTCTCCTTGGCAAGGGTAAGACACTTCTGGCGTTGTCTATCGGCCATGAGTGGCTTGACACAAAAAATGCGACACTTGTAGCCCATGTCCTGGATACATCTGTGTGTGGTGGCTCTTGAAGTAATGACTCCAATAGCAGTCCACTTCTTGTGAATGTCTCCCAAATTTTTGAATGATCTTTTCTTAACAATCCTTTCAAGGCTGTGGTTATTCCAATTGCTTGTGCACCTTTTTTTACCACACTTTTTCCTTCACTTCACCTCATTAGGGAGCAGAGCCTGGGCAGCCTTGCCCAGGTCAAAGTGCATGCAGCAGTGAGAACCGACAGTCGGTCAGCCATGAGGATAGATATGCTATGGCAGGAAGGGGCCCCAGGCTGAGGATCGTGCCGACAGGCACCAGCTTAACAAGGACCATCCTAAGAAGGATCCTTAGTCTACGACTGGGGCAGGAGTAGCCGAGATGGCGTTCCTGGCACCTTTCCCTATTGTAACCAGGCAAGGGGATGGCAGAGAGCTGGTGACACTGGAAATATGGATGAGACAGAGATTGTATAGAATTAAGGTCGGGATTGCCGAAAGAAGAGAGATAGAGGCTGCCTGGAAGGCAGGGAAAGATCAGGAGTAGGGTTGAGCGACCTTGACCTTTTTAGAGTCGAGCCGTGTTTCGCGAAACCCGACTATCTTAGAAGTCGAGTCGAGTGGAATCGGCCGATTATCGCGAAAAGTCGGGGATCGACCGAAACACGAAACCCAATGCAAGTCAATGGGGGAGCATAGTCGGCAGTGAGTGGAGGCCAGGAAAACACCTACACTGCCCGTTTTAATGGCAAAAACATCCATTCTTGTTACAGAAGCTTGTCAATCGTAATTTACCTTATAATAATTGGAAGGCATTGGAAATTGGGGGTCATTTGGCTAAAGTTTGGGGGGTAGGGCTGGTTCAAGTAATTAGTGGGCCCAGGAAATCTGGAACACGTCACGGCAGTGGAGCAGGGAGAGGTAAGTATTTCAACTTTGCAAGTGCTGTTATCCTGAGCAAGCAGGGGGGGCCCACTAGTTGGCATTGGCACTGGCACAGGGCCCCTCAAAGTACAGCGGTGTGTTTGCACGGCGGGGGCGCCTCCCACCGGCAGCAACACTTTTGTGTACTATGAGAGGCCCTGTGCCAGTGACGTCGCCAACTAGTATTCCTCCCCCCACCTGATGAAGGAACCTGCACTTTCATCTGCACCTTCCTCTTTGTCCCCGTGTAAGGTGGTATGGTATGCGGGAAGGGGGACCTGACTTTCAGCAGGGTCACAATCTTGCTGTGTAGCGTGCACGGGGAATTTTGCGTTATGGGTCAATGTACCAGCAGACTCATCTATCACTGGCTGGGCAATGGGCAGGATGAGGAGGAAACACAAATATAGGCCCAAAGAATAAAGTTGGCTAAATGCAGTTCAAAATTGGTAACAAAGGACTAACCAGGGGGCATTGCAGTGGAGGACAACTGGAATGAGAGGCTGACACAGAGAGTAGGCCCAAATCAGTAAGTAGTCGAAATGCAGTTCAAAATTGGCAACCGTAGTAAACAGGCGGCACAGCTTTGTTCAGTGGAGGAGAACAGCAAGGAGTGGCAGACACCGATAGTAGGCCCCAACCCAACTAGTAGGCCAAATGCAGTCTAACATTAACAACTACTTAACGAGAGCCTGAAAATGGAATTTCAGGACAGGAAACCAGGAGAACAGCAAGGAGCGGCAGACACTGTTAGTAGGCCCCAAACCAACTAGTACGCCAAATTCAGTTGTTCCATTTAACCACTATTTAACAAGAGCCTGAAGATAGAAGCTCAGGAAAGGCAACCTGGAGAACACCTTGGAGTGGAACACACCGTCTCTACACCCCATACCCAATTTGTAGGCCTAATGCAGTGTAGTTTCCAACAACTACTAAACGAGAGCATTAAGATCGAAGCAATGGCGAGGAAACCTGGGGAACACCTTGGAGTGGAACACACCATCTCTCTACACCCCATACCCATTTTGTAGGCCTAATGCAGTGTAGTTTCCAACAACTACTAAACGAGAGCCTGAAGATAGAAGCTCAGGAAAGGCAACCTGGAGAACAACTTGGAGTGGAACACACCGTCTCTACACCCCATACCCAATTTGTAGGCCTAATGCAGTGTAGTTTCCAACAACTACTAAACGAGAGCATTAAGATCGAAGCAATGGCGAGGAAACCTGGGGAACACCTTGGAGTGGAACACACCATCTCTCTACACCCCATACCCAATTTGTAGGCCTAATGCAGTGTAGTTTCCAACAACTACTAAACGAGAGCCAGAAGATCGAAGCAATGGAGAGGAAACCTGGGGAACACCTTGGAGTGTAACACACCATCTCTCTACACCCCATACCCAATTTGTAGGCCTAATGCAGTGTAGTTTTCCACAACTACTAAACGAGTCGGAAGACCGAAGCAATGTGGACGAAACCTGGGGAACACCTTGGAGTGGAACACACCATCTCTCTACACCCCATACCCAATTTGTAGGCCTAATGCAGTGTAGTTTTCTACAACTACTAAACGAGAGTCGGAAGACCGAAGCAATGTGGATGAAACCTGGGGCACACCTTGGGGCGGCAGACACCGTTAGTAGGCCCTACCAAAGTTGTACCCCCAATGCAGTTTTAAAATTCCTAGAGGCTGAAAACAAGACTATTGACGCTCAGCTTTTTTCAAAAGAACACAGCTGAATTGAGTGGCGCAGACAGACACAGGTAGTAGGACTTAAACCAAAAATGTGGCTCACTGCAGCTTAAAAAAGGTAACAGGGGTACACAGGCAGCATTGCTCTGGGCAGTGGAGGACAATTTCAATAGTGGACCGCAGACAGACTTTGTACGCCTACTATTAAAAAAAGGATGCTCTATGCAATAAAAAATAGGTTCCAGGGGTACACGGGCAGCAGTGGTCTGGTCAGTGTAGGAGTAGTAGAAAGAAGGGACCGCAGACAGGCTTAAAAGGCCTAACATAACAAAATAGGGCTGTTGGCAATTTAAAATTGGTTCCAGGGGTACACGGGCAGCAGTAGAATGGTCAGTGGAGGCCTTGTGGAAGGAGGGACCGCAGACAGGCTTCAAAGGCCTAACAAAAAAAAATTGGGCTGTAGGCAATTTAAAATTGGTTCCAGGGGTACACGGGCAGCAATCGTCTGGTCAGTGTAGTAGTAGTAGAAAGAAGGGACCGCAGACAGGCTTTGAAGGCCTAACATAACAAAATAGGGCTGTTGGCAATTTAAAATTGGTTCCAGGGGTACACGGGCAGCAATGGTCTGGTCAGTGTAGTAGTAGTAGAAAGAAGGGACCGCAGACAGGCTTCGAAGGCCTAACATTAAAAAAATTGGGCTGCAGGCAATTTAAAATTGGTTCCAGGGGTACACGGGCAGCAGTAGAATGGTCAGTGGAGGCCTAGTGGAAGGAGGGACCGCAGACAGGCTTCAAAGGCCTAACATAAAAAAATTGGGCTGTAGGCAATTTAAAATTGTTCCAGGGGTATACGGGCAGCAGTAGAATGGTCAGTGGAGGCCTTGTGGAAGGAGGGACCGCAGACAGGCTTTGAAGGCCTAACATAAAAAAATTGGGCTGTAGGCAATTTAAAATTGGTTCCAGGGGTACACGGGCAGCAATGGTCGGGTCAGTGTAGTAGTAATAGAAAGAAGGGACCGCAGACAGGCTTCGAAGGCCTAACATAACAAAATAGGGCTGTTGGCAATTTAAAATTGGTTCCAGGGGTACACGGGCAGCAATGGTCTGGTCAGTGTAGTAGTAGTAGAAAGAAGGGACCGCAGACAGGCTTCGAAGGCCTAACATAAAAAAATTGGGCTGCAGGCAATTTAAAATTGGTTCCAGTGGTACACGGGCAGCAGTAGAATGGTCAGTGGAGGCCTTGTGGAAGGAGGGACCACAGACAGGCTTCGAAGGCCAGTAGTAGTGTATAATTCAGATTATTCGTCAAACTCAATCTGACAGGTGCCCCGCCCCCTATCAAAGTGTGTAACCCCTCCCCTCCCCTTGCCTGACGGCTGGTATCCAGCTGTCCCTCCTTGTTTGATTCCCCCTTTTGATATAGTTTAATATAGTTTAATTTGTTGTAGTTTTGATATTATTCCCATATTTTGTGGAATAACACATGTTTATAATTATAGCCTAGTCGTGTATTTATTTTACACGTGGTTTATAACACCTTTCTCATTTGTTTTATAATAGATTTTATACGTATCCCCGAGTTTGATTCTGTAAGCTTTTGTTTTATTCACAGTGTATTCATATAGTGGAGAACTTAAAGCTGTTTATATGTGTCTCATTCAGCTGTGTTAGTTATTTTCTTAGAGCTTAGTTGCTGTTGTTACTAATTTGGGAGTAAAGTACTTTTTAGTCTCTATGGGGATTATATTTAGCAGTTCCTGCTGTTTTCCCATTTAGAGCATAGGTTTTTTCTTCCATTTCACATATGCACATATGGCAATATAAGGCCATCTCGTATTATGCCTCATTTGTATACGTTATGATTCTGCTGTGTGTTGTTCCTAGCGTTTGTTTTTATGTTAGAATTTTTCTGCTATTGACTATTTTTAATTATTGTTAATAAATAATATTTTTTATTCTATGTATTTTGTCATTTGCCTCTTAATTCCTATCATATGAAGTGATGGGAAATTGGTTTAGAGATGAATTACTGGAGGTGTGCTTTACACTATTTATGGACATATGATATGATTTCAGTGTAGGAGTAGTAGAAAGAAGGGACCGCAGACAGGCTTCAAAGGCCTAACATAACAAAATAGGGCTGTTGGCAATTTAAAATTGGTTCCAGGGGTACACGGGCAGCAGTAGAATGGTCAGTGGAGGCCTTGTGGAAGGAGGGACCGCAGACAGGCTTCAAAGGCCTAACATAAAAAAATTGGGCTGTAGGCAATTTAAAATTGGTTCCAGGGGTACACGGGCAGCAATCGTCTGGTCAGTGTAGTAGTAGTAGAAAGAAGGGACCGCAGACAGGCTTTGAAGGCCTAACATAACAAAATAGGGCTGTTGGCAATTTAAAATTGGTTCCAGGGGTACACGGGCAGCAATGGTCTGGTCAGTGTAGTAGTAGTAGAAAGAAGGGACCGCAGACAGGCTTCGAAGGCCTAACATTAAAAAAATTGGGCTGCAGGCAATTTAAAATTGGTTCCAGGGGTACACGGGCAGCAGTAGAATGGTCAGTGGAGGCCTAGTGGAAGGAGGGACCGCAGACAGGCTTCAAAGGCCTAACATAAAAAAATTGGGCTGTAGGCAATTTAAAATTGTTCCAGGGGTATACGGGCAGCAGTAGAATGGTCAGTGGAGGCCTTGTGGAAGGAGGGACCGCAGACAGGCTTTGAAGGCCTAACATAAAAAAATTGGGCTGTAGGCAATTTAAAATTGGTTCCAGGGGTACACGGGCAGCAATGGTCGGGTCAGTGTAGTAGTAATAGAAAGAAGGGACCGCAGACAGGCTTCGAAGGCCTAACATAACAAAATAGGGCTGTTGGCAATTTAAAATTGGTTCCAGGGGTACACGGGCAGCAATGGTCTGGTCAGTGTAGTAGTAGTAGAAAGAAGGGACCGCAGACAGGCTTCGAAGGCCTAACATAAAAAAAATTGGGCTGCAGGCAATTTAAAATTGGTTCCAGGGGTACACGGGCAGCAGTAGAATGGTCAGTGGAGGCCTTGTGGAAGGAGGGACCGCAGACAGGCTTTGAAGGCCTAACATAAAAAAATTGGGCTGTAGGCAATTTAAAATTGGTTCCAGGGGTACACGGGCAGCAATCGTCTGGTCAGTGTATTAGTAGTAGAAAGAAGGGACCGCAGACAGGCTTCGAAGGCCTAACATAACAAAATAGGGCTGTTGGCAATTTAAAATTGGTTCCAGGGGTACACGGGCAGCAATGGTCTGGTCAGTGTAGTAGTAGTAGAAAGAAGGGACCGCAGACAGGCTTCGAAGGCCTAACATAAAAAAATTGGGCTGCAGGCAATTTAAAATTGGTTCCAGTGGTACACGGGCAGCAGTAGAATGGTCAGTGGAGGCCTTGTGGAAGGAGGGACCACAGACAGGCTTCGAAGGCCAGTAGTAGTGTATAATTCAGATTATTCGTCAAACTCAATCTGACAGGTGCCCCGCCCCCTATCAAAGTGTATCAAAGTGTGTAACCCCTCCCCTCCCCTTGCCTGACGGCTGGTATCCAGCTGTCCCACCTTGTTTGATTCCCCCTTTTGATATAGTTTAATATAGTTTAATTTGTTGTAGTTTTGATATTATTCCCGTATTTTGTGGAATAACACATGTTTATAATTATAGCCTAGTCGTGTATTTATTTTACACGTGGTTTATAACACCTTTCTCATTTGTTTTATAATAGATTTTATACGTATCCCCGAGTTTGATTCTGTAAGCTTTTGTTTTATTCACAGTGTATTCATATAGTGGAGAACTTAAAGCTGTTTATATGTGTCTCTACTGAACACTATGGTGAACATTAACTAAATGTTTATTTTCACAAACAGAGAATCTGCTGTGGGTATTTGCAGTGTATTCATATAGTGGAGAACTTAAAGCTGTCTATTTGTTTTTGTAAATGGTGAACACTAACTAAATGGTGAACATTACCTAAATTAGGTTAACTGCGGTTCAGAGGTTCATAACACCTAGGTCAATTGTTGTTGTATTTGCGTACCCAATAAATGTTTATTTTCACAAGCAGAAGAGGCAGCTTTTCTCTTTGTACATGTATTGTACCTGAATTGATATTTGCTTTCTCTTTTTTGTGTCCTGAAGATGGCATCTGAGAAGTTATTTGTTATCTACTGAGGGCATTGTAAGTTGTGTTTATTCACATTGTACCAGATTTTCTCCTTGTGGCTGCCTTATATACACAGAAGAGATATGCACCAATGTCAATCTGAGAAGTTATTTGTTATCTACTGAGGGCATTGTAAGTTGTGTTTATTCACATTGTCGCAGATTTTCTCCTTGTGGCTGCCTTATATACACAAACAGAAGAGTTACTGGACAACTTATTTCTGATATATATATATATATATATATATATATATATAATATGCACCAATGTTACAACACAAGCTATAATATAACCCAATGTTACAACACAAGTAAGAAGCGGCGTGTTTTATACGAATAAAAACCAAAGACACGATATTGTAAAAATGTAAAAAAAATTTATTTCTCACAATAAAACAGCATCTCAAAGAGCAATCCTACATCCTTGTATTTGCGTACCCCATAAATGTTTATTTTCACAAACAGTAGAGGCAGCTTTTTTTGTTTGTACATGTATTGTACCTGAAGGTTATCTGCGGGGCATTTGTCCAGGCATGTTTATAATTATAGCCTAGTCGTGTATTTATTTTACACGTGGTTTATAACACCTTTCTCATTTGTTTTATATTAGATTTTATACGTAGCCCGAGTTTGATTCTGCACGCTGTGTTTTATTCAGTGTATTCATATAGTGAATAGGGCTGGTGTTTCTGTATGCAATCCTACATCCTGTTATGTGAAAAGTATTCTCATATTATATCAGTATTTCTTTTTATATTTTATTAACAGTGTATCCATATAGTGAATAGGGCTGGTGTTTCTGTATGCAATCCTACATCCTGTTATGTGAAAAGTATTCTCATATTATATCAGTATTTCTTTTTATATTTTATTCACAGTGTATCCATATAGTGAATAGGGCTGGTGTTTCTGTATGCAATCCTACATCCTGTTATGTGAAAAGTATTCTCATTTTGCATCTTATAAACTACAACCAGAGTTTTCACATGTTATTCAACATCATTAACACACCCAGCTGTTTATTTTATATCCTATTGCTAAAATGTTTCTCTAAAATCTTCTTGGCTGCACCAAAACACGTAAGAAACAAATGTACAACTTTTAGCGCTGCAGCATCCGCAGATATTATTTCGGCGTTCTTTAATTCTACATTATTTTATCACACATTAATTTCACAACTTTTATATGATATTTATAACACATTCTCATTTATAAGGGATTTATAACACAATATTGTAAAATCATTTATTGGTTCGCGGCCTTACTAATAGCCTTTGAAAATAAATTCAGCATTATTATTCTATGCTGTGACATTTTTTATTCTGCAGCAACCTGTTTAGTAAAAATTCAGCATTCTTTTTATATCTTTGGTTTATATTATATTAGCTTTTTGTCATAGGTCAGGGATTTTTTGCACTTTATTAATATGTGGTTATTAGTCATTTAGGTATCCAGCTGGCCCTCCTTGTTTGATTTCCCCTTTTGATATCGTTTATATAACACATGTTTATAATTATAGCCTAGTCGTGTATTTATTTTACACGTGGTTTATAACACCTTTCTCATTTGTTTTATATTAGATTTTATACGGGTCTCAATACTTATGTCCGTGTGATATTTCAGTTTTTCTTTTTAATAAATTCGCAAAAAATCTACATTTCTGTTTTGTTCAGGCATGATGTCGTGCAGGGTGTACATTAATGTATATATATATATATATCTCAGAATACAACTGAATAGTATTGCTAATTAGGCCATATAAATAGAAAATTATGTAGAAACCCAAAGTTTTGATAAGTATGAAAATACACCAATATTAACTATTTGTGCTATTTTAGGCGTAAATTTGTCCTATATGTATAGCAGTCAGGAGTTGGGGCGATGAAATATGTGTTACAAGCGTAGTGAATTGCAGATATATTCTACAGTGTATGTCATTTTGAGAAATGTGTGGCATAACAATTACCTATTACGGCCACATTTCTATGCAGTGTATTTTAGATCCAGTGTTTCTGGCTGCAGACTGTAATGTGTAAGGTATTCTCATTATTATATATTGTATTTTATAACACACCATGCCGTTTATATAATAATCACAGTTGTGTCTCTACAGGACAACGTGGCTTACAAAGACATTTCAATAATATAAGTGTGAAACTGACAGGCAAGCACAGCTGTGTCTCTACAGGACATGCTGGTCACTAGACAGCCAGAGTTTCTGTGGGGGAGATATACTAACAGAGGTTCTGTTGACCCAAAAAACCGGTGTAGAACGTACACAGAGAGCAACTTACAATATTTACTAAGGTAGCGGAAATGAGTTTACTGCAGTTATCAGAGCATTGTATTTTATTTGACAGCCACAAGTCACACAGGTCATGATGATAGTGTATCTGCAGCATGTTATTTGGAAATAAAGAATCCTTTTTTGTATTCGCCCGCATTTTATATAAAATCTGCATAAAAAAAATCTTCTTGGCTACACCAAAACACGTAAGAAACAAATGTATAACTTTTAGATCTACCGCATCCGCAGATATTATTTCAGCGTTCTTTACTTCTACATTATTTTAGCACATATTAATTTCACAACTTTTATATGATATTTATAACACTCATTTTATATGAGTTTTCTAACACATTCTCACGGGGATATTATATATATATATTTTGTGTTTTGCGCAATTATTTGACACTGTAATTCGCATTTTATATAAAATCTGCATAAAAAATCTTCTTGGCTGCACCAAGACATGTAAGAAACAAATGTACAACTTTTAGCGCTGCAGCATCCGCAGATATTATTTCGGCGTTCTTTAATTCTACATTATTTTATCACACATTAATTTCACAACTTTTATATGATATTGATAACACATTCTCATTTATAAGGGATTTATAACACAATATTGTAAAATCATTTATTGGTTCGCGGCCTTACTAATATCCTTTGAAAATAAATTCAGCATTATTATTCCATGCTGTAACATTTCTATTCTGCAGCCGCCTGTTTAGTAAAAATTCAGCATTCTTTTTATATCTTTGGTTTATATTATATTAGCTTTTTGATAATCCCGGGAGTGCCATCTATCTAGCCCTAGTATTTTTGTTATCTCAAAAGGGTGTGACACAGTCACATATATTATTTCAGCATTCTTTAATTCTACATTATTTTAGCACATATTAATTTCACAACTTTTATATGATATTTATAACACTCATTTTATGAGTTTTCTAACACATTCTCACGGGGATATTTTATATATATATATATATATATATATATATATATATATATATTTTGTGTTATGCACCATTATTTGACACTGTAATTCGCATTTTATATGCCGCTGCTTTTTCTTGTTTTTTGTGTAAAAATCTCTGGCAGACAGGCACAGCTGTATCTCTACAAGACATGCGGGACACACCAGAGACATTGGAAATTGGGGTTTATAATGTCGAATTCAGAAAATAACCATTTTATATTGAATGACTAATGATTTCTATAGGCCTACTTTACTATGAAATTATGCATAAAAAAATCTTCTTGGTTAACCCAAAACCGTAAGAAACAAACGCATAACTTTTAGCTCGAACACATCAGCATATATTATCACAGTTTTTTGCTGAATTAAAAATTATACAGTTATTTCATATTTTTGGGGCTTAATGACAGGAGAAATTATTGATAGAAACCCAGAATTTTGATACGTGTATGAAAATACACCAATATTAACTATTTGTGCTATTTTAGGCACAAATTTGGTCTATATGCATAACAGACAGGAGTTGGGGCGAAGAAATATGTGTTACATGCGTAGTGAATTGCAAATATATTCTGAAGTGTATGGCATTTTGAGAAATGTGTAGCATAAACAATTACCTATCACGGTCACTAGATGGCAGAATATCATATTAATTATACATTGGGGTTTACTTTTGGAAGCTTATAAAGGCGGTGTGTATGTGCACAGGATGACTTATTTTGTTTTTATAGTCACTAATATCCATATTAAATGACTCTTTAGCTTTATGAGTAAGAGACAACCTACAAATAGAAACCTTTTCCCTAGTAGTTTTATATTCTATGTCTGATATATTTCTACACAAAGCTACAAAACTATTTTGTAGTTTATAATGTATCACAGTAGTTTCATGTGAAGTTACATCTTAGGTTCTGTTCAGACTATTGTAATATCTGTAGCTTAAAATAGAGCCAAATAGCTACTTTCAAACACGGACATACACCATTGATTTTCGTCACAAATGGATCCAATATACACTATATCTCGTGTCACGGTTTATTTTTCCGCGTTACGGTTTAAAGTTATAATCATTTAAATAATAATTTTCTCATTAGATATGTGATTCGCGATATTTATTTGCTTAGGCTAGATCATTTTCAGTTTAACAATACATTTTATCACAAAAATGACCTTATCTGGGGCCCTAGAAACAACATAGCAGCATTAGTAAGCCCCTTTCTTTTTACATTATCAAGAATCCTTGGGCTAAGATAACGTAAGTTTATATGCATAAAGCATTTAATATACTGCACCAAACATGATATGGTTTTTGATTTCTATGAACTGTCGCAAACAAATCATATAAGGTTAAAAATATGAATATTATTGAATATAATGTTTTACTATTGTTTACAGTATTTTAGTTACTTTTGTTCATGTACTACTGGTTTCTTCCTCAGTTGTGATTTTTACCTTTTCTATATAAATATGGGTAAATGAATTGGCCATTATAGATTTATGGCGCTGTAAAGAGAGAGGAGAATTACAGAAAGGAGATGGCTGCAGGCAAACACACACACACACAACAAACACACATAACATACAGAAAACACACAACACATACAACAAACATACATACACAACATACAGAACACGCACACACACACACACACAACACAGAACCCACACACCACAAACACACATAACATACAAAACACACACACAACACATACAACAAACATACAGAACACACACACACACACACACACACACAACAAACACACATATTTATATAGAAAAGGTAAAAATCACAACTGAGGAAGAAACCAGTAGTACATGAACAAAAGTAACTAAAATACTGTAAACAATAGTAAAACATTATATTCAATAATATTCATATTTTTAACCTTATATGATTTGTTTGCGACAGTTCATAGAAATCAAAAACTATATCATGTTTGGTGCAGTATATTAAATGCTTTATGTATATAAACTTACGTTATCTTAGCCCAAGGATTCTTGATAATGTAAAAAGAAAGGGGCTTACTAATGCTGCTATGTTGTTTCTAGGGCCCCAGATAAGGTCATTTTTGTGATAAAATGTATTGTTAAACTGAAAATGATCTAGCCTAAGCAAATAAATATCGCGAATCACATATCTAATGAGAAAATTATTATTTAAATGATTATAACTTTAAACCGTAACGCGGAAAAATAAACCGTGACACGAGATATAGTGTATATTGGATCCATTTGTGACGAAAATCAATGGTGTATGTCCGTGTTTGAAAGTAGCTATTTGGCTCTATTTTAAGCTACAGATATTACAATAGTCTGAACAGAACCTAAGATGTAACTTCACATGAAACTACTGTGATACATTATAAACTACAAAATAGTTTTGTAGCTTTGTGTAGAAATATATCAGACATAGAATATAAAACTACTAGGGAAAAGGATTCTATTTGTAGGTTGTCTCTTACTCATAAAGCTAAAGAGTCATTTAATATGGATATTAGTGACTATAAAAACAAAATAAGTCATCCTGTGCACATACACACCGCCTTTATAAGCTTCCAAAAGTAAACCCCAATGTATAATTAATATGATATTCTGCCATCTAGTGACCGTGATAGGTAATTGTTTATGCTACACATTTCTCAAAATGCCATACACTTCAGAATATATTTGCAATTCACTACGCATGTAACACATATTTCTTCGCCCCAACTCCTGTCTGTTATGCATATAGACCAAATTTGTGCCTAAAATAGCACAAATAGTTAATATTGGTGTATTTTCATACACGTATCAAAATTCTGGGTTTCTATCAATAATTTCTCCTGTCATTAAGCCCCAAAAATATGAAATAACTGTATAATTTTTAATTCAGCAAAAAACTGTGATAATATATGCTGATGTGTTCGAGCTAAAAGTTATGCGTTTGTTTCTTACGGTTTTGGGTTAACCAAGAAGATTTTTTTATGCATAATTTCATAGTAAAGTAGGCCTATAGAAATCATTAGTCATTCAATATAAAATGGTTATTTTCTGAATTCGACATTATAAACCCCAATTTCCAATGTCTCTGGTGTGTCCCGCATGTCTTGTAGAGATACAGCTGTGCCTGTCTGCCAGAGATTTTTACACAAAAAACAAGAAAAAGCAGCGGCATATAAAATGCGAATTACAGTGTCAAATAATGGTGCATAACACAAAATATATATATATATATATATATATAATATCCCCGTGAGAATGTGTTAGAAAACTCATAAAATGAGTGTTATAAATATCATATAAAAGTTGTGAAATTAATATGTGCTAAAATAATGTAGAATTAAAGAATGCTGAAATAATATATGTGACTGTGTCACACCCTTTTGAGATAACAAAAATACTAGGGCTAGATAGATGGCACTCCCGGGATTATCAAAAAGCTAATATAATATAAACCAAAGATATAAAAAGAATGCTGAATTTTTACTAAACAGGCGGCTGCAGAATAGAAATGTTACAGCATGGAATAATAATGCTGAATTTATTTTCAAAGGATATTAGTAAGGCCGCGAACCAATAAATGATTTTACAATATTGTGTTATAAATCCCTTATAAATGAGAATGTGTTATAAATATCATATAAAAGTTGTGAAATTAATGTGTGATAAAATAATGTAGAATTAAAGAACGCCGAAATAATATCTGCGGATGCTGCAGCGCTAAAAGTTGTACATTTGTTTCTTACATGTCTTGGTGCAGCCAAGAAGATTTTTTATGCAGATTTTATATAAAATGCGAATTACAGTGTCAAATAATTGCGCAAAACACAATATATATATATATAATATCCCCGTGAGAATGTGTTAGAAAACTCATATAAAATGAGTGTTATAAATATCATATAAAAGTTGTGAAATTAATATGTGCTAAAATAATGTAGAATTAAAGAACGCTGAAATAATATCTGCGGATGCGGTAGATCTAAAAGTTATACATTTGTTTCTTACGTGTTTTGGTGTAGCCAAGAAGATTTTTTTTATGCAGATTTTATATAAAATGCGGGCGAATACAAAAAAGGATTCTTTATTTCCAAATAACATGCTGCAGATACACTATCATCATGACCTGTGTGACTTGTGGCTGTCAAATAAAATACAATGCTCTGATAACTGCAGTAAACTCATTTCCGCTACCTTAGTAAATATTGTAAGTTGCTCTCTGTGTACGTTCTACACCGGTTTTTTGGGTCAACAGAACCTCTGTTAGTATATCTCCCCCACAGAAACTCTGGCTGTCTAGTGACCAGCATGTCCTGTAGAGACACAGCTGTGCTTGCCTGTCAGTTTCACACTTATATTATTGAAATGTCTTTGTAAGCCACGTTGTCCTGTAGATACACAACTGTGATTATTATATAAACGGCATGGCGTGTTATAAAATACAATATATAATAATGAGAATACCTTACACATTACAGTCTGCAGCCAGAAACACTGGATCTAAAATACACTGCATAGAAATGTGGCCGTAATAGGTAATTGTTATGCCACACATTTCTCAAAATGACATACACTGTAGAATATATCTGCAATTCACTACGCTTGTAACACATATTTCATCGCCCCAACTCCTGACTGCTATACATATAGGACAAATTTACGCCTAAAATAGCACAAATAGTTAATATTGGTGTATTTTCATACTTATCAAAACTTTGGGTTTCTATATAATTTTCTATTTATATGGCCTAATTAGCAATACTATTCAGTTGTATTCTGAGATATATATATATATATATATATATATATACATTAATGTACACCCTGCACGACATCATGCCTGAACAAAACAGAAATGTAGATTTTTTGCGAATTTATTAAAAAGAAAAACTGAAATATCACACGGACATAAGTATTGAGACCCGTATAAAATCTAATATAAAACAAATGAGAAAGGTGTTATAAACCACGTGTAAAATAAATACACGACTAGGCTATAATTATAAACATGTGTTATATAAACGATATCAAAAGGGGAAATCAAACAAGGAGGGCCAGCTGGATACCTAAATGACTAATAACCACATATTAATAAAGTGCAAAAAATCCCTGACCTATGACAAAAAGCTAATATAATATAAACCAAAGATATAAAAAGAATGCTGAATTTTTACTAAACAGGTTGCTGCAGAATAAAAAATGTCACAGCATAGAATAATAATGCTGAATTTATTTTCAAAGGCTATTAGTAAGGCCGCGAACCAATAAATGATTTTACAATATTGTGTTATAAATCCCTTATAAATGAGAATGTGTTATAAATATCATATAAAAGTTGTGAAATTAATGTGTGATAAAATAATGTAGAATTAAAGAACGCCGAAATAATATCTGCGGATGCTGCAGCGCTAAAAGTTGTACATTTGTTTCTTACGTGTTTTGGTGCAGCCAAGAAGATTTTAGAGAAACATTTTAGCAATAGGATATAAAATAAACAGCTGGGTGTGTTAATGATGTTGAATAACATGTGAAAACTCTGGTTGTAGTTTATAAGATGCAAAATGAGAATACTTTTCACATAACAGGATGTAGGATTGCATACAGAAACACCAGCCCTATTCACTATATGGATACACTGTGAATAAAATATAAAAAGAAATACTGATATAATATGAGAATACTTTTCACATAACAGGATGTAGGATTGCATACAGAAACACCAGCCCTATTCACTATATGGATACACTGTTAATAAAATATAAAAAGAAATACTGATATAATATGAGAATACTTTTCACATAACAGGATGTAGGATTGCATACAGAAACACCAGCCCTATTCACTATATGAATACACTGAATAAAACACAGCGTGCAGAATCAAACTCGGGCTACGTATAAAATCTAATATAAAACAAATGAGAAAGGTGTTATAAACCACGTGTAAAATAAATACACGACTAGGCTATAATTATAAACATGCCTGGACAAATGCCCCGCAGATAACCTTCAGGTACAATACATGTACAAACAAAAAAAGCTGCCTCTACTGTTTGTGAAAATAAACATTTATGGGGTACGCAAATACAAGGATGTAGGATTGCTCTTTGAGATGCTGTTTTATTGTGAGAAATAAATTTTTTTTACATTTTTACAATATCGTGTCTTTGGTTTTTATTCGTATAAAACACGCCGCTTCTTACTTGTGTTGTAATATTGGGTTATATTATAGCTTGTGTTGTAACATTGGTGCATATTATATATATGAGAATGTGTTATAAATATCATATAAAAGTTGTGAAATTAATGTGTGATAAAATAATGTAGAATTAAAGAACGCCGAAATAATATCTGCGGATGCTGCAGCGCTAAAAGTTGTACATTTGTTTCTTACGTGTTTTGGTGCAGCCAAGAAGATTTTAGAGAAACATTTTAGCAATAGGATATAAAATAAACAGCTGGGTGTGTTAATGATGTTGAATAACATGTGAAAACTCTGGTTGTAGTTTATAAGATGCAAAATGAGAATACTTTTCACATAACAGGATGTAGGATTGCATACAGAAACACCAGCCCTATTCACTATATGGATACACTGTTAATAAAATATAAAAAGAAATACTGATATAATATGAGAATACTTTTCACATAACAGGATGTAGGATTGCATACAGAAACACCAGCCCTATTCACTATATGAATACACTGAATAAAACACAGCGTGCAGAATCAAACTCGGGCTACGTATAAAATCTAATATAAAACAAATGAGAAAGGTGTTATAAACCACGTGTAAAATAAATACACGACTAGGCTATAATTATAAACATGCCTGGACAAATGCCCCGCAGATAACCTTCAGGTACAATACATGTACAAACAAAAAAAGCTGCCTCTACTGTTTGTGAAAATAAACATTTATGGGGTACGCAAATACAAGGATGTAGGATTGCTCTTTGAGATGCTGTTTTATTGTGAGAAATAATTTTTTTTTACATTTTTACAATATCGTGTCTTTGGTTTTTATTCGTATAAAACACGCCGCTTCTTACTTGTGTTGTAACATTGGGTTATATTATAGCTTGTGTTGTAACATTGGTGCATATTATATATATATATATATATATATATATATATATATATATCAGAAATAAGTTGTCCAGTAACTCTTCTGTTTGTGTATATAAGGCAGCCACAAGGAGAAAATCTGCGACAATGTGAATAAACACAACTTACAATGCCCTCAGTAGATAACAAATAACTTCTCAGATTGACATTGGTGCATATCTCTTCTGTGTATATAAGGCAGCCACAAGGAGAAAATCTGCTACAATGTGAATAAACACAACTTACAATGCCCTCAGTAGATAACAAATAACTTCTCAGATGCCATCTTCAGGACACAAAAAAGAGAAAGCAAATATCAATTCAGGTACAATACATGTACAAAGAGAAAAGCTGCCTCTTCTGCTTGTGAAAATAAACATTTATTGGGTACGCAAATACAACAACAATTGACCTAGGTGTTATGAACCTCTGAACCGCAGTTAACCTAATTTAGGTAATGTTCACCATTTAGTTAGTGTTCACCATTTACAAAAACAAATAGACAGCTTTAAGGTACCTTCACACATAACGATATTGTTAACGATATCGTTGCTATTTGTGACGTAGCAACGATATCGTTAATGAAATCGTTATGTGTGACAGCGACCAACGATCAGGCCCCTGCTGGGAGATCGTTGGTCGCTGAATAAAGTCCAGAACTTTATTTCGTCGCTGTACTCCTGCTGACATCGCTGGATCGGCGTGTGTGACACCGATCCAGCGATGTCTTCACTGGTAACCAGGGTAAACATCGGGTAACTAAGCGCAGGGCCGCGCTTAGTAACCCGATGTTTACCCTGGTTACCATGCTAAAAGTAAAAAAAAACAAACACTAGATACTTACCTACAGCCGTCTGTCCTCCAGCGCTGTGCTCTGCACTCCTCCTGTACTGTCTGGGAGCCGGAAAGCAGAGCGGTGACGTCACCACTCTGCTTTCCGGCTCCCAGACAGTACAGGAGGAGAGCAAAGAAGCAGAGCGCAGCGCTGGAGGACAGACGGCTGTAGGTAAGTATGTAGTGTTTGTTTTTTTTACTTTTAGCATGGTAACCAGGGTAAACATCGGGTTACTAAGCGCGGCCCTGCGCTTAGTTACCCGATGTTTACCCTTGTTACCGGCATCGTTGGTCGCTGGAGAGCTGTCTGTGTGACAGCTCTCCAGCGACCAAACAGCGACGCTGCAGCGATTCGGATCGTTGTCGGTATCGCTGCAGCGTCGCTAAATGTGAAGGGGCATTTAAGTTCTCCACTATATGAATACACTGCAAATACCCACAGCAGATTCTCTGTTTGTGAAAATAAACATTTAGTTAATGTTCACCATAGTGTTCAGTAGAGACACATATAAACAGCTTTAAGTTCTCCACTATATGAATACACTGTGAATAAAACAAAAGCTTACAGAATCAAACTCGGGGATACGTATAAAATCTATTATAAAACAAATGAGAAAGGTGTTATAAACCACGTGTAAAATAAATACACGACTAGGCTATAATTATAAACATGTGTTATTCCACAAAATACGGGAATAATATCAAAACTACAACAAATTAAACTATATTAAACTATATCAAAAGGGGGAATCAAACAAGGAGGGACAGCTGGATACCAGCCGTCAGGCAAGGGGAGGGGAGGGGTTACACACTTTGATACACTTTGATAGGGGGCGGGGCACCTGTCAGATTGAGTTTGACGAATAATCTGAATTATACACTACTAAGGCCTAACATAAAAAAAATTGGGCTGTAGGCAATTTAAAATTGGTTCCAGGGGTACACGGGCAGCAATGGTCTGGTCAGTGTAGTAGTAGTAGAAAGAAGGGACCGCAGACAGGCTTCGAAGGCCTAACATAACAAAATAGGGCTGTTGGCAATTTAAAATTGGTTCCAGGGGTACACGGGCAGCAATGGTCTGGTCAGTGTAGTAGTAGTAGAAAGAAGGGACCGCAGACAGGCTTCGAAGGCCTAACATAAAAAAATTGGGCTGCAGGCAATTTAAAATTAGTTCCAGGGGTACACGGGCAGCAGTAGAATGGTCAGTGGAGGCCTTGTGGAAGGAGGGACCGCAGACAGGCTTCGAAGGCCTAACATAACAAAATAGGGCTGTTGGCAATTTAAAATTGGTTCCAGGGGTACATGGGCAGCAGTGGTCTGGTCAGTGGAGGTCTAGTAGAAGGAGGGACCGCAGACAGGCTTCGAAGGCCTAACATAAAAAAATTGGACAGGCTGTAGGCACTTTATAATTGGTTCCAGGAGTACAGGGGCAGCAGTAGACAGGTCAGTGTAGTAGTAGTTGAAAGAACGGGCCGCAGACAGGCTTCGAATGCCTAACATAATAAAATGGGCTGGCTGTAGGCAATTTAAAATTGGTTCCAGGGGTAGACGGGCAGCAGTGGTCTGGTCAGCGGAGGCCGATTGTAATGAGTGTCTGCCAGTTAGTAGTCCAAAACAATAAATAAATGTGAATTTCTCGCATTAAAACAAAACGAAAACATTAAAGGGTGCAATCATTAGGTTCAGGGGTGGGATCCTCTGCGTAGTTTCAGACCTACTAATTTAGCGCAAAGTATTTACTGTGTAAATAGAGGACACTGCCCCTGACTATGTTAAGTACCATCATACATGTCAACACAATGTTATTGTCAGTGGCAGGAATGGAAGGATGTCAGCGCATAGACTAAACATTGGTGGAAGTGTGAGAGATAACTGTGGAAGTGGTAGAGCAATGTTTGACCTGGGGTTGGGTGAACTCTCTTGTGGCCGGCGGTACAGGCCAAGGGCCCCTCATGTTACAACAGTGTGTCTGACGTTGGATGCACACCACCACCGCCAGAGACACTTTATTGTACTACGAGGGACCCTGTGGCAGTGCCGTCGACCAAAAGCGGGCTCACCCACCTCTTCAGACAAACAGCACTCCCACGGGTGCTTGCGCCAAGTCGCGATACCACGGCCCCGTGTGGGGAGTTTGGCCATTTAGGGAGGTGTAAACATGTCGTATGCTGGACAATCAGCTGCAGCAAATTAGACATTCGAAAAGTAATTCACAGTAGTCCACAGGCAAGAGCTTTTCATAGGAAAGCTAGGTGTCTGCCGGGCAAGGTGGGGCAAATGAATTCGAAATCCAGTTGTGGTTCATTTTAATGAATGTTAGATCATCAACATTTTAGGTAGTCAGACGAGTCCTTTTTTTGGTTAATATTGAACCTGCAGCACTGAATACTCTTTCTGATAGGACACTAGCTGCCGGGCAAGCAAGCTCCTGCAATGCATATTCTGCCAATTCTGGCCAGGTGTCTAATTTTGATGCCCAGTAATCAAATGGGAATGACGGTTGAGGGAGAACATCGATAAGGGATGAAAAATAGTTAGTAACCATACTGGACAAATGTTGTCTCCTGTCACTTTCAATTGATGCAGCAGTACCTGTACTGTCTGCGGTCATAGCAAAATCACTCCACAACCTGGTCAGAAAACCCATCTGTCCAACGCCACTTCTGATGTGTGCACCCCTAACACTCCTGGTCTGCTGCCCCCTGGAGCTCGTGTGAGAACGATCACGGGCGCTGTGTGCTGGGAATGCCTGAAGCAAACGGTCAACAAGAGTTGATTGTTTGGTTGCTAATATTAGTTCCAAGTTCTCATGTGGCATAATATTTTGCAATTTGCCTTTATAGCGTGGATCAAGGAGGCAGGCCAACCAGTAATCGTCATCGTTCATCATTTTAGTAATGCGTGTGTCCCTTTTGAGGATACGTAAGGCATAATCCGCCATGTGGGCCAAAGTTCCAGTTGTCAAATCTGCGGTTGTGACTGGTTGAAGGGCAGTTTCAGGCAAATCTACGTCACTTGTGTCCCTCAAAAAACCAGAACCCGGCCTTGCCACGCAACCAATTTCCAGTGCCCCTGGGAAAGCTTCCTCATTAAAAATATACTCATCCCCATCATCCTCCTCGTCCTCCACCTCCTCTTCGCCCGCTACCTCGTCCTGTACACTGCCCTGACCAGACAATGGCTGACTGTCATCAAGGCTTTCCTCTTCCTCTGGTGCAGACGCCTGATCCTTTATGTGCATCAAACTCTGCATCAGCAGACACATTAGGGGGATGCTCATGCTTATTATGGCGTTGTCTGCACTAACCAGCCGTGTGCATTCCTCAAAACACTGAAGGACTTGACACATGTCTTGTATCTTCGACCACTGCACACCTGACAACTCCATGTCTGCCATCCTACTGCCTGCCCGTGTATGTGTATCCTCCCACAAAAACATAACAGCCCGCCTCTGTTGGCACAGTCTCTGAAGCATGTGCAGTGTTGAGTTCCACCTTGTTGCAATGTCTATGATTAGGCGATGCTGGGGAAGGTTCAAAGACCGCTGATAGGTCTGCATACGGCTGGAGTGTACAGGCGAACGTCAGATATGTGAGCAAAGTCCACGCACTTTGAGGAGCAGGTCGGAGAACCCAGGATAAGTTTTCAATAAGCACTGCACCACCAGCTTTAAGGTGTGAGCCAGGCAAGGAATGTGTTTCAGTTGGGAAAGGGAGATGGCAGCCATGAAATTCCTTCCGTTATCACTCACTACCTTGCCTGCCTCAAGTTCTACTGTGCCCAGCCATGACTGCGTTTCTTGTTGCAAGAACTCGGACAGAACTTCCGCGGTGTGTCTGTTGTCGCCCAAACACTTCATAGCCAATACAGCCTGCTGACGCTTGCCAGTAGCTGGCCCATAATGGGACAAGTGGTGTGCAACAGTGCCAGCTGCCGATGGAGTGGTTGGCCGACTGCGGTCTGTGGAAGAGCTGTCGCTTCTGCAGGAGGACGAGGAGGAGGAGGAGGGGGTGCGAACGCCTACAGCCAACTGTTTCCTAGACCGTGGGCTAGGCACAACTGTCCCGAAATTGATGTCCCCTGTGGACCCTGCATCCACCACATTCACCCAGTGTGCCGTGATGGACACGTAACGTCCCTGGCCATGCCTACTGGTCCATGCATCTGTAGTCAGGTGCACCTTTGTACTCACAGATTGCCTGAGTGCATGGACGATGCGCTGTTTAACATGCTGGTGCAGGGCTGGGATGGCTTTTCTGGAAAAAAAGTGTCGACTGGGTAGCTCGTAGCGTGGTTCAGCGTACTCCATCAGGGCTTTGAAAGCTTCGCTTTCAACTAACCGGTAGGGCATCATCTCTAACGAGATTAGTCTAGCTATGTGGGCGTTAAAACCCTGTGTACGCGGATGCGAGGATAAGTACTTCCTTTTTCTAACCAGAGTCTCATGTAGGGTGAGCTGGACTGGAGAGCTGGAGATCGTGGAACTTGCGGGTGTGCCGGTGGACATGGCAGACTGAGAGACGGTTGGAGACGGTATTGTTTCCGCCGGTGCCCTAGATGCAATATTTCCTCCTACAAAACTGGTGATTCCCTGACCCTGACTGCTTTTGGCTGGCAAAGAAACCTGCACAGATACTGCCGGTGGTGCGGAAAATGGTGGCCTTACAGTGACGGAAGGGATGTTGCGTTGCTGACTAGCTTCATTGGCCGAGGGTGCTACAACCTTAAGGGACGTTTGGTAGTTAGTCCAGGCTTGAAAATGCATGGTGGTTAAATGTCTATGCTTGCAACTTGTATTGAGACTTTTCAGATTCTGACCTCTGCTTAAGGTAGTTGAACATTTTTGACAGATGACTTTGCGCTGATCAATTGGATGTTGTTTAAAAAAATGCCAGACTGCACTCTTCCTAGCATCGGATCCCTTTTCAGGGATTGCAGACTGAGCTTTAACCGGATGGCCACGCTGTCCTCCAACAGGTTTTGGCTTTGACACGCCTTTTGGGCCAGATACGGGCCCGGCAGATGGAACCTGTTGCGATGTTGATGCCTGCTGCGGCCCCTCCTCCACCTCCGCTTCTGAACTACTGCCGCCTGCACCCTGTTCCCCCAATGGCTGCCAATCGGGGTCAACAACTGGGTCTTCTATTACCTCCTCTTCTAGCTCGTGTGCAACTTCGTCTGTGTCACCGTGTCGGTCGGTGGTATAGCGTTCGTGACGGGGCAACATAGTCTCATCAGGGTCTGATTGTGGATCAGTACCCTGAGAGGGCAATGTTGTGGTCTGAGTCAAAGGACCAGCATAGTAGTCTGGCTGTGGCTGTGCATCAGTGCACTCCATGTCAGAATCTACTTGTAATGGGCATGGCCTGTTAAGTGTTTCACTTTCTAAGCCAGGGACGGTATGTGTAAAGAGCTCCATGGAGTAACCCGTTGTGTCGCCTGCTGCATCCTTCTCTCTTGTTGTTGTTTTTGCTGAAGAGGACAAGGAAGCGACTTGTCCCTGACCGTGAACATCCACAAACGACGCGCTGCTTTTACATTTACCAGTTTCAGAAGAGGAGGCAAAAGAGCTAGAGGCTGAGTCTGCAAGGTAAGCCAAAACTTGCTGTTGCTGCTCTGGCTTTAAAAGCGGTTTTCCTACTCCCAGAAAAGAGAGCGTTCGAGGCCTTGTGTAGCCAGACGACGAACCTGGCTCCACAGCTCCAGACTTAGGTGGAATATTTTTTTTCCCACGACCACCTGATGCTCCACTACCACTACCATCATTACCAGCTGACAATGAACGCCCACGGCCACGACCTCTTGCACCAGACTTCCTCATTGTTTTAAAAACTTAACCAAAGTAACTTTATTTGTTGCTGTCAAACAACTTACACGGTGACCTATAACTTCAGTATGATTTCAATATCCCTTTACAGGTTGGTGAGACCACAAGGAAAATCAGGCACAATGTTACACACTCTGTTTTCTGTGGCACCAAATCACAGAGATGCCACACACGCAGGACTGTCACTCAAGCACAAATGTCAATATTAATCTCCCACTGTTTTATTTATTTTTTTTTTTTCAGGGAGACTTTATAAACAAAATAAAATAAAATAATTTTAAAGGAAGAATTTAGAAACCAAATAAAATAAAATAATTTTTTTCAGGGACAATTTAGAAACCAAATAAAAAAACAAAAAAAGGCTTTCTATGGCCCACTGAGTGAGAGATGGCACACACAGGAGTCAGGAGTGGCACACAAGCCCAGAGGCCAATATTTTTCTCCCACTGATTGATGTACTGATTTTTTCAGGTAGATTTTGGAACCCAAATCAAGCAAAAAAAATAAATAGGCTTTCTATGGCCCACAATTTGAGAGAGAGAGAGAGAGATGGCACACCCAGGAGTCAAGACTGGCACACAAGCAGAAAGGGCAATATTAATCTCCCACCTATTTTTTTTTTTTTTTCAGGGAGACTTTAGAAACAAAATAAAATAAAATGATTTTTTCAGGAAGAATTTAGAAAGCAAATAAAATAAAATGATTTTTTCAGGGACAATTTAGAAACCAAATAAAAAAACAAAAAAGGCTTTCTATGGCCCACTGAGTGAGAGATGGCACACACAGGAGTCAGGAGTGGCACACAAGCCCTGAGGCCAATATTTTTCTCCCACTGATTGATGTAGTGATTTTTTCAGGTAGATTTTAGAACCCAAATCAAGCAAAAAAATAAATAGGCTTTCTATGGCCCACTGAGTGAGAGATGGCACACACAGGAGTCAGGAGTGGCACACAAGCCCAGAGGCCAATATTTTTCTCCCACTGATTGATGTAGTGATTTTTTCAGGTAGATTTTAGAACCCAAATCAAGCAAAAAAATAAATAGGCTTTCTATGGCCCACTGAGTGAGAGATGGCACACACAGGAGTCAGGAGTGGCACACAAGCCCTGAGGCCAATATTTTTCTCCCACTGATTGATGTAGTGATTTTTTCAGGTAGATTTTAGAACCCAAATCAAGCAAAAAAATAAATAGGCTTTCTATGGCCCACTGAGTGAGAGATGGCACACACAGGAGTCAGGAGTGGCACACAAGCCCTGAGTCCAATATTTTTCTCCCACTGATTGATGTAGTGATTTTTTCAGGTAGATTTTAGAACCCAAATCAAGCAAAAAAATAAATAGGCTTTCTATGGCCCACTGAGTGAGAGATGGCACACACAGGGATGGCACTCTAGCAGAAATGCCAATCTTAATCTCCCACACAAAAAAAAACAAAAAAACAGGGACTGTCCTACAATTACTATCTCCCTGCAGTAATCTCAGCCAGGTATGGCAGGCAGCAATAAGGAGTGGACTGATGCACAAATTAAATAAAAAGTGTGGACAAACAAAAAAGATAGCTGTGCAGAAAGGAAGGAACAAGAGGATTTGTGCTTTGAAAAAAGCAGTTGGTTTGCACAGCGGCGTACACACAGCAATGCAGCTATCAGGGAGCCTTCTAGGGCAGCCCAATGAGCTACAGCGCTGATAAAAAAATAAAAAAATGTAGCTTCCACTGTCCCTGCACACCGAAGGTGGTGTTGGACAGTGGAAATCGCTACAGCACAAGCGGTTTGGTGGTTAATGGACCCTGCCTAACGCTATCCCTGCTTCTGACGAAGCGGCAGCAACCTCTCCCTAAGCTCAGATCAGCAGCAGTAAGATGGCGGTCGGCGGGAACGCCCCTTTATAGCCCCTGTGACGCCGCAGACAGCAAGCCAATCACTGCAATGCCCTTCTCTAAGATGGTGGGGACCAGGACCTATGTCATCACGCTGCCCACACTCTGCGTTCACCTTCATTGGCTGAGAAATGGCGCTTTTCGCGTCATTGAAACGCGATTTTTGGCGCGAAAGTTGCGTACCGCATGGCCGACCATGCACAGGGGTCGGATCGGGTTTCATAAAACCCGACTTTGCCAAAAGTCGGCGACTTTTGAAAATGAATGACCCGTTTCGCTCAACCCTAATCAGGAGATGTCCTTTTGATGTGTGATGAATGCCCTACTGAATAGTAAAGTTCAATTGTTGGAAAAGAACTGTGTCTCTAGGATGTTTTGTGGAGCCGAGGAACGCAGAGCTGGGATGACAGAACTTGAAAAAACTCTGACAGTGAACGTAAGTGTGCTGCACGCTGCACATGCATGTGGGGCACCAGGGTGGGACCGGAAGGGCCAGGACTACCACCCTGGCCGCCTTTCTCAGCAGGAGTCATCTGTACAGGAAAAAATCTAAGGTGTTGCGATAAACTTGGCCATTCTCCCTGTTAATCATGGAAGCCTCGGTGCGGCGGCGGACTGCCGGTATGCCTGTGCGGGCGTTGTGTCACACCGGCAGTCCGCCGCCACACCAAGGATTTTTTCCTGTACAGATTTGGCTTGACAAAGGCATTACATTGCCGAAACATTGCAGCTGAAGCGTATCTGTGTATATCAACGTTCTGTTTCTTCTTTTGTATTTGGTGGATGTTTTGCCTCTTTTTTTCATTTGAACACTGAACAATAAATTGTTCTCATTGAGTGCCGAAGGTTCTTGCTTAAGTATATTTGTATCTTTTCCTTCAGAGCACCATTTTGCATTAAAACAGTGAGCACCCCTTATATACCAGATACAAAAATGTTTGGCTACAAGTAGATCCATTCTTTTTTTCTCTTATTGTGTGGTGTGAGAATTCATTCCTGTTCTAAGCTTTTGCCCTGTCTCCCCTACATAGAGACCCCCAGTTGGACATTTAGTACAAATAATTAAGTACACCACATGTAATGCAGCTGAAAGTACCTGGGATCTTGTAGTCCTGATGTGAATTGGGGATCATTATTTTTTCCATGGTCATTATAAATGGACAGGTTTTACATTTTTTCTGGTTGCAAGGAAAGGTTCCTGCTGCTATTGGAGAGGACAGGGAGCTTATTACGTTCTAGGCGGTAAGAATAAGAGTGGACCCTCTGGACCGTGGAAGAGACCTACCTCCGGGCGAGCTGACCTAAGGTTAACCAACCCCTATACAGGGGCTGTCAGGAGCAGGCCCAGAGGTCACTAATCCACGGTAGCAGATACCAAGAGGGACGGCTCTGAAGGAGAGGAAAAAACAAAGAAAAGACCAAAACTGGAATACAGGAATGAGGACGGAGAAACCAACGGCAATGACAAACGGGAAGTGGACGTCGGGCTAGAGCTCGAAGGAAAGCTGGGACCGGAGCAAGACTGTAGGGAGAGAGAGAACAGAAAGAGCAGGGTAAATGGAAGGCAAAAAACAAGAGACAAGGGGAAGCACTCGCAGCTAGCACGGAGCACTGAAGTACAGAGGTGGCCGAAGACAGAAGCAAAAAAGCAAATGATACTCAGGCACCTCCTAGCAGGGGAGGTGGCCTGAAATACAGCGAACAGCCACAGACCCCCGTGCGCCTGCGCAGAAGCTAAACGTGGAGAGGAAACCCGACGGGAACGAGAGCGCCGCCCTCCAGAAGCAGGACAGCAGGAGCGCGCATGGAAGGCAGGAATCAGCGTAGCAGAGGAGGAAGTGCGCCGGAACCTGGAAGAAGAGGGACCGAGGTGAACGGGGACCGCAGCACCAGCCGAAGGAGCAGCACGCAGAGAGCCAGGGGCGGAGCAGCGAAGGTGAGTAGCGAACGTAACAGTACCCCCCTCCTTAAAATCCCCCTTCCCAAAACTGGAGAGAAATTTGTTTAGAAGGCGAGGTGCATTGATATTCTCCAGAGGCCCCCACGATCTCTCCTCAGGACCAAAACCCTTCCAATCCACCAAGAAAATTTTTTTCCCACGAACCCTCTTCATGGCTAAAATATCCCTTACCTCAAAGATATTATCGGCACAGACAGGCTGAGGAGAGGCGCAGGAAGAAGGATGGAAGCGATTAAAAGTAACAGGTTTGAGCAGGGACACATGGAAGGTATTGGGAACACGGAGCGAGGCAGGCAACTTCAGCTTGTAGGCCACATCGTTGACCCGACTCAGAACCTCAAAGGGACCGATGTAGCGAGGACCAAGCTTGCAGGATGGTATCTTGAGTCTAATGTAACGTGAGGAGAGCCAGACTTTGTCGCCGGGTAGAAACGGAGAAGTATCTAATCGCCTCTTGTCGGCAAATCTCTTCATCCTCACAGATGCCTTATTGAGAGCTCCTTTAACTTGTCCCCAGATAGAAGAAAAGTCCGAAGTCAAGGTATCAGCTGCCGGTACTCCAGACGTAGAGGAAATCGGGAGAGGCATATTCGGATGTTGTCCGAACACAACGAAAAAAGGAGACTTTGCTGAGGACTCATTGGGGTGATTATTATAGGCAAACTCGGCCCACGGCAGAAGGCTGACCCAATCATCTTGGTGGGCATTAGTGAAATGACGAAGATAGGCAGCCACGATTTGATTTGTCCGTTCAGCTTGACCATTAGTCTGAGGGTGATAGGCAGACGAAAAATCTAAAGAAACCTTCAGGAGTTTGCATAATGCCCTCCAAAAATGCGAGGTAAATTGTACTCCTCTGTCGGACACAATGTTTTGAGGAAAACCATGAATTTTGAAGATATTAGAAATAAAGATCTCTGCCAATTCTGGAGCCGAAGGTAGACCAGACAGGGGAACAAAATGAGCCATCTTGGAGAACCGATCTACTACCGTAAGGATGACTGTACAACCAGAGGAACTTGGTAAATCGGTAATGAAGACCATGGCGATGTGCTGCCACGGACTAGAAGGTACTGGAAGAGGAAGCAGACCTCCAAGAGGTAACTGTCTTGACACTTTGTTTTTAGCACAAGAAGGACAAGAGACGACAAACTCTTTGATATCTTGACGCAACGAAGGCCACCAATAGAAGCGAGAGATGAGAAGGAAGGTCTTCTTTATCCCGGCATGGCCTGCTAATTTACAAGAATGTCCCCAATGAAGTACTCTCTCTCTGTTGTTCTCAGCCACCAGGGTCTTACCTGGAGGAGGACAGACCATCCTTAAAGGAGCCACCGTGATGATCTTGCAGGGATCCAAGATATGTGCTGGTTTTTCGTCCAAGTCCTCTGGCTGCGAAAGCCTGGACAGAGCGTCTGCCTTGACATTTTTGTCGCCGGGCCGAAAACGAAGCTCGAAATCGAAGCGGGCAAAGAACAGGGACCAACGAGCTTGCCGTGGATTAAGTCTTTGCGCGGTCTGAAGGTAGGGCAAATTCTTGTGGTCGGAGAAAATTACGAATGGATGGACTGCTCCTTCGAGAAGATGCCTCCATTCCTCCAGAGCTAGTTTTATAGCCAAGAGTTCTCGGTCTCCAATGGTATAATTGCGTTCAGACGCAGAAAACATTTTGGAAAAGAATCCACAAGGAACCAAATGACCCATAGAGGACCTTTGGGAGAGCACAGCTCCGGCTCCCGTGGAGGAGGCATCCACCTCGAGAACGAATGGTTTGTTAATTTCAGGATGGTGTAGCACTGGAGCGGAGGAAAAGGACTGTTTCAGAAGCACAAAGGCATTCTCGGCCTCCGGGGTCCAAGTCTTCGAGTTGGAACCTTTGTGAGTGAGAGCAGAAAGAGGCCGAATAGCTGAGGAGAAATGAGAAATGAACTGCCTGTAGTAGTTAGCGAATCCCAGAAACCGCTGGATGGCTTTTATCCCATGGGGACGCGGCCAATTGAGAATGGCATTCACTTTCTCAGGATCCATCTTAAGGCCGGAATCCGAAATGATGTAACCAAGAAAGGGCAAAGAAGTTTGTTCGAAAAGACACTTCTCATATTTAGCATAGAGACGGTTCTCTCTTAGTCGCTGCAAAACCAAACGAACACTTCTTCTGTGGGACGGTAAGTCTGCCGAGAACACTAGAATATCATCCAAGTATACCACAACACAGGAATAGAGAAGGTCTCTAAAAATGTCATTAACGAATTCTTGGAAGACTGCGGGAGCATTACAGAGACCGAACGGCATGACCAAGTATTCATAATGGCCGTCTCGAGTGTTAAACGCGGTCTTCCATTCATCACCGGCGCGGATTCGGACAAGATTATAAGCACCACGAAGATCTAACTTGGTGAAAATTCGCGCCCCTCTAAGTCGATCAAAGAGCTCAGGGATGAGTGGTAGAGGGTACTTGTTCTTGACCGTGATGTTGTTCAAACCTCTGTAATCGATGCAAGGTCGAAGAGAACCGTCCTTCTTCTTGACGAAGAAGAATCCCGCACCAGCGGGAGAAGAAGATTTCCGAATGAATCCCTTAGAAAAATTCTCTTGGATGTATTCGGACATGGCTTTGGTCTCAGCAGGAGAAAGTGGGTAAATTCTCCCCCTAGGTGGGGTGGATCCGGGAAGAAGCTCGATCGGGCAATCATAAGCACGATGTGGAGGAAGACTCTCAGCTTCTTTCTTATCGAAAACATCTATGAAAGACCAGTATGGAGTTGGAAGACCTAAGGGAACGGAGACTGCCGGTGGTGGAATAACAGGACAAACAGTTTGCAGGCATTGTCTATGACAAATGGATCCCCAACGGAGTACGTCACCTGAACGCCAGTCAAGAGTAGGTTCATGAGTTCGGAGCCACGGTAACCCTAGTAGAAGAGCATGAGCGAGGTTAGGCAGAACGTAGAAAGAGATCTTCTCATGATGTAGAGCCCCGACCTGAAGTTCAATTTCTTCCGTAACCAAGGTGATGGCGTCTTGCAAGGGTCTCCCATCTACGGAGGCGATCAGACGAGGAGTGTCCAAAGAGAGCACTGGAACGCGAAGCCTCCGAACCACCTCAAGACTGATAAAATTGCCTGCCGCGCCCGAATCCACATACGCTACCTCGGAGAAATGTTTCAGTTTAAAAATAAGCAAGACGGACAGAAACAAGGGTTGAGAGGAATCAGAAACACCTAGGGAGGCCTCTCTTACCTGTCCTGGGCGGAGGAGTTTTCCGGTCTCTCGGGGCAAGACCGCAGTAAATGCGAAGCGCTACCGCAGTAGAAGCAGAGTCCTTGGGAACGTCTTTCCCGACGACGTTGCTCTGCCATCTTGACACGATCTACTTGCATAGGCTCTGGTACAGATGCAGTAGGAGACAACAGAGGCCGCGGACTCCCAGACCTGCGAACAGATGGTAAAGAGCGAACGGGCCTCCTCTCTCTAGCGGACTCACGAGTTCGCTCTTGAAAGCGCAGGTCAATGCGTGTTGAGAGAGAGATGAGATCCTCCAAAGAGGTTGGGGTATCTCGTCCTGCCAACTCATCCTTTATCCGACTGGACAGGCCTTGCCAGAAAGCGCCCACCAAAGCCTCGTTGTTCCACCCTAGCTCAGAGGCTAGGGTGCGAAAGCGGATGGCATACTGACCAACAGTTTGAGAGCCCTGTTGCAGATTGAAAAGCGACTCGGTTGTGGAGGCTAGGCGCCCAGGCTCGTCAAAAACCAGGCGGAAAGTCTCTAGAAAAATAGCTAATTGAGAAACTATGGGATCATCCCGCTCCCACAGGGGATTGATCCAAGCCAAAGCCTCCCCCTCTAAATGAGACACAATAAAAGCCACCTTGGCCCTATCGGTAGGATATTGTTGAGGAAGGAGTTCGAAGTGGAGACGGCACTGGTTCAGGAATCCCCTACAGAGTTTGGGATCCCCGCTATACCTGGGAGGTTTGCCTAGGCGAGGTGGCGGATGGGGTGAAGCCGTAGAATTAGGATCCTGTGAGACCACCTGAGCAGAGACCGACTGCAAGTTAAATAAGCAGTCGTCAATAGAGGCCATATAGGAAAGCATGCGCGCCTGCGTATCGCGCTGCTGGGAGAGCTCTTGCTGCAGACCCGCTAAATGAGAAGCATTAACTGGGTCGGAGCTTTGTAGAGCGGTCAGACGAGACTCCATAGTTTTCAAGAAGGACATGATGCGCTGCTGATTATCGCGCAAGTGTGCCAATTCTTTCTGAGCAGAGAACGCGGCACCTGCGGGGTCCATGGCCTGAGCATACTATTACGTTCTAGGTGGTAAGAATAAGAGTGGACCCCCTGGACCGTGGAAGAGACCTACCTCCGGGCGAGCTGACCTAAGGTTAACCAACCCCTATACAGGGGCTGTCAGGAGCAGGCCCAGAGGTCACTAATCCACGGTAGCAGATACCAAGAGGGACGGCTCTGAAGGAGAGGAAAAAACAAAGAAAAGACCAAAACTGGAATACAGGAATGAGGACGGAGAAACCAACGGCAATGACAAATGGGAAGTGGACGTCGGGCTAGAGCTCGAAGGAAAGCTGGGACCGGAGCGAGACTGTAGGGAGAGAGAGAACAGAAAGAGCAGGGTAAATGGAAGGCAAAAAACAAGAGACAAGGGGAAGCACTCGCAGCTAGCACGGAGCACTGAAGTACAGAGGTGGCCGGAGACAGAAGCAAAAAGCAAATGATACTCAGGCACCTCCTAGCAGGGGAGGTGGCCTGAAATACAGCGAACCTACCCGGGATTGGCTGCAGGAGAAAACATCCGGAAGCAGGAGATCAAGGCTGGAGCGAGCGCGTCAGCCACAGACCCCCGCGCGCCTGCGCAGAAGCTAAACGTGGAGAGGAAACCCGACGGGAACGAGCGCGCCGCCCTCCAGAAGCAGGACAGCAGGAGCGCGCATGGAAGGCAGGAGTCAGCGTCGCAGAGGAGGAAGCGCGCCGGAACCCGGAAGAAGAGGGACCGAGGTGAACGGGGACCGCAGCACCAGCCGAAGGAGCAGCACTCCGAGAGCCAGGGGCGGAGCAGCGAAGGTGAGTAGCGAACGTAACAGAGCTTCTGACAATGACGCTTGTTAGATTTGAGGGCTACCTAAAACACAGTAGTGTGGGGTCTGGAAAAATGGATTGTAATTGGGCATCTTTTGTAGTAAAGGTTATAATTTCCATGCAGCTCCCCTTAGCACTTCCAGATTTGGATTGTAGGTGACTAATAGAGGCACCCTGTTATTTTGTTCTTTAGCTTTGCAATGTAGCAGGTGATTCCTTGATATTCTGGTGGCTCTTATGATCTGGTTTTCATTTGTTCTTGGATGTAGCCCTGATTTAAAAGGTCTTTCTAAGTCTCCTTAGAAAGACGTTTGGATGGAAACCCACGCAAACATAGGGAGAACATATAAACTCCTTGCAGATGTTGTACTTGGTGGGATTTGAACCCAGGACTCCAGTGCTGCAACGCTGCAGTGCTAATCACTGAGCCACCATGCTGCCCATGTGCTATCATTCATCATAACTGAAAAAAGGCCAAGAATGCAATAATTTTGCTGGGGTATGTAAACTTTTGAGCACAACTGTATGTAATCCATTTGCATAGTTTTTCCTCCTCTGCTTTAAAAATCAACAAACTACCTGGCCTAGAGAATTATTAATTATCATATCAGTAAACATGTCTAGTCATCAAGGATAAGCACACAATACAAGACACTAGTACAAGATTATACAAGCAAGTCGGTTTTCTTGACCCACGCTTAGCTCAAAAGCCAACATACAGATAAAAATCTATTCTTCTTGGTTTGCTAAAAATAGTCATCTGGGTAATTAAGATACAATGCTGTTTCCACATCACCTATCCAAAGGATAGGTGATAACTTATTGATCAGTGAGGGATCCTACTGTTCTGACCTGCAATGAACAACAGAACGAATGGAGCAGCTGTTGGGCATGTGCACTTCCACTCAATTTTGAAATGGGTTTAAAAGTGCCCCATGCTGCTAATTAATCGCACTGGGGCACACACCAATCAATAGAATTGAGAACGTTTATCCTTGATAGGGCACTATAATCCCTATTTCAAAATGAAGGGTCAAGATATGCACATTCCTGACCACTGCTCCATTCATTCTCTATGCGACTGCTGTAAAGAGCTGAGCAGAGAGCTCAGCATCCACATAGGGAATGAATGAATTGTCGATTGAACATTCCATCCAATAGTAATGGAATAAAAGGTCATTGTTCTGCTGATCGGTGCAGGTCCCATGAGTCTGACCCCTTTAATACAAATCACCGTAATTATACATTATGTTATGGTGTTGGCACATTAGATGAGCTGGAGCCATTTGTTTTTACAGTTGACACTCTGCTTTAAGGGTGGGGGTACCACCTTACATGTATTTGCATGTAGCTATAGCGTGGGCCCCTAAAATGTCATATTTAGGTATAGCCTCAAGGAACCTTAGTCTGATGCTGCTTTTGCCCATATAGCATACCAATAGCTCTTTCCAATTATCACCTTAACATTAAAAAGCAGAAATTGAGAAATTTAATAAACTCCCTGATGTTCATCCATCGTTACTCTGCTGTACTCAATCTGACACTGTTAAAAATATCCTCCATTTTCCATGTTAGGCCCAAATATCCATTTGACAGGACTGATTAATTTTAGATCTGTTGTAAAGCTCTTTTTTCTAGAAGCCAGCCTCGAAATAAAACTCAATGAAGGACTGACTCATGTTCTACAGGCTAACAAATAGTCCAGCTGAGATCATTCAATTTTTTTTATTTTCAGCCCTGGCTTGAAATATTAACTTGGTCATATCGTAGATAAAATACAACAGAGTGGATGGGGAAGCCATAGAGAGAAAGTGAAGTGCCAGCTGGAATATTCATTACAAGAATTATGTGCTCAGCTAAAACCGCTCACATGTTGTGCAGTGATAAGTATGTGCTATTTAAAATCTTCATTCAGGTGCACCATTCACTCTTAACATCCCTTGTTAAAAGACTTCAACACGAAAATACATTCCCTCTCATATGGCGAAAGCAATTCATATGAAGTCAAAAATGATTGTTTTATATTTGAACCTCCATCACTACAAAGTTCATGACTGCAGCAGCAATATGTTTTCCTTTGTTCCCAGAGTGGCTCTTTTGTGCTTGTTCTATATTTTGTACTTTTCTACTACATGCAATTTTATGCAAAATGTAGGTGTTGCTGTGGGCACAGTTAGATACTGGTGGGCAGCAATTTGCTTTTGGCTTTACATAAAAGCTTTTATTGCAAATAATATAACATTGACTTCTGTGTCAAAAATCACATGTATTACTTGAAGGAAAGTTTTCACCATAAAAATCACTATCAATCTGCAGATTTTGGGTTAATCTGCAGGTTAATAGAGTTATTAATCTACCCGATACCCGCACTTAGCGCCGATGCAGGTTCATTCACCTTTGAGTATACAGAGCGCCCCTGGTGCTGATTGACACTGGCTCTGCATTGAGACTGGCTGTCTATCGGTGACTGACGGGCTGCCCCCGTGACTGACACCTGAATGCTGCCGGGGGAATAGAGTTAATTTTTTCCCCACTGCATTCTGCTAAGTGTGGGTGCTGGGCAGGTTAGTAACAATATTGATGAATACCAACAAAAAATAAGCAACCAAAAATCCCTTATAGAGAGACAAACACTCAAGGGTAAATCAGAAAACCAACATGAGGACACAGAGTGCAAAACAGGTCTCATAAAACATCACATTTTATTTCAATATTTTTTTTAAAAGTGAAATATATATAATCGGATATAAGTAAGATGCAAACAGAGTATTCCTAAAAAAAGGTGATGCCAGTACATACGTACAAAGAAAAATACATTTTAAAACAAAAATTATATATACAGTACAGACCAAAAGTTTGGACACACCTTCTCATTTAAAGATTTTTCTGTATTTTCATGACTATGAAAACTGTACATTCGCACTGAAGGCATCAAAACTATGAATTAACACATGTGGAATTATATACTTAACAAAAAGGTGTGAAACAACTGAAATTATGTCTTATATTCTAGGTTCTTCAAAGTAGCCAACTTTTGCTTTGATGACTGTTTTGCACACTCTTGGCATTCTCTTGATGAGCTTCAAGAGGTAGTCACCGGAAATGGTTTTCAATTCACAGGTGTACCCTGTCAGGTCTAATAAGTGGAATTTCTTGCCTTATAAATGGGGTTGGGACCATCAGTTGTGTTGTGCAGAAGTCTGGTGGATACACAGCTGATAGTCCTACTGAATAGACTGTTGGAATTGGCATTATGGCAAGAAAAAAGCAGCTAAGTAAAGAAAAACGAGTGGCCATCATTACTTAAAGAAATGAAGGTCAGTTTGGGTAAACTTTGAAAGTGTCCGCAAGAGCAGTTGCAAAAACCATCAAGCGCTATAAAGAAACTGGCTCACATGAGGACCGCCCCAGGAAAGGAAGACAAAGAGTCACCTCTGCTTCTGAGGATAAGTTTATCTGAGTCACCCGCCTCAGATATTGCAGGTTAACAGCAGCTCAGATTACAGACCAAGTCAATGCCACGTAGAGTTCTAGCAGCAGACACATCTTTACAACAACTGTTAAGAGGAGACTTTGTGCAGCAGGCCTTCATGGTAAAATAGCTGCTAGGAAACCACTGCTAAGAACTAAGGCAACAAGCAGAAGAGGCTTGTTTGGGCTAAAGAACACAAGGAATGGACATTAGACCAGTGGAAATCTGTGCTTTGGTCTGATGAGTCCAAATTTGAGATCTTTTGTTCCAACCACCGTGTCTTTGTGCGACGCAGAAAAGGTGAACAGATGGACTCTACATGCCTGGTTCCCACAGTGAAGCATGGAGGAGGAGGTGAGATGGTGTGGGGGTGCTTTGCTGGTGACACTGTTGGGGATTTATTCAAAATTAAAGGCTTACTGAACCAGCATAGCTACCACAGCATCTTGCAGCGGCATGATATTCCATCCGGTTTGCATTTAGTTGGACCATCATTAATTTTTCAACAGGACAATGATCTCAAACACACCTCCAGGCTGTGTAAGGGCTATTTGACCAAGAAGGAGAGTGATGGGGTGCTACACCAGATAACCTGGTCTCCACAGTCACCAGACCTGAACCCAATCGAGATGGTTTGGGGTGAGCTGGACCGCAGAGTGAAGGCAAAAGGGCCAACAAGTGTTAAGCATCTCTGGGAACTCCTTCAAGATTGTTGGAAGACCATTCCCGGTGACTACCTCTTGAAGCTCATCAAGAGAATGCCAAGAGTGTGCAAAGCAGTCATCAAAGCAAAAGGTGGCTACTTTGAAGAACCTAGAATATAAGACATAATTTCAGTTGTTTCACACTTTTCTGTTAAGTATATAATTCTACATGTGTTAATTCATAGTTTTGATGCCTTCAGCTTGAATGTACAATTTTCATAGTCATGAAAATACAGAAAAATCTTTAAATGAGGTGTGTCCAAACTTTTGGTCTTTACTGTGTATATATATATATATATATATATATATATATATATATATATATATATATATATCCTTAACTGGGGGTATATTTTTAGGGGCTCTTGGGCCCAACTATTCTTATATTGTCATATATATTTGTTTTAATTTTTTTTTTGTGCGTATGTACTGGCATTACCCCTTTTTAGGAATACTGTGTTTGCCTCCTACTTAGATCTGATTATATATATATATATATATATATATATATATATATATATATATATATATATAAAAAAATATATATATATATATATATATATATATACTGTATATATATATGTATATATATATATATACACGGTGGGCCATTTATATGGATACAACTAAATAAAATGGGAATGATAGGCGATATCAAATTTCTGTTTGTGGCACATTAGTATATGGGAGGGGGGGAACTTTTCAAGATGGGTGGTGACCATGGCGGCCATTTTGAAGTTTGCCATTTTGGATTCAACTTTATTTTTTCCAATGGGAAGAGGGTCATGTGACACATCAAACTTATTGAGAATTTCACAAGAAAAACAAAGGTGTGCTTGGCTTTAACGTAACTTTATTCTTGACTTATTTACAAGTTTATGACCAATTATAAAATGTGCTCAAAGTGCTGCCCATTGTGTTGGATTGTCAATGCAACCCTCTTCTCCCACTCTTGACACACTGATAGAAACACCACAGAAGAAATGCTAGCACAGGCTTCCAGTATTTGTTGTTTCAGATGCTGCACATCTCGTATCTTCATGGCATAGACAATTGCCTTCAGATGACCCCAAAGATAAAAGTCTTAGGGGGTCAGATTGGGAGACCTTGGAAGCCATTCAACTGGCCCACGATGACCTTCATGATGATTTGTTACCCCCATTATGCACTGAAGATGGCACATTCCCTGATTTTTTCCAGCAAGTTGGTGCATCACCACATTATGGGTGTCAGGTCTGAGCATTCCTACATGAACAATTTCCTGGAAAGTGGATTCGTCATCGTGGGCCAGTTGAATAGCCACCAAGGTCTCCCAATCTGACCCCCTTAGACTTTTGATCAGGGTCATTTGAACGTTTTGGGTTGTCATTATGGTTTAAAAAGAGAAAAAACAGTAGTTTGACAATAAATGTCTTCATCCGACCACTAACCATGGGTGGAGAAAATGTTTTGATGTTATCATTCATATTCTGTGAAAAAAGGCCAAGAAAGCAAAAATTCGGCCAGGGTATGTAAACTTTTGAGCACAACTGTACATTTATGACCACTCAGCACTTGTTGCAGAAGTAGGAGGAGTAGGACGTGATTTCCTGAACAAAATGGATTTGGATGGTAAGGCATGGACGTAAAGACAACATCCAAAAAGAACATTTGGGCTGCTTTTACAGTGTGTTATGTTGCTGTCATCCATAGGGCTTACAAAGTCAGAGGAAATCCAGCCCTTGTTCAATTTTAGAAGAGTCAGCCTGTCTGTATTTTGCATTAACAGGCCTGTGTGCCTATCCACTTTGATTGCACCAGCTGAACTAAAAACCCGTTCAGACAACACACTTGCGGCAGGGTATGGCAGCACCTTCAAGGCGTACAAGGAGAGGTCGGGACAAATGTGCAGCTTGGACAACCAATAGTGAAAGGACACTGAAGAATGAGGAAGGATGCTAGTATGGTCACTTAAGTACTCCTTCACCATCTTGGTCAACTTCTACCTCCTCATCCTAGTTGCACCCACAGATAGCCCTTGCTGATGTGAGTGTTCGTGTCCTTCCCCTGTAGTCCTTTTGGGTGAAAAATCTTTTCAGCAGGTCTTCCAAAATGGCCCTCTGGCATGCATGCACTGAAAATGGCACGTTTGCGTCCGACATGGGAGAAGGAAATTTCTCCTTGTACTGAGGGTCAAGGAAGGTGCACAGCCAGTATTTCATATTGGACAAGATTTCTTTCACACTAAGGTCTTGGGAAAGGCATCTAGACATAAACTGTGCCATGTGTGGCAGACTATAAAGAGTCAAACATTCAGAGTCTCCACGAGGATGAACAATAATCATCCTCTCCTTCTCACAATGGATTGCCTCCTCCTCCTCTTCAGGCCATTCATGCTGGACAGGCATAAAGCTGGGATTGGGAGTGGCCAATGTGACCTGGGAATATTGTGTGAGGCTGGGCTGTGTGGTATCAGCCACTGTAAAATCTTGCTCCATAGCCACCTGCTCGGCATTCAAAGCTTCCTCTTTGAGATTCTGCAGCGAACATTTTAATAGACAGGGCATCAGGATGGTTATGCTGATAATAGCATCATCAGCTCTCACCATCTTGCTGCAGTACTCAAAGTTTTAAAGAACCTCACATATGTCAGCGATCCACACCCACTCGGCAGTTGTTATGTGTGGTGGCTGAGTGTTACTCTGATGGGCATTGAGAAGCTGGAATTCGGACACTGCTCTCTTCTGTTCACAGGGGAAGGGGCAGTGGTTTCATCCTCAGCCACAGGTTTTGTACCCAGGCATTCTGCTCACCTAAGGGGGTGCTTGACTGCCATGTGCTTCTGCATGCTGGTGGTGCTCAGGTTGGCAGTGTCCTTGCCCCTTCTCTGCTTGGTATGGCAGATGCTACAAATTAGAGTTGTTCTGTCTGAATGACTTTCAGAAAAAGTGCCATACAGTGTAACAACACAACCTTGGCTTGTTATCTAGCCGAGTGGGGGGCTCTGTGGAACATTTGACTGAGTTCTCCCTCTGGTCAAACCACTACCTCTTCTTGCCTGTTTTCCTGCTATGGATCTATCCCTCTCTGTACTGCTGTGCTCGCTAGGCATTCCACCGTGCCAAGTTAAATCAGTGGCCTCATCAACCACGTCATCTACCAATTTATCAATCTGATCCTCCTTCTGAGTTGCAATTCTATGCTGACATGATGGCACCTGTGATTAATGATTATCCTCTACCTCTTCAGACATGAATTAACCTTCCCGATGTGACTTTCTCCTGCCCATGGGTGCTCAAATGTTTGTGCATCAGTGCACTCCACTTTCTCATGACCCTCTTTACTGGTGCACGTTGACAGGCCAGGATAATTACAAGGAAACATAAACAGTTCCACAGAGTGGCCAGTGTTGGGATGATATGTCTCCTGGGACTCTTGATGGGAGGAGAAAGGAGGACCAGGTTAAAGACTGTGAGTCCCAGCCTCTTGGCTACTGATACTGGACTGTGTGGAAGACTTGGTGGTGCTGCTTGTCAAAAAGCATGAACCTTTGTCTGCCATCCAACTTACAACATCCTCTCACAGGTCTGGGTTCGACAGTGGAGTAGCACGCTGAATGAATTTTGACAGGAAGCTAGAACGAGATACAGTCACATTCTGATCTGTCTTGCAGCCTTGGCAGGCACCATCACATCCACATCCACATTCCTTAACGTGACCCTTTCTCATATTAAATACGTTATGAAAAAAAGATTTTCTGGCTTTATTTTTCACAAGTACTCTCACAGAGATGTTATATACAAATTCCCTGTATCTAACTATGGGTAGATATTTTTTTTTCAGATATCCGCTTTATTACACAGTAGACTCCTGAAAATTACAGGTAGATTACAGGTAGGTCACATTTGCATAGCTCAGCAGGCTTTGCACCAGATATGTTATTTATTTAACAAAAAAAATGTGTACTTTTTATATCACCTTTCTGACACACGGCAACAGCAGAGCAAGGAAAATTATTGGCACAGGTAAATTGTGACGTTTGCGTATCTTTGCAAATCTTGTGCCAGTCGCACAACTGAAAGATAAATATATGCTATTTATTTAACCAATAGAAAGTTAGTATTTTTTATATCGCTTTTGTGACACATGGCAACAGCAGAGTAAGGAAAATTATTGGCCTGTAGACTATTCTGTGGTCTGGAGTTTATTTCATTGGATATATCCCTCAAAAACTTATTGTAAATTTATCGGTATCATATTACTCACCCATAGGGTATTACATCTTCTTGGGTACATTTAGTTTCTATAAAAGTCTCAAAAAACTTGGTAAAAAATGTATTGGTATTATAATGCTCACCCATAGAATTACATCTTCTTGGGTGCATTTTGTTGCTATATAAGCCTCAAAAAAATTATTCAAAATGTTATTGTTATTATATTGCGCACCCATAGGGTATTCCGTGGTCTGGAGTACATTTTGTTGGTATATAACCCTCTAAAACCTTTTATCAAAATGCACAATCATTTGGTATAACATCTTCTTGGGTGCATTTAGTTGCTATATAAGCCTCAAAGAAAACTGTTCAAAATTTTATTGGTATTATATTGCTCATCCATAGACTATTCCATGATGTGGAGTCCGCCAACGAAATGTTGGTATATAACCTTCAAAAAACATGTTAAAAAATTTAAGCTGAGTGAACAAGTTGCAGATTTGGTGCATTTTTGTAGCTATTTTCTGTGCAGATTTGTGACAAGGCCTGATGCGAGCAAAGTGAATGAAAAACATGACGGTGAATGAAAAACATGACGTGTCATGCACATGTTGAGTACTTTTGACTTGCAGCAGATTTTTCTCTGTACCAAATCTGCAAGTCAAAAGTACTCAACATGTGCATGACACGTCATGTTTTTCATTCACCGTCATGTGTCGGCATTTTTGCCCTACATTTTGCACCATTGACTTTACTAGAAATCAATGAAAATTGCAGGCAAAAATGCAGCAAAACACACGTTTTTCAGCTGCATTTTACCTGCCAAGAGATGAATTGGTGCAGAAATTTTACTCAATGTGTGCACATACCCTTATCGGTATTATATTGCTCACCCATAGACTATTCTGTGGAGTATGTTTAATTGGTATATAACCCTCAAAAGTGCAAAGCTTTAAGTGTCTAGGCAGTAGCATAGCTACTGATAGGTCAGAGTTGGCCATTAACCCGGGCCCCATCACATGCAGAGAGTCATTGTCCCTTTTTGATGAGGCAGAACACCTCACAGGAGGAGAGCAGAAAAATGCCTGCTCCCCTGCCTGACGGAGCTTCTGCAGCTGGTAGCACAGTGGAGTCTCACCTTGCAGTCTACAGTGCTGGCTTTACTGACCTGAGGAGATTCTGCAGCTGGTAGCAGAGTGGAGTCTAGCTTCTTCCAGGTTACAATTTAGTGCACGCTCAGATTGGCTCAGGCACTCTGGGTCCTAGTGCCCACCCTGCATTTCTCTCAGACACTTCCTGGTCCTGCCTCACTGCCTGCAGACTTGGTAAGTGGCATGTCATGGTCACTGGGGAGTGAATGTGAGAGGATGGGGGTATTGTGGGGGCTGAGGTGGAGGAGGATTGACAGGGCACTGGGGGTGAATGGGAGAGGATAGGGGTACTGTGGGGGATGAGGTGGGGATGGGCGAGAGGGCACTGATTATTATACTGTTTTGTTAGGAGATTATATGCACTCTATTACATGTAATAGTTGCTACTTAGGGGAGCTGCATGGAAATTACAACCTTTACTACAAAAAGATGCCCAATTACAATCCATTTTTCCATACCTCCCACTACTGTGTTTTAGGCAGCCCCCAAATTTAAGAAGCATTATTGTCAGAAGCTCCCTGTCCTCTCAAACAGCTGGAGAAACCCTTCCTTGCAACCAGAAAAAAATGTAAAACTCACATTTTGACTACAAGATCCCAGGTACTTTCAGCTGCATCACATCTAATGTGGTGTATTTAATTATTTGTACTAAATGTCCAACTTGGGGTCTGTATGTGGGGGAGACAGGGCAAAAACTAAGAACAAGGATGAATTCGCCACACAATAAGAGAAAAAAAGAATGGACCTACAGGTAGCAAAACATTTTTTGTATCCCCTGTCATAGCATCATGGACATAAAATTACTTGTTTTAAAATGTAATTTCAAATCTCAGAAAGACAGAAGAAACTGTGATTATAAACTCATAAGGACCTTTGACAAAATCAGTGCAGGAATGAATGTTTTGCATGGATTTATGTCTTTTTACATCAATAAAGGAATTATACCGATTTTTACTATGATCGGAATTCCGAATCCCAATTCCGATCTTTGAATGTGATCGGAAATCGGAAATCGGAAGTGCGTTTTTTTTTTGCACTATGCTTGTGATTGACACATGAACCACCCAATGAAGAGCCTGTGTAGTGTGGGCACAACCAGTTTGGGTGGGGGGAAGAGTGTGGGCAGAGTGTGGGCGGTGCGTACGCGGAGACTGTGCGTGTCTGTGTGCGGACGGGGTCTGTGCGGGACCGTCAGTGGTCTGTGCGGGCCTCTTGGGGGTCTGTGCGGGCTGCCGGGGGTCTGTGCGGGCCTGTTGGGGGTCTGTGCGGGCCTGTCGGGGGTCTATGCGGGCCTGCCGGGGGTCTGTGCTGGCCTGCCGGGGGTCTGTGCGGGCCTGCCAGGTGTCTGTGTGGGCCTGCTGAGGGTCTGTGCGGGCTGCAGGGGGTCTGTGCGGGCCTGCTGGGGGTCTGTGTGGGCCTGCCGGGGGTCTGTGCGAGCCTGTCGGGGGTCTGTGCGAGCCTGTCGGGTGTCTGTGCGGGCCTGTCGGGGGTCTGTGCGGGCCTGCCAGGGATCTGTGCGAGCCTGCCGGGAAGCTGGGCGGGCTGTCGGGGGTCTGTATGGGCCTGTCGGGGGTCTGTGCGGGCCTGTCGGGGGTCTGTTGTGTTGGTACGTCGGCCCGATGCATAGTGACGGACCCATACCAACGCAAGTGTGAAAGAGGCCTTAATGAGCGTTTAATTTTAAAAAAAACGGCGTGGGCTCCCGCACAATTTTCTGCACCAGAGGGGAAAAGCCGACGGCCGGGGGCCAGGGGCCAATATTTGTAGCCTGGGAAGGGGGTAATACCCATGGCCCCTCCCAGGCTATGAATATCAGCCCGCAGCTGTCTGCGTAGCCTTTACTAGCTATTAAAATAGGGGGACCCCCCAAAAATGATGTGGGGTCCCCCTATATTTTATAGCCAGAGAGGGGCCATGGATATATTCATAGCCTAGAGAGGGGCCATGGATATTGCCCCCCCTCTCGGCTACAAATACCAGTCCGCAGCTGCCCCAGAAATAGCGCAACTGTAAGATGTGCCAATTCCGGCACTTAGTCCCTCTCTTCTCACTCCCGAGTAGTCGTGGGATATGGGGTAATGAGGGGTTAATGTCAACTTGCTATTGTAAGGTGACATTAAGCCGGGTTAATAATGGAGAGGCGTCAATAAAACACCTATCCATTATTAATCCTAGAGTAGTGAAAGTGTTCAAAGCAAAATAAAGACACAGCCAGAAAAAAGTATTTTATTATTCTTAATTTAACCATACTTACGATACTTCAGTGCCTGCAAAAAACTTAAAATAATAAACCGTATACTCCCTCTCCGATGCAGTCCAATTAATAATGAGTGTCCCACGACGATCTCCCCTATAGAACAGTGACATCGGGTGATGTCACTGCTCTATAGGACCTCCAGTGACACACTGACAGGAGACAATGGCTACTGTAGTTCACTGGTCTCACTTTATGCCATTGCTGCATGGGAACTTTCTCACACAGCAGTGCCAAAAGTTAGACTAGGGACTATTTTTTCAGTGGTGGAGGAATACAGTGCGGAAGGATACCTCCCTCCCCTCATTGTATTCCTGGGGCCCCTAGAGAGCGGTTGCATCAGCTGATGCTGATGCTTTCCACAGGACATCATCGTGGGACTCTCGTGGATTTCTGCGGATCAGGGAGTATATTGTTTGTTTGTTGTTTTAATATTTTTTACAGGTGACACTGGCTTCGGGGATTAAAGTGACAAGTGATGGTGGGTATGTACTCTATGTTATATGTACTGTATGTTATATGAATGTATTGTATGTAATGTATGAATGTATTGCATGGAGTATGTATGTAGTATGTATGTATGTTGTATGTATGTTGTATGTATGTAGTATGCATGTAGTATGTTGTATGTATGTAGTATGTATGTAGTATGTATATAGTATGTATGTAGTATGTATGTATGTAGTATGTATGTTGTACGTATGTAGTATGTATGTAGTATGTTGTGTGTATTTTGTATGTATGTAGTATGTATGCAGTATGTACAGTAAATACCAAAAGTTTGGACACACCTTCTCATTTAAAGATTTTTCTGTATTTTCATGACTATGAAAATTGTAGATTCATACTGAAGGCATCAAAACTATGAATTAACACATGTGGAATTATGTACTTGACAAAAAAGTGTGAAAAAACTGAATTTATGTCTTATATTCTAGGTTCTTCAAAATAACCTTCTTTTGCTTTGATGACTGCTTTGCACACTCTTGGCATTTTCTTGATGAGCTTCAAGAGGTAGTCACCGGGAATGGTCTTGCAACAATCTAGAAGGAGTTCCCAGAGATACTTAGCCCTTGTTGGCCCTTTTGCCTTTACTCTGCGGTACAGCTCACCCCAAACCATCTCAATTGAGTTCAAGTCTGGTGACTGTGGAGGGAAGGTCATCTGGTGTAGCACCCCATCACTCTCCTTCTTGGTCAAATAGCCCTTACACAGCCTGGAGGTGTGTTTTGGGTCATTGTCCTGTTGAAAAATAAATGATGGTCCAGCTAAATGCAAACCGGAAGGAATAGCATGCCGCTGCAAGATGCTGTCTTAGCCATGCTGGTTCAGTATGCCTTCAATTTTGAATAAATCCCCAACAGTGATTTCACACCATTCCACTGAAACTGCCCTAACTAAGGTTACCAATGACCTCTTAACCGCCAAGAGCAAGCGACACTACTCTGTCCTCCTCCTCCTCGACCTGTCGGCTGCCTTTGACACAGTGGACCATTCCCTATTATTACAGACCCTCTCATCCCTTGGCATCACAGACTTGGCCCTATCCAGGATCTCATCATACCTAACAGACCGGACATTCAGCGTCTCCCACTCACACACCACCTCCTCACCTCGCCCCTATCTGTCGGAGTCCCACAAGGTTCAGTCCTTGGGCCCCTGCTCTTCTCCATTTACACCTTTTGGCCTGGGACAGCTCATAGAATCTCATGGCTTTCAGTATCACCTTTATGCTGATGACACACAGATCTACATCTCTGGACCAGATATCACCTCCCTACTAACCAGAATCCCTCAATGTCTGTCCACTATTTCATCCTTCTTCTCCACTAGATTTCTGAAACTTAACATGGACAAAACAGAATTCATCATCTTTCCCCCATCTCACGCGACCCCCCCAACGAACCTATCCATTACAGTAAATGGCTGCCCACTCTCCCCAGTCCCACAAGCTCGCTGCCTTGGGGTAATCCTTGATGCTGAGCTCTCCTTCAAACCACATATCCAAGCCCTTTCCACTTCCTGCCGACTTCAACTCAAAAATATTTCATGAATCTGTTCATTCCTCAACCATGAATCTGCAAAAACCCTAGTCCATGCCCTGATCATCTCTCGCCTTGACTACTGCAACCTCCTGCTCTGTGGCCTCCCCTCTAAAACTCTCGCACCCCTCCAATCTATTCTAAACTCTGCTGCCCGACTAATCCACCTGTCCCCCCGCTATTCCCCGGCCTCTCCCCTCTGTCAATCCCTTCACTGGCTCCCCATTGCCCAGAGACTCCACTACAAAACCCTAACCATGACGTACAAAGCCATCCACAACCTGTCTCCTCCATACATCTGTGACCTCGTCTTCCGGTACTTACCTACACGCAACCTCCGATCCTTACAAGATCTCCTTCTCTACTCCCCTCTTATCTCCTCTTCCCACAATCGTATACAAGATTTCTCTCGCGTATCACCCCTACTCTGGAACTCTCTACCACAACATATCAGACTCTCGCCTACCATCGAAAGCTTCAAAAAGAACCTGAAGACCTACCTCTTCCGGCAAGCCTACAACCTGCAGTAACCACCGATCGATCAAACCGCTGCATGACCAGCTCTATCCTCACCTACTGTATTCTCACCCATCCCTTGTAGATTGTGAGCCTTCGTGGGCAGGGTCCTCACTCCTCCTGTACCAGTTATGACTTGTATTGCCTAAGATTATTGTACTTGTTTTTATTATGTATACCCCTCCTCACATGTAAAGTGCCATGGAATAAATGGCGCTATAACAATAAATAATAATAATGATAACAGTGTCACCAGCAAAGCACCCCCACACCATCACACCTCCTCCTCCATGCTTCACGGTGGGAACCAGGCATGTAGAGTCCATCCATTCACCTTTTCTGCGTCGCACAAAGATACGGTGGTTGGAACCAATGATCTCAAATTTGGACTCATCAGACCAAAGTACAGATTTCCACTGGTCTAATGTCCATTCCTTTTATATTTTAGCACAAACAAGTCTCTTCTGCTTGTTGCCTGTCATTAGCAGTGGTTTCCTAGCAGCTATTTTACCATGAAGGCCTGCTGCACAAAGTCTCTTCTTAACAGTTGTTGTAGAGATGTGTCTGCTGCTAGAGCTCTGTGTGGCATTGACCGTGTCTCTAATCTGAGCTGCAGTTTACCTGCGATTTCTGAGGCTGGTGACTCAGATAAACTTATCCTTAGAAGGAGAGGTGACTCTTGGTCTTCCTTTCTTGGGGCGGTCCTCATGTAAGCCAGTTTTTGCCACTGCACTTGGGGACACTTTCAAAGTTTTCCTAATTTTTCGGACTGACTGACCTTCATTTCTTAAAGTAAGCTGTGTATCCACCAGACTTCTGCACAACACAACTGATGGTCCAAACCCCATTTATAAGGCAAGAAATCCCACTTATTAAACCTGACAGGGCACACCTGTGAAGTGAAAACCATTCCTATTGACTACCTCTTGAGCTCATCAAGAGAATGCCAACAGTGTGCAAAGCAGTCATCAAAGCAAAAGGTGGTTACTTTGAAGAACCTGGAATATAAGACATAATATCAGTTGTTTCACCCTTTTTTGTTAAGTATATAATTCTACATGTGTTATTTCATAGTTTTGATGCCTTCAGTGTGAATGTACATTTTTCATAGTCATGAAAATACAGAACAATCTTTAACCCCTTCATGACCCAGCCTATTTTGACCTTAAAGACAGTGCCGTTTTTTGCAATTCTGACCAGTGTCCCTTTATGAGGTAATAACTCAGGAACGCTTCAACGGATCCTAGCGGTTCTGAGATTGTTTTTTCGTGACATATTGGGCTTCATGTTAGTGGTAAATTTAGGTCAATAAATTCTGCGTTTATTTGTGATAAAAACGGAAATTTGGCGAAAATTTTGAAAATTTTGCAATTTTCACATTTTGAATTTTTATTCTGTTAAACCAGAGAGATATGTGACACAAAATAGTTAATAAATAACATTTCCCACATGTTTACTTTACATCAGCACAATTTTGGAAACAAAATTTTTTTTTGTTAGGAAGTTATAAGGGTTAAAATTTGACCAGCGATTTGTCATTTTTACAACGAAATTTACAAAACCATTTTTTTTAGGGACCACCTCACATTTGAAGTCAGTTTGAGGGGTCTATATGGCTGAAAATACCCAAAAGTGACACCATTCTAAAAACTGCACCCCTCAAGGTACTCAAAACCACATTCAAGAAGTTTATTAACCCTTCAGGTGCTTCACAGCAGCAGAAGCAACATGGAAGGAAAAAATGAACATTTAACTTTTTAGTCACAAAAATTATCTTTTAGCAACAATTTTTTTATTTTCCCAATGGTAAAAGGAGAAACTGAACCACGAAAGTTGTTGTCCAATTTGTCCTGAGTACGCTGATACCTCATATGTGGGGGTAAACCACTGTTTGGGCGCACGGCAGGGCTTGGAAGGGAAGGAGCGCCATTTGACTTTTTGAATCAAAAATTGGCTCCACTCTTTAGCGGACACCATGTCACGTTTGGAAAGCCCCCGTGTGCCTAAAAATTGGAGCTCCCCCACAAGTGACCCCATTTTGGAAACTAGACATCCCAAGGAACTTATCTAGATGCATAGTAAGCACTTTGAACCCCCAGGTGCTTCACAAATTGATCCGTAAAAATGAAAAAGTACTTTTTTTTCACAAAAAAATTCTTTTAGCCTCAATTTTTTCATTTTCACATGGGCAACAGGATAAAATGGATCCTAAAATGTGTTGGGCAATTTCTCCTGAGTACACCAATACCTCACATGTGGGGGTAAACCACTGTTTGGGCACATGGTAAGGCTCGGAAGGGAAGGAGCGCCATTTGACTTTTTGAATGAAAAATTATTTCCATCGTTAGCGGACACCATGTCGCGTTTGGATAGCTCCTGTGTGCCTAAACATTGGCGCTCCCCCACAAGTGACCCCATTTTGGAAACTAGACCCCCCAAGGAACTTATTTAGATGCCTAGTGAGCACTTTAAACCCTCAGGTGCTTCACAAATTGATCTGTAAAAATGAAAAAGTACTTTTTTTTCACAAAAAAATTATTTTCGCCTCAATTTTTTCATTTTCACATGGGCAGTAGGATAAAATGGATCCTAAAATTTGTTGGGCAATTTCTCCCGAGTACGCCGATACCTCATATGTGGGGGTAAACCACTGTTTGGGCACTCGGCAGGGCTCGGAAGGGAAGGCGCGCCATTTGACTTTTTGAATGGAAAATTAGCTCCAATTGTTAGCGGACACCATGTCGCGTTTGGAGAGCCCCTGTGTGCCTAAACATTGGAGCTCCCCCACAAGTGACCCCATTTTGGAAACTAGACCCCCCAAGGAACTTATCTAGATGCATATTGAGCACTTTAAACCCCCAGGTGCTTCACAGAAGTTTATAACGCAGAGCCATGAAAATAAAAAATAATTTTTCTTTCCTCAAAAATGATTTTTTAGCCTGGAATTTCCTATTTTGCCAAGGATAATAGGAGAAATTGGACCCCAAATATTGTTGTCCAGTTTGTCCTGAGTATGCTGATACCCCATATGTGGGGGTAAACCACTGTTTGGGCGCACGGCAGGGCTCGGAAGGGATGGCACGCCATTTGGCTTTTTAAATGGAAAATTAGCTCCAATCATTAGCGGACACCATGTCACGTTTGGAGAGCCCCTGTGTGCCTAAACATTGGAGATCCCCCAGAAATGACACTATTTTGGAAACTAGACCCCCAAAGGAACTAATCTAGATGTGTGGTGAGGACTTTGAACCCCCAAGTGCTTCACAGAAGTTTATAACGCAGAGCCATGAAAATAAAAAAAAAAATTATTTTCTCAAAAATGATCTTTTAGCCTGCAATTTTTTATTTTCCCAAGGGTAACAGGAGAAATTTGACCCCAAAAGTTGTTGTCCAGTTTCTCCTGAGTACGCTGATACCCCATATGTGGGGGTAAACCACTGTTTGGGCACATGCCGAGGCTCGGAAGTGAAGTAGTGACGTTTTGAAATGCAGACTTTGATGGAATGCTCTGTGGGCGTCACGTTGCGTTTGCAGAGCCCCTGATGTGGCTTAACAGTAGAAACCCCCCACAAGTGACCCCATTTTGGAAACTAGACCCCGAAAGGAACTTATCTAGATGTGTGGTGAGCACTTTGAACCCCCAAGCGCTTCATAGAAGTTTATAATGCAGAGCCGTGAAAATAATAAATACGTTTTCTTTCCTCAAAAATAATTATTTAGCCCAGAATTTTTTATTTTCCCAAGGGTTACAGGAGAAATTGGACCCCAAAAGTTGTTGTCCAGTTTCTCCTGAATACGCTGATACCCCATGAGTGGGGGTAAACCACTGTTTGGGCACACGTCGGGGCTCAGAAGGGAAGTAGTGACTTTTGAAATGCAGCCTTTGATGGAATGGTCTACGGGTGTCACGTTGCGTTTGCAGAGCCCCTGGTGTGCCTAAACAGTAGAAACCCCCACAAGTGACCCCATTTTAGAAACTAGACCCCCCAATGAACTTATCTAGATATGTGGTGAGCACTTTGAACCCCCAAGTGCTTCACAGACGTTTACAACGCAGAGCCGTGAAAATAAAAAATCATTTTTCTTTCCTCAAAAATTATGTTTTAGCAAGCATTTTTTTAGATTCACAAGGGTAACAGGAGAAATTGGACCCCAGTAATTGTTGCGCAGTTTGTCCTGAGTATGCTGGTACCCCATATGTGGGGGTAAACCACTGTTTGGGCACACGTCGGGGCTCGGAAGTGAGGGAGCACCATTTGACTTTTTGAATACGAGATTGGCTGGAATCAATGGTGGCGCCATGTTGCGTTTGGAGACCCCTGATGTGCCTAAACAGTGGTAACCCCTCAATTCTACCTCCAACACTAACCCCAACACACCCCTAACTCTAATCCCAACTGTAGCCATAACCCTAATCACAACCCTAACCGCAACACACCCCTAACCACAACCCTAACCCCAACACACCCCTAACCCTAACCACAACCCTAATTCCAACCCTAACCCTAAGGCTATGTGCCCACGTTGCGGATTCGTGTGAGATATTTCCGCACCATTTTTGAAAAATCCACGGGTAAAAGGCACTGCGTTTTACCTGCGGATTTTCCGCGGATTTCCAGTGTTTTTTGTGCGGATTTCACCTGCGGATTCCTATTGAGCAACAGGTGTAAAACGCTGCGGAATCCGCACAAAGAATTGACATGCTGCGGAAAATACAACGCAGCGTTTCCGCGCGGTATTTTCCGCACCATGGGCACAGCGGATTTGGTTTTTCATATGTTTACATGGTACTGTAAACCTGATGGAACACTGCTGCGAATCCGCAGCCAAATCCGCACCGTGTGCACATAGCCTAATTCTAAAGGTATGTGCACACGCTGCGGAAAACGCTGCGGATCCGCAGCAGTTTCCCATGAGTTTACAGTTCAATGTAAACCTATGGGAAACAAAAATCGCTGTACACATGCTGCGGAAAAACTGCACGGAAACGCAGCGGTTTACATTCCGCAGCATGTCACTTCTTTTGTGCGGATTCCGCAGCGGTTTTACAACTGCTCCAATAGAAAATCGCAGTTGTAAAACCGCAGTGAAATGCGCAGAAAAAAACGCGGTAAATCCGCCATAAATCCGCAGCGGTTTAGCACTGCGGATTTATCAAATCCGCAGCGGAAAAATCCGCAGAGAACCAGAATACGTGTGCACATACCGAAACCCTAACCCTAGCCCTAACCCTAACCCTACCCCTAGCCCTACCCCTACCCCTAACCCTACCCCTAACCCTACCCCTAACCCTACCCCTAGCCCTAACCCTACCCCTAACCCTACCCCTAACCCTACCCCTAACCCTACCCCTAACCCTACCCCTACCCCTAACCCTAACCCTATTCTAACATTAGTGGAAAAAAAAAAATTCTTTATTTTTTTATTGTCCCTACCTATGGGGGTGACAAAGGGGGGGTCATTTATTATTTTTTTTATTTTGATCACTGAGATAGATTATATCTCAGTGATCAAAATGCACTTTGGAACGAATCTGCCGGTTGGCAGATTCGGCGGGCGCACTGCACATGCGCCCGCCATTTTGGAAGATGGCGGCGCCCAGGGAGAAGACGGACGGGACCCCGGCTGGATCGGTAAGTATGATGGGGTGGGGGGGACCACGGGGGGGGGGATCGGAGCACGGGGGTGGGGATCGGAGCACGGGGGGGAATCGGAGCGCGGGATGGGTGGAACGGAGCACGGGGGGCTGGAACGGAGCACGGGGGGCTGGAATGGAGCACGGGGGGGTGGAACGGAGCACCGGGGGGGTGGATCGGAGTGCAGGGGGGGTGATTGGAGCACGGGGGGGTGATTGGAGCACGGGGGGAGCGGACAAGAGCACGGGGGGGAGCGGAGCACTGGACGGAGGGGAGCCGGAGCAGTGTACCGGCCAGATCGGGGGGCTGCGGGGGCGATCGGTGGGGTGGGGTGGGGGCACATTAGTATTTCCAGCCATGGCCGATGATATTTCAGCATCGGCCATGGCTGGATTGTAATACTTCACCCGTTATAATAGGTGAAATATTACAAATCGCTCTGATTGGCAGTTTCACTTTCAACAGCCAATCAGAGCGATCGTAGCCACGAGGGGGTGAAGCCACCCCCCCTGGGCTAAACTACCACTCCCCCTGCCCCTGCAGATCGGGTGAAATGGGAGTTAACCCTTTCACCCGATCTGCAGGGACGCGATCTTTCCATGACGCCGCATAGGCGTCATGGGTCGGATTGGCACCGACTTTCATGACGCCTACGTGGCGTCATGGGTCGGGAAGGGGTTAAATGAGAAGGTGTGTCCAAACTTTTGGTCTGTATTGTATGTAGTATGTATGTAGTATGTATGTTGTATGTATGTATGAAGTATGTTGTATGTACTGTATGTATGTAGTATGTATGTTTGTGGGTTTTTTTTTACATTCAACACATTAGCCGGATGATGGGACTACTACTTGGCTAATGTGTCAATCACTGTCATTGTAGCAGGCATAGCACGAGGGTGTATCTGAGGCCCTTTTTTGGCAGCTCTTAATTCTTCATAAATTCAACTGAAATTTCCTATTTTTTAATACAATGTTTATTGGTTTACTTAAATTATATATCCTTTTTTAATTTTGCCTTACATACAAGTCATTATACAGGAAACAATGTTTAACATTTTTTTTCCTGTAATATGCAATTCCGGTTTGGAATGTTTTGCTGCCACTCTTTAAAGTGGAGTAAAAGTGTGACACCATTGTTCTCAGCAGCGATCTGGGAGTCAGATGCTTCCATTGGACTTCCCTGTGGTGTTCTCTTTCCATTCAGCACTTTTCCCATCCATTTGAACATTATTACTGCTCCCCAGACCTCTTTGTAGGGAGGAAAAAAGCTCGGCTTTCCCATTGACTAACATTATACTCGTTACTCGAAATGAGGATGTGAGTATTAGGAATTGCTCGGTTCGAGCAACGAGCACCTGAGCATTTTAGTGCTTGCTCAATCGTATAAATTATCAATTTTGAAATTTGGGACTGTTTTAGACACATAGGGGCTGATTTATTAAGACAGGACGAGAGCAATGCCAATCAGTAGGTTTTTGCTATGTAACCTGAGAGCAGCATGATGTAGGTGTTGAGACGTGGATTTCAGCAATATGTCACCTATTAGGCTTTGTGTTCTGTTGTTTCCATGCAATTAATGTTTTATCACCAGGAGGTTATAAGTGCCTGGACTGATGCGCACATAAGCACTTGTCCAACCACACCCCCTTCTCAGATAAGCAGCGGTCAATTAGCAATATTCACAGAAAGACTGTGGTATGGGTGGGATTAACATTCTGAGCAACTTTTAAAGCATTGTACACACATTTTCTGGCATACAAGCTTTGAAGAATCAGTTCTATACTTCCTGTCCTTTCAGGGTGAGTTTAAAGCAGTTTCCAGGCAAGATTGCAATTTCAGGTAACACCTCAATACACAATTGATAACACAGGATCCACTAATAACAATAGGTGATGTCACAGCACAGATGCTCCCCTACCCTTCACAATGACTTTTGCACATTCTTTTTCGATGCTTCAATTCAAAGGGTCAGAATCTGTTCAATGTGATTCATGTACAATGGATTTACTGAAACAATAGGAAGTTACAGTCTAAAATAGCCCGAGGCAAGATTTGTCATTTTTAACTGTAATAAAGAAGAAGAGAAGAGAAAAGCATTGCAAACATTTATTGTGAACCACAGGATCACTTTAAGGGCTTGCTCACACGGGCGTATAATACGGAGGAGTGCAATGTGATAAGATCTCGCTGTTAGGGTTGGCGGATTGCACTAAATTAAAATAAACTATAAAATGTAATCGCAACTCAGGGTCCACCGTGCAGAGATGTAAAACTGCTGCTAATGCAAATAATGACGGATAAAAACTAGCGAACGTTCCTCCGTAAACACACTGAGTTAACTCCACACAGTGTGAATGGAACGCAGAAAACCAAACCTAAATACAACTCAGAGGTGCACAGGGAGAGGAGTACCTACTCAGCTAACCACCGAGGGGTACAGGGAAGATTAGTACCAGCTCAGCTAACCACCGAGGGGTACAGGGAAGATTAGTACCAACTCAGCTAGCCACCAAGCTGTACAGGGAAGCTTAGTACCAGCTCAGCTAACCACCGAGGGATACAGGGAAGATTAGTACCAGCTCAGCTAACCACCGAGGGGTACAGGGAAGGTTTGTACCAGCTCAGCTAACCACCGAGGGGTACAGGGAAGGTTAGTACCAGCTCAGCTAACCACCGAGGGGTACAGGAAAGGTTTGTACCAGCTCAGCTAACCACCGAGGGATACAGGGAAGGTTAGTACCAGCTCAGCTAACCACCGAGGGGTACAGGGAAGGTTTGTACCAGCTCAGCTAACCACCGAGGGATACAGGGAAGGTTAGTACCAGCTCAGCTAACCAACAAGGGGTACAGGGAAGCTTAGTACCAGCTCAGCTAACCAACAAAGGGTACAGGGAAGCTTAGTACCAGCTCAGCTAACCACCGAGCTGTACAGGGAAGCTTAGTACCAGCTCAGCTAACCACCGAGGGGTACAGGGAAGCTTAGTACCAGCTCAGCTAACCACCGAGGGATACAGGGAAGGTTAGTACCAGCTCAGCTAACCACCGAGGGGTACAGGGAAGGTTTGTACCAGCTCAGCTAACCACCAAGGGATACAGGGAAGGTTAGTACCAGCTCAGCTAACCACCGAGGGGTACAGGGAAGGTTAGTACCAGCTCAGCTAACCACCAAGGGGTACAGGGAAGCTTAGTACCAGCTCAGCTAACCACCGAGGGGTACAGGGAAGGTTAGTGCCTGCTCAGCTAACCACCGAGGGGTACAGGGAAGGTTAGTGCCTGCTCAGCTAACCACCGAGGGGTACAGGGAAGGTTAGTACCAGCTCTGCTAACCACTGAGGGGTACAGGGAAGGTTAGTTGTTGTGAATTCTGTGGCTGAATTCACTACTGTGGTCACAAGTGGTACTGCAGCTTCTGAGCTTCCTCCCTCAGGTGTTCTGGTGAGCTCGTTAACTGCTTCATTACTTAACTCCGCCTGATGCTGCTATCCTTGCTCCTTGTCAATGTTTCAGTGTTGGATCTGAGCTTCTCCTGATTGTTCCTGTGACCTGCTGCTCTGTATAGCTAAGTGCTTTTTGCTTTTTTGTTGCTTTTTTTCTGTCCAGCTTGTCTTTTGTTTTGCTGGAAGCTCTGAGACGCAAAGGGTGTACCGCCGTGCCGTTAGTTCGGCACGGTGGGTTTTTTTTTGCCCCCTTTGCGTGGTTTTGCTTTAGGGTTTTTTGTAGACTGCAAAGTTCGCTTTACTGTCCTCGCTCTGTCCTAGAATATCGGGCCCCACTTTGCTGAATCTATTTCATCCCTACGTTTTGTCTTTTCATCTTACTCACAGTCATTATATGTGGGGGGCTGCCTTTTCCTTTGGGGAATTTCTCTGGGGCAAGTCAGGCCTATTTTTCTATCTTCAGGCTAGCTAGTTTCTTAGGCTGTGCCGAGTTGCCTAGGTAGTTGTTAGGCGCAATCCACAGCCGCTTTTAGTTGTGTTTAGGATAGGATCAGGTGTGCAGTCTACAGAGTTTCCACGTCTCAGAGCTCGTTCTTGTATTTTTGGGTATTTGTCAGATCACTGTGTGCGCTCTGATCGCTAAGCACACTGTGTTTCTGGATTGCCTTCATAACACCTGTCATTAGCAAACATAACAGTACAAGGAGCCAAACTAATGATTCTCAATAGAGGGAAAGAAAAAGTTCTGACATCATTTTTTTTTTTTTTTCTGCTCTGTGTTCACTTTTTTTTTTTTCCCCTAGACATTTGGGTGATTCTGGACACAGGTGTGGACATGGATATTCAGGGTCTGTGCTCTTCAATGGATAATCTCGTTATAAATGTACAAAAAATTCAAGATACTATTGATCAGAAATCTATGTTAGAACCAAGAATTCCTATTCCTGATTTGTTTTTTGGAGATAGAACTAAGTTTCTAAGTTTCAAAAATAATTGTAAGCTATTTCTGGCCTTGAAACCTCATTCTTCTGGTAATCCTATTCAACAGGTTTTGATTATTATTTCTTTTTTGCGCGGCGACCCTCAAGACTGGGCATTTTCTCTTGCGCCAGGAGACCCTGCATTGAGTAGTGTCGATGCGTTTTTCCTGGCGCTCGGATTGCTGTACGATGAGCCTAATTCAGTGGATCAGGCTGAGAAAAATTTGCTGGCTTTGTGCCAGGGTCAGGATGATATAGAAGTATATTGTCAGAAATTTAGGAAATGGTCAGTACTCACTCAGTGGAATGAATCTGCGCTGGCAGCTTTGTTCAGAAAGGGTCTCTCTGAGGCTCTTAAGGATGTCATGGTGGGATTTCCTATGCCTGCTGGTTTGAATGAGTCTTTGTCTTTGGCCATTCAGATCGGTCGACGCTTGCGCGAGCGTAAATCTGTGCACCATTTGGCGGTACTGCCTGAGGTTAAACCTGAGCCTATGCAGTGCGATAGGACTATGACTATAGTTGAACGGCAGGAATACAGACGTCTGAATGGTCTGTGTTTCTACTGTGGTGATTCCACTCATGCTATTTCTGATTGTCCTAAGCGCACTAAGCGGTCCGCTAGGTCTGCCGTCTTTGGTACTGTACAGTCCAAATTCCTTCTATCCATTACCTTGATATGCTCTTTGTCGTCGTTTTCTGTCATGGCGTTTGTGGATTCGGGCGCTGCCCTGAATCTGATGGATTTGGATTATGCTAAACGTTGTGGGTTTTTCTTGGAGCCTTTGCGGTGTCCTATTCCATTGAGAGGAATTGATGCTACACCTTTGGCCAAGAATAAACCTCAATACTGGGCCCAGCTGACCATGTGCATGGCTCCTGCACATCAGGAAGTTATTCGCTTTCTGGTGTTGCATAATCTGCATGATGTGGTCGTGTTGGGGTTGCCATGGCTACAAACCCATAATCCAGTATTGGATTGGAATTCCATGTCGGTATCCAGCTGGGGTTGTCAGGGGGTACATGGTGATGTTCCATTTTTGTCGATTTCGTCATCCACCCCTTCTGAGGTCCCAGAGTTCTTGTCTGATTATCAGGATGTATTTGAAGAGCCCAAGTCCGATGCTCTACCTCCGCATAGGGATTGTGATTGTGCTATCAATTTGATTCCTGGTAGTAAATTCCCTAAAGGTCGATTATTTAATTTATCCGTGCCCGAACACGCCGCTATGCGCAGTTATGTGAAGGAATCCCTGGAGAAGGGACATATTCGCCCATCGTCATCACCACTGGGAGCAGGGTTCTTCTTTGTAGCCAAGAAGGATGGTTCGCTGAGACCGTGTATTGATTACCGCCTTCTTAATAAGATCACTGTTAAATTTCAGTATCCCTTGCCATTGTTATCTGACTTGTTTGCTCGGATTAAGGGGGCTAGTTGGTTCACTAAGATAGATCTTCGTGGTGCGTATAATCTGGTGAGAATCAGGCAAGGAGATGAATGGAAAACTGAATTCAATACGCCCGAGGGTCATTTTGAGTATCTAGTGATGCCGTTCGGACTTGCCAATGCTCCATCTGTGTTTCAGTCTTTTATGCATGACATCTTCCGTGAGTATCTGGATAAATTCCTGATTGTTTACTTGGATGACATTTTGATCTTCTCAGATGATTGGGAGTCTCATGTGAAGCAGGTCAGAATGGTTTTTCAGGTCCTGCGTGCTAACTCTTTGTTTGTGAAGGGATCAAAGTGTCTCTTCGGTGTGCAGAAAGTTTCATTTTTGGGGTTCATCTTTACCCCTTCTACTATCGAGATGGATCCAGTTAAGGTCCAAGCCATCCAGGATTGGATTCAGCCGACATCTCTGAAAAGTCTGCAAAAGTTCCTGGCTTTGCTAATTTTTATCGTCGCTTCATCTGTAATTTTTCTAGCATTGCCAAACCATTGACCGATTTGACCAAGAAGGGTGCTGATTTGGTTAATTGGTCTTCTGCTGCTGTGGAAGCTTTTCAGGAGTTGAAGCGTCGTTTTTGTTCTGCCCCTGTGTTGTGTCAGCCAGATGTTTCTCTTCCGTTCCAGGTCGAGGTTGATGCTTCTGAGATTGGAGCAGGGGCGGTTTTGTCACAGAGAGGTTCTGATTGCTCAGTGATGAAACCATGTGCTTTCTTTTCCAGGAAGTTTTCGCCCGCTGAGCGTAATTATGATGTGGGCAATCGAGAGTTGCTGGCCATGAAGTGGGCATTCGAGGAGTGGCGTCATTGGCTTGAAGGAGCTAAGCATCGCGTGGTGGTATTGACTGATCATAAGAACTTGACTTATCTCGAGTCTGCCAAGCGCTTGAATCCTAGACAGGCCCGTTGGTCGTTATTTTTTGCCCGCTTCGACTTTGTGATTTCGTACCTTCCGGGCTCTAAAAATGTGAAGGCGGATGCTCTGTCTAGGAGTTTTGTGGCCGACTCTCCGGGTTTATCTGAGCCAGCGGGTATCCTCAAGGAAGGAGTCATTGTGTCTGCCATCTCCCCTGATTTGCGGCGAGTGCTGCAAAAATTTCAGGCGAATAAACCTGATCGTTGTCCAGCAGAGAAACTGTTCGTCCCTGATAGGTGGACTAATAAACTTATCTCTGAACTTCATTGTTCGGTGTTGGCTGGTCATCCTGGAATCTTTGGTACCAGAGAGTTAGTGGCTAGATCCTTCTGGTGGCCATCTCTGTCACGGGATGTACGTACTTTTGTGCAGTCCTGTGGGATTTGTGCTAGGGCTAAGCCCTGCTGTTCTCGTGCCAGTGGGTTGCTTTTGCCCTTGCCGGTCCCAAAGAGGCCTTGGACACATATTTCGATGGATTTCATTTCTGACCTTCCCGTTTCTCAAAAGATGTCAGTCATTTGGGTGGTCTGTGATCGCTTTTCTAAAATGGTCCATCTGGTGCCCTTGGCTAAATTGCCTTCCTCCTCTGATTTGGTACCTTTGTTCTTTCAGCATGTGGTTCGGTTGCATGGCATTCCTGAGAATATTGTTTCTGACAGAGGTTCCCAGTTTGTTTCAAGGTTTTGGCGAGCCTTTTGTGGTAGGATGGGCATTGACCTATCCTTTTCCTCGGCTTTCCATCCTCAGACTAATGGCCAGACCGAACGAACCAATCAGACCTTGGAAACATATCTGAGATGTTTTGTTTCTGCAGACCAGGATGATTGGGTGTCCTTTTTGCCGTTGGCTGAGTTCGCCCTTAATAATCGGGCCAGCTCGGCTACCTTGGTTTCTCCATTTTTTTGCAATTCTGGGTTCCATCCTCGTTTCTCTTCAGGACAGGTTGAGTCTTCGGACTGTCCTGGTGTGGATTCTGTGGTGGATAGGTTGCAGCAGATCTGGACTCAGGTAGTGGACAATTTGATCTTGTCCCAGGAGAAAGCTCAACTTTTCGCTAATCGCAGACGCCGTGTGGGTCCCCGACTTCGTGTTGGGGATCTGGTTTGGTTATCTTCTCGTCATATTCCTATGAAGGTTTCCTCTCCTAAATTTAAACCTCGTTTTATTGGTCCGTATAGGATTTCTGAGGTTCTCAATCCTGTGTCTTTTCGTTTGACCCTCCCAGACTCCTTTTCCATACATAATGTATTCCATAGGTCGTTGTTGCGGAGATACGTGGCACCTATGGTTCCATCTGTTGAGCCTCCTGCCCCGGTTTTGGTGGAGGGGGAATTGGAGTATATTGTGGAGAAGATTTTGGATTCTCGTGTTTCTAGACGGAAACTCCAGTATCTGGTTAAATGGAAGGGTTATGCTCAGGAAGATAATTCCTGGGTTTTTGCCTCTGATGTTCATGCTTCCGATCTTGTTCGTGCCTTTCATGCGGCTCATCCTGGTCGGCCTGGGGGCTCTGGTGAGGGTTCGGTGACCCCTCCTCAAGGGGGGGGTACTGTTGTGAATTCTGTGGCTGAATTCACTCCTGTGGTCACAAGTGGTACTGCAGCTTCTGAGCTTCCTCCCTCAGGTGTTCTGGTGAGCTCGTTAACTGCTTCATTACTTAACTCCGCCTGATGCTGCTATCCTTGCTCCTTGTCAATGTTTCAGTGTTGGATCTGAGCTTCTCCTGATTGTTCCTGTGACCTGCTGCTCTGTATAGCTAAGTGCTTTTTGCTTTTTTGTTGCTTTTTTTCTGTCCAGCTTGTCTTTTGTTTTGCTGGAAGCTCTGAGACGCAAAGGGTGTACCGCCGTGCCGTTAGTTCGGCACGGTGGGGTTTTTTTGCCCCCTTTGCGTGGTTTTGCTTTAGGGTTTTTTGTAGACTGCAAAGTTCGCTTTACTGTCCTCGCTCTGTCCTAGAATATCGGGCCCCACTTTGCTGAATCTATTTCATCCCTACGTTTTGTCTTTTCATCTTACTCACAGTCATTATATGTGGGGGGCTGCCTTTTCCTTTGGGGAATTTCTCTGGGGCAAGTCAGGCCTATTTTTCTATCTTCAGGCTAGCTAGTTTCTTAGGCTGTGCCGAGTTGCCTAGGTAGTTGTTAGGCGCAATCCACAGCCGCTTTTAGTTGTGTTTAGGATAGGATCAGGTGTGCAGTCTACAGAGTTTCCACGTCTCAGAGCTCGTTCTTGTATTTTTGGGTATTTGTCAGATCACTGTGTGCGCTCTGATCGCTAAGCACACTGTGTTTCTGGATTGCCTTCATAACACCTGTCATTAGCAAACATAACAGTTAGTACCAGCTCTGCTAACCACCGATGGGTACAGGGACAGCAGGAAGTGTGCAATACCCTATTAGAACCACTGCAAAAGAACACATGGGTTGAACTTGCTCTGTGGTGCAATACCCTGTTAACCCCAGGGGAAGGAATAGCATACACACGGGACAGAAACATAGCAAAAACTCACAGTCAGCAAGAACACACAGGAAAACCTCCTCTCCAGACGGAATTCTAATGGCACTTGCTGACAGATCACTGACGTGCCACTGGTAGCTGATACTGAGCAAAACGCGCACACGCTTTATTCGCCAGGCTCCACCCCAAACACTCAGTCGAGCGTCGCCCGTGGGCCAATCCGGAGCTGCCATATCACCAGGGCAGAAAGCATTCAAGCACCAATGTCAAGGCTCAGTAAGGTGATTTCTGGACTTAGACTCCAGAGAGTGGGGCTGCCTCTGTATACTACTGGTTACCATAGACTTTAGCTGGAAAGCCTGCAGTAACCACATGTATAACAGGAGCCGGAGCAAGATGCTGGGACCAACATCTGTGCTAAGCAGCAGACACAGTGGATGGACCTGAATGGGAGACCAGAGCAACAAACTGTGCATCAACAAACATGTCATCTGGCAGGGCTGTCCTGCCCTTTAACACTCGCATTGCACTCTGAACAGTGTTATTTAATGAGGCAGAGCAGATCTGCAATTTTTTTCTCATGCCAATGCAGCATAAGAAAAAATATTACAGCGTGCTGCAATTGGCAGCATATCTCGCATGCGTGCACCCATTCAAGTCAATGACTGCTTGCAAAACATATGACTTCACTCGGATGTCATCAAAGTGCAGTCCGATATGCGCTGAAACAGCAAATGGAGAAGGTTGAGAGATTAATCTCTCCTTCTTTTCCCAACCTGTCATTAGCATATAGCATCCAATTCTCTTGCATCGGATGCTATACGCTAATGTGACCCTGACCCAAGGTGTCCAAGGGCTGCTATATCAATCAGCTTTCAATCAGAGCACGGCACAAGTTTTTTGTGTTTAATTTGCATGACCATAAATATATTTTTAATAGAAAGCTATATTTGGAGCATTATAGTCATTTCAGCTATATCATAGTTCATTACCAACTATCATTATTCATCCTTCTGTTCAGCAGTGGACAGAAAATTATAAAGATATTTATACACATTTAGTAAAAAGCTAAGGTTATATTTCCCTGTGTTTCATCACATTATGTGATAGTTCATTAATTTGAGAATGGAATATTAAATATTAATTGAGCAGATATTAATTTCCACTAAATTATTTAAAGCTGAAGAGGCAATGGTTAAGCACCTCTCTATATTCCAGCTATTCATCAGCTCTCATGTAGAAAATGTCATACAAATTAATTATACAAAAAATTCACCTTCCAAAGCTGGAATTCTGTTATAAATTTTACTAAAACAACAATAAAGTTATAAAAAAAATTGTTTAATAGATTGCATAAGTTACATTTTCTACAGCCTGCAGGCTATAGGAACCAGCCATGTAAAGTAGGGATAAGTGAACCAGAACTGTAGAATTCTGGTTCATACCAGACACCTACTATCCAATGCTGAACTCCAAGCACGGACTGCTCCCAAAAGTCCATGTGTTACTCTTTGGAGTCCAGATGCTTAATAAAGCTTGCTGAAAGACTGCAGTGCAGCCAATCAGCAAGATTTTAGGTTGTGGGAATGTTTGCAGCCATCACATCTGTACCAAAAATTGGCATGGCTGTGATTGGCTGGCACCACATGCGGCCCAGCCTGTATACATGCCAGATCATGGGTGGCACCACCATTGTGCTCTGACTACCTTAGGAACAGCTCGAGGGAGGAAAGGTGTAAACAAAATAAATAATATAAAAAATGACATGGGTCCCCATATTTTTTAACCAGCCAAGGGAAAGCAGACAGCTGTGAGTTGGTCTTATTATGCTGGGAAGTGGCCAATATTCATGGACCTTCCAAGCCTATTATCAGCCTCCAGCTGATAATAAAAATGGGGGGACCCCACCCAAAAAAATTACCTGGGTCTCCCCAATTTTTAATAACCAGCTAAGGCAAAGCAGACAGCTGGGAGTTGATATTAATAGGCTGGGAAGGTCCATGGATATTGATTCCTTCCCAGCATAATAAGATGAACTCACAGCTGTCTTTCCCTTGGCTGGTTATTAAAAAATGTGGGTGACACCAAGTCATTTTTTTTTTGCATCCATTGAATGCTCCAATTCTGATGCTTAGAGTTAGCTCATCCTGATTGTCCTGGTGTGGCGGCAGTCAGGGTAATTATTTATTAATAAGTACAGCAAACTGGACACTCAAGGCAATGTTCCACTACTTCACTCAGACTTCCACTGCTTGGTTCAAGGTTATTATTATTGGAACCTTAACTTCGGTGCTTTTAAATGGCTGTAAAATGGTCACAGTAAGGGCTATGGAGCTGCAAAAGGAAGCCAAATGGAGGTAGGAGCATGACAATTGCCCTGCAAACAAATGTGGATAGGAAAATTACTTAAAATAACATAGAATAAAAAAAAGAAAAAGATGTAACCTTCAACAAGGATGCGAAGGTCCAAGTAGAGCAGAGGAGGAGGTGGAGGTGCAGGTGGAAGTAGGAGGAGGTAGCCAACACTGTTTTTTTTATTTATTCATATATTTTGAGGGAGCTACTCTGAAAACAGGCAGTGTAATAATCTGGTGGTCACTCCCTCTCTGTATACAGGCTGTGTAATACCCTGCAATTTGGGGGGGAAAGAGCAGAGCATTAAATAGGAGATATGACACGAGGCTGAAGTTGGTTTCTTATTCGTTCATTTTCTTATTCGGAGCTGAAGTTGGTTTCTTATTTGTCAGTTTATTATTCCACAATTTTTTCTTTTCTGTTTTTTATAGGTTTAACAACAAAAAATAATCATCACAATAATAACATACAATTCAGCAAGGCGCCCTGATGTGAATATACTTAAAAACAGCTACAAAAATTATAAAACTGGCACAAAAATGGGCATCAAAGTGGGCACCGAAGGGCGTTAATGAAAGGGTTAAATTACTTTGGGCCACTGATATCACAGTGCAGACATATAGGACAGGGAGCCCCACATCAAAACCAGGTCTCTCCAGCCTGGCCCAAATGCGTTCTGGGCATCAGAAGTGGCATCAAAGTAGGCAGTCGATTTTGGCTATTTGAATAAGCAATTGGCGTTTTGAAGGGGTTAAATGACTTTGGGCCACTGATCTCATACTAAGAATACATAAATAGTGATGGCCCTCATTAAATCCAGGTCCCTCTAGCCTGGCTCAAATAGGTTCTGGGCATCAGAACTGGCAGCAAAGTGGGCAGACAGTCGATTTTGGCCATTTGAATAAGAAACTGGTGTTTTTAAGGGGTTAAATGACTTTGGGCCACTGATCTCACACTAAGAATACATAGATGGTGATGCCCTGTATCAAACCCAGGTCCCTCCAGACTGGCCCAAATGGGTTCTGGGCATAAGAATTGGCATCAAAGTGAGCAAACAGCCCATGTTCACAAATTTGAATAACTGCTGTTTTTAAGGGGTTAAATGACTTTGGGCCACTGATCTCACACTAATAATACACAGATAGTGATGCCCTGGATGAAATCCAGGTCCCTATAGCCTGGCCCAAATGGGTTATGGGGATCAAAACTGGCATCAGCATCTCCAAGGAGCTAGCAAGCAAAGCTTTATTGGCAAGGCAGAGTGGGTCTGGCTAGATTTTATAGGGAGAGGTAAGACCTGATCAGAAGCAGCTGAAAATGGAGCTGCAGGTTTCTGACCAGCATAGAAAGGGTCATTAACCGCTTAAGCTCCAAATGAAAGCAAATCCATTTAATATGAGACTCAAACAAGCAGGCTAAATGGAAGATCTGTGACTCACAATACGTAGTGATCTTCTACACCCATATCTCCCAGGAGGACATGACATGCTTGTGATAGAGATGACTGGTGCCAATTATTCATTTGCAACACTACTAGAAAACACACAGCGGTCCTGAAAACGTATTTTTTGATCCTATGAAAGGCAACGAGATGGCTTATTCCAATTATTTATTTGCAACATAGAGGTCCAGTAAAATTATTTATTTGGCCTAGAAATGGCAATGAGATGGTTGATGCCAATTGTTTATATGCAGCATTACTAGAAAAAGCACAGCAGTTTGGAAAAAATATTTCTTTGTCCTGGAAAAGACAACAAGATGGCTGATGCCAATTATTTATTTGCAACACTACTGGAAAACACATACCAGTCAAGACAATTTTTTCCTACTAATGGTAACTAAATGGCTGATGCCAATTATTTATTTCCCAGACTGCTAGAAAACAGTGTCTTTTTGGCTCAGCACACCCATAGGCAGGGGTCAGAGTACACACAGCGGCTGAAAGACACAGTAACACAGTACTCCCACAGGCTGAGGGTGCAGAGTATACACAGTGGCTTAAATGCACAGTACTCCCACAGGCAGGGCAGAGTACGTACAGCTATAGGCACAGTATTCCAACAGGCAGAAGGTGCAGAGTTCACACAGCGGCTTAACGGCACAGTACTCCCACAGGCAGGGGCAGAGTATGCATAGCTATGGGCACAGTACTCTAACAGGCAGAGGGGTGCAGAGTTCACACAACGGCTTAAAGGCACAGTACTCCCACAGTGAGAGTGTCATAGTACACACAGCGGCTTATGTCACAGTACTCCCACAGGTGGAGGGGCAGAGTTCATACAATGGCTTTTTGGCACAGTACTCCCACATGTGGGGGGATGCAGAGTACAAGCAGCAACTTTTTGACACAGTACTGTCAGAGATTTGGGTTGCAGAGTTCACACATTAGTTTTTATCACAGTACTTTAACAGATATGGGTTGCAGGGTGCAACAGTTGGCATGGCTGTGATGGCTCCGGCAGTGCCCACGGTCTAAAAGCTTGTTGATTTAGCTGTGATGCAGTCTTTCAACAAGCTTAATTAGATTAGCAGACCCAAAAATGAAACCAGACATACTTTAAAAAGTCCATATTCGGGGATTCAGTACCGGCCACTAGTTATCTGATACGGATACCGACCTTTACCATTCAGATTCACTCATCCCTAGTAATGACCAGCAAAACCTGCCAAAATACATGCACAATTGGCAGGTACCATGCACAGTGCTCAGCAGGTGTGTGGACACATAAGTCATCAGAAGTGAGCAGTACCAGATAACCCATACATTTAGGTCTCATTGCTTGGATATACTATACATTCATTTTATATCTTGTGGAAGTCAGCACTGGACGTGAACGGTATCAGAGGGAGAAAGATAACACTCATGACAGGCTCACCATGTGAAGTTGACTCATTATATCTCAGGTTCAGGTAGGTACATGGACCCTGGGCATTGGTGCAGTTGGCAGAATGGCACATGGGGAGCATGGATGTGGCATACTCAGGAATCTTGGGAGCAGCAGGATAGATAAGGTGTAAAGGTACCTTCACACTCAGCGACGCTGCAGCGATACCGACAACGATGTCGATCGCTGCAGCATCGCTGTTTGGTCGCTGGAGAGCTGTCACACAGACAGCTCTCCAGCGACCAATGATCCCGAGGTCCCCGGGTAACCAGGGTAAACATCAGGTTACTAAGCGCAGGGCCGCGCTTAGTAACCCGATATTTACCCTGGTTACCAGCGTGAAAGTAAAAAAAAACAAACACTACATACTTACCTACCGCTGTCTGTCCCCGGCGCTCTGCTTCTCTGCACTCCTCCTGCACTGGCTGTGAGCACAGCGGCCGGAAAGCAGAGCGGTGACGTCACCGCTCTGCTTTCCGGCTGACCGACGCTCACAGCCAGTGCAGGAGGAGTGCAGAGAAGCAGAGCGCCGGGGACAGACAGCGGTAGGTAAGTATGTAATGTTTGTTTTTTTTTACTTTCACGCTGGTAACCAGGGTAAACATCGGGTTACTAAGCGCGGCCCTGCGCTTAGTAACCCGATGTTTACCCTGGTTACCAGCGAAGACATCGCTGGATCGGTGTCACACACGCCGATCCAGCGATGTCTGCAGGGAGTCCAGCGACGAAATAAAGTGCTGGACTTTCCTCAGCGACCAACGATCTCCCAGCAGGGGCCTGATCGTTGGTCGCTGTCACACAGAACGATTTCCTTAACAATATCGTTGCTACGTCACAAAAAGCAACGATATCGTTAACGATATCGTTATGTGTGAAGGTACCTTAAGTCAGCAGGGATTTAAGCAGATAAGCACAGTATTCACAGAAGATGTAGTGCAGCAAACTAAAATCTGAATCCTAAGTCACAGATGTTTGTCCTGATGGATGTTAAGTGGGACTAAAGGTACCTTCACACTGAACAACTTAACAACGATATTGCTAGCGATCCGTGACGTTGCAGCGTCCTGGATAGCGATATTGTTGTGTTTGACATGCAGCAGCGATCTGGATCCTGCTGTGACATCACTGGTCGGAGCTAGAAGGCCAGAACTTTATTTCGTTGCTGGATCTCCCGCAGACATCGCTGAATCGGCGTGTGTGACGCCGATTCAGCGATGTCTTCACTGGTAACCAGGGTAAACATCAGGTTACTAAGCGCAGGGCCGCGCTTAGTAACCCGATAATTACCCTGGTTACCAGTGTAAATGTAAAAAAAACCAAACACTACATACTTACATTCCGGTGTCTGTCACATCCCCCGGCGTTCTGCTTCCCTGCATTGTGTCAGCGCCGGCCGGCTGTAAGGCACAGCACAGCGGTGACATCACCGCTGTGCTTTATGCCCGGCGCTTACACAGTGCAGGGAAACAGAACGCCGGGGGACGCTACAGACACCGGAATGTAAGTATGTAGTGTTTGGTTTTTTTTACATTTACACTGGTAACCAGGGTAAACATCGGGTTACTAAGCGTGGCCCTGCGCTTAGTAACCCGATGTTTACCCTGGTTACCCTGGGACTTCGGCATCGTTGGTCGCTGGAGAGCTGTCTGTGTGACAGCTCTCCAGCGACCACACAGCGACGCTGCAGCGATCGGCATCGTTGTCTAGATCGCTGCAGCGTCGCTAAATGTGACGGAAAGTGAATTTTGACCACTACACCACTGTAGTGCATCATGGCCCTGTCCTTGAGACGAATGCCAGTCCTATTGTTGGGATCCAAATCTACTATACATTTATGGTATATCTTATGGAAATACAATATGTATATGAGAAGGGAAAACCCCTTTAATACATACAAAGGAACAAGTTTATTAAAGGTGGGTTTAATAAGGTAGAGTAAACTGCGACAAAAATATTAAGAGTCCAGAACATTTAATTTAAGCTTTCTGTGAGCAAAAAAGCAGCAAATTTAGCTAGTGTTCCAATAATATGTAAGCATTTTCTGTCTTTAGAAATGTATTCATTTGAGGAAATATTTCAAGCTAAAAAAAATCATACATTTTACCACCAATATGGTGGTTAAAAAAATAATTCTAAAAAACACCATGTATAGAAATCTATTACAAAACCATTAAAATAAACTACTCCCCCAATATTTCTGCCTTACCTGTCCTACTCCTTACCCATTGAGGACTCTGTGATATCATTAATTCTTATTCAGTAGAAATTTTCTGTAACTGCAATTTGAGTGTTTGTCTCACCTTCTTTTTTCAGGAGTACACTGCTCCCCAGTCTCCCAGCTTACCACTTGGCAAGGTGCAGTGTGCTTCTGATTAGAGATGAGTGCATATGTCTGGAAAACGATCTTCCAACATAAATTCGGCAGGAAAATGGCACATTTGGAGTCGGGATCCGAAACACAAGCATTTTTTCTTAAAACCGAAAAAGTCTGTAAAATTTGGTTAAAGTGCAGGAAAATAATTGCGTCACCACTAAATTAATTTAAAGTAGATAATAGATAGACAGATAGATACATAGATAGGTAGATAGATAGAAAGATAGATAGATAGATAGATAGATAGATAGATAGATAGATAGATAGATAGATAGATAGATATAGGGCCGGACTGGCCACCAGGCAATTCTGGCAAATGCCAGAAGGGCCAGTGCCAGGAGTGGGCTGCTGCTGCTATCACCGGTGCCAGGGCCGACTCCTCCCGCCAGCGCCGACACCGGTACAGTTGAATGCAATGATGGAGGAGAGAGCGTCCGCTATCGCTCCCTCTCCCATCATTCCCCGCTCTGCCTCGCTCTGACACTGTGGGTGCGCGATAACGTTATATCATCGTGCACCTGCTGTGTGGCAGCGCAGGATACGAGGAGAGGTGAAGAGAGTGTTTTTTTTTTTAATATATTAATGAGTAATAACCGGATTGTAGGGCAATCGGGGGGGGGCTGTAGTACATTCTATGGGCGCTGTGCTGTATTACATTCTATGGGGGCTGTGCTGTATTACATTCTATGGGGCTGGCTGCATTACATTCTATGGGGGCTGTGCTGTATTACATACTGTGGGGGCAGTGCTGTATTACATTCTATGGGGGTTTAATTACATTCTATGGGGGCTGGTTGCATTACATTTTATGGGGGCTGGCTGCATTACATTCTATGGGGGCTGGCTGCATTACATTCTATGGGGGCTGGCTGCATTACATTCTATGGGGGCTGGCTGCATTCCATTCTATGGGGCTGGCTACATTACATTCTATGGGGGCTGTACTGTATTACATTTTATGGGGCTGGCTGCATTACATTCTATGGGGGCTGTGCTGCATTACATTCTATGGGGCTGTGCTGTATTACATTCTTTGGGGGCTGTGCTGTATTACATTCTATGGGGCTGGCTGCATTACATTCTATGGGGGCTGTCTGCATTTCATTCTATGGGGGCTGGCTGCATTACATTATATGGGGCTGGCTGCATTACATTCTATGGGGCTGGCTGCATTACATTCTTTGGGGGCTGTGCTGTATTACATTCTATGGGGCTGGCTGCATTACATTCTATGGGGGCTGTCTGCATTTCATTCTATGGGGGCTGGCTGCATTACATTATATGGGGCTGGCTGCATTACATTCTATGGGAGCTGGCTGCATTACATTCTATGGGGGCTGGCTGCATTACATTCTATGGGGGGCTGCATTACATTCTTTGGAGGCTGTGCTGTATTACATTCTATTGGGGGGCTTTATTACATACTATGGGGGCTGGCTGCATTACATTCTATGGGGGGCTGTATTACATTTTATGGGGGCTGTGCTGTATTACATTCTATGGGGAAGGGCAGTTTTACATTCTATGGGGGCTATGCTGTATTACATTCTATGGGGGGTGCTTTATTACATTCTATGGGGGCTGGCTGTATTACATTCTATGGGGGCTATACTATATTACATTCTATGGGGCTGGCTGCATTACATTCTATGGGGCTGTGCTGTATTATATTCTATGGGGGCTGTACTGTATTACATTCTATGGGGCTGGCTGCATTACATTCTATGGGGGCTGTGCTGTATTACATTCTATGGGGGCTGTGCTGTATGACATTCTATGGGGCTGGCTGAATTACATTCTATGGGGCTGGCTGCATTACATTCTATGGGGGCTAGCTGCATTACATTCTATGGGGCTGGCTGCATTACATTCTATGGGGGCTGGCTGCATTACATTCTATGGGGGCTGGCTGCATTACATTCTATGGGGGCTGGCTGCATTACATTCTATGGGGGCTGGCTGCATTACATTCTATAGGAAGCTGCATTACATTCTATGGGGGCTGTGCTGTATTACATTCTATTGGGGGGCTTTATTACATACTATGGGGGCTGGCTGCATTATATTCTATGGGGCTGTGCTGTATTACATTCTATGGGAAGGGCTGTATTACATTCTATGGGGGCTGTGCTGTATTACATTCTATGGGGGTGCTTTATTACATTCTATGGGGGCTGCCTGTATTACATTCCTTGGGGGCTGTGTTGTATTACATTCTATGGGGGCTGGCTGCATTACATTCTATGGGGGCTGGCTGCATTGCATTCTATGGGGGCTGGCTGCATTACATTCTATGGGGCTGTGCTGTATTACATTCTATGGGGGCTGGGCTGTATTACATTCTATGGGGTGCTGTATTAAATTCTATGCGGGGCTGTTTTATATTCTATGGGGGGCTGTATTACATTTTATGGGGGGCTGTATTACATTCTATGGGGCTACATTATATTCTTTGGGGGGCTGTATTATATTCTACGAGGGGTGATTGCATCATACTCTGAGGGGGCTATATTACATTCTATGGGGAGCTGCATCATACTATATGAGGAGGGCTGCATTGTATTCTATGGGGGGTTACATTATACTCAGGAGGCTACAATATATTCTGTGGGGTGGCTGCATTGTACTCTGGAGTGGCATCATTATACTATATGTGGGCTGCATTATACTGTATCGAGGACTATGGGGAATACATTATACTATATGAAGAACTATGGGGTGAATTATACTATGGGAAGTGAATTGGACTACATGGATGACAATGGTGGTGTATTATACTATATGGAGCACTATGAGGAATGTATTAAACGATTTGGAGGACTGTGGCAGTACATTATACTATATGGAGGACTGAGGAGTGTATTATACTATATGGAGGACTGCGCAGTGTATTTTAATATATGGAGGACTATGAGGAGTGTATTATACTATATGGAGGACTATGAGGAGTGTATTATACTATATGGAGGACTGAGGAGTGTATTATACTATATGGAGTAGTCTATTATACTATATGGAGGACTGAGGAGGGTATTATACTATATGGAGAACTGAGGAGTGTATTATACTTTATGGAGGTCTGAGGAGTGTATTATACTATATGGAGGATTGAGTGAGGTGCACATTATAATATATGGAGGACTATGGGGTGTATTATACTTAACAAGCAAAATGCAGCCTATTCATTGAGTGATTGGATTGTTTATGTGGGAACAGAAATCCTTGTTCTCAGCAACACATCGCCGGTGAAAACTGTAGATGTGCTGCTGATAACATGATACAGTATGGGGACAGATTGATCTAATTGTGATTGTTCTGTCCCCATCATTCTTTCTTAATTAGTGTAAAGATGAATGGAAACAAGCGAACGACTTCAGTATTGTCGATCACAATTGTTTAGCGGCCTGAGATTAGTGCATGTAAATACAACAGAAATGCTTCGCAGGGAGACCAGGCAAGGATGATGACAGTTGTAGTTAGCACCCAGCGCCTGGGAATAGCGCTAACTCTACTGCTTTTCCCAGCCGCCAAAGCATTTAATTCTGGTATGTGCAATGATTTTTAGGGTTGATGTCAGCTGCGTAATTTCAGCTGCTATCAATCCCTAGTGTAGGTAATGGAGAGGTGTCTATCAGACACCACCACTACTTAAAGACACAAAAACGCACAGAGAGGTCAAAAATACTCTGTTGTAAAAAAGTCACAGTAAATAAGCAAGTGCTAGTCAAAAAATGAAAAAAATACAGGGTATTTAGTTAATACTTTTTTTTGCAAAAAAATGTATGTTAAGCTGCTCCACCAATCGCCAAGGTATACCCATAATAGAGCAGTCCTATGTAATGTACATAATCCCTATCTGATGTATTTAAAAACCTGATCATCTGTATAATACCTGTATAAGCAGGGTTCAGAGAGAAAAAATATACATGTGGACATGCAGGATGGAACAGCTACAATGCAAATGACCCACAGGGGAGTGGTGGACTCCCCAGTCTTGTAGAAACAAGAGAACAATTATAGAACCAAAAACACATGGGCTACTTGCATAGTGAACAAGTCTGTAGAAACCTGTTCACACCACCAAAGAACTTGAAGACACAAAAACGCACAGAGAGGTCAAAAATACTCTGTTGTAAAAAAAAGTCACAGTAAATAAGCAAATGCTAGTCAAAAAATGAAAAAAATACAGGGTATTTAGTTAATACTTTTTTTGCAAAAAAATGTATGTTAAGCTGTTCCACAAATCGCCAAGCTATACCCATAATAGAGCAGTCCTATCTAATGTACATAATCCCTATCTGATGTATTTAAAAACCTGATCATCTGTATAATACCTGTATAAGCAGGGTTCAGAGAGAAAAAATATACATGTGGACATGCAGGATGGAACAGCTACAATGCAAATGACCCACAGAGGAGTGGTGGACTCCCCAGTCTTGTAGAAACAAGAGAACAATTATATAACCAAAAACACATGGGCTACTTGCATAGTGAAAAAGTCTGTAGAAACCTGTTCACACCACCAAAGAACTTGAAGACACACAAACGCACAGAGAGGTCAAAAATACTCTGTTGTAAAAAAAAGTCACAGCAAATAAGCAAGTGCTAGTCAAAAAATGAAAAAAATACAGGGTATTTAGTTAATACTTTTTTTGCAAAAAAATGTATGTTAAGCTGCTCCACCAATCGCCAAGGTATACCCATAATAGAGCAGTCCTATCTAATGTACATAATCCCTATCTGATGTATTTAAAAACCTGATCATCTGTATAATACCTGTATAAGCAGGGTTCAGAGAGAAAAAATATACATGTGGACATGCAGGATAAAACAGCTACAATGCAAATGACCCACAGAGGCGTGGTGGACTCGCCAGTCTTGTAGAAACAAGAGAACAATTATATATCCAAAAACACATGGGCTACTTGCATAGTGAACAAGTCTGTAGAAACCTGTTCACACCACCAAAGAACTTGAAGACACAAAAACGCACAGAGAGGTCAAAAATACCGTGCCGTTTTACTTTTTCAGTGTAGAATTGTCTGGAATTGAGATTGGACGCCATGTTGCGTTTGCAGAGCCCCTGGTGTGCCTAAACAGTGGAAACCCCCCACAAGTGACACCATTTTGGAAACTAGACCCCTTAAGGAACTTATCTAGATGTGTGGTGAGCACTTTGAACCCCCATGCGCTTCACAGAAGTTTATAACGTAGAGCCGTGAAAATAAAAAATCGCATTTTTTCGACAAAAATTATTTTTGCCCCCAAACTTTTATTTTCACAAGGGTAACAGGAGAAATTAGACCACAAAAGTTGTTGTGCAATTTCTCCTGAGTACGTCGATACCCAATATGTGGGGTTAAACCACTGTTTGGGCGCACCGCAGAGCTTGAAAGAGAAGGAGTGCCGTTTTACTTTTTCAATGTAAAAATGGCTGGAATTGAGATTGGATGCCATGTCGCGTTTGGAGAGCCCCTGATGTGCCTAAACAGTGGAAACCCCCACAAGTGACACCATTTTGGAAACTAGACCCCCCATCGAACTTATCTAGATGTGTGGTGAGAACTTTGAATGCCCAAGTGCTTCACAGAAGTTTAGAATGCAGAGTCGTGAAAATAAAAAATATTTTTTTTCCACAAAAAAGATATTGTAGCCCCCAAGTTTTTATTTTCACAAGGGTAACAAGAGAAATTGGACCCCAAAAGTTGTTGTCCAATTTGTTCTGAGTATGCTGGTACCCCATATGTGGGGGTAAACCACTGTTTGGGCGCACGGCAGAGCTCGGAAGGAAGGAGCGCCGTTTTGGAATGCAGACTTTGATAGAATGGTCTGCGGGCGTTATGTTGCGTTTGCAGAGCCCCTGATGTACCTAACCAGTAGAAACCCTCCATAAGTGACCCCATTTTGGAAACTAGACCCCCCAAGGAACTTATCTAGATGTGTGGTGAGAACTTTGAATGCCCAAGTGCTTCACAGAAGTTTAGAATGCAGAGTCGTGAAAATAAAAAAATATTTTTTTTTTCACAAAAAAGATATTATAGCCCCCAAATTTTTATTTTCACAAGGGTAACAGGAGAAATTGGACTACAATAGTTGTTGTCCAATTTATCCCGAGTACGCTGATGTGCCATATATGGCACCCTAACGATAATCACAACCCTTACCCCAAAACAACCCTAATGTCAACCCTAACCATAACCCTAATCAAAACCCTAAATCCAACACACCCCTAATCCTAATCTCAACCCTAACCTCAAACTAACCCTAATCCCAATACACCCCTAATCACAACCCTAACCTTAACCCTAATCCCAAACCTAACCCTAATCCCAAGTGTAACCCTAATGCCAACCCTAACCCTAATACCAACCCTAATCCAAACCCTAACCCTAATCCCAACTCTAACCCTAACCTTAGCCCCAAACCTAGCCCTAACTTTAGCCCCAACCCTAACCCTAGCCCTAAGGCTACTTTCGCACTTGCATCGTTTGGCATCCGTCGCAATCCGTCATTTTGGACAAGAAACGGATCCTGCAAATGTGCCCGCAGGATGCGTTTTTTGCCCATAGACTTGTATTGCCGACGGATCGTGACGGATGGCCACACGTCGCGTCCGTCGTGCACTGGATCAGTGTTTTATATACAAGAAAAACAGCCGCACTCAAAGTCTTGATTTCAATGCAAAAAGAAAATTCTTTGCTTTTATTCAAGTGTACATGCACCACCAAATAATTTTTGAGGAGAAAGTAATAAATGATAGCGGACAACGAGGTGACGTTTCGACCAGGTATGGTCTTTCTCAAAACCTCACTGCAAAGATAAATGCGATACATAAGTGTGCTGTACAGATATACATGTAAAAAGAGAAAAACTAATAATACATACATACATACAGATAAAAAACTAATACCCTGTGCAAACCTGTAGAACATACAAAATAACAATATAGCAAAGCTACAACAATCTACATAAACATATACATATATACAAAGTTACATGCATACGTGCGTGAATATACATACACGCTACTGGATATATAGTTAGCAGTATTTAAACCACGGACTAAATAAAATCCCAGGGCCAAAAACCGTAGTATATGAGGGTAGGTAGCAGTCCTCTGGGATTGTGTTGCATGAACGGACTATTCCAAAATATAGAATCACAAGAACATAGCTATATTGAAGTATACCCACAGAGATGTAGTCAGTATTGTATAAGACGCCATATAGACTAACCTTTAGGAGGAGGAGGCGTAAAGGAAAAAGTAGAATGAGAGTCCTCAAGGACTAAAAAGAAACAGAAAGGACATGGTTAAGTATGGTGAACTGGAGACCAGGATAAAGCGAAGGAGATTACAGCCCAATATTTACCAGCTCCAGGCAGAGTATACAGGTAAGTTGTCCGTCACATAGGTGGTGCAGTGGCTCATGTGAGCACTGTTGGCGCTATAAGTACACCGCAGTAGCGGTTATATCCGGTATCTGCTGGCGTGGGAACGAGGTCTGGCCGGCAAAGAACGGCGCTTGCGCAGTAGAGTCAAGTAACGCAGCTATGAATAAAGTATGGAAGCGCCGGAGCGTGCGCAGTAAGCTATGTCCGAATGGCGCCTGCGCAAGGTGTACGAGGTCTGGCCCGCAGAGCGATGTGCGTTCCAGACCGGCGCCTGCGCAGTAGGGGACAAGTATCGCAGACGCTTACAAGCGGAGCGCTACTCTGCTAAGGAATTAAGAGTAGTGGAGCCGTGTGCTGAAACATAGAATGTAGGATGGAAGAATCCCTCTTGAATAAACATAGCGGCAGCAAGGAGGCTAGAATGTAAAAAAAGGATAAAGCAGAGAATACAAGTAAGAGCAAAGTAGGCAGGAGCAAAGGAAGAGGAAAAAAATAAAAATAAAAATAAAAAATAAAGAATATATTAAAAATGAAGAATATATTAAAACGCCCCAGGAGATCACAGGTATACAAGAAACTACAACTCAGTCTGGGAGCCATATGTATATCCCTGTAAGAAAAATGGTTAAGACAATGGCATTAAGTATATAGTATATAACACACGTATGTATATTATGCAGGGAACTGGAGAGAAATAAAAAATAAAATAAAAATAAGAATAAAAATAGAAAAATAAACCAAATAAAACAAATAAAAATTGAAAAATAAAGATTGAAAAAAGACAAAAAAAATGAGCGATCAACTAAAAATTGAACAACAAAAAATGGGAAGGAAGTGAAAACAATGGAAAAAATGAAAAAAATGAAAAAAAGAAAAAAAGAAAAAAATAATGAAAAAAATGAAGAAAATGAAAAAAATGAAAAAAAATGAAAAAAATGAAAAAAAAATTTTATGAAGAAAATAAATTGAAACAAATCAAATGAAAAAATGAAATAAATGAAAAAAATGAAATAAATGAAAAAAAATTTTAAAATAAAAGAAAAACTGGACAAATTTTTAAAGATAAAAATAAAAATAAAAAAGTAAAAAAAGAAGAAAAAAAGAAAAAAAGAAAAAAAGAGAAAAAAAAAGAAAAGAAAAAACGAAAAAGAAAAGGAACCAGCAAAATAATGGTAAACTTACCACGAGTGGCAGACTGTAGTGAAAAAAATATAGGGATTTTCTGTGCTTCCTACCTAAGAAGTCTAGAAAAAGAGGAAGGAAAAGATAAAGAGTGGTTAGGAAGGCGATCTTAATACAGTGACATGTAAGGAGTACAGTATATAATAATCACTATACATTCTGATCATATAACACTATTCTAAACGGTGAAGTCCCATTCCCTATTCAGGCCTTTCGGGGCCAAAGTCTGTAATGTGTAAATCCAGAACGATTCTCGTTCCTTGAGGAGTTTTATGTGGTCACCGCCCCGTCTCGGTCTTTCCACTTTTTCAATTACCTGATACCGGAGTTGCGACACGGAATGGTTGGCTGAGTCAAAATGATGGGGGAGTGGAAGCCAGGTTTTCTTGAGTCTAATGGAAGACTTGTGGCTTGAAATTCTGTTACGCACATGCTGTACGGGTTCTCCCACGTACATAAGACCACAGGGGCACTTGATTAGGTATACAACAAAGTTAGTTTCACAGGTGTAAAATCCTTTGATGTTAAACCTCTTACCCGTGTGTGGATGTGTAAATTCACTTGATTTGATTACATTGGCGCAGCAAGCGCAACCTAGACAGGGGAATGTACCTGTCCTTTGGGTTCCAAGGAATTGTTGTCTTGGTTGTTTAGCAAAGCTACCGATGTCGGCCTTTACTAAGCTGTCCCTAAAGTTCTTGGGTCTACGTTTGCACATCAGTGCTGGGGATTGGAAGGCAACTACCTGTGGGTAGGCCTCGTTGAGTAGCGGCCAGTGCTTTTTAATGGTCTTATAAATCAGCGGCATCGTGGGGTGGTGAGTATGTACAAACGGAATACGTTCCTGTTTAGGGGATCGGCGTCTGGAGGGGAGATATTCAAGGGCCCTAGTTCATTCTTTTTGAAGGATCTTGTCAGGGTAATTCCTATCCCTGAATTTTTGTGCCATGTCGTCTAATCGTGACTCCGTTAGGTTAGTGTTTGACACAATGTTAGTAACCCTGCGAAATTGAGAATATGGAAGGCTCTCACGTGTAGATTTAGGATGACAACTTGAAAACAGGAGCAGGTTGTTCGAGTCAGTAGGTTTTGTGTAAATGTCGGTATCAACGCCCCCCTGGTTATTCTTGATGACCAAGGTGTCCAAGAACGGAATTGTTTTTATATCACAGTTGGGTGTAAATTGTAGTTCGGGTCTGACCCCATTGATCTGTGACACGAAGAGGGCAAAGGTGTCCGTTGGTCCGTCCCATATACAAAAAACATCATCTATGTACTGGAGCCAACATTTGGAGTGTGATTTAAAGAGGGCATTATTGTATACATAATGGTTCTCAAAGGTATCCATGTAGATGTTGGCATACGCTGGTGCCATGTTGGACCCCATGGCCGTCCCGCAGGTTTGTAGGAAAAATTGGTCACCGAACAAAAAATAATTTTCTCTGAGGCCAACGGATAGGAGATCAAGTAGAAATTGTTGCGCTTGTGAGCTTAAATCTGAGTTTCGAAGGAGGTTGCCTACTGCCTCCAGACCTAAATCATGTCTAATTGCCGTGTAGAGACTTTTGACATCTAGGGTTGCCAAGAGGCATTGTGGTGATAAGGTGGAGACCTGTTTGATTATGCTGATAAAATGACCTGTATCGAGGACAAATGATTTGGTTTTTTTCACAAAGGGGGTAAGGTATTTTTCCAAAAAAATGGACAGGGGAGAAAGGATGTGTCATGCCCGCACATACTTACCCATCTTCTTCCATCCAGCGGCGCACTCGCGATCCCATTCCTCGCCGCTCTGCTGCTTCTTTCTCTGGCTCCCGGCGTCCAGCGTCTTTGCGCATGCGCGGTCGCGTCTCCTCCAGCGCTGAGCCCTCTGGGAGGTCGCGACCCGATAGCTCCGCCCCAACATGGCGGCGCCCATCGGCTATTTCTTCCCGGCGTCTTCCTAGGTAAGACGCCTTTGCTTTGTAGGTGCACTGTCTGCCGTCAGTGTCCCTATGCCCTAGGCTCCCCTGTACCAGTGTCTTTTCTCAGCCCAGTCTTTACTTTGTCTCAGTATCCTGCCTGTCCGTGTTCCTGCTGTATCCTGCCAGTCCGTGTTCCTGCTGTATCCTGCCAGTCCGTGTTCCTGCTGTATCCTGCCAGTCCGTGTTCCTGCTGTGTCCTGCCAGCCCGTGTTCCTGCTGTATCCTGCCTGTCCGTGTTCCTGCTGTATCCTGCCAGTCCGCGTTCCTGCTGTATCCTGCCAGTCCGTGTTCCTGCTGTATCCTGCCAGTCCGTGTTCCTGCTGTGTCCTGCCAGTCCGTGTTCCTGCTGTACCCTGCCAGTCCGTGTTCCTGCTGTGTCCTGCCAGTCCGTGTTCCTGCTGTACCCTGCCAGTCCGTGTTCCTGCTGTGTTCTGCCGTTCCGTGTTCCAGTCATTTTCAGTTAAGTCTTGTTTTCCTATTATTCCCTGCCATCCTTATAGCCTGTGGTTTCCTTCTTTATCTTGGGTCGCCCCTTTGGCTCTAGCTGTTGTGTCTCCATTCCCTCGAGGTCCTGCTCCTAACACTCCCTGTATAGGGGGTGATTCCATCTGGTCCGCTCGACCCCGGGGGCTTTAGAGTCACGACCCAGAGGGTCCACTCTCGGATTTCTGCCCGAGTACTTACAGTAAGCAAAGGCCATGGACCCCGCTGGGGCCTCTGCTGCGCAGAAAGAGCTACTCTTTTTGCGAGAGAATCAGTCCCGCATGATGTCTTTCATGAAAGCTATGGATTCTCGCTTGTCCACGCTCCAGTCCTCCGATTCTGGCAACGCCGCTCTACTCGTTGGCTTACAGCAAGAGTTAGCTCAGCAGCGGGACACCCAGGCCCATATACTTAGTTATATGTCTTCTATTGACGACCGGCTGCTTTCCATCCAGACAGCCGCTTCTACGTCTGCTCCTGCGTCCCACCCTCCACCCCGCTTGGCTAAACCGCCTCGGTACAATGGGGATCCTAAGTCCTGCCGAGGATTTCTAAACCAATGCCGTCTTCACTTTGAGCTTCTGCCCCAGCATTACCCGACGGATCGGTCCAAAGTTGCGTTTTTGATTTCCCATCTGGAGGGTGACGCCTTGGCATGGGTTAACCCACTCTGGGAGAGAGTCGATCCCCTAGTCTCCCGGTTGTCTGAATTTTTGGAGACTTTCCGTCTTGTCTTTGACGAACCTGGACGTCTGGCCTCTACAACTGAAGCTCTATTTTCTCTCCATCAGGGATCGTTATCCGTAGGCCAGTACGCTATTCAGTTCCGCACCCTCTCCTCTGACTTGGGCTGGAACAATGAGGCGTTGGTGGGTGCTTTCTGGCGGGGGCTCTCTGGGCGCATAAAAGATGAGTTAGCTGGTCGGGACACCCCTACTGTTTTGGAGGAATTAATTTCCTTAGCTACCCGTATTGACCTTCGGTTCCAAGAACGCGCCCGCGAGCGGAGATCTCTTCGCCCTTCTTCTGCCACCCGTAAGCCACTCAGTCCTCAGCCTAGAACCTCCTCTCAGGCGTCCGCACCAGAACCTATGCAAGTGGACCGTCTTAAGATGTCTGAACAACGTCGTAAAGAGAGGCGCACTCAGGGGTTATGTTTTTACTGCGGAAGTTCTGCTCATTTGTTGCGCTCTTGCCCTGAACGTCCGGAAAACTCCTCCGCCTAGGTCAGGTAAGAGAGGCCTCCCTAGGTGTATGTGATTCCTCTCAACCCCTTACTTTGTCCGTTCTTTTGCATATTGTGGGCAAGGGCATTTCTCTAGATGCGTATGTGGATTCGGGCGCAGCAGGGAATTTTATCAGGTTGGAAGAGGTTTTGAAATTCTCCATTCCAGTCAAAACCTTAGAGTCTCCGGTGGTTCTTGCATCTGTGGATGGTAAACCTTTACAAGAGACCATTACTCAAGTAACACTTGAGGTGGAACTTCAAGTTGGGGCTCTGCACAAGGAGAGAATTGCATTTTATGTTTTAGCGGGTCTGTCTCATCCTTTGCTCTTAGGTCTTCCTTGGTTACGGTTCCACGAGCCCGTTTTAGATTGGCGCAATGGCAATATCTTGCGCTGGGGTGAGCTTTGTCGGGAACGTTGTCTGCTGCCGGTGCGTCCTGTGGGGTCTTCCTCTAATTCTTCTCCTTCCTCTTCTCTTCCCGCTTTACCCTGTGTCTACAGCGCTTTTTCTGATGTCTTCAACAAGAAGGAGGCTGAGGGCCTTCCGCCTCACCGTCTCTATGATTGTCCCATAGATCTCGTGCCAGGAACTAATCCGCCCAGGGGCAGAATCTATCCTCTCTCTCCTGCTGAGACTCAAGCTATGTCTGAGTACATTCAAGAAAATCTTGCTAAAGGATTCATTCGCAAGTCTTCTTCACCGGCTGGAGCAGGGTTTTTTTTCGTGAAGAAGAAAGACGGTTCTCTCCGCCCCTGCATTGATTATCGAGGCTTAAACAACATCACGGTGAAGAACAAATATCCTCTGCCACTCATTCCGGAACTCTTCGACCGTCTGCGGGGTGCGCAAATTTTTACCAAATTAGATCTACGTGGCGCATCCAATCTGGTTCGTATTCGTGCAGGCGACGAGTGGAAGACTGCCTTCAATACTCGTGACGGTCACTACGAATACTTGGTTATGCCGTTTGGTCTCTGCAACGCCCCCGCGGTTTTCCAGGAATTTGTGAACGATGTATTTCGGGATCTTCTCTACTCCTCAGTCGTGGTTTACCTTGACGACATTCTCATCTTTTCTCCGGATCTCTCCACTCACAGGCGAGATGTCCGCCGAGTTCTGCAAAGGCTAAGAGAGAATCATCTGTTCGCTAAGATTGAGAAGTGCGTCTTTGAACAATCTTCTCTTCCCTTCCTTGGGTATATTGTCTCAAGATCTGGCTTAGAGATGGATCCAGAGAAGGTTTCGGCTGTCCTGAATTGGCCTCGTCCTCTTGGAACAAAAGCAATCCAACGTTTTCTTGGCTTTGCCAATTACTATAGACAATTTATTCCTCATTTTTCTTCCATGACCAAGCCTATCTCTGCCCTAGTTCGCAAGGGAGTCAATTCCGGTCCTTGGACCCCTGAGGCTGAAGAGTCCTTTCTGTCCCTTAAACAAAGTTTCGCTACGGCCCCTGTGCTTCATCATCCTGATGCTAATAGAACGTTTGTCCTTGAGGTCGACGCATCCTCTATTGGAGCTGGAGCAGTACTTTTGCAAAGATCTTCGTCCGGACGTTTGGTGACCTGTGGTTTCTTTTCTAAAACTTTTTCCGCTCCTGAGCGTAACTACTCTATAGGGGATAAGGAACTATTGGCTATCAAGCTAGCCTTGGAGGAATGGCGTTATCTTCTTGAGGGGTCTCTTCATCCATTCACCATTTACACAGACCACAAGAATCTGGCCTATATTCAGTCAGTCCAAAGACTAAATCCACGACAAGCCAGATGGTCTTTATTCTTCGGACGATTTGAGTTTGAGCTTCATTTCCGACCCGGAAATAAGAATGTCAAAGCAGATGCTCTTTCGAGATCCTTTCAACCTCAGGACATTGAGGATTCTCCGGCTCACATCATTGATCCTACGAAGATCGTCACTCTTGCTCCTCTAAGAGTGATCTCAACTCCTCCTGGCAAGACTCTTGTGGCTAATCAAGACAAGGAGAGAGTTTTACGTTGGGGTCACTCCTCCAAAATTGCAGGACATGTAGGAGTCAAGAAAACACTTTCTCTTATCTCTCGGCACTACTGGTGGCCATCTCTCCGACAAGACGTCACCAAATTCATCGCTTCTTGTCCTTCTTGTGCTAAGAATAAAGTTCCTAGGCAGCCTCCTTCCGGTCTCCTGCATCGTCTGCCTGTACCTTCCGTTCCTTGGAGTTTTATAGCTATGGACTTCATCACTGATCTACCTTGTTCCTCGAATTGTTCTGTCATCTTGGTTGTTGTAGATCGGTTCTCTAAAATGGCTCACTTCATCGCATTGCCTGGTCTGCCTTCCGCTCCTGAGTTGGCAAAGATCTTTTTACACCAAGTCTTCCATCTTCATGGTTTCCCACATCATATCGTCTCTGACCGTGGAGTACAATTTACCTCACGTTTTTGGAGAGCTCTCTGCAGTATATTAAAGGTTAACTTGGACTTCTCTTCCGCCTATCACCCTCAGTCCAACGGACAAGTGGAGCGAGTTAATCAAGTTCTGACTACATATCTGCGACATTTCTCCAATGCACACCAAGATGACTGGGTCTCTCTTCTCCCCTGGGCTGAATTCTCTTACAACAATCTTCCCAGCGAGTCTTCCTCCAAATCTCCCTTTTTTGTAGTCTATGGTCAACATCCGAACATTCCTCTTCCTGTTTCTCTCTCCTCGGGGGTACCGGCAGCGGATTTCTTGTCCCGGGAATTCTCTACAATTTGGAATGAGACCAAAGTGGCTCTTGAGAAAGCTAGCCTTAATATCAAAAAGTTTGCTGACAAGAAGCGTTTGGATGCTCCGCCATATTCTCCGGGTGATAAAGTTTGGCTCTCCTCTCGCTATATCAAGCTTAAAATTCCCTCTTGCAAACTGGGTCCTCGCTATATTGGTCCGCTTCCTATCTTGAGTCGCATTAATGATGTCTCTTATAAGTTGAAGCTACCTGCCTCTTTGCGCATTCCCAATGCCTTCCATGTGTCTCTTCTCAAACCCGCAGTCTTTAATCGTTTTCACTCCGCTACCTCTCCCTCTCCTCAGCTCTGTACTTCTGATGGAATCTTTAACGTTAAAGATATTCTTGCCAAAAAGGTAGTTAGGGGTAAAACTTATTTTTTGATTGATTGGGAGGGATTTGGTCCTGAGGAGAGGTCCTGGGAGCCTCGAGAGAACATCAATGCTCCCCTTATCATGAAAAGATTCCTTTCTAGCCTTAAAAAAAGGGGGACTAAGGAGGGGGGTACTGTCACGCCCGCACATACTTACCCATCTTCTTCCATCCAGCGGCGCATTCGTGATCCCGTTCCTCGCCGCTCTGCTGCTTCTTTCTCTGGCTCCCGGCGTCCAGCGTCTTTGCGCATGCGCGGTCGCGTCTCCTCCAGCGCTGAGCCCTCTGGGAGGTCGCGACCCGATAGCTCCGCCCCAACATGGCGGCGCCCATCGGCTATTTCTTCCCGGCGTCTTCCTAGGTAAGACGCCTTTGCTTTGTAGGTGCACTGTCTGCTGTCAGTGTCCCTATGCCCTAGGCTCCCCTGTACCAGTGTCTTTTCTCAGCCCAGTCTTTACTTTGTCTCAGTATCCTGCCTGTCCATGTTCCTGCTGTATCCTGCCAGTCCGTGTTCCTGCTGTATCCTGCCAGTCCGTGTTTCTGCTGTATCCTGCCAGTCCGTGTTCCTGCTGTGTCCTGCCAGCCCGTGTTCCTGCTGTATCCTGCCTGTCCGTGTTCCTGCTGTATCCTGCCAGTCCGTGTTCCTGCTGTATCCTGCCAGTCCGTGTTCCTGCTGTATCCTGCCAGTCCGTGTTCCTGCTGTGTCCTGCCAGTCCGTGTTCCTGCTGTACCCTGCCAGTCCGTGTTCCTGCTGTGTTCTGCCGTTCCGTGTTCCAGTCATTTTCAGTTAAGTCTTGTTTTCCTATTATTCCCTGCCATCCTTATAGCCTGTGGTTTCCTTCTTTATCTTGGGTCGCCCCTTTGGCTCTAGCTGTTGTGTCTCCATTCCCTCAAGGTCCTGCTCCTAACACTCCCTGTATAGGGGGTGATTCCATCTGGTCCGCTCGACCCCGGGGGCTCTAGAGTCACGACCCAGAGGGTCCACTCTCGGATTTCTGCCCGAGTACTTACAGGATGGAATTTGTAGATGCCACGATAGGGCGTCCCGGAGGGTTAGTCAGAGATTTGTGAATCTTTGGAAGGACGTAAAAAACCTGTATTGTTGAACATGGATTAGTTAAGAATGTGGCTGTTTTCTGGTCTATGCAGTTGTTAGAAAGATATTTGGCTAAAATAACGTCGATTTTAGATTTAATATTTGGTGTAGGATCATGTGGTAGCTTCCGATAGGTGGATGTATCGGCTAGTTGGTTATTTATTTCCTTAATATACAGGTCCTTCTCAAAAAATTAGCATATAGTGTTAAATTTCATTATTTACCATAATATAATGATTACAATTAAACTTTCATATATTATAGATTCATTATCCACCAACTGAAATTTGTCAGGTCTTTTATTGTTTTAATACTGATGATTTTGGCATACAACTCCTGATAACCCAAAAAACCTGTCTCAATAAATTAGCATATTTCACCCATCCAATCAAATAAAAGTGTTTTTTAATAACAAACAAAAAAAACAACAAATAATAATGTTCAGTTATGCACTCAATACTTGGTCAGGAATCCTTTGGCAGAAATGACTGCTTCAATGCGGCGTGGCATAGAGGCAATCAGCCTGTGACACTGCTGAGATGTTATGGAGGCCCAGGATGCTTCAATAGCGGCCTTAAGCTCATCCAGACTGTTGGGTCTTGCGTCTCTCAACTTTCTCTTCACAATATCCCACAGATTCTCTATGGGGTTCAGGTCAGGGGAGTTGGCAGGCCAATTGAGCACAGTAATACCATGGTCAGTAAACCATTTACCAGTGGTTTTGGCACTGTGAGCAGGTGCCAGGTCGTGCTGAAAAATGAAATCTTCATCTCCATAAAGCATTTCGGCCGATGGAAGCATGAAGTGCTCCAAAATCTCCTGATAGCTAGCTGCATTGACCCTGCCCTTGATGAAACACAGTGGACCAACACCAGCAGCTGACATGGCACCCCACACCATCACTGACTGTGGGTACTTGACACTGGACTTCAGGCATTTTGGCATTTCCTTCTCCCCAATCTTCCTCCAGACTCTGGCACCTTGATTTCCGAATGACATGCAAAATTTGCTTTCATCAGAAAAAAGTACTTGGGACCACTTAGCAACAGTCCAGTGCTGCTTCTCTGTAGCTCAAAAGCTTTACCTGGGGAATGCGGCACCTGTAGCCCATTTCCTGCACACGCCTGTGCACGGTGGCTCTGGATGTTTCCACACCAGACTCAGTCCACCGCTTCCTCAGGTTCCCCAAGGTCTGGAATCGGTCCTTCTCCACAATCTTCCTCAGGGTCCGGTCTCCTCTTCTCGTTGTACAGCGTTTTCTGCCACATTGTTTCCTTCCAACAGACTTACCGTTGAGGTGCCTTGATACAGCACTCTGGGAACAGCCTATTTGTTGAGAAATTTCTTTCTGGGTCTTACCCTCTTGCTTGAGGGTGTCAATGATGGCCTTCTTGACATCTGTCAGGTCGCTAGTCTTACCCATGATGGGGGTTTTGAGTAATGAACCAGGCAGGGATTTTATAAAAGCCTCAGGTATCTTTTGCATGTGTTTAGAGTTAATTAGTTGATTCAGAAGATTAGGGTAATAGGTCGTTTAGAGAACCTTTTCTTGATATGCTAATTTATTGAGACAGGTTTTTTGGGTTATCAGGAGTTGTATGCCAAAATCATCAGTATTAAAACAATAAAAGACCTGACAAATTTCAGTTGGTGGATAATGAATCTATAATATATGAAAGTTTAATTGTAATCATTACATTATGGTAAATAATGAAATTTAACACTATATGCTAATTTTTTGAGAAGGACCTGTAGTCGTTACGATTCATAATGACTATTGCCCCACCTTTATCGGCCGGCTTGATAACTATGTCCTTGTTGGCACGTAGGGATTCTATAGCTTGTTTCTCTAAAGGTGTAGTGTTATGTCTAGTCGGGAATTCCCCCTTTAGTTGTTTCGAGAGTAGGTCCTGAGTGTCCCTCTGAATTAGGTCAATCACTGCCTCTGCAGCATGGTATGTGCGGGGTGGGTGAAAAGAGCTTCTGTTATAGAGACCTAGGGAAGAGATAGATAAATCAGGCAAGCGATTGTTATCGGAGGAGGGAGGTCTATTACTGATAGGTTTGTCTTGTACACCAAAGTGTGTTTTAAGCCTGATGCTGCGGTAAAAGTATTGTAAATCCTGTTCAAGCCTAAAACTATCCCATGGGGGGGTTGGACAAAAGGAGAGGCCCTTTTGTAAGACTGTCAGTTCAACGGGATTTAGGGTGTAAGAGGATATGTTAATCACAGATTTTGTGTTCCTACCTGTGATCTCGTCACCATGCCGTCGACTTGGTTTGTGTTTGGCCCTCCTTGTCGGTCTCCTCCACGTTGTCTCGGGTTGCCTCTTCCAGGTGGTCTGTTCCCTAAAAAACGACCCTGATAAGAAGACCCACTGCTGTCGGAACTGAAGGAGCCGGGACGCTTTGAGGAATGATATCCTCGACCTTGACCAAAATTTGTGGATTCGTTCCATTTGTAGACGCGTTCCAACCTATAATCTTCTGAGTCTCTGTAGAACTTATTTCTCTTTTTTTCTTGGAGTGTTCTTCGGTTATCCTCTATAATTTTATCTATCTTCGTTTTCAAGTTCTGCCAATCCGTATTAGAGATGGTAGAGCAGAGTTGTTCTTCTATAGCTTTGACCTTGGTTTCAGTCTCAAGTATGGCCGTCTGTAGGGTTTCAATAGTGAGAAGAATAAGGTCCAATGAACACTTGTTTAAAATTTGTTTGTACCTTTCGCAGTAGTCGGGCTTATCCGCAAATAGTGTGGGACGTAGATTACACCGGAGACCCCTCGGGATACGGCTCAACTTGTAGTATTCTGCCAGAGTAATGGAGTGTAGGTCATATGACATTAATCTTCGACGTTCTGTTTCATAGTCCTTACTTCTGATATCTTGTGCAGGTGTCCGTAGAAATTCGCTAGAATTCGTAACTTTGGAGAGAATGTTAGATGCTGCAGCTTCATCGAAGGCAAAAGTATTCGTAGACATCAGGGAACAGGTGCAACCATCAACACGAAGTATTGTATCCAGAAGAAAGATGGGCACACTGTAAAACCCAATGAGGGAGGTGCTGGCTGGACATCAAACGTCAAATATACAAGAAAAACAGCCGCACTCAAAGTCTTGATTTCAATGCAAAAAGAAAATTCTTTGCTTTTATTCAAGTGTACATGCACCACCAAATAATTTTTGAGGAGAAAGTAATAAATGATAGCGGACAACGAGGTGACGTTTCGACCAGGTATGGTCTTTCTCAAAACCTCACTGCAAAGATAAATGCGATACATAAGTGTGCTGTACAGATATAAATGTAAAAAGAAAAAAACTAATAATACATACATACATACAGATAAAAACTAATAACCTGTGCAAAACTGTAGAACATACAAAATAACAATATAGCAAAGCTACAACAATCTACATAAACATATACATATATACAAAGTTACATGCATACGTGCGTGAATATACATACACGCTACTGGATATATAGTTAGCAGTATTTAAACCACGGACTAAATAAAATCCCAGGGCCAAAAACCGTAGTATATGAGGGTAGGTAGCAGTCCTCTGGGATTGTGTTGCATGAACGGACTATTCCAAAATATAGAATCACAAGAACATAGCTATATTGAAGTATACCCACAGAGATGTAGTCAGTATTGTATAAGACGCCATATAGACTAACCTTTAGGAGGAGGAGTAGTAAAGGAAAAAGTAGAATGAGAGTCCCCAAGGACTAAAAAGAAACAGAAAGGACATGGTTAAGTATGGTGAACTGGAGACCAGGATAAAGCGAAGGAGATTACAGCCCAATATTTACCAGCTCCAGGCAGAGTATACAGGTAAGTTGTCCGTCACATAGGTGGTGCAGTGGCTCATGTGAGCGCTGTTGGCGCTGTTGTGTACTTATAGCACCAACAGCGCTCACATGAGCCACTGCACCACCTATGTGACGGACAATTTACCTGTATACTCTGCCTGGAGCTGGTAAATATTGGGCTGTAATCTCCTTCGCTTTATCCTGGTCTCCAGTTCACCATGCTTAACCATGTCCTTTCTGTTTCTTTTTAGTCCTTGGGGACTCTCATTCTACTTTTTCCTTTACTACTCCTCCTCCTAAAGGTTAGTCTATATGGCGTCTTATACAATACTGACTACATCTCTGTGGGTATACTTCAATATAGCTATGTTCATGTGATTCTATATTTTGGAATAGTCCGTTCATGCAACACAATCCCAGAGGACTGCTACCTACCCTCATATACTACGGTTTTTGGCCCTGGGATTTTATTTAGTCCGTGGTTTAAATACTGCTAACTAGGGTTGAGCGAAACGGGTCGAAATTGTTCAAAAGTCGCCGACTTTTGGCAAGGTCGGGTTTCATGAAACCCAACCCGACCCCAGTGGGGGGTCGGCCATGAAGTCGGCGATCTTTTGAATCTGGAATCGGAATTCCGATCCCGATTCCCGATATGTTTAAGATATCGGGAATTGGTATCGGAATTCAGATTAAAGTGTAAAATATAGAATTAAAATAAAAAATATTGCAATACTTACCCTCTGACGCACCCTGGTACTAACCGGCAGCCTTCCTCCTTCGAATCCGCGCTTCTAGGACCTTGCCGTGACGTCGCGGTGACGTCGCGGCTTGTGATTGGCCGCGCGGCCGCCCATGTGACCGCTCGCGCGGCCAATCACAAGCCGCGACGTCACCCGCGACGTCACCGAAGGTCCTGGAAGGGCTGATTCTTAGGAAGGAAGGCTGTCGGAAGGAAGCAGGGCGCTTCCGAGGGTGAGTATATACCTAATAGGAATATACTCACCCTCGGAAGCGCCCTGCTTCCTTCCGACAGCCTTCCTTCCTAAGAATCAGCCCTTCCAGGACCTTCGGTGACGTCGCGGGTGACGTCGCGGCTTGTGATTGGCCGCGCGAGCGGTCACATGGGCGGCCGCGCGGCCAATCACAAGCCGCGACGTCACCCGCGACGTCACCGAAGGTCCTGGAAGGCTGATTCTAAGGAAGGAAGGTTCCCGGTTAGTACCAGGGCGCGTCAGAGGGTAAGTATAAGGATATTTTTCATTTTAATTCTATATTTTACACTTAAATATGGATCCCAGGGCCTGATAGAGAGTTTCCGCTCCTTCAGACCCTGGGAACCATGGAAACCCAATGCACTGCATTGGGTTTCGAGTTTCGGCCGACCCCGACCCCGACTTTTTTATAGGATCGGCCGATTTCACTCGACCCGACTTTTCCAAAAGTCGGGTTTCGTGAAACCCGACCCGATCCTATAAAAGTGAATGTCGCTCAACCCTACTGCTAACTATATATCCAGTAGCGTGTATATATATTCACGCACGTATGCATGTAACTTTGTATATATGTATATGTTTATGTAGATTGTTGTAGCTTTGCTATATTGTTATTTTGTATGTTCTACAGTTTTGCACAGGGTATTAGTTTTTTATCTGTATGTATGTATGTATTATTAGTTTTTTTCTTTTTACATGTATAGCTGTACAGCACACTTATGTATCGCATTTATCTTTGCAGTGAGGTTTTGAGAAAGACCATACCTGGTCGAAACGTCACCTCGTTGTCCGCTATCATTTATTACTTTCTCCTCAAAAATTATTTGGTGGTGCATGTACACTTGAATAAAAGCAAAGAATTTTCTTTTTGCATTGAAATCAAGACTTTGAGTGCGGCTGTTTTTCTTGTATATTTGACGTTTGATGTCCAGCCAGGACCTCCCTCATTGGGTTTTACAGTGTGCCCATCTTTCTTCTGGATACTGGATCAGTGTTTTGGCGGACCGTCAGCACAAAAAAACGTTCAATGTAACGATTTTTTGTACGTCGCATCTGCCATTTCTGACCGCTCATGCGTGGCCGTAACTCCGCCCCCTCCTCCCCAGGACATAGATTGGGCAGCGGATGCGTTGAAAAACTACATCCGCTGCCCACGTTGTGCACAATTTTCACAACTTGCGTCGGTATGCCGGGCCGATGCATTGCGATGGCCCCGTACCGACATAAGTGTGAAAGAAGCCTAACCCTAAATTTAGCGCCATCCCTAACCCTAAATTTAGCCCCAACCCTAACCCTAGATTTAGCCCCAACCCTAACCCTAAATTTAGCCCTAACCCTAACCCTAACCCTAGCCCTAACCCTAACCCTAGCCCTAACCCTAGCCCTAACCCTAACCCTAGCCCTAACCCTAGCTCTAACCCTAGCCCTAACCCTTACCCTAGCCCTAGCCCTAACCCTAACCCTAGCCCTAACCCTAGCCCTAACCCTAGCCCTAACCTTAACCCTAACCCTAATTTTAGCCCCAACTGCTCTTCTCCTGCCAGCCGGCAGATGGAGACAGATGGCGGGCGCACTGTGCATGCGCCCGCCATTTTCTTTTCCCCAGAAGATGCCGGCGGCCAGGAGGAGCAGCAGGAGGACCCAGGGACACCGGTAAGTATGATAGGGTCCCCCAAATCCCCCTTTTTCTCTGTCCTCTGATGTGCGATCACATCAGAGGACAGAGAATTACACTTTGCTTTTTTTTTTTTTTTTGCGGTCGCCGGTAAACAGTTAATTACCGGCGATTGCAAAACAGGGGTCGGTAAAACCGACCCCGATCATGCTCTTTGGGGTCTCGGCTACCCCCGGCAGCCGAGACCCCAAAGATTCTCCCTGGGCCGGCCGGCGGGCGCACTGCGCATGCGCCCACCATTTTGAAGATGGCGGCGCCCATCGGGAGCCACGAGGAGCACCGGGGGAGACAGGTGAGTATCGGGGGGCGATCGGGGACCCCTTTTCTCTGTCCTCCGATGTGCGATCACATCGGAGGACAGAGAAATTAAAAAGAAATTGCGCTTTTTTTTTGCGATCGCCGGTAAACGGTTAATTACTGGCGATCGCAAGAGCGGGGTCGGTAAATAAAAACCAGAATCATGTTCTCTGGGGTCTCGGCTACCCCCGGCAGCCGAGACCCCGGAGAAAATCCGACTCTGGGGGTCGCTATTTACTTTTTCCACAGCGCCGTTAATTAACGGCGCTGTGGTTTAACCCCTTTACCCCCAAGGGTGGTTTGCACGTTAATGACCGGGCCAATTTTTACAATTCTGACCACTGTCCCTTTATGAGGTTATAACTCTGGAACGCTTCAATGGATCCTGGTGATTCTGACATTGTTTTCTCGTGACATATTGTACTTCATGACAATGGTAAAAATTATTTGATAGTACTTGCGTTTATTTGTGAAAAAAATGGAAATTTGGCGAAAATTATGAAAATTTCGCAATTTTCCAACTTTGAATTTTTATGCAATTAAATCACAGAGATATGTCACACAAAATACTTAATAAGTAACATTTCCCACATGTCTACTTTACATCAGCACAATTTTGGAACCAAAATTTTTTTTTGTTAGGGAGTTATAAGGGTTAAAAGTTGACTAGCAATTTCTCATTTCTACAACACCATTTTATTTTAGGGACCACATCTCATTTGAAGTCATTTTGAGGGGTCTATATGATAGAAAATACCCAAGTGTGACACCATTCTAAAAACTACACCCCTCAAGGTGCTCAAAACCATATTCAAGAAGTTTATTAACCCTTCTGGTGCTTCACAGGAATTTTTTGAATGTTTAAATAAAAATGAACATTTAACTTTTTTTCACAAAAAATGTAATTCAGCTCCAATTTGTTTTATTTTACCAAGGGTAACAGGAGAAAATGGACCCCAAACATTGTTGTACAATTTGTCCTGAGTATGCCAATACCCCACATGTGGGGGTAAACCACTGTTTGGGCGCATGGCAGAGCTCGGAAGCGAAGGAGTGCCATTTGACTTTTCAATGCAAAATTGACTGGAATTGAGATGGGACGCCATGTTTCGTTTGGAGAGCCCCTGATGTGGCTAAACATTGAAACCCCCCACAAGTGACACCATTTTGGAAAGTAGACCCCCTAAGGAACTTATCTAGAGGTGTGGTGAGCACTTTGACGCAACAAGTGCTTCACAGAAGTTTATAATGTAGAACCGTAAAAATAAAAAATCATATTTTTTCACAAAAATTATCTTTTCGCCCCCAATTTTTTATTTTCCCAAGGGTAAGAGAAGAAATTGGACCCCAAAAGTTGTTGTACAATTTGTCCTGAGTACGCGGATAGCCCATATGTGGGGGTAAACCACTGTTTGGGCGGATGGGAGAGCTCGGAAGGGAAGGAGCGCCGTTTGACTTTTCAATGCAAAATTGACAGGAATTGAGATGGGACGTCATGTTGCGTTTGAAGAGCCACTGATGTGCCTAAACATTGAAACCCCCCACAAGTGACACCATTTTGGAAAGTAGACCCCCTAAGGAACTTATCTAGAGGTGTGGTGAGCACTTTGACCCACCAAGTGCTTCACAGAAGTTTATAATGCAGAGCCGTAAAAATAAAACAAAATTTTTTTCTCACAAAAATTATTTTTTTAGCCCCCAGTTTTGTATTTTCCTGAGGGTAACAGGAGAAATTGGACCCCAAAATTTGTTGCCCAATTTGTCCTGAGTGCGATGATACACCATATGTGGGGGGAACCACTGTTTGGGCACATGGGAGGGCTCAGAAGGGAAGGAGTGCCATTTGAATGCAGACTTAGATGGAATGGTCTGCAGGTGTCACATTGCGTTTGCAGAGCCCCTAATGTACCTAAACAGTAGAAACCCCCCACAAGTGACACCATTTTGGAAAGTAGACCCCCTTAGGAACTTATCTAGATGTGTGCTGAGCGCTTTGACCCACCAAGGGCTTCACAGAAGTTTATAATGGAGAGCCGTAAAAATAAAACAAAAATTTTTTCCCACAAAAATTATATTTTAGCCCCCAGTTTTGTATTTTCCCGAGGGTAAAAGGAGAAATTAGACCCCACAATTTGTTGTCCAATTTGTCCTGAGTGCGCTGATACCCCATATGTGGGGGGGAACCACTGTTTGGGCGCATGGGAGGGCTCGGAAGGGAAGGAGCTCCATTTGGAATGAGGACTTAGATGGAATGGTCTGCAGGTGTCACATTGCATTTGCAGAGCCCCTAATGTACCTAAACAGTAGAAACCTCCCACAAGTGACACCATTTTGGAAACTAGACCCCCCAGGGAACTCATCTAGATGTGCTGTGATAGCTTTGAACCCCCAAGTGTTTCACTACAGTTTGTAACGCAGAGCCTTGAAAATTAAAAAAAAAAATCTTTCCCCCCAAAATTATTTTTTAGCCCCCAGTTTTGTATTTTCCCGAGGGTAAGAGGAGAAATTCGACCCCAAAAGTTGTTGTCCAATTTGTCCTGAGTACGCTGATACCCCGTATGTTGGGGGAAACCAACGTTTGAGCGCATGGCAGAGCTCGGAAGGGAAGGAGCGCCATTTGGAATGCAGACTTAGATGGAATGGTCTGCAGACGTCACATTGCGTTTGCAGAACCCCTAATGTACCTAAACAGTAGAAACCCCCCACAAGTGACCCCATATTGGAAACTAGACCCCCCAGGGAACTAATCTAGATGTGTTGTGAGAACTTTGAACCCCCAAGTGTTTCACTACAGTTTATAACGCAGAGCCGTGAAAATAAAAAATCTTTTTTTTTCCCACAAAAAATATGTTTTAGCCCCGAGTTTTGTATTTTCCCAAGGGTAGCAGGAGAAATTGGACCCCAAAAGTTGTTGTCCTATTTGTCCTGAGTACGCTGATACCCCATATGTTGGGGTAAACCCCTGTTTGGGCACACGGGAGAGCTCGGAAGGGAAGAAGCACTGTTTTACTTTTTCAACGCAGAATTGGCTGGAATTGAGATCGGACGCCATGTCGCGTTTGGAGAGCCCCTGATGTGCCTAAACAGTGGAAACCCCCCAATTATAACTGAAACCCTAATCCAAACACATCCCTAACCCTAATCCCAACAGTAACCCTAACCACACCTCTAACCCTGACACACCCCTAACCCTAATCCCAACCCTATTCCCAACCGTAAATGTAATCTAAACCCTAACTGTAACTTTAGCCCCAACCCAAACTGTAGCCCTAGCTCTAACCCTAGCCCTAACCCTAATCCTAACCCTAGCCCTAACCCTAGCCCTAACCCTAGCCCTAACCCTAGCCCTAACCCTAGCCCTAACCCTAACCCTAGCCCTAACCCTAGCCCTAACCCTAACCCTAGCCCTAACCCTAGCCCTAACCCTAGCCCTAACCCTAGCCCTAACCCTAGCCCTAACCCTAGCCCTAACTCTAACCCTAGCCCTAATGGGAAAATGGAAATAAATACATTTTTTTTAATTTTTCCCTAACTAAGGGGGTGATGAAGGGGGGTTTGATTTACTTTTATAGCGGGTTTTTTAGCGGATTTTTATGATTGGCAGCCGTCACACACTGAAAGACGCTTTTTATTGCAAAAAATATTTTTTGCGTTACCACATTTTGAGAGCTATAATTTTTCTATATTGTGGTCCACAGAGTCATGTGAGGTCTTGGTTTTTGCGGGACGAGTTGATGTTTTTATTGGTAACATTTTCGGGCACGTGACATTTTTTGATCGCTTTTTATTCCGATTTTTGTGAGGCAGAATGACCAAAAACCAGCTATTCATGAATTTCTTTTGGGGGAGGCGTTTATACCGTTCCGCGTTTGGTAAAATTGATGAAGCAGTTTTATTCTTCGGGTCAGTACGATTACAGCGACACCTCATTTATATCATTTTTTTATGTTTTGGCGCTTTTATACGATAAAAACTATTTTATAGAAAAAATAATTATTTTTGCATCGCTTTATTCTCAGGACTATAACTTTTTTATTTTTTTGCTGATGATGCTGTATGGCGGCTCGTTTTTTGCGGGACAAGATGACGTTTTCAGCGGTACCATGGTTAGTTATATCTGTCTTTTTGATCGCGTGTTATTCCACTTTTTGTTCGGCGGTATGATAATAAAGCGTTGTTTTTTGCCTCGTTTTTTTTTTTTTTCTTCTTACGGTGTTTACTGAAGGGGTTAACTAGTGGGCCAGTTTTATAGGTCGGGCCGTTACGGACGCGGCGATACTAAATATGTGTACTTTTATTGTTTTTTTTTTTTTTATTTAGATAAAGAAATGTATTTATGGGAATAATATTTTTATTTTTTTTTCATTATTTTGGAATATTTTTTTTTATTTTTTTTTACACATTTGAAATTTTTTTTTTTACTTTTTTACTTTGTCCCAGGGGGGGACATCACAGATCAGTGATCTGACAGTTTGCACAGCACTCTGTCAGATCACTGATCTGATAGGAGTGCAGGCTGCTTCACAGTGCCTGCTCTGAGCAGGCTCTGTGAAGCCACCTCCCTCCCTGCAGGACCCGGATCCGCGGCCATCTTGGATCCGGGGCTGGAGCAGGCAGGGAGGGAGGTAAGACCCTCGCAGCAACGCGATCACATCGCGTTGCTGCGGGGGGCTCAGGGAAGCCCGCAGGGAGCCCCCTCCCTGCGGGAAGCTTCCCTGTACCGCCGGCACATCGCGATCATCTTTGATCGCGGTGTGCCGGGGGTTAATGTGCCGGGGGCGGTCCGTGACCGCTCCTGGCACATAGTGCCGGATGTCAGCTGCGATAAACAGCTGACACCCGGCCGCGATCGGCGGCGCTCCCCCCGTGAGCGCTGCCGATCGCATATGACGTACTATTGCGTCCTTGGGAAGTAAAGCCCACCCCACATGGACGCAATAGTACGTCTAATGGCAGAAAGGGGTTAAGTACCCTTAGCGGCCGCTATTAAAAGGCGTATCGGCGGTCGCTAAGGGGTTAAGCTGCTCCACCAATCGCCAAGGTATACCAATAATAGAGCAGTCCTATCTAATGTACATAATCCCTATCTGATGTGTTTAAAAACCTGATCATCTGTATAATACCTGTGTAAGCAGGGTTCAGAGAGAAAAAATATACATGTGGACATGCAGGATGGAACAGCTACAATGCAAATGACCCACAGAGGAGTGGTGGACTCCCCAGTCTTGTAGAAACAAGAGAACAATTATAGAACCAAAAACACATGGGCTACTTGCATAGTGAACAAGTCTGTAGAAACCTGTTCACACCACCAAAGAACTTGAAGACACAAAAACGCACAGAGAGGTCAAAAATACTCTGTTGTAAAAAAAAGTCACAGTAAATAAGCAAGTGCTAGTCAAAAAATGAAAAAAATACAGGGTATTTAGTTAATACTTTTTTGCAAAAAAATGCATGTTAAGCTGCTCCACCAATCGCCAAGGTATACCCATAATAGAGCAGTCCTATCTAATGTACATAATCCCTATCTGATGTATTTAAAAACCTGATCATCTGTATAATACCTGTATAAGCAGGGTTCAGAGGGAAAAAATATACATATGGACATGCAGGATGGAACAGCTACAATGCAAATGACCCACAGAGGAGTGGTGGACTCCCCAGTCTTGTAGAAACAAGAGAACAATTATAGAACCAAAAACACATGGGCTACTTGCATAGTGAACAAGTCTGTAGAAACCTGTTCACACCCCCACTACTTAGCCCATACCTGGCGAGACCCAGCAACTCTGAAGAGCGGTGACGGTAGTAACAGTACCGCTCTTCACAGTTGCCGAGCTCAGCGCAAGATCCAGAATATCTGAAGAGCGGTGACGTTACTGAGTTACTGATGTCACAGCTTTTCAGATTCAGCAGGTCTCGTGCTGCGCAGCGGAACCAAAAGTGGCTGTAGGCAAAGTTTATGGAGCATCAGAATGAGGTTCCATTGTTGTGAATTCTGCTTTTGGGTTCCCTCCAGTGGTTGTAGGTGGTAATGCAGTTGTCCCTGAGTTGCAGTCCTGGTCAGGTGTTTCTGCTGATTGCAGTTCTGACTGGGGTGTCTAGGTGTGCAGGATTCATTAGTCCTTGCCAGTTGTAAATGGTTCTGGGAGGTTTTGGATCTTTGTCTGGTTCCTCCTGCCTTGCTGCCAATTCAGCAAAGATAAGTGTCTGGTTTTTGTTTCTGTGGCACACATGCTGTGTGCTTAATAATTCTGTGCTATTCATTTGTTTTCTCTTGTCCAGCTTAGACTGTGTCAGTGTTTTTTCAGTCTTGTTGGATTCTCTGGAGTTGCAGATATACGCTCCACATCTTTAGTTAGATGGTGGAGTTTTTTGTATTTTCTGCTGTGGATATTTTTGGAAGGATTTTAATAATGACCGCTTAGTATTCTTTCCTATCCTTTCCTATTTTAGCTATAGTGGCCTCTTTTGCTAAATCCTGTTTCCTACCTGCGTGTGTCTTTTCCTCTACTACTCACAGTCAATATTTGTGGGGGGCTGCCTATCCTTTGGGGTTCTGCTCTGAGGCAAGGTAGAATTCCTATTTCCATCTATAGGGGTATTTAGTCCTCCGGCTGTGTCAAGGTGTCTAGGATTTGTTAGGCACACCCCACGGCTACTTCTAGTTGCGGTGTTAAGTTCAGGATTTACGGTCAGTACAGTTTACACCAACTCCAGAGAAAGTTTCATGCGGCTCCAAGGTCACCGGATCATAACATTCCATAGCCTTTGTTCGTCTCATCCCTTCATTATCTACGAGATCCAGTTATGTAGGTAAAGTAGGCTTTTCTTGGTATGGCAACTAAACGCAATAAATAGGACTGAGCTGTAATGCTGGATACAGCTGTAATGATATGTTGTATAGTCGTGTTACACTCCCCTCACTTCTTGTAACCTACAAGTGTACAAAGATATTATACAGTCACTATGTGACAAGTGGGCCTGTGTAACTTCAAATGCCAGGGCTGAATTTTAGTCCCAGTCCGGCCCTGGATAGATGGATAGATAGATAAAAAGCCGGCAATTCAGCAGCTGCATATAGCCGCATACAGTAAAATCACAGCCGGACCAGACAAGATAGAATAGATGGATTACATAGAGTATATACTCATAGAATAGATAGTGATACAGATGCCAGTGATAAATATATAATTAGTACAGTGTGTATGCAGCTTACTGTACATGTATTTAATTAATAAATGATTACTTTTCTGAAAAAAATGGCTTGGACGCCAGCACAATTTTATTAATCAGCAGAGGAAAAGCCAATGAATGGATGCAGATGTTAATAGCCTGGGAAGGGGGTAATACCCATTTAGCTTCCCAGGCTGTTAATATCAGCTCACAGCTGTATACTTAGCGTTTAATGGCTATTAAAATGGGCCCCTCCCAAAAAAATGACGTAGGGTTCCCCTATAATTAATAACCAGCATAGGCTAGGCAGACAGCTGCAGGCTGATATTAATAGCCTATGAAGAGGCAATGGATATTGCCCCCAGGCTAAAAACATCAGTTTTCAGCTGCCCCAGAAAAGGCGCATCTATAAGATGTGCCAATTCTACCACTTAGCCTCTCTCTTCCCACTTAACCTGTAGTGGTGTCAAGTGGGTGATAGTTGGAGTGGTGGATGTCACCTTTGTATTGTTAGGTGATATCAAGCCTGAAATTACTAATGGAGAGGCTTCTATTAGACATCCCCTTTTCTAACCCCATAGTCATATTGTATAAAACACACACCCAAAGTAAAGTCCTTTAATTGAAAGAATGACACAGACTCCTGTAATAAATTTTAATTAAACCACACTTACTGCATCGCCCATTCCAGTGACACCATTGTTCTATGCAAGAGAATTTAAATAACAGAGGACAATATTTCTCACCAGTCTGCTGAGAAGATAATAATTCATTTGTCCCATGACGGTTCTATCTCTGCTACATCTAGATGGCAGGCTGCATGGGGATGATGCGTCCATACAGCCTGTCATCTGAGACACTGAGCAGCGCCTGCTACCACTGCTCAGTATCTCGAAGTGAACTCCTATAACCTGTCTGATGTCACCGCAAGCATGAGAAAGTTCTCATGCTTGCGGTGCTGGGTGCCGTCAGAAAGGTCTTGGGAGTTCACTGCCAATGAACTGACTTCAAATAACTGACGTCAGCGCGAGCGCTGTTAGAAATGTTCCCACGGTGCTCATGCTGACGTGGTGCAGGAGCAGGTGGATGGGTCACAGAACCCCAGCCAGTGGAGTCTTTAAAAAGCAGAAGAGACTGATGCATGAATTTGGGGTCAGACTCCTTGGCTGATTTACAAGGGGGGGAGGTGGAAGCCAGATGACCATGGTCCACTTTCTGCAGTGGACTGGGAGGAAGATAATTTGAAGGAACTGGAGGCACTCTCAACCATACAATCTAACACCTTCTCAACATCTAGTGGACTCACCATTCATGCAGGGGTACTTGGTCCTTCAAAATGACACAGAACATTTTGTCGCCTTTGTGCACAAAAGGAAGGGCACATAGCAGGCACAGTATGATCACTGTTGTGAATTCTGTGGCTGAATTCACTCCTGTGGTCACAAGTGGTACTGCAGCTTCTGAGCTTCCTCCCTCAGGTGTTCTGGTGAGCTTGTTAACTGCTTCATTACTTAACTCCGCCTGATGCTGCTATCCTTGCTCCTTGTCAATGTTTCAGTGTTGGATCTGAGCTTCTCCTGATTGTTCCTGTGACCTGCTGCTCTGTATAGCTAAGTGCTTTTTGCTTTTTTGTTGCTTTTTTTCTGTCCAGCTTGTCTTTTGTTTTGCTGGAAGCTCTGAGACGCAAAGGGTGTACCGCCGTGCCGTTAGTTCGGCACGGTGGGGGTTTTTTTGCCCCCTTTGCGTGGTTTTGCTTTAGGGTTTTTTGTAGACTGCAAAGTTCGCTTTACTGTCCTCGCTCTGTCCTAGAATATCGGGCCCCACTTTGCTGAATCTATTTCATCCCTACGTTTTGTCTTTTCATCTTACTCACAGTCATTATATGTGGGGGGCTGCCTTTTCCTTTGGGGAATTTCTCTGGGGCAAGTCAGGCCTATTTTTCTATCTTCAGGCTAGCTAGTTTCTTAGGCTGTGCCGAGTTGCCTAGGTAGTTGTTAGGCGCAATCCACAGCCGCTTTTAGTTGTGTTTAGGATAGGATCAGGTGTGCAGTCTACAGAGTTTCCACGTCTCAGAGCTCGTTCTTGTATTTTTGGGTATTTGTCAGATCACTGTGTGCGCTCTGATCGCTAAGCACACTGTGTTTCTGGATTGCCTTCATAACACCTGTCATTAGCAAACATAACAGTACAAGGAGCCTAACTAATGATTCTCAATAGAGGGAAAGAAAAAGTTCTGACATCATTTTTTTTTTTTTTTTCTAGTCTGTGTTCACTTTTTTTTTTTCCCCCTAGACATTTGGGTGATTCTGGACACAGGTGTGGACATGGATATTCAGGGTCTGTGCTCTTCAATGGATAATCTCGTTATAAATGTACAAAAAATTCAAGATACTATTGATCAGAAATCTATGTTAGAACCAAGAATTCCTATTCCTGATTTGTTTTTTTGGAGATAGAACTAAGTTTCTAAGTTTCAAAAATAATTGTAAGCTATTTCTGGCCTTGAAACCTCATTCTTCTGGTAATCCTATTCAACAGGTTTTGATTATTATTTCTTTTTTGCGCGGCGACCCTCAAGACTGGGCATTTTCTCTTGCGCCAGGAGACCCTGCATTGAGTAGTGTCGATGCGTTTTTCCTGGCGCTCGGATTGCTGTACGATGAGCCTAATTCAGTGGATCAGGCTGAGAAAAATTTGCTGGCTTTGTGCCAGGGTCAGGATGATATAGAAGTATATTGTCAGAAATTTAGGAAATGGTCAGTACTCACTCAGTGGAATGAATCTGCGCTGGCAGCTTTGTTCAGAGAGGGTCTCTCTGAGGCTCTTAAGGATGTCATGGTGGGATTTCCTATGCCTGCTGGTTTGAATGAGTCTTTGTCTTTGGCCATTCAGATCGGTCGACGCTTGCGCGAGTGTAAATCTGTGCACCATTTGGCGGTACTGCCTGAGGTTAAACCTGAGCCTATGCAGTGCGATAGGACTATGACTAGAGTTGAACGGCAGGAATACAGACGTCTGAATGGTCTGTGTTTCTACTGTGGTGATTCCACTCATGCTATTTCTGATTGTCCTAAGCGCACTAAGCGGTCCGCTAGGTCTGCCGTCATTGGTACTGTACAGTCCAAATTCCTTCTGTCCATTACCTTGATATGCTCTTTGTCATCGTTTTCTGTCATGGCGTTTGTGGATTCGGGCGCTGCCCTGAATCTGATGGATTTGGATTATGCTAAACGTTGTGGGTTTTTCTTGGAGCCTTTGCGGTGTCCTATTCCATTGAGAGGAATTGATGCTACACCTTTGGCCAAGAATAAACCTCAATACTGGGCCCAGCTGACCATGTGCATGGCTCCTGCACATCAGGAAGTTATTCGCTTTCTGGTGTTGCATAATCTGCATGATGTGGTCGTGTTGGGGTTGCCATGGCTACAAACCCATAATCCAGTATTGGATTGGAATTCCATGTCGGTATCCAGCTGGGGTTGTCAGGGGGTACATGGTGATGTTCCATTTTTGTCGATTTCGTCATCCACCCCTTCTGAGGTCCCAGAGTTCTTGTCTGATTATCAGGATGTATTTGAAGAGCCCAAGTCCGATGCTCTACCTCCGCATAGGGATTGTGATTGTGCTATCAATTTGATTCCTGGTAGTAAATTCCCTAAAGGTCGATTATTTAATTTATCCGTGCCCGAACACGCCGCTATGCGCAGTTATGTGAAGGAATCCCTGGAGAAGGGACATATTCGCCCATCGTCATCACCACTGGGAGCAGGGTTCTTCTTTGTAGCCAAGAAGGATGGTTCGCTGAGACCGTGTATTGATTACCACCTTCTTAATAAGATCACTGTTAAATTTCAGTATCCCTTGCCATTGTTATCTGACTTGTTTGCTCGGATTAAGGGGGCTAGTTGGTTCACTAAGATAGATCTTCGTGGTGCGTATAATCTGGTGAGAATCAGGCAAGGAGATGAATGGAAAACTGCATTCAATACGCCCGAGGGTCATTTTGAGTATCTAGTGATGCCGTTCGGACTTGCCAATGCTCCATCTGTGTTTCAGTCTTTTATGCATGACATCTTCCGTGAGTATCTGGATAAATTCCTGATTGTTTATTTGGATGACATTTTGATCTTCTCAGATGATTGGGAGTCTCATGTGAAGCAGGTCAGAATGGTTTTTCAGGTCCTGCGTGCTAACTCTTTGTTTGTGAAGGAATCAAAGTGTCTCTTCGGTGTGCAGAAAGTTTCATTTTTGGGGTTCATCTTTACCCCTTCTACTATCGAGATGGATCCAGTTAAGGTCCAAGCCATCCAGGATTGGATTCAGCCGACATCTCTGAAAAGTCTGCAAAAGTTCCTGGGCTTTGCTAATTTTTATCGTCGCTTCATCTGTAATTTTTCTAGCTTGCCAAACCATTGACCGATTTGACCAAGAAGGGTGCTGATTTGGTTAATTGGTCTTCTGCTGCTGTGGAAGCTTTTCAGGAGTTGAAGCGTCGTTTTTGTTCTGCCCCTGTGTTGTGTCAGCCAGATGTTTCTCTTCCGTTCCAGGTCGAGGTTGATGCTTCTGAGATTGGAGCAGGGGCGGTTTTGTCACAGAGAGGTTCTGATTGCTCAGTGATGAAACCATGTGTGCTTTCTTTTCCAGGAAGTTTTCGCCCGCTGAGCGTAATTATGATGTGGGCAATCGAGAGTTGCTGGCCATGAAGTGGGCATTCGAGGAGTGGCGTCATTGGCTTGAAGGAGCTAAGCATCGCGTGGTGGTATTGACTGATCATAAGAACTTGACTTATCTCGAGTCTGCCAAGCGCTTGAATCCTAGACAGGCCCGTTGGTCGTTATTTTTTTCCCGCTTCGACTTTGTGATTTCGTACCTTCCGGGCTCTAAAAATGTGAAGGCGGATGCTCTGTCTAGGAGTTTTGTGCCCGACTCTCCGGGTTTATCTGAGCCAGCGGGTATCCTCAAGGAAGAAGTCATTGTGTCTGCCATCTCCCCTGATTTGCGGCGGGTGCTGCAAAAATTTCAGGCGAATAAACCTGATCGTTGTCCAGCAGAGAAACTGTTCGTCCCTGATAGGTGGACTAATAAACTTATCTCTGAACTTCATTGTTCGGTGTTGGCTGGTCATCCTGGAATCTTTGGTACCAGAGAGTTAGTGGCTAGATCCTTCTGGTGGCCATCTCTGTCACGGGATGTACGTACTTTTGTGCAGTCCTGTGGGATTTGTGCTAGGGCTAAGCCCTGCTGTTCTCGTGCCAGTGGGTTGCTTTTGCCCTTGCCGGTCCCAAAGAGGCCTTGGACACATATTTCGATGGATTTCATTTCTGACCTTCCCGTTTCTCAAAAGATGTCAGTCATTTGGGTGGTCTGTGATCGCTTTTCTAAAATGGTCCATCTGGTGCCCTTGGCTAAATTGCCTTCCTCCTCTGATTTGGTACCTTTGTTCTTTCAGCATGTGGTTCGGTTGCATGGCATTCCTGAGAATATTGTTTCTGACAGAGGTTGATAAAGGGGATGGGAGAACTACAATACCCAGATAGATTAGCGAAATTAGGATTATTTAGTCTAGAAAAAAGACGACTGAGGGGCGATCTAATAACCATGTATAAGTATATAAGGGGACAATACAAATATCTCGCTGAGGATCTGTTTATACCAAGGAAGATGACGGGCACAAGGGGGCATTCTTTGCGTCTGGAGGAGAGAAGGTTTTTCCACCAACATAGAAGAGGATTCTTTACTGTTAGGGCAGTGAGAATCTGGAATTGCTTGCCTGAGGAGGTGGTGATGGCGAACTCAGTCGAGGGGTTCAAGAGAGGCCTGGATGTCTTCCTGGAGCAGAACAATATTGTATCATACAATTATTAGGTTCTGTAGAAGGACGTAGATCTGGGGATTTATTATGATGGAATATAGGCTGAACTGGATGGACAAATGTCTTTTTTCGGCCTTACTAACTATGTTACTATGTTACTATGTTACTATGTTCCCAGTTTGTTTCAAGGTTTTGGCGAGCCTTTTGTGGTAGGATGGGCATTGACCTATCCTTTTCCTCGGCTTTCCATCCTCAGACTAATGGCCAGACCGAACGAACCAATCAGACCTTGGAAAAATATCTGAGATGTTTTGTTTCTGCAGACCAGGATGATTGGGTGTCCTTTTTGCCGTTGGCTGAGTTCGCCCTTAATAATCGGGCCAGCTCGGCTACCTTGGTTTCTCCATTTTTTTGCAATTCTGGGTTCCATCCTCGTTTCTCTTCAGGACAGGTTGAGTCTTCGGACTGTCCTGGTGTGGATTCTGTGGTGGATAGGTTGCAGCAGATCTGGACTCAGGTAGTGGACAATTTGATCTTGTCCCAGGAGAAAGCTCAACTTTTCGCTAATCGCAGACGCCGTGTGGGTCCCCGACTTCGTGTTGGGGATCTGGTTTGGTTATCTTCTCGTCATATTCCTATGAAGGTTTCCTCTCCTAAATTTAAACCTCGTTTTATTGGTCCGTATAGGATTTCTGAGGTTGTCAATCCTGTGTCTTTTCATTTGACCCTCCCAGACTCCTTTTCCATACATAATGTATTCCATAGGTCGTTGTTGCGGAGATACGTGGCACCTATGGTTCCATCTGTTGAGCCTCCTGCCCCGGTTTTGGTGGAGGGGGAATTGGAGTATATTGTGGAGAAGATTTTGGATTCTCGTGTTTCTAGACGGAAACTCCAGTATCTGGTTAAATGGAAGGGTTATGCTCAGGAAGATAATTCCTGGGTTTTTGCCTCTGATGTTCATGCTTCCGATCTTGTTCGTGCCTTTCATGCGGCTCATCCTGGTCGGCCTGGGGGCTCTGGTGAGGGTTCGGTGACCCCTCCTCAAGGGGGGGGTACTGTTGTGAATTCTGTGGCTGAATTCACTCCTGTGGTCACAAGTGGTACTGCAGCTTCTGAGCTTCCTCCCTCAGGTGTTCTGGTGAGCTCGTTAACTGCTTCATTACTTAACTCCGCCTGATGCTGCTATCCTTGCTCCTTGTCAATGTTTCAGTGTTGGATCTGAGCTTCTCCTGATTGTTCCTGTGACCTGCTGCTCTGTATAGCTAAGTGCTTTTTGCTTTTTTGTTGCTTTTTTTCTGTCCAGCTTGTCTTTTGTTTTGCTGGAAGCTCTGAGACGCAAAGGGTGTACCGCCGTGCCGTTAGTTCGGCACGGTGGGTTTTTTTTTGCCCCCTTTGCGTGGTTTTGCTTTAGGGTTTTTGTAGACTGCAAAGTTCGCTTTACTGTCCTCGCTCTGTCCTAGAATATCGGGCCCCACTTTGCTGAATCTATTTCATCCCTACGTTTTGTCTTTTCATCTTACTCACAGTCATTATATGTGGGGGGCTGCCTTTTCCTTTGGGGAATTTCTCTGGGGCAAGTCAGGCCTATTTTTCTATCTTCAGGCTAGCTAGTTTCTTAGGCTGTGCCGAGTTGCCTAGGTAGTTGTTAGGCGCAATCCACAGCCGCTTTTAGTTGTGTTTAGGATAGGATCAGGTGTGCAGTCTACAGAGTTTCCACGTCTCAGAGCTCGTTCTTGTATTTTTGGGTATTTGTCAGATCACTGTGTGCGCTCTGATCGCTAAGCACACTGTGTTTCTGGATTGCCTTCATAACACCTGTCATTAGCAAACATAACAGATCACAGCAGCTATGCCACCACCCGTAGCATCTACACCAGCACCACCACGGCTATGTCAACATCCCCTAGTTTATGCTTTCTTCATTTTTGGAAGTGGTTTTTCGTCACACTGCTTGCACAGAGATAATGGCAGCGTAGATTTAATTTTTAGGCGCCCTACTCGTATGAACACAGCGGTACAGTAAAATTATTTTTTGGCCCACAAATGGCAAAGGGATAGGTGCAGAGTAGATTTCATTTTTAGGCACACTACTTGCAAAAAGATGGCTGCAGAGTAGAATTATTTTTTAGGCACTCTACTCGTACAGATACATCGGTAGTGTAAAATAATTTTTTTGGCCCACAAATGGCAAAGAGGCGGCTGCAGAGTAGATTTATTTTTTAGCCACACTACTAGTATAGACACGGCTGCAGAGTACATATAGGCTTTTTGGAACAAGTCTCCGAGATGTGGGGTTGCAGAGTACACACAGAGGCTTAAAGCCACAGTACTCCCACAGGAGGGGTTGAAGAGTACACACAGAGGCTTAAAAGCAAAGTGCTCCTAAAGGTGAGGATACAGAGTACACTTAGAGGCATTTTGTCACAGAACTTCAATATATGTGGGTACAGTGTACACTCAGAGACTTAAAGGCACAGTATGTCCACAGGTGAGCGTGCAGAGTACACACAGAAGCTTTTGGGCACAGTACTCCCACTTAGACATGTGTAGAGTACACAAAGAGGCTTTTTTGCAGAGTGCACAGTCTAATTCTGTCCCTAACTTCAGCTCCGTTCTGTCTCTATAATAATCAGAGCAGAATGATACGGCATTTATACAGTGCGGGTCATGTGGTGCGCCGGCCAATCACAGTTATACCATGCTTGGCATGGCTGATATGACTCAGGAAGTGCCCAAAGCTTAAAAGCTTGTTGACTGGCTGCACTACAGCCTTTCAACAATCTTTATTAGGCATCCAATCCCAAAGAGTAAACCAGATATCCAGAAAAAAATCCATGTTCGGGGTTTGGCATCGGGCACTAAGTGTCTGGTACGAACCCTGAACTTTACAGTTCAGATTCACTCACCTCTACCAGCCACTGCTGATAGACTTCTGCAATGGCAGCAAACAATACAATTAACACTCCTTCTGTTCTTGAAAGCGGAAAGGATTTAAAATAACAAGCAAACTCTTATTTTTACATTCACTTTGCAATTTTACCCAATTCATATGATGATAATAACTTCATAGGTATATGGTCAATAACAAAAATTATTTTAGAAAAAAGTGAAACAGATAAAGTAACTGCAGCTATTTCTGTTCCCCAAACATAAGGATGTGTGATAGATATTCATATTTCTTAGATAATGTGCAGGGTTTCGTGTGAATGATGGATGATGCATATATTCCTTCTAAAAGTCACTGTGCTGATTATGTTGAATTGTGCATTTCTATAAAAATTCTTGTGTTCTGATTTATGTACATAGTAAGCAGAGAAATATTAAAATGAGGACAATCATCCCATCTGTCAAATTAATGATGGATTTTGTCCAACCTTGAGAACAAAACTTGAAGTGCTAATTCTATGCACCACTGATGCCTTTAATTAAGATGGTTTGACAGATGGAAAATCAATGTCGAAGCTTTATTTAAGAGAATCGTAGTATGCAGTTCTTCTGCAAAAGCAATAGCTTCCATTAACTCGTTCAACAAGCTGGTAAAATAGGCGTCAATGTGTTTGACAAGTATTATCGTCCATTAACATTATGAATACCAATCATTGATATTGTACTTAACAGGGATTTTTGGCTTTTCTAGTGATGACAATTTTGTTAGAATGGGAAGGCATAAATATTAAGCACAAATTGAGCATGACTGCACCGTGTGCAGAATTATTAGGCAAGTTGTATTTTAGAGGATTATTTTTTTTATTGATCAACAACTATGTTCTCAATCAACCCAAAAGACTCATAAATATCAAAGCTTAATATTTTAGGAAGTTGGAGTGCTTTTTTTTTAAATTTGGCAATCTTAGGAGGATATCTTTTTGTGCAGGTAACCATTACTGTGCAGAATTATTAGGCAACTTAATAAAAACCAAATATATTCCCATCTCACTTGTTTATTTTCACCATGTAAACCAATATAACTGCACAAAATTTTGAAATAAACCTTTCTGACAAGCAAAAACAAAACAAAAAAATTAGTGGCCAATATAGCCACCTTTCTTTATGATGACACTCAGCAGCCTTCCGTCCATAGATCCTGTCAGTTGCTTGATCTATTTACGATGAACATTGCGTGCAGCAGCCACCACAGCCTCCCAGACACTGTTCCGAGAGGTGGACTGTTTTCCCTCCCTGTAAATCTCACATTTTATGAGGGACCACAGGTTCTCTATAGAGTTCAGATCAGGTGAACAAGGGAGCCATGTCATTATTTTTCTTCTTTGAGACCTTTACTGGCCAGCCACGCTGTGGAGTAGTTGAGGACATATAATGGAGCATTGTCCTGCATGAAAATCATGTTTTTCTTGAATGATAATGTAAGGAGGTTGCTTTCCCTGCTCCTTACCTGGAACCACTTAGTCAGACAGCTGGGTTGTTGGGGGGAAAACTTTCTGCCCTGGACAGAAGGGACCATGTGATGGCTGGGACAGGGAGGAAGAGACGGGGGTGTGGTCAGAAAAGTGCGGGAGAGCAGAGCGCGCCAGACAGAGGAGACAGCGTGCCAGAGAGAAAGCAGGCTGCAGCGCCGCGCTCCCCATGACAGAGTGCTCCCTGTGAGGGCACTAAGGCTGGAGTGAGAGTGGGGACTTGGAAGCCTCCATAATCAGAGACTACGTATCCCCTTACAGTGACCTGAGCACGCAGCCCCGGTGACCGCACTGACAAGCCAGGACCCCTGAGTGTGACTAAGGAAACTGCTCAGTGTGTGTGTGTTCGTGCTGCAGAGAGAGAGACTGTCAGCCTAATATCCAGAGACTCACAGCAGAGTGGCTGTGTGACTTCCTGCTTCCAGCTGCACAGGGAGAACAGGCTGTAGAGGCTTAACCCCGGAGTTTCCAGTTTCCAGGAGACAGAGAAGAGACTTCAGGATCTCAAGCCCTGCTGGTGACTGGACCCACGTTGGAAAAAGGACCCTCCAGTCAGGACCTCCCTGGACTGATAAGTTACAAGAACACTCATTAACCCTTTTGATTCCGCTTAACTGTTTACTGTTTGATTTGTCTCTATTAACCCCCTGTTTACTCCCTGCGAGGAGAATTTTACCCCTGTTAATAAATCCCCTTCAGCAGTTGGTCTGTCTCTTCCGTGGTGACATACTCAACCCTGCACTCTATTACAATAATACCTACTTCCTGTACCACTGCTTGAAGAAGTTGTCTCCCAGAAACTGGCAGTAGGTCTTGGAGTTGAGCTTCACTCCGTCCTCAACCCAAAAAGGTCCCACAAGTTCATCTTTGATAATACCAGCCCATACTAGCAACCCACCTCCACCTTGCTGGCGTCTGAGTCGGAGTGGAGCTCTCTGCCCTTTACTGATCCAGCCTATGGCCCATCAAGAGTCACTCTCATTTCATCAGTCCATACAAACTTTGAAAAGTCAGTCTTAAGATATTTCTCGGCCCAGTCTTGACGTTTTATGTTATGTTTCTTGTTCAAAGGTGGTCGTTTTTCAGCCTTCCTTACCTTGGCCATGTCCCTGAGTATCGCACACCTTGTGCTTTTTGTTACTCCAGTAACGTTGCAGCTCTGAAATATGGCAAAACTGGTGGCAAATGGCATCTTGGCAGCTTCACGCTTGATTTTCCTCAATTCATGGGCAGTTATTTTGCGCCATTTTTGGCCATCATGCTTCTTGCGACCCTGTTGACTATTTGCTATGAATCGCTTGATTGTTCGGTAATCACACTTCAAAAGTTTGGCAATTTCAATACTGCTGCATCCCTCTGCAAGACATCTCACAATTTTGGACTTTTCAGAGCCCGTCAAATCTCTCTTCTGACCCATTTTGCCAAAGGAAAGAAAGTTGTCTAATAATTAAGCACACCTTATATAGGGTTTTGATGTCATTAGACAACACTCCTCCTCATTACAGAGATGCACATCACCTGATTTACTTAATTGGTGGTTGGCGCTCAAGCCTGAACAGCTTGGAGTAGGACAAAATGTATAAAAGGTATCATGTGATCCAAAAAACAACTTGCCTAATAATTCTGCACGCAGTGTATATCTATCTTCTTATCACACAAATTTCTAGAAGCCAGAAATTAATTATTTCCTTAAAAAGCAAATATTTTGAAAATATAATTACAATAAAAAATATGACATGTTTCCTAGAATCATCTATTAACATTCTTTAGTAAGATGTAAAAAAAGGTGTTTTGTTGGTGTATATATGTGTAAGGCTGCCATCACACTTGCAGTATTTGGTCAGTATTTTACATCAGTATTTGTAAGCCAAAACCAGGACTGGAACAAATAGAGGAAAAATATAATAGAAACATATGCACCACTTCTGCATTTATCACCCATTCCTGGTTTTGGCTTACAAATACTGATGTAAAATACTGACCAAATACTGCTAGTGTGACGGCAGCCTAAATCTAATACACACGTGGTCAAAATTGTTAGTACCCCTCGTTTAATGACAGAAAAACCCACAATGGTCACAGAAATAACTTGAATCTGACAAATGTATTAATAAATAAAAACATCTATGAAATGAACAAATGAAAGACAGACATTGCTTTTCATGCTTCCACAGAATTTTTTTTTAAAAAAACCTCATAGAATAGGCCTGGACAGAAATAATTTTGTTGCACATCAAAACAGTTATGATTTATTTATTTATTTACTTATTCTATTATTAAATGCATGTAACGTTTCTTGCCTTTACCTTAAATAAAGAATTTACAAAAAAGAAATAATTTTGTTGCACAACCTTTTGAGGCAAAATCATTGCAATCAAACGATTCCGGCATGTTTCAGCTCTTTCCAAATATGCTCAATAGGATTTAGGTCAGGGCTCATAGAAGGCCACTTCTGAATAGGCCAATGTTTTCCTCTTAGCCATTCTTGGGTGTTTTAGCTGTGTGGTTTGGGTCATTATCCTGCGACTGAGACCAATCTTTCTGACACTTGTCAGCACATTTCTCTCTAGAATCCCTTGATAGTCTTGAGATTTCATTGCACCCTGCACAGATTCTGGACTCCATGTGCCAGATGCAGCAAAGCAGCCCCAGAACATAACAGAGCCTTCTCCATGTTTCACAGTAGGGACAGTCTTCTTTTGTTGATATGCTTCATTTTCCCATCTGTGAACAGAGCTGATGTGCCTTGCCAAAAAGTTCCATTTTTGTATCATCTGTCCATAGGACATTCTTCCAGAAGCTTTGTGGCTTGCCAACATGTAGTTTGGCAAGTTCCAGTCTGATTTTTTTTCAACAATGGTGTCCTCCTTGGTCGTCTCCCATGAAGTCCAGTTTGGCTCATACAACGACACATGGTGCAATCTGACACTGATGTTCCTTGAGCTTGAAGTTCACCTTTAATCTGTTTAGAAGTTTTTCTGGGCTCTTTTGTTACCATTCATATTATCCGTCTCTTTGATTTGTCATCAATTTTCCTCCAGTGGCCACAATCAGGGAGGTTGGCTACAGTCCCATGGATCTTAAATTTCTGAATAATATGTTCAACTGTAGTCACAGGAATATCAAGCTGCTTGGAGATGGTCTAATAACTTTTACCTTTAACATGTTAATGTTAACTATAATTTTCTTTCTAATCTCCTGAGTAGTGTTGAGCGATACCTTCCGATATCGGAAAGTATCGGTATCGGTTTGGATCGGCCGATATTCAAAAAATATCGGATATCGCCGATACCGATACCCGATCCCAATGCAAGTCAATGGGACCAAAATATCGGAATTAAAATAAACCCTTTCTTTCCTTGTAGGTTCATTCTACATGAAGGAAAACAACTAAGAATAATGCCGGATGTATTTGGGGAGGTGGCGGAGACATTAAAGTCATAGAGGTTTATCCCAATCAAATAGAATAGCATGTTTTTTGTTTTTTTTTAAGACGTTCGGAGTGACAAAGATATTGACTATGTAAATTTTTTTTTTATTTTGTCAGATATTGATGTTTCACTATTCCACGCCCTTCCCCTTCTTTTTTTTCTTTTTTTTTTTCTTTTCCCACACTTTCATCTTCATCATCATCAGCATCTTTGACATCAACTTCTTCACCTTATTCATCTTCTTCTTCATCTTCTACCTATTTTTTTTTTTTTATTACATTCTTCATATTCATTTTATTCAACTATTATTATTCTTCTTATTCTACATATTCTTTTTATTCCACTGTTATTATTCTTCCTATTCTACTTCTTCATCATATTCTCATTTGTGACAGGCATTCCCGTAGTTGTTATCTATAAAAGTTTGAAGATTACACCTTCCGTTCTGCCAGTCACAAAAGTTACATTTGTCCGCGTTCAGTTTGGCCTGCAGCATCAGGCTTTATCCAGGGGCACCACGAGGAGGAACGGACTCACCCCCATACACTGCTTAGTCTTCTTCTGCATATAATTTAGATAATATCTTTTGCTCTGATATTAAGTCTTATGCTTAATGTTCTTCTGCTCTTTGTTCTGCAGCCTCTTGTTCTTCTGCTTCTCGGTCTTCCATGTTGTCGTCTCCAGGGTCGTCGTCTCCAGTGTCGTCATCTCCGCCGTCGTCGTCGTCGTCATCGGGGTGGTCTTCCGTGTCGTCGTCATCGTGGTGGTCTTCCGGGTCGTCGACGTTAGGGTCTTCAACTTGGAAATGTAGCAGAAGGTACAAGAAGGCTGAGAAAATGCCAAGAACCAGCTGATGGAACTGGAACTCGGATGGCTACCCGAAGGTTCAAGAGCCTATGGAACTACCGAGGACCAGCTGACGTTACTGGAACCCGGTTACTAAGCAGGAGGTACCCGTGCTAAAAAGCACTACCAAGGACCGCCTGACGTTGACGGAACTCGGATACCCAGAAGGAGGCACCTAAGCCAAAGGCTCTGCCCGGAACCAGCTGACGTTACTGGAACCAGGATGGGGAGCAGAAGGTACAAGAGCAAAAGACACTGCCGAGAACCAGCTGACGGTACTGGAACCCGGATGGGTAGCCGAAGGTCCAAGAGCCAATGGAACTACCGAGGACCAGCTGACGTTACTGGAACCCGGTTACTAAGCAGGAGGTACCCGTGCCTGAAAGCACTACCAAGGACCACCTGACGTTGGTGGAACTTGGATACCCAGAAGGAGGCACCTAAGCCAAAGGCTCTGCCCGGAACCAGCTGACGGTACTGGAACCAGGATGGGGAGCAGAAGGTACAAGAGCAAAAGACACTGCCGAGAACCAGCTGACGGTGCTGGAACCAGGTGGTGGACCCGAAGGCCCACAGGAGAGGAGAGAACAGCTAGGCCGCGAGGCAGCCGCAGTTACCGAACCCCAACAGTCCTACAGGGGGAGCTGGGCCTACTGGCACTACAGAACCAGCCTTGACTACCAGTTCACGCAGCCCACATAGGAAGCTCCTAAACTGGAGGCACCCTGGAGTTGGCTAACCCGACCGCACCACGACGAGGCAAGCATAGGTGTCTCAGTGAGCTTGACACAACCCGGAAACAGCTGACGGTGCTGAAACCAGGCTTGGCACGAGGGAGTACCTGTGACAAAAACACTGCCGAGAACCAGCTGGCGGTGCTGGAACCCGGATGCGTTGCCCCAGTGTGCAAGAGCCAATGGCACGACCGAGGACCAGCTGACGGTGCTGGAACCCGGTTACTAAGCTGTAGGTGCCCGCGCTTAAAAGCACTACCAAGGACCGCCTGGCGTTGGCGGAACTCGGATACCCAGGAGGAGGCACCTAAGCCAAAGGCTCGGCCCGGAACCAGCTGACGGTGCTGGAACCAGGTGGTGGACCCGAAGGTCCACAGGAGAGGAGAGAACAGCTAGGCCGCGAGGCAGCCGCAGTTACCGAACCCCAACAGTCCTACAGGGGGAGCTGGGCCTACTGGCACTACAGAACCAGCCTTGACTACCAGTTCACGCAGCCCACATAGGAAGCTCCTAAACTGGAGGCACCCTGGAGTTGGCTAACCCGACCGCACCACGACGAGGCAAGCATAGGTGTCTCAGTGAAGTTGACACAACCCGGAAACAGCTGACGGTGCTGAAACCAGGCTTGGCACGAGGGAGTACCTGTGACAAGAACACTGCCGAGAACCAGCTGGCGGTGCTGGAACCCGGATGCGTTGCCCCAGTGTGCAAGAGCCAATGGCACGACCGAGGACCAGCTGACGGTGCTGGAACCCGGTTACTAAGCTGTAGGTGCCCGCGCTTAAAAGCACTACCAAGGACCGCCTGGCGTTGGCGGAACTCGGATACCCAGGAGGAGGCACCTAAGCCAAAGGCTCGGCCCGGAACCAGCTGACGGTGCTGGAACCAGGTGGTGGACCCGAAGGTCCACAGGAGAGGAGAGAACAGCTAGGCCGCGAGGCAGCCGCAGTTACCGAACCCCAACAGTCCTACAGGGGGAGCTGGGCCTACTGGCACTACAGAACCAGCCTTGACTACCAGTTCACGCAGCCCACATAGGAAGCTCCTAAACTGGAGGCACCCTGGAGTTGGCTAACCCGACCGCACCACGACGAGGCAAGCATAGGTGTCTCAGTGAAGTTGACACAACCCGGAAACAGCTGACGGTGCTGAAACCAGGCTTGGCACGAGGGAGTACCTGTGACAAGAACACTGCCGAGAACCAGCTGGCGGTGCTGGAACCCGGATGCGTTGCCCCAGTGTGCAAGAGCCAATGGCACGACCGAGGACCAGCTGACGGTGCTGGAACCCGGTTACTAAGCTGTAGGTGCCCGCGCTTAAAAGCACTACCAAGGACCGCCTGGCGTTGGCGGAACTCGGATACCCAGGAGGAGGCACCTAAGCCAAAGGCTCGGCCCGGAACCAGCTGACGGTGCTGGAACCAGGTGGTGGACCCGAAGGTCCACAGGAGAGGAGAGAACAGCTAGGCCGCGAGGCAGCCGCAGTTACCGAACCCCAACAGTCCTACAGGGGGAGCTGGGCCTACTGGCACTACAGAACCAGCCTTGACTACCAGTTCACGCAGCCCACATAGGAAGCTCCTAAACTGGAGGCACCCTGGAGTTGGCTAACCCGACCGCACCACGACGAGGCAAGCATAGGTGTCTCAGTGAAGTTGACACAACCCGGAAACAGCTGACGGTGCTGAAACCAGGCTTGGCACGAGGGAGTACCTGTGACAAGAACACTGCCGAGAACCAGCTGGCGGTGCTGGAACCCGGATGCGTTGCCCCAGTGTGCAAGAGCCAATGGCACGACCGAGGACCAGCTGACGGTGCTGGAACCCGGTTACTAAGCTGTAGGTGCCCGCGCTTAAAAGCACTACCAAGGACCGCCTGGCGTTGGCGGAACTCGGATACCCAGGAGGAGGCACCTAAGCCAAAGGCTCGGCCCGGAACCAGCTGACGGTGCTGGAACCAGGTGGTGGACCCGAAGGTCCACAGGAGAGGAGAGAACAGCTAGGCCGCGAGGCAGCCGCAGTTACCGAACCCCAACAGTCCTACAGGGGGAGCTGGGCCTACTGGCACTACAGAACCAGCCTTGACTACCAGTTCACGCAGCCCACATAGGAAGCTCCTAAACTGGAGGCACCCTGGAGTTGGCTAACCCGACCGCACCACGACGAGGCAAGCATAGGTGTCTCAGTGAAGTTGACACAACCCGGAAACAGCTGACGGTGCTGAAACCAGGCTTGGCACGAGGGAGTACCTGTGACAAGAACACTGCCGAGAACCAGCTGGCGGTGCTGGAACCCGGATGCGTTGCCCCAGTGTGCAAGAGCCAATGGCACGACCGAGGACCAGCTGACGGTGCTGGAACCCGGTTACTAAGCTGTAGGTGCCCGCGCTTAAAAGCACTACCAAGGACCGCCTGGCGTTGGCGGAACTCGGATACCCAGGAGGAGGCACCTAAGCCAAAGGCTCGGCCCGGAACCAGCTGACGGTGCTGGAACCAGGTGGTGGACCCGAAGGTCCACAGGAGAGGAGAGAACAGCTAGGCCGCGAGGCAGCCGCAGTTACCGAACCCCAACAGTCCTACAGGGGGAGCTGGGCCTACTGGCACTACAGAACCAGCCTTGACTACCAGTTCACGCAGCCCACATAGGAAGCTCCTAAACTGGAGGCACCCTGGAGTTGGCTAACCCGACCGCACCACGACGAGGCAAGCATAGGTGTCTCAGTGAAGTTGACACAACCCGGAAACAGCTGACGGTGCTGAAACCAGGCTTGGCACGAGGGAGTACCTGTGACAAAAACACTGCCGAGAACCAGCTGGCGGTGCTGGAACCCGGATGCGTTGCCTTGCCTATTAAAGATTGTCTTCCTAGAGCCCCAACTAGCGGTGTTGGAGCAAAGGGTAAGCAGGGGGAGATGAGTGTAGGCCGAAGCCTGCACTGGAGGCAGCTTTGTGTCTGCGTTGCGTTTGCAGGACACTTTGCCGGCTACACACTGGGGGAACAGCTGGCGTTGCTGAACCCCACTAACACAATGGCGTGTGTTTTTCTCTGTGCAGCTAGCACTTGCGGGCAAAAACTAGCGATGTTAGAGCCCGTGTTGAAGCAGGAGGAGGAGGAGAGGAGCAGAGTGTAGGCCGAAGCTTAGTTGAACCAATTTCAAAGGAAACCTTTAACCCCCCCCTCAGGTGTTACAAAGTACAAGAGACACACCTTGTGCAGTATTAATGCTGCACAAGTGAAAGGTTGCTCTATTAATTTGTCTACTTGCACACGCTGAATGAAAGACATACACAATTTACCCCATTCTACAGTCAAACTGTAGTGGATGCGTGACTTGGTTTTTTGATGAGACGCAGCACAGGTGTCCAAAATAACGCCTTGGTGCTTGGAGCAGCTTCCTGAGCGTTGTTATTTGCTGTACAGGAGTCTGCGCTCTTGTGTTATCCCTTGGCAATGCCCTGTTAGCGCTGCCCATCTTATGACATCATTTCATGTTGGCCGGTGCGGTTAACGATGGCCATAAATCCCAGACCCACAGTGTCTTTTCATAAAGCCACACTGCGGTGCTGGGATTCGTGGCCTTGAGCAGTAAATATTTTGGCCGCTCACACACGTCCTTACACCTGCTTCAGACTGGGCGGCCTCTGCTGATCCCTTCTTGCATGCCGCGGCCATGAGGCTGCACAGTCTGAAGAAGGCTGAAGGAGATGAGTTAAGACAGGCGAAGATATGCACTGCTCGTGCCCATCAATCACACCCTCGCAGTCAAAATAATTAAGACAACGAGGAGCATTTTATTCAGGCAGGGCGGACGAACAGGCGCAAGTAGCCAACCAATGATGTCAGAAGACGGGAAGCGCTACCAAGGGGGGTGCTGCGTATCATTAGAAAGGAAAGTCACACCTCAGGGACAGTGGAATGGTCTCAAAGAGACACATTTTGTACGTGTTGAGTTCCACGTGGGCAAGGAGAAAACATCAGCCACCTTGTACAAATGCAGCAGTACTGCTGTACAAGGTGGCTGTTATACATAGAAACACCTGGGGGTGGGGGCCAGGCTCCCTTCAATTTCAGTTCATGTGCCTGCGTGGCGTTTGCAGGTCACGTTGCAAGCTGCACAGCAGGGGAACAGCTGGCGGTGCTGAACCCCACTAACACATTGGCTGGTGTTTTTCTCTGTGCAGCTAGCATTTCCGGGCAAAAACTAGCGGTGTTTGAGCCCAGGGTCAGCAGGAGGAGGAGGAGAGGAGCAAAGTGTAGGCCGAAGCCTGCACTGGTGGCAGCTTTTGGTCGGTTGTGCCAGCGTGGCTTGTGCTGGACACGATGCCGGCTACACAGCGGGGGAACAGCTGGCGTTGCTGAACCCCACTAACACATTGGCTGGTGTTTTTCTCTGTGCAGCTAGCATTTCCGGGCAAAAACTAGCGGTGTTTGAGCCCAGGGTCAGCAGGAGGAGGAGGAGAGGAGCAAAGTGTAGGCCGAAGCCTGCACTGGTGGCAGCTTTTGGTCGGTTGTGCCAGCGTGGCTTGTGCTGGACACGATGCCGGCTACACAGCGGGGGAACAGCTGGCGTTGCTGAACCCCACTAACACATTGGCTGGTGTTTTTCTCTGTGCAGCTAGCATTTCCGGGCAAAAACTAGCGGTGTTTGAGCCCAGGGTCAGCAGGAGGAGGAGGAGAGGAGCAAAGTGTAGGCCGAAGCCTGCACTGGTGGCAGCTTTTGGTCGGTTGTGCCAGCGTGGCTTGTGCTGGACACGATGCCGGCTACACAGCGGGGGAACAGCTGGCGTTGCTGAACCCCACTAACACATTGGCTGGTGTTTTTCTCTGTGCAGCTAGCATTTCCGGGCAAAAACTAGCGTTGTTAGAGCCCAGGGTCAGCAGGAGGAGGAGGAGAGGAGCAAAGTGTAGGCCGAAGCCTAGTTGAACCAATTTCAAAGGTTACCTTTAACCCCCCCTCAGGTGTTACAAAGAACAAGAGCCACTCCTTCTGCAGCATTAATGCTGCACAAGTAAAAGGTTGCTCTATTAATTTGTCTACTTGCACAAGCTGAATGCAACACGTAGACTATTTAGCCCATTATACTGTTTAACAGTAGTGGAGGCGTGACTTGTCTTTTTAAAGAAAAGCAGCACAGGTGTCGAAAACACCTTTTTGCATGGGCGCAGCTTCCTGAGCGTTGTTAGTTGCTGTACAGGAGTCTGCGCTCTTGTGATCCTTTGGCCATGCGCTGTGAGCGCTTCCTGTCTTATGACCTCATTTCATGTTGGCCGTTGCGGTTAGCGATGGACATGAATCCCAGACCCACAGTGTGTTTTTAAAAAATCACACTGCGGTGCTGGGATTCGTGCCCTGGTGCAGTAAATATGTTTGCCGCTCACACATGTCCTTACACCTGCTTCAGACTGGACGGCCTCATCTGATCCCTTATCGCCTGCCGAGGCCATGAGGACACCCAGTCTGAAGAAGGCGGAAGGAGATGAGTGAACACAGGCAAACATATGCACTGCACATGCCCATCAATCACACCCTCGCTGTCCAAAAAAATAAGACACCGAGGGGCGTTGTTTCGAGCAGGGGAGATGCACAGGCGCAGCCAGCTAACCAATGATGTCAAAAGACGGGCAGCGCTAACAAGGGTGGTGCTGCGTGTCATTACAAAGGAAAGTCACACCTCAGGGACATTGTAATGGTCTCTAATGAGACACATTTTGTACGTGTTGAGTTCCACGTGGGCAAGGAGAAAAAGTCAGCCACCTCGTACAAATGCAGCAGTACTGCTGTACAAGGTGGCTGTTATACATAGAAACACCTGGGGGGGTGGGGGGCAGGCTCCCTTCAATTTCAGTTCATGTGCCTGCGTGGCGTTTGCAGGTCACGTTGCAAGCTACACAGCAGGGGAACAGCTGGCGTTGCTGAACCCCACTGACACATTGACTGGTGTTTTTCTCTGTGCAGATTGCATGTCCGGGCAAAAACTAGCGGTGTTAGAGCCCAGGGTCAGCAGGAGGAGGAGGAGAGGAGCAAAGTGTAGGCCGAAGCCTGCACTGGTGGCAGCTTTTGGTCGGTTGTGCCAGCGTGGCTTGTGCTGGACACGATGCCGGCTACACAGCGGGGGAACAGCTGGCGGTGCTGAACCCCACTAACACATTGGCTGGTGTTTTTCTCTGTGCAGCTAGCATTTCCGGGCAAAAACTAGCGGTGTTTGAGCCCAGGGTCAGCAGGAGGAGTAGAGGAGCAGAGTGTAGGCCGAAGCCTAGTTGAACCAATTTCCAAGGTTACCTTTAACCCCCCCCCTCAGGTGTTGCAAGGTACAAGAGCCACACCTTGAACAGCATTAATGATGCACAAGTCAAAGGTTGCTCTATTTAATTTTGCTCCTTGCACACGCTGAATTAAACACGTACACTATTTAGCCCATTATACTGTCAAACAGTTGTGGAGGCGTGACTTGTCTTTTTAACGAGACGCAGCACAGGTGTCAAAATTTGCACCTAGGTACTGGGCGCAGATTCCTGAGCGTTGTTATTTGCTGTACAGGAGTCTGCGCTCTTGTGTTATCCCTTGGCAATACCCTGTTAGTGCAGGCCGTCTCATGACCTCATTTCATGTTGGCCGGTGCGGTTAACGATGGCCATAAATCCCAGACCCACAGTGGCTTTTCCTAAAGTCACACTGCGGTGCTGGGATTCGTGGCCTTGTGCAGTAAATATGTTCGCCGCTCACACATGTCCTTACACCTGCTTCAGACTGGGCGGCCTCAGCTGATCCCTTATCGCATGCCGCGGCCATGAGGCCGCACAGTCAGAAGAAGGCGGAAGGAGGGGAGTGAAAACAGGGGAACATATGCACTGCTCGTGCCCATCAATCACACCCTCGCAGTCAAAATATATGAGACAACGGGGGGCGTTGTGTCGGGCAGGGGGGACGCACAGGCACAGCCAGCCAACCAATGATGTCAGGAGACGGGCAGCGCTAACAATGGGGGTGCTGCGTGTCATTACAAAGGAAAGTCACACCTCAGGGACATTGTAATGGTCTCTAATGAGACACATTTTGTACGTGTTGAGTTCCACGTGGGCAAGGAGAAAAAGTCAGCCACCTCGTACAAATGCAGCAGTACTGCTGTACAAGGTGGCTGATATACATAGAAACACCTGGGGGGGTGGGGGGCAGGCTCCCTTCAATTTCAGTTCATGTGCCTGCGTGGCGTTTGCAGGTCACGTTGCAAGCTACACAGCAGGGGAACAGCTGGCGTTGCTGAACCCCACTGACACATTGACTGGTGTTTTTCTCTGTGCAGATTGCATGTCCGGGCAAAAACTAGCGGTGTTAGAGCCCAGGGTCAGCAGGAGGAGGAGGAGAGGAGCAAAGTGTAGGCCGAAGCCTGCACTGGTGGCAGCTTTTGTTCTGTTGTGCCAGCGTGGCTTGTGCTGGACACGTTGCCGACTACACAGCAGGGGAACAGCTGGCGGTGCTGAACCCCACTAACACATTGGCTGGTGTTTTTCTCTGTGCAGCTAGCATTTCCGGGCAAAAACTAGCGGTGTTTGAGCCCAGGGTCAGCAGGAGGAGTAGAGGAGCAGAGTGTAGGCCGAAGCCTAGTTGAACCAATTTCAAAGGTTACCTTTAACCCCCCCCTCAGGTGTTGCAAGGTACAAGAGCCACACCTTGAACAGCATTAATGATGCACAAGTCAAAGGTTGCTCTATTTAATTTTGCTCCTTGCACACGCTGAATTAAACACGTACACTATTTAGCCCATTATACTGTCAAACAGTTGTGGAGGCGTGACTTGTCTTTTTAACGAGACGCAGCACAGGTGTCAAAATTTGCACCTAGGTACTGGGCGCAGATTCCTGAGCGTTGTTATTTGCTGTACAGGAGTCTGCGCTCTTGTGTTATCCCTTGGCAATACCCTGTTAGTGCAGGCCGTCTCATGACCTCATTTCATGTTGGCCGGTGCGGTTAACGATGGCCATAAATCCCAGACCCACAGTGGCTTTTCCTAAAGTCACACTGCGGTGCTGGGATTCGTGGCCTTGTGCAGTAAATATGTTCGCCGCTCACACATGTCCTTACACCTGCTTCAGACTGGGCGGCCTCAGCTGATCCCTTATCGCATGCCGCGGCCATGAGGCCGCACAGTCAGAAGAAGGCGGAAGGAGGGGAGTGAAAACAGGGGAACATATGCACTGCTCGTGCCCATCAATCACACCCTCGCAGTCAAAATATATGAGACAACGGGGGGCGTTGTGTCGGGCAGGGGGGACGCACAGGCACAGCCAGCCAACCAATGATGTCAGGAGACGGGCAGCGCTAACAATGGGGGTGCTGCGTGTCATTACAAAGGAAAGTCACACCTCAGGGACATTGTAATGGTCTCTAATGAGACACATTTTGTACGTGTTGAGTTCCACGTGGGCAAGGAGAAAAAGTCAGCCACCTCGTACAAATGCAGCAGTACTGCTGTACAAGGTGGCTGATATACATAGAAACACCTGTGGGTGGGGGGCAGGCTCCCTTCAATTTCAGTTCATGTGCCTGCGTGGCGTTTGCAGGTCACGTTGCAAGCTACACAGCAGGGGAACAGCTGGCGTTGCTGAACCCCACTGACACATTGACTGGTGTTTTTCTCTGTGCAGATTGCATGTCCGGGCAGAAACTGGCGTTGTTTGAGCCCAGGGTCAGCAGGAGGAGGAGAGGAGCAAAGTGTAGGCCGAAGCCTGCACTGGTGGCAGCTTTTGGTCGGTTGTGCCAGCGTGGCTTGTGCTGGACACGATGCCGGCTACACAGCGGGGGAACAGCAGGCGGTGCTGAACCCCACTAACACATTGGCTGGTGTTTTTCTCTGTGCAGCTAGCATGTCCGGGCAGAAACTGGCGTTGTTTGAGCCCAGGGTCAGCAGGAGGAGGAGAGGAGCAAAGTGTAGGCCGAAGCCTGCACTGGTGGCAGCTTTTGGTCGGTTGTGCCAGCGTGGCTTTTGCTGGACACGATGCCGGCTACACAGCGGGGGAACAGCTGGCGGTGCTGAACCCCACTAACACATTGGCTGGTGTTTTTCTCTGTGCAGCTAGCATTTCCGGGCAAAAACTAGCGCTGTTTGAGCCCAGGGTCAGCAGGAGGAGTAGAGGAGCAGAGTGTAGGCCGAAGCCTAGTTGAACCAATTTCAAAGGTTACCTTTAACCCCCCCCTCAGGTGTTGCAAGGTACAAGAGCCACACCTTGTGCAGCATTAATGCTGCACAAGTAAAAGGTTGCTCTATTTGTTTTGCTCCTTGCACACGCTGACTAAAACACGTACACTATTTAGCCCATTATACTGTCAAACAGTTGTGGAGGCGTGACTTGTCTTTTTAACGAGACGCAGCACAGGTGTCAAAATTTGCACCTAGGTACTGGGCGCAGATTCCTGAGCGTTGTTATTTGCTGTACAGGAGTCTGCGCTATTGTGATCCCTTGGCCATGCGCTGTGAGCGCTTCCTGTCTTCTGACCTCATTTCATGTCGGCCGTTGCGGTTAGCGATGGACATGAATCCCAGACCCACAGTGTGTTTTCAAACAATCACACTACGTGGCTGGGATTCGTGGCCTTGTGCAGTAAATAGGTTTGCCGCTTACACATGTCCTTACACCGGCTCCAGACTGGGCGGCCTCAGCTGATCCCTTATCGCCTACCACGGCCAGGAGGCCGCACAGTCTGAAGAAGGCGGAAGGAGATGAGTTAAGACAGGCGAACATATGCACTGCTCGTGCCCATAAACCACACCCTCGCTGACAAAATAAATATGACAACGAGGGGCGTTGTTTCTAGCAGGGCGGATGCACAGGCGCAGCCAGCTAACCATGATGACAAAAGACGGGAAACGCTACCAAGGGGGGTGCTGCGTATCATTACAAAGGAAAGTCACACCTCAGGGACAGTGGAATGGTCTCAATGAGACACATTTTGTACGTGTTGAGTTCCACGTGGGCAAGGAGAAAAAGTCAGCCACCTTGTACAAATGCAGCAGTACTGCTGTACTAGGTGGCTGTTATACATAGAAACACCTGGGGGGGTGGGGCCAGGTTCCCTTTTAATTTCAGTTCCTGTGCCTGCATGGCGTTTGCAGGTCACGTTGCCGGCTACACAGCAGGGGAACAGCTGGCGTTGCTGAACCCCACTAACACATTGGCTGGTGTTTTTCTCTGTGCAGCTAGCACTTCCGGGCAAAAACTAGCGGTGTTTGAGCCCAGGGTCAGCAGGAGGAGGAGAGGAGCAGAGTGTAGGCCGAAGCCTGCACTGGTGGCAGCTTTTGTTCTGTTGTGCCAGCGTGGCTTGTGCTGGACACGTTGCCGACTACACAGCAGGGGAACAGCTGGCGGTGCTGAACCCCACTGACACATCACCTAGTGTTTTTTTCTGTGTAGACAACACTTCCAGGTGGCAACTGACAGTGTTGAAACCCAGGGAATCAAAGAGGAGCAGAGTGTAGGCCGAAGCCTGCAGTGGAGCAAGTTGAAAGGGAACCTTTAACCCCCCCCCCCAGGCATTTGTTGCTGAAAGAGCCATCTTGTACAGCAGTAATACTGCACATGGAAAATGGTGGCTCCGAAAATTATGCTCCTTGCAAACGCTGAAGTACACACTCATATAATGTGTCCCCTCACACCGTCAAACCATCCCGGAAGTGGGACTTTCCTTTGTAATGTGACACAGCACAGCCGTCATTCCAACCCCCTTGGTGCCGGGCACCACCTCCTCAACGTTGTTTGGTTCTGTCACGGAGCCCGCACTGTAATGTTATCCCTTGGCCATGCACAGTTAGCGGTGCCCGTCTTCTGACATCATGTAGGTGTCAGGCTGGCAGTGCCTGTGCGTCCAAGCTGCCCGAGATCCAACCTTGCAGTGTCATCTAATGTAGTCCCACTGCGGGCCAGGGATCCATGGGCATGCGCAGTGCATATCATCGCCTCTCACTCACCTCCTTCCTGCTTCTTCAGACTGTGCGGCGTCACGGCCGTGGCATGCTATTAGGGATCAGCTGACGCCGCCTAGTCTGAAGAAGCGTGAAGAAGGGGAGTGAGAGGCTAGTATATGCACTGCGCATGGCCATGGATACCAGGCCCACTGTGGGATCACATTAGACGACACTGCGAGGTGTGATTTCGGGCAGCGTGGACGCACAGGCGCAGCCAGGACGACAACAAATGATGTCAGAGGACGGGCAGCGCAAACTGTGCATGGCCAAGGGATAACATAACAGCGCAGGGTCCATGACGGAATCAAACAACGCTAAGGAGGCAGCGCACGGTGCCAAGGGGGTAGCAATGACGGCTGTGCTGTGTCACATTACAAAGGAAAGTCCCACCTCCGGGACGGTTGGACGGTGTGAGGGGACACATTACATGAGTGTGTAGTTCAGCGTTTGCAAGGAGCATAATTTCAAGAGCGACCTTTCCCTTGTGCAGTATTAGTGCTGCACATGGTGGCTCTTTCAGTAACAAACGCCTAGGGGGGGGGGGGGACAGGTCCCCTTACATTTTAGTTGTGCCAGCGTGGCGGTCGCATGACACGTTGCCGGATACACAGCTGGGGATCAGCTGACGTTACTGAACCCCAATAACAGAGGAGCGACTGTTGACTGTGCACACAGCACTTCCAGGCACCAACTGGCGGTGTTAGAGCCCAGGGACAGCAGGAGGAGCAGATTGGAGGTATTGCCGCACACACAGCTGGGGATCAGCTGACGTTACTGAACCCCAATAACAGAGGAGCGACTGTTGACTGTGCACACAGCACTTCCAGGCACCAACTGGCGGTGTTAGAGCCCAGGGACAGCAGGAGGAGCAGATTGGAGGTATTGCCGCACACACAGCTGGGGATCAGCTGACGTTACTGAACCCCAATAACAGAGGAGCGACTGTTGACTGTGCACACAGCACTTCCAGGCACCAACTGGCGGTGTTAGAGCCCAGGGACAGCAGGAGGAGCAGAGGAACAGAGTGTAGGCCGAAGCCTGATTGGAGCAAGTTGAAAGGAAACCTTTAACCCCCCCCCCCAAGACGTTTGTAGCTGAAAGAGCCATGTTGTGCAGCACTAAGGATGCAAAAGGAAAAGGTTGCTCTTTTAATTATGCTCCTTGCAAACACCGAAGTAAACACTAAAAATGTGTCCCTTTATACCGTTAAACCGTTCCGGAGGTGCGAATTTCCTTCGTAATGGGACACAGCACAGCTGTCATTCCTATCCCCTTGATGCCGTGCGCTGCCTCCTCAGCGTTGTTTTAAGCTGCCACGGAGCCTGCGCTGTTCTGTTAGCCCTTGGCCATGCCCAATTAGCGCTGCCTGTCTTCTGACATAATTTGGTGTCAGGCTGTCAGTGCCTGTGCGTCCACGCTGCTCCAGATCCCACCTCGCAGTCTCATCTAACGTAATCCCACTGCGGGCCTTGGAACCATGGGCATGCACAGTGCATAACCTCGACTCTCACTCCCCTCCTTCCCTCTTCTTCAGACTGTGCGGTGTCACGGCCGTGGCATGCTAGGGATCAGCTGACGGCGCACAGTCTAAAGAAGGCGGAGGGAAATGAGCGAGAGCCCGAGGGGAAGATATGCACTGCGCATGCCCATGGATCCCAGGCCCGCAGTGTGACTCAATCAGAAGACACTGCGAGGCGGGATCTCGGGCACCGCGGCCGCACAGGCGCAGCCAGCCTGACACCAAATTATGTCAGAAGACAGGCAGCGCAAATAGGGCATGCCCAAGGGATAACAGAACAGCGCAGGCTCCGTGACAGCTTAAAACAACGCTGAGGAGGCAGCGCATGGCACCAAGGGGGTAGGAATGACGGCTGTGCTGCGTCACATTACGAAGGAAAGTCCCAGCTCCGGGACGGTATAACGGTATCAGTGAACACATTTTATAAGTGTTAAGTTCTGCGTGTGCAAAGAGCTAAAAAAAAAGAGCTACCTTTTCCTTGTGCAGCATTACTGCTGCACAAGATGGCTCTTTCAGTAACAAACGACGGGGGGGGGGGGGGGGACAGGTTCCCTTACATTTAGGTTGTTGTGCCAGCGTGGCGGTCGCAGGACACATTGCCGGCTACACAGCTGGGGATCAGCTGACGTTACTGAAACCCAATAACACTGGGTCGTATGTTTTTACTGTGCAGCCTGCACTTCTGAGCCGCAACTGGCGGTGTTGGAGCCCAGGAATAGCAGTTCAGGTGGTAGAAAGATGAACACAGCAGGAGACCTGGATGACACCCAATTACTTAATCAGGCAGAGGAGTGGCAAATTCCTGCGAGATCCAGGCCTGGTTCATTTTCAGGAAAGTAAGCCGGTCAACGTTATCGGAGGATAGTCGCATGCGACGGTCTGTTAGTACACCACCTGCGGCACTAAAGACACGTTCCGATAAGACACTAGCCGCAGGGCAAGCCAGCACCTCCAATGCATACTGGCTTAGCTCTGGCCATGTATCCAGCTTAGAGACCCAAAACTTGAACGGGGAAGAGCCGTCTGGGAGTACAGTAAGAGGGCAAGCCATGTAGTCTGTCACCATCTGACGGAACCGTTGCCTCCTGCTGACTGGAGCCGCCGGTGATGGTGTAGACATTTGGGGCGGGCACACAAAAGTGTGCCAGAGTTGTGCCATACTGGGCTTGCCTTGGGCAGAGGCACTGCTTCTGCTCCCTCTTTGGGCAGAGCCTCCCCCACTGCCTCGACGCACTGAGCTGCTTTGTAAAGCACTAGCAGCACTCCTCTCAGTTGGACAGGAGAAGATGATGGAATTCACCAGTGTGTCGTGGTACTCCCGCAATTTACGCTCCCGGGTCAACGCAGGGATGAGGTTTTGGACGTTGTCCCGGTAGCGAGGATCGAGGAGGGTGAACACCCAATAATCAGGCATGTTGAGAATGTGGTCGATGCGGCGGTCGTTTCTCAGGCACTGCAGCATGAAATCCACCATGTGCTGCAGAGTGCCAACCGGCCCAGAAACGCTGTCCCCTGCTTGAGACATGATCTCTGCCCGCTCGTCATCACCCCACCCTCGCTGTACACACTGACCACTGGACAATTGTGTCGCTCCCTCCTCTGGACGGAGCTCTTCCTCCTCCATTGACTCCTCCTCATCCTCCTCACAAATTGGCCCCTGCGTACCCCTTTGTGAGGAACCACGTGGCGCTGACTCTCCAGAAGCTGATGGAAAAGGTGACTCCTCATCCTCCACCTCTTCCACCACATCATCCCTTAACCCTTGCAAAGTTTGCTGAAGCAGGCAGATAAGGGGGACAGTCATGCTGACTAGTGCATCATCTGCACTTGCCATCCGCGTGGAATAATCAAAAGGACGCAAAACCTGGCAGACGTCCTTCATAGTGGCCCACTCTGTGGTTGTGAAGTCTGATCGGCGCTGACTGCGACTTCTTTGCGCCTGATGCAGCTGGTACTCCATAACTGCTTGCTGCTGCTCACACAACCGCTCCAACATATGTAACGTGGAATTCCACCGGGTAGGTAGGTCACATATGATGCGGTGTTCCGGAAGGCGGAATCGGCGCTGCAGAGCAGCAATGCGGGATCTGGCCAAGCTGGAACGCCGCAAGTGAGCACACTCTAGGCGGACCTTGTGCAGCAGGGCATCAAGATCCGGATAGTCCCTCAGAAAACTCTGCACAACCAAATTGAGCACATGTGCCAGACATGGGATGTGAGTGAGGTTGCCAAGGGCCAAAGCTGCCACCAGATTTCGGCCATTGTCACACACTACCATGCCTGGCTGGAGATTCGCTGGCAGTAACCACACATCGCTCTCCTGCTTGATGGCATTCCAGAGCTCCTGCGCTGTGTGGCTTCGATGCCCCAATGAAACTAGTTTCAAGACGGCCTGCTGACGTTTGGCCACGGCTGTGCTCATGTCGGTCATAGGTAAACGTTCACGGGTCCATGTGGAGGTGGACTGTGACGGATCCTGCAGAGAGGAATCAGAGGAACTGGTGTAAGAGGAGGAGTCGATGCGTACAGACTGGATTCCTGCAATCCTTGGAGTGGGCAGGACACGTCCTGCGCCACTCGCACGATCTGTACCTGGCTCAACAACATTAACCCAATGGGCAGTGAGGGAAACATATCGCCCCTGTCCATGCTGACTGGTCCACGCATCGGTGGTGAGGTGGACCTTGCTACTGACGGCGTTCAGTAGCGCATGTTTTATGTTTGCCTCAACATGCCTGTGCAGGGCAGGGACAGCCTGCCTGCTGAAGTAAAAGCGGCTGGGCACCTTGTACTGTGGGACTGCCAATGCCATCAAGTCACGGAAGCTGTCAGTCTCCACCAGCCTGAACGAGAGCATTTCCAGGGACAACAGTTTGGCAATGCCTGCATTCAGAGCCTGTGCTCGGGGGTGGTTGGCCGAGAATGCCCGCCTTTTCTCCCATGCCTGTACTACCGATGGCTGTAGAGTAGACTGGGAGTGTGAGGATGACTGGGAAGGTGGTGCTGTGGGTGGAATTACACAAGGTCTCTGGGAGGAAGCCAAACCAGCTGTGCGTGAGCTGGAGGAAGAGGCAACACGAGCTGAAGAGGTGGTAGCTGCCGCTGTTGGTTGGCCTACATCTTCAGTGTGTTTCTGTAACTCCACCGCGTGCCTGGTCCGCACATGTTTCCACATATTTGTGGTATTGAGGTTGCTGACATTTTTCCCTCTTTTTACTTTATGATGACACAGCTTGCATTTGACAAAACAAATGTCATCTGCAACTGTGTCAAAAAAGGACCAGGCACTGCAAGTCTTGGGAGCGCCCTTTTTGGCTTTGGAAAGAGACAGGCTCCTAACGGGTGCCAAAGTGGAGGCTACAGGCTCCGCAGTCTTCCCCCTCCCTCTCCCTCTTTGGCCCGTAAGAGGAAGCTCTTCCTCTGAGCTGCTCCCACCACCTTCCTGTTCCTCACGCCACGATGGGTCAAGGACCTCATCATCTCCACTACCCTCTGCCACCAACTGCTCCTCCTGGGTAGTCTCAGCAGCACAGTACGCACGAGAAAGCGGCACCTGAGTTTCATCATCAGATGCGTACTGCGCTGTGGTCACCGGAGGCACTGGCCCACCTGCCTCTTCAGAGTCAGAGAGAAAAAGGTGTTGGGCATCACTGCACACTGCCTCTTCTTCCATTTCTCCAATGCTGCTTGGCTGGCCCCCTGTTTCCAAGCCAAGAGATTCAGAGAACAGAAGTAGAGACGGCTCCTGTCCTGGGCTCTCTGACTGCCTGGCCAATTTGGCAGGTGGTGAAGAGACAGATGGCTGCTCTCCAGTGCTCTGTGCCTGAGAGGATGTGGCACTAACTGAAGTCGATGCCGAGGCGTTAGCTGCCATCCACCCGACAACGGCTTCAATTTGGTCTTCACGCAGCAGCGGTGCACGGCGCTCTCCGACAAAGCTGCGCATGAAGGACTGTTCCCTGCTGAAACTGAGTGACGACGAGTCACCGGCGCCCGCAGCAGGCACAGAATCACCACGTCCTCTCCCTGCTCCTCTCCCTGCTCCGCGCCCACGCCCACGTGCCTTACTCCCTGCCCTCTTCATCTTGGTTGACAGATAAAGATAAGCAGAAAAGTACTAAGGCCTTAGTGTGCTTATTCCTGTAATGCTCCTCCTAACAGGTGTAAGAAACACTAATGTTGTAAATTGTGGACTAAACTTTATTATTTTTCAAATGTGGCCTACACAAGTGTAAGTTGTGTTTGGTGAACTTAACCTTTTTTTTGGTGCAGATCGGGCTACAGAGCTAGTTTAAATCACACGGAGACCGTGCAGACAGCCGTAAACGGCGCTGCAAGGCCAAGAAACCCTCCTCTAGGTTATCCTATATAGTGTTTTTCCACTATTTAGCTGGATACAAGTGGAAAGACACTAATAGGAATTTTTTTTTTCAAATTTTAAACTGGCTGCACTATTTGAAAAAAAGGAAATTGTTTTTCAAGGTATGAGGCAGTAACGCACCCTGAGCTGAATCCAACCGGCTATGGCTGCACACAGACTACAGGGCGAGCTGCGCTCACACGGAGACCGTGCAGACAGCCGTAAACGGCGCTGCAAGGCCAAAAAACCCTCCTCTAGGTTATCCTATATAGTGTTTTTCCACTATTTAGCTGGATACGAGTGGAAAGACACTAATAGGAATTTTTTTTTTCAAATTTTAAACAGGCTGCACTATTTGAAAAAAAGGAAAATTTTTCTCAAGGTATGAGCCAGTAACGAACCCTGAGCTGAATCCAACCGGCTATGGCTGCACACAGACTACAGGGCGAGCTGGGCTCACACGGAGACCGTGCAGACAGCCGTAAACGGCGCTGCAAGGCCAAAAAACCCTCCTCTAGGTTATCCTATATAGTGTTTTTCCACTATTTAGCTGGATACGAGTGGAAAGACACTAATAGGAATTTTTTTTTTCAAATTTTAAACAGGCTGCACTATTTGAAAAAAAGGAAAATTTTTCTCAAGGTATGAGCCAGTAACGAACCCTGAGCTGAATCCAACCGGCTATGGCTGCACACAGACTACAGGGCGAGCTGGGCTCACACGGAGACCGTGCAGACAGCCGTAAACGGCGCTGCAAGGCCCAAAAACCCCCCTCTAGGTTATCCTATGTAGTGTTTTTCCACAATAGAGCTGGAGACTGGTGGAAAAACACTAATAGGAAATTTGAGAAAAAATGTGCAGCAGGCTGCACTAAGAGCAAAAAAGAACAACTGTGTGAGGCAGTGTGAACCCCCCCTGAGCTGAATACAACCGGGTATATGGCTGCACACAGACTACAGAGTGAGCTGCACACACACACACACACAGAGACCTTGCAGAACGCTGTTAAAACAGCGCTGCAAGGCAAGAGCAAGGTGAACAGTGAAGAACACACAGCGTTTTGCTAAATTAGCCTTTGGAAAGGAAAATAAAGCAATTAGCTAGCTCAACTGGCCCTCAGTTAGAACACAGCGTCCTGTCCCTAACTGAAATCACAGCAGAGTGAGCGCAAAATGGCGGCAGCGCTTTTTTATAGTGCAGAGTGACATCATTTCAGCAGCCAATCCAAGCCTTGCCAGTACTTACATGCCCACCATGCTAAACAGGATGTGCCCACACTTTCATTCATTCCTCATTGGCTGCTGCGTTCAATTTGAATTCTGGGAACTTCCGATTCCGGTATCCGATACGCGGGAAGTATCGGAATTCAGTATCGGAATTCCGATACCGCAAATATCGGCCGATACCCGATACTTGCGGTATCGGAATGCTCAACACTACTCCTGAGACAACTCTTTCCATTGCTTCCTATGGTCCATGTTGAGCGTGATACACACTATGTCACCAAACAGCACAGTGAGTTTCTGTAGCCCTGTACACAGGCCCACTCACTGATTACAAGATTGTAGACACCTTTGATACTAGTTAGTGGACACACCATGATTTAACATGTCCCTTTTGTCACATTATTTTCATAGGTACCATCATTTCCGGGCATATTTAATAAGTTTTAGTTTTTTTTTTATTCTGTGGAAGCATGGTTGAAAAGCAATGTCTGACTTTCATTTGTTCATTTTCAGAGATCTTTTATTTATTATTACTTTTGTCAGATAAACGTTATTTCTGTGACCATTGTGGGTTTTTCTGTCATTAAACGAGGGGTACCAACAATTTTGTTAATTTTGCAATAAAAATTGTACACTTTGCAGAACTTTGCATCAGCCACAAAAGGCTCATATGATCTCGAGACCAGTGTGACACCAAATTATGTTTTGCAGCTATCACATCACATTGTACAGTGCAGTCAGTTGGAAGGGACCATGATAGCCTGTATAAAAACGAAGGCTGGGAATGCAGTAGCCAATTTGGGATGATTTGGGATAGTGACAGGACGTTAGAGTTCAGCAATAAAGAAAGCCCTAAAACGTTGGAAAAGTGCCACAGACAGTAATGTTCTGTACAATTTCAGAAGAAGCTGATACAGTGGTAGTAATCTGCAAATAATGCAGAAATTCAACTGACAGCAGAGATAAATAGGAAAGGTGCCAGCAGAGGGAAGGCTTATTATGATTGATCAGTGGTGGCATTGGTGGCAATATGTTTACTGCTGTACTTGTACATGTGGAGTGCCCGCCAGGGCCTAGGGGCACTCGGTACTGGATTCGGTGGTCATTAAAGGGGACGTCACTGTGGCAGGCAAATTAAAGGAAATGTCTTTAAAGGGGTTATTAGAAATGAGAATGTTCATGACGCCACCTGTGGTATTTGATCAGGGGTGACCGACGCTGCTTAAAGGGGTCCTTTGGGGAATGATGGCACTGCAGCAAGGATGGTATGGATTCCCACAGGTGAAGCTTGGTCCCCAGGGCTCCCGCTGTATTTGGGAAGGAGAGTGTGGTGCCAGAAATAATCAGAGGACACAAGGTTGCAGTCTCTTTACCTGTTTTATCGGTGGTTTGCGGCCACTGTCCAGGGTGTTATGATCTGGTGACCTTGGAGCCGCATGGAACTATCTCTGAGTTGGTGGAACCTGTACTGACCGCAAATCCTGAACTTAACACCGCAACTAGAAGTAGCCGTGGGGTGTGCCTAACAAATCCTAGACACCTCGACACAGCCGGAGGACTAAATACCCCTATAGATGGAAATAGGAAATCTACCTTGCCTCAGAGCAGAACCCCAAAGGATAGGCAGCCCCCCACAAATATTGACAGTGAGTAGTAGACGAAAAGACACACGCAGGCAGGAAACAGGATTTAGCAAAAGAGGCCACTCTAGCTAAAATAGGAAAGGATAGGACAGAATACTAAGTGGTCAGTATTAAAACCCTTCCAAAAATATCCACAGCAGAAAATACAAAAAATTCCACCATCTAACTAAAGATGTGGAGCGTATATCTGCAACTCCAGAGAATTCCACAAGACTGAGAAAAACACTGACGCAATCTAAGCTGGACAAGAGAAAACAAATGAATAGCACAGAATTATTAAGCACACAGCATGTGTGCCACAGAAACAAAAAACAGACACCTATCTTTGCTGAATTGGCAGCAAGGCAGGAGGAACCAGACAAAGATCCAAAACCTCCCAGAACCATGGACAACTGGCAAGGACTAATGAATCCTGCACACCTAAATATCCCAGTCAGAACTGCAATCAGCAGATACACCTGGCCAGGACTGCAACTCAGGGACAACTGCATTCCCACCTACAACCACTGGAGGGAACCCAAAAGCAGAATTCACAACACCAGGGTACCAGCAACAGGTGATGGTGGAGTCCAGGTAGCCTGGAGAGATTGGGAGCCTTCCACTACGCGCTGTATAATAGTCCCTTGCTGCCTATGGTTTCTTTCAAAGTCATCTCTCACTCTCTGTCCTGAGATCGTTCCTGCATGGTAGGCAACGCGAGCCATTTTTTAGGGGTCTCTATTCACGTTGACTCCGGGCTCTGTATGTTGCTGTACCTCAGGGTGTAGATGTAGGCAAGTTACTTTCAATCTCCTGACCTCCAGTTTCTGCTGTGGGGCATCCAGTCACACACAGCCTTGGACTCCCAGTGTCCAGTTCCTGCTCTTCAGCATGGAGGGAGACCAGTCGCAGCTCTCCTCCAACTCCTTCTTCCTTCTCTGACTCACACATACTCCAGACTGAACTAACTCCTCCAAGCCAGAATATATACAGTGGGGCAAAAAAGTATTTAGTCAGTCAGCAATAGTGCAAGTTCCACCACTTAAAAAGATGAGAGGCGTCTGTAATTTACATCATAGGTAGACCTCAACTATGGGAGACAAACTGAGAAAAAAAAATCCAGAAAATCACATTGTCTGTTTTTTTAACATTTTTTTTGCATATTATGGTGGAAAATAAGTATTTGGTCAGAAACAAACAATCAAGATTTCTGGCTCTCACAGACCTGTATCTTCTTCTTTAAGAGTCTCCTCTTTCCTCCACTCATTACCTGTAGTAATGTCACTTGTTTAAACTTGTTATCAGTATAAAAAGACACCTGTGCACACCCTCAAACAGTCTGACTCCAAACTCCACTATGGTGAAGACCAAAGAGCTGTCAAAGGACGCTAGAAACAAAATTGTAGCCCTGCACCAGGCTGGGAAGACTGAATCTGCAATAGCCAACCAGCTTGGAGTGAAGAAATCAACAGTGAGAGCAATAATTAGAAAATGGAAGACATACAAGACCACTGATAATCTCCCTCGATCTGGGGCTCCATGCAAAATCCCACCCTGTGGGGTCAGAATGATCACAAGAACGGTGAGCAAAAATCCCAGAACCACGCGGGGGGACCTAGTGAATGAACTGCAGAGAGCTGGGACCAATGTAACAAGGCCTACTATTAGTAACACACTACGCCACCATGGACTCAGATCCTGCCGTGCCAGACGTGTCCCACTGCTTAAGCCAGTACATGTCCGGGCCCGTCTGAAGTTTGCTAGAGAGCATTTGGATGATCCAGAGGAGTTTTGGGAGAATGTCCTATGGTCTGATGAAACCAAACTGGAACTGTTTGGTAGAAACACAACTTGTCGTGTTTGGAGGAAAAAGAATACTGAGTTGCATCCATCAAACACCATACCTACTGTAAAGCATGGTGGTGGAAACATCATGCTTTGGGGCTGTTTCTCTGCAAAGGGGCCAGGACGACTGATCCGGGTACATGAAAGAATGAATGGGGCCATGTATCGTGAGATTTTGAGTGCAAACCTCCTTCCATCAGCAAAGGCATTGAAGATGAAACGTGGCTGGGTCTTTCAACATGACAATGATCCAAAGCACACCACCAGGGCAACGAAGGAGTGGCTTCGTAAGAAGCATTTCAAGGTCCTGGAGTGGCCTAGCCAGTCTCCAGATCTCAACCCTATAGAAAACCTTTGGAGGGAGTTGAAAGTCCGTGTTGCCAAGCAAAAAGCCAAAAACATCACTGCTCTAGAGGAGATCTGCATGGAGGAATGGGCCAACATACCAACAACAGTGTGTGGCAACCTTGTGAAGACTTACAGAAAACGTTTGACCTCTGTCACTGCCAACAAAGGATATATTACAAAGTATTGAGATGAAATTTTGTTTCTGACCAAATACTTATTTTCCACCATAATATGCAAAAAAAATGTTAAAAAAACAGACAATGTGATTTTCTGGATTTTTTTTTCTCAGTTTGTCTCCCATAGTTAAGGTCTACCTATGATGTAAATTACAGACGCCTCTCATCTTTTTAAGTGGTGGAACTTGCACTATTGCTGACTGACTAAATACTTTTTTGCCCCACTGTATCTAGGGAAGCTCCCCTGAAACCGGGTCTAGAGCTCCCCCTTCTGGCCTGGAGTCAGAACATGGTGCATGTACAGGTTACCTGCCAAAGGGATCCTCCTCGTTTCCAGGCATTGGCATCACCCTCCCCGAGAGGAAGGCATTACTACTGTGGTACCCGAACTCCTGAGGTGCCACATTCACCCCGTTAAACCAAGTACTCCCGGACTGGGAATAGAAATAAAAACAGTAACAGGTTAGAAATGTGCAGTATTTTGAAAAGGCATTTCAACAGGTTAAACAGGTGCAAAACTTTTTTTTCCCTTAACGGGAGGCACTTTTCTTTAAACTTTGTAAAACATTATTTACAAGAGTACAACTGGTCTTATACCAGGGTGTCCTTGTTCATCAACAACAGTACTGATGAGGGGGACTGTTCTAAACCCCTAATGTAGGATTGGGCAGGCTGAAAAGCATAATATCCAGACCTTCTTAGGCCATGCCAAATGGTTTTTCTTCGGTCGTTGTAAACAAACAGGGTTCTACTCACGCTACCAGGGCATGGTAAAACCAGTAGATGCATCTAGGAAGTGCCAACTATTTACAATGGAAAGTTTTTAGGTAATTCACTGTCCATTACCCTATTGTCCATTTAGAATTTTAATAAGCAAAATCAAATATTTTTAAACATGTAACAACAATTATTGACATTTGATATCTTAGTCCATGTAACGGGCTGGGATCTGACCTCTGGTACTACGGGTAGATCTACTCAGCACAGGCACTGAGTGTGATCTGACCAGATTCACTAGGCTTGCTATCACTAGTGTTATGCGCTCTCTTTTGGTTATGCTACTGGTGATTCTATGTAGCACAGGTGTACCTGATCTCCTAAGAATACTTTTACTCACTGTCGGCATGACAGATTCACCTATAGCAGGGGGTGGATTCTCTTGCTCCACGGCTGGCTTGACATCTGCTGCTTGAGCCTGCTGGTGTAGAGTCTCTTCAGGTTCAGATTGATTTCGAGTCACATCTCCTTCTGGAATTTCCAACAGGGGAAAGGTCAAAACAGGCACCACTGCCACTTGATTTACCCGAGTCCATGACTGGGGAAAATCTCCAAGAACGGTATGGATTCTCTTTTCCTCTTCCTCCATGGGTTGAAAAGTATCTGGGTCTTTCTCTTTGTCTCTCAGATGGTCATGGCATACCTTAAGATGATCTCTAGATACCACAGTCAAGGTTTCTCCTCCATCTTTGCTTATGAGACACACCTTGGTGTTATCAAAGTTTGACTTTAAGATGGTGTATGGTTCTGCTTCCCACTTATCATCAAGTTTGTGCATTCTTCTTTTCCGCTTTAGAACTTGTTCACCTGGTGACAAGGGAATTGCAGGGGTGCACCAATTATAGTTTCTCTCCTGCCTCTGTCTTGCCTGGGACAAATTTCTTTCCACGTATTCTTGTACTTGGCGATATTTCTGCTGCTGCTCCGTATCCCAATCTGCATCTGGTAATGTTGCTTCTGGTGTTAGGACTCCCATATCAAGGTCATCAGGTATTTTGCTAGGTCTACCTCTCATTATGTAGGCTGGAGTGCAGTTTTTGGAATTCACCGGGATAAGATTCTACCAAGTCCGGCAACTTCTCTGACCACATGTTTCTCTATTCCAAAGGCAAGGTATTCAGTAAGTCAATTACCTCCTGGTTCATCTTCTCACACATGCCATTTGTCTGTGGGTGGTGTGGCGTTGTTCTGATCTTCTTGCATCCATACAGGTTACAGAACTCCTGGAACACTTCCGCTTCAAAGGCTGGGCCTTGGTAAGTGAGTACCTTTTTAGGGTAACCATGTACAGTTAGGTCCATATATATTTGGACAGAGAAAACATTTTTCTAATTTTGGTTCTAGACATTACCACAATGAATTTTAAACAAAACAATTCAGGTGCAGTTGAAATTCAGACTTTCAGCTTTCATTTGAGGGTATCCAAATTAAAATTGGATGAAGAGTTTAGGAGTTTCAGCTCCTTAACAAGTGCCACCCTGTTTTTAAAGGGACCAAAAGTAATTGGACAATTGACTCCATGGCTATTTCATGGAAAGGTGTGGGCAATCCCTTCATTCTCAATTAAGCAGATAAAAGGCCTGGAGTTGATTTGAGGTGTGGTGCTTGCATTTGGAAGGTTTTGCTGTGAAGTAAACATGCAGTCAGAGGAGCTCTCCATGCAGTTGAAACAAGCCATCCTTAAGCTGTGAAAACAGAAAAAACCCATCCGAGAAATTGCTACAATATTACGAGTGGCAAAATCTACAGTTTGGTACATCCTGAGAAAGAAAGAAAGCACCGGTGAACTCATCAATACAAAAAGACCTGGGCACCCACGGAAGATAACAGTGGTGGATGATCGCAGAATAATCTCCATGGTGAAGAGAAACCCCTTCACAACAGCCAACCAAGTGAACAACACTCTCCAGGAGGTAGGCGTATCAATATCTAAATCTACCATAAAGAGAAAACTGCATGAAAGTAAATACAGAGGGTTCACTGCACGGTGCAAGCCACTCATAAGCATCAAGAATTAAAAGGCTAGACTGGACTTTGTTAAAAAACATCTAAAAAAGCCAGCACAGTTCTGGAAGAACATTCTTTGGACAGATGAAACCAAGATCAACCTCTACCAGAATGATGGAAAGCGGAAAGTATGGCGAAGGCGTGGTACAGCAACCCAGGAGTTTATTAAAGCAAAGAAGTGGAATATTCTTGAATGGCCAAGTCAGTCACCTGATCTCAACCCAATTGAGCATGCATTTCACTTGTTAAAGACTAAACTTCAGACAGAAAGGCCCACAAACAAATAGCAACTGAAAACCACCGCAGTGAAGGCCTGGCAGAGCATCAAAAAGGGGGAAACACTGCGTCTGGTGCTGTCCATGAGTTCAAGACTTCAGGCAGTTATTGCCAACAAAGGGTTTTCAACCAAGTACTAAAAATGAACATTTTATTTAAAATTATTGAATCTGTCCAATTACTTTTGGCCCTTTTAAAAACAGGGTGGCACATGTTAAGGAGCTGAAACTTCTAAACCCTTCATCCAATTTTAATGTGGATGCCCTCAAATGAAAGCTGAAAGTTTGAACTTCAACTGCATCTGAATTGTTTTGCTTAAAATTTATTCTGGTAAGGACTATAACCAAAATTAGAAAAATGATGTTTCTGTCCAAATATATATGGACGTAACTGTAGTCGGCAAAAGTGTTGTTGAAATGCCTTAGCTGCCATCTTTGCTGTTTGGTCCTCTATAGGCACGACCACCAGGAATCTTGAGTAATGGTCCACTACGGTCAAAGCATAGATCTAGCCTGTCTGGCTTGGGGTTAGCTTCACATGATCTAAAGCGACCAGATCAAGCGGCTGTTTGGTTACTATGGGCTGTAGGGGTGCCCTCTGGCTGTCACGGTCCTTTATGCGCAAGTTGCATGGGCCACACTCTCGGCACCACTTTTCAATGGTTTTTCTCATGCCAATCCAGTAGAATATCCCACGAAGTAGGATGTCCAACTTCTTCCATCCGAAGTGTCCCGCTCCATCATGAAACGCTTCCAAAACTCATTGGAGCATCTTGTCTCGAGACTACCACCTGCCAGACCAGCTCATGAGTGTGTGGGTCGATATTCCTCCGACACAGCATATCGTCATAGATAAACAATTTGCTCTTCTCCGTCCACAACTGTTGAGTCTCTTGTGGAGTATCTGGACCAGGGTGTGAATCGCTTGTTCTTCACATAATGGGAATACTGGTTGGCCTCGGGGCAGTGGAAGGCTGGTAACTCAATCTCCTCGAGTGCTTCCAGATCTTCTCCCACTTCTGGTAAATGGGGCATCCTGGACAGCGCATCGGCATTTGCGTTCTTGTGCCCTGTACAGTACTTGATGATGAACTTGTAGTTGGACAATCGGGCCATCTATCGTTGTTCCAATGCAAATAGTTTTGCCGTCTCCAGATGAGACAGCAGATTGTTGTCCGTGTAAATGGTGAACTTTGCTGAAGCCAGGTAGTGCTTGAACTGCTCTGTTACCGCCCAGACTATGATGAGGAATTCCAGCTTTAAGGAACTGTAGTTATCAGGGTTCCTTTCAGTGAGATGCAATTACTCTTTCTCTGCCTTTCTGTACCTGGGACAATGCTGCTCCCAATCCCACATTGCCGGCATCTGTGTAGAGTACAAACGGTTGGTCATAGTCAAGGTAGGACAGTACTTCATCTCCGGTGAGAGCCAACTTCAACCGAGTGAAGGATCCTTCCAGCATGTTGGTTCACTCAAACGGAGGACCCTTGTTCTTGGTCTTCTTGGATTGGCCCACTAACAGGTCTTGCAAGGGTGCAGCTATCTTAGTGAAATCCTTGATGGTAGTAGCCTACCAACCCAAGGAACTGCCATACTTCATGAATGTTGCTGGGTTTTGGCCAGTCCCTGATCACAGTGATTTTGTCAGGGTCTGGTGCCACACCTTCAGCGCTTACCACATGGCCCAGGTACTGCACTTTGGGCTTCAACAGGTGGCACTTGGACGGCTTTACTTTAAGGCCATAATTGGACAGGGCTTCAAGCACCTCGGCCAGGTGCTTCAAGTGGTCTTCATAGGTCTTGGAGAAGACAATGACACCATCCAGGTACAACAGAATGGTTTCAAAGTTCTTGTGTCCAAGACAGCACTCCATCATCCTATGGAACATCCCTGGCATGTTGCACAGTCTGAACGGCATGTAGTTGAATTCAGAGAGGCCCATTGGTGTCGTGAAGGCAGTCTTCTCTTTGTCCGCCTCTGCCATGGGAGCCTCCCAATACCCACAAGTGAGATCTAAGGTGGAGAAATAATTAGCAGATTTTAAGGCAGCTAATGACTCTTCAATTCTGGGCAACAGGTAGGCATTAGTGATGAGTGAGCACTAAAATGCTCGGGTGCTCGTTGCTTGGATCGAGCAAATTGAAATACTCGGGTACTTGACCCGAGCAACGAGCCCAATGTAAGTCTTTGGGAAACCCGAGAATTTTTATCGCAATCCCCTAGGGGTCCTTTTAAGGTCTAAAAACACAAGAAAATGATGGAAACACTGTTCAAATGACACAGGAACATCATGGGGATTGCCCTTGGAAGCATTTCTGACTCCTAGGTCAAAGCTGTTAGCAATATTGTCAAAGTTTCACACCATTTTTACAGGTACACCAAAAAACATACAAAAAATGGATTTTTCTGGGAAATATGTTAAGGTACATCCTTTCCAGGCTAATGACTTGTATATAAGGTAAAATAATTTACCCCAGACCAAAATGTTCCTCCACCACTTGGGCTATGTTCACACTCAGCGTTTTTGATGCGTTTTTCAACTTTAACATTGCTTTCAACCAATGCAAATGCATTCACTTGGAAATGTCATTGTAGCATTTAACAACCCTAGCTGGCCATGTGGTGCGTGACACATAAGGAGACACATCTTGTTTCATTTATGAAGGAGGGACTCTTAAAATCACAAAGCCTATTTTTAAAGGGGCATCAGGCGGCATTATTTTCTTAAAAGGCCATTATTAAACAGTGGGTCTCCTATGCTGTTATTGCGTATGCAGTGAGTGACTGGGCTGCCATGAATTACAACGCACCCCAATACCCCTTTCATGAGAGGTACCGGAGGGTGTCCTGAAAAAATGTTGCATTGAATGCAAGGTCTGCCATGCTACCAAGTTATAGGAACCCCATTAAGCCTTTGAACCCAGGTACTGGAATGCCACAGGAAAACCCACTTCACAGTCTTCAGTTGGTCCTGCCTTACAGTTTCCTTATGCATTGAATGCAAGGGACGCCTTGACCCAAATTTGCACGCACCCCAATCTTCCTTTGGAAGAAACATGGAGGAGGGCCTCTTAAAAAAAAATGTGTCCCATTACAAATGAGCGGGTCTCCTAGACTCGTAATGCCCATACACTAAGTGTATGGGCTGACAAACATTTCCCCATGGGGGGTACATTTTTTAAACAAATTTTTATGGGGATCATAGGCAACCTTGCCAAAAAATCGACTGGCTGTAGCAGCATAGAACACGTTCACCCTGGTGTTCAAGCGGCGGTGGATGATGAGATGTGGAGGAAAGCCTCATTAAAAAAAAAATCACAATTTTAAGTAGCGAGTCTCCTAGACTAGAAATGCCCATACACTAAGTGTATGGGCTGACAAACATTTCCCCATGGGGGGGTACATTTAAAAAATAAAAAATTACGGTCATCATAAACCCCTTGCAAAACTGTAAAGTTGTTTCCTACACAGTTGCTGCTGGAAGGTGCATGTCTTTAGTAAAAACATGGCGAACGAATCATTGGATGAAGTGATCAGGAAAAGGTCCATGGTGCTAACAGGAATGGGAAAGTACATGAATAATAACAGCTGGAGCTATGGGAGGTATGAAATCCAGGATACAGCCTACAATGATTAGTCGTTTAGCCACCCCACCACCAATTACCAGAACGTGTTTCATGCCCGTCAGAAGAAAGATCGGTGTAATAGATGCGCATGTGAGACTCAGCCAGTACTTCCGCGGTGTGTCTGTTGTCACCCAAACACTTAATTTCCAACACAACCTGCTGACGCTTACCACTAGCTGTTCCATAATGTGACACCTCGTGTGCAACACTGGCAGCTGCGGATGGAGTGGTCGGGCGACTGCGCTCTGTGAAAGAACTTTCGCTTCTGGAGGAGGAGGAGGAGAAGGCGTGTCAAATGCCTACTGCCAACTGTTTCCTAGACCGTGGGCTAGGCAGAACTGTACCACTATGGCTGTCCCCTGTGGACCCTGCATCCACCACATTAACCCAGTGCACCGTGATGGACACGTATCGTCCCTGGCCATGTCTACTGGTCCATGCATCAGTTGTGAGGTGCACCTTTCAACTAACTGATTGCCTGAGTGCATGGACAATGCGGTCTTTGACATGCTGGTGGAGGGCTGGGATGGCTTTTCTCGCAAAGAAGTGTCGACTTGGTTGGTCATAGCGTGGTACTGCATAGGCCATCAGGGCTTTGAAACCAACCGGTAGGACATCATCTCTAACAAGATTAGTCTAGCAATGTGGGCGTTCAAACCCTGTGTACGCGGATGAGAGGATGAGTACTTCCTTTTCCTAACGAGAGTCTCTTGTAGGTTGAGCTGGACTGGAGAGCTGCATATGGTGGAACTAGCGGGGGAGGTGGTGGTCATGGCAGATTGAGAGAGGGTTGGTGATGGTATTCTTGATGTTGGCCTACCTACAGTGTTTCCTACCAAGAACCTTGTGATTCCCTGACTGCTTTGGCCTCGCGACGATACCTCCACATTTGCTGTTGGTGGTGTCCTAACCAGTGGGCTTACAGTGAGGGAAGCAATGTATCGTTGCTGACTACCTTCATTCTGAGCGGGTGCACCAATGGTACGGGACGTTTGGTAGTTAGTCCAGGCTTGCAAGTGCATGCTGGTTAAATGTCTATGCATGCACGTTGTATTTAAATTTTGGACATTCTTCCCTCTGCTAAAGGTCTCTGAGCATTTCTTACAGATAACTTTACGCGGATCATTCGGATCTTGGTTAAAAAATTCCCACACTGCACTCTTCCTACTATCGAATACCTTTTCAGGCATTGCACGCTGTTCTTCTTTCACTGGACGGCCACGCTGTCCTAAAAGTGTTTTTGGTTTTGTCAAATGTTTTTGGCCAGATACGGGCCTGCCAGATGAAAGCTGTTGCGATGTAGATGCCTGCTGCGGATCATCCTCCTCCGCTTCAGAGCTACTGCCAGTGGCACCCTGTTCCCCCAATGGCTGCCAATCTGGGTCAACAACTGGGTCATCTATTACCTCCTCTTCAATGTCATGTGCACCTTCCTCTGTGTCACCGTGTAAGGTGCCCGGGACAGGGCACCATAGTCTCATCAGGGTCAGATTCTGGCTCAGTACACTGTGAGGGCAATGTAGTGATCTGAGTTAATGGAACAGCATAATAATCTAGCTGTGGCTGTGCATCAGTGCACTCCATGTCCGATTCATCTTGTAATGGGCTGTTAACTATTTCCCTTTCTAACCCTGGCATGGTATGTGTAAAGAGCTCCATGGAGTAAACTGTTGTGTTGCCTGCCGCATCCTTCACTTTTACTTTGGGTGAAGGACACAAGGAAGCGACTTGATCCTGACTGGGAGCATCCACTGATGACTCGCTGCTTTTATATTTTGAACTTTTGGAAGAGAAGGGGAAAGAGCTAGAGGCTGAGTCAGCAAGGAAAGCCAAAACTTTTTCCTGCTGCTCCGGCTTTAAACGCTGTTTTCCTACTCCCAGATAAGGGAGCCTTCGAGGCCTTGTGTCGCCAAACGATGACGCTGGCTCAACACCTCCAGCCTTAGGTGCTATTTTGCTTTTCCCACTACCACCAGATGCTCCACCACCACCATCAGTACCAGCTGGCAACAACCGCCCACGGCCTCTTCCACCAGACTTCCTCATTTTTTGTTAAAATCTAACCAAAATAACAACCGTTATATGTTACTGTAAACAAGGTAGAAGGTGTATATAAACTTGTTGGCAATTTAAATCTCACTTTTTTGGGGGGGAGACTGCGGCAAAAAACAGGCCCTGTGTATTACACTACACAATGTAAGTGGCAGAGCGTGGCTGGCAGATATACGACCAACAGAACTGACGTATAGAAACTTGTTGTCAATTTAAATCTCACTTTTTTGAGGTGGAGACTGCAGCAAAAAACAGGCCCTGTGTATTACACTACACAATGTAAGTGGCAGAACGTGGCTGGCAGATATACGACCAACAGAACTGATGTATAGAAACTTGTTGTCAATTTAAATCTCACTTTTTTTGGGGGGGGACTGCAGCAAAAAACAGACCCTGTGTATTACACTACACAATGTAAGTGCCACAACGTGGCTGGCAGATATACGACCAACAGAACTGACGTATAGAAACTTGTTGTCAATTTAAATCTCACTTTTTTGGGGGGAGACTGCAGCAAAAAACAGGCCCTGTGTATTAGACTACACAATGTAAGTGGCACAACGTGGCTGGCAGATATACGACCGACAGAACTGACGTATAGAAACTTGTTGTCAATTTAAATCTCACTTTTTTGGGGGGAGACTGCAGCAAAAAACAGGCCCTGTGTATTACACTACACAATGTAAGTGGCAGAACGTGGCTGGCAGATATATTAAAAAATACAAGGGCTGTAGTACAATTTCAATCTCCCTACAATGATCAAAGGACAAGTATGGCAGCAATAAAAAGGACTGCTGCACACAAAAGTGTGGACAAAGAAACAAGAGAACTGTGCAGAAAGGAGCAACAAGATTTTTGCTTTTAAAAAAGCAGTTGGTTTGCACAGCGGCTTACAAACAGCAATGCAGCAGGGAGCCTTATAGGGCAGCCTAATAAGCTACAGAGCTGATGCACAAAAAAAAACTCCACTGTCCCTGCAAACAAAAGGTGGTGTTGGACAGTGGAAATCGCTACAGCACGAGCAGTTTCGGGGTTAATCTTCCCTCCCTAACTATATCCCTTCTTCTGATGAAGCTGCAGCAACCTCTCCCTATGCTAAGATCGGCAGAAGTAAGATGGTGGTCGGCGTGCACGCCCCCTTATAGCCCCTGTGACGTCACAGAAAGCAAGCCAATCACTGTCATGCCCTTCTCTAAGATGGTGGGGACCGAGACCTATGTCATCACGCTGCCCACACTCTGCATCCTCCTTCATTGGATGAGAAATGGCCCTGAAAGCGTCATACGAGACGTGACTTTGGCGCGAAGATTGCCGACCTCATGGCCGATCCCACAATAGGATCGGGTTGGGTTTCATGAAACCTGACATTGCCAAAAGTCAGCGATTTTTGAAATTGTCCGATCCGTTTCGCTCAACCCTAGTGGCAGGCATACTGGTCCTGCCTTGTGCTGAGGCGCTGCTTCTGCTCCCTCTTTGTGCAGAGCTTCCTCCACTGCCTCGACGCACTGAGCTGCTTTGTAAAGCACTAGCAGCACTGCTCTCGATTGGACTGGAGAAGATGATGGACTGCACCAGTGTGTCTTAGTACTCCCGCATTTTACGCTCCCGGTTCAACGGTGTTATGCGCTTTGAAAGTTGTCCCAGTATCGAGGATCTAGGAGGGCGTACACCCTATAATCAGCCGTGTTGAGAATGTGGGCAATGCTGTGGTCGTTTCTCAGGCACTGCAGCATGAAATCAACCATGTGCTGCAGACTGCCAACTGGCCAAGAAACACTGTCCCCTGCCTGAGGCGTGATCTCTGCCTGCTCTGCATCACCCCACCCTCGCTCTACATACTGACTACTGGAGAATTGTGTAACTCCCTCCTCCTGACAGATGTCTTCCTCCTCCATTGACTCCTCCTCATCCTCCTCACAAAGTGTCCCCTGCCTAGGCCTTTGTGAGGAACCACGTTGCGCGGACTCTCCAGAAGCAGATGGCATTTGTGACTCCTCATCATCCACCTCTTACACAACCTCATCCCTTAGCGCTTGCAGTGTTTTTTCAAGCAGGCAGATAAGGGGGATAGTCATGCTGACTAGTGCATCATCTGCACTCGCCATCCGCATGGAATCATCGAATGCAGGCAGAACCAGGCAGATGTCCTTCATAGTGGCCCACTCAGTGGTTGTGACGTCTGAACGGCGCGCAGTGTGACTTCTTTGCGCCTGATGCCGCTGGTACTCCATTACTGCTGCCTGCTGCTCACACAACCGCTCCAACATATGTAACATTGAATTCCACCTGGTTGGTAGGTCACATATAATGCGATGTTCCGGAAGTCGGAATCGGCGCTGCAGAGCTGCAATGTGCGATCTTGCAATGCTGGAACGCCGCAAGTGAGCACACTCTAGGCAGACCTTGTGCAGCAGTGCATCAAGATCCGGATAGTCCCTCAAAAAACTCTGCACGACCAAGTTGAGCACATGTGCCAGACATGGGATGTGAGTGAGGTTGCCTAGGCCCAGAGCTGCCACCAGATTTTGGCCATTGTCACACACAACCATGACTGGATGGAGATTCGCTGGCACAAACCACACGTTGCTCTCCTTCTTGATGGCATTCCAGAGCTCCTGCGCTGTGTGGCTTTGATTCCCCAAAGAAATTAATTTCAATACGGCCTGTTGACATTTGGCCACGGCTGTGCTCATATTGGTCGTAACAGGTAAGCGTTCACGGGTCCATGTGGAGGTGGACTGTGATGGCTCTTGCAGCGCTGATTCAGAGGAACTGGAGTATGAGGAGGAGTCAATGTGTACAGACTGGATTCCTGCAATCCTTGGAGTTGGCAGAACATGTACAGCGCCACTCTCACGATCTGTACCCGGCTCCACAACATTTGCCCAATGGGCAGTGAGGGAAAGGCATCATCCCTGTCCATGGAGACTGGTCTACGCATCGGTGGTGAGGTGGACCTTGCTACTGATGGTGTTTAGTAGCACATGTTTAAGGTTTCCCTCCACATGCTTCTGCAAGGCAGGGACGGCTTGCCTGCTGAAATAAAAGCGGCTGGGCACGTTGTATTGTGGGACTGCCAATGCCATCAAGTTACGGAAGGTGTCAGTCTCCACCAGCCTGAATTACAGCATTTCAAGGGACAGTAGTTTTGCAATGCCAGCATTCAGAGCCTGTGCTCGGGGGTGGTTTGCCGAGAATGGCTGCCTTTTCTCCCATGCCTGTGCTACCGATGGCTGTAGACTGGGCTGGGAGTGTGAGGATGACAGGGAACGTGGTGCTGTGGTTGGAATTACACTGGGTCTCTGCCAGAGGTTCTTCCATGGCGATCCTGTGAGGAAGCCGAACCAGCTGTGTGTGAGTTGGAGGAAGAGGCTTCAACAGGAGCTGAAGAGGTGGTAGGTGCCGCTGTAGGTTGGCCTAGGTCTTCAGTGTGTTTTTGTAACTCCACCACGTGATTGGTCCGCACATGTTTCCACATATTTGTGGTATTGAGGTTGCTGACACTTTTCCCTCTTTTGACTTTCTGATTACACAGCTTGCATTTGACAAAGCATATGTCATCTGCAACTGTGTGAAAAAAGGACCAGGCACTGCAAGTCTTGGGAGCGCCCATTTTGGCTTTTGGAAGAGGCATGCTCCTAATAGGTGCCGAAGTGGAGGCTACAGGCAACGCAGTCTTCCCCCTTTCTCTCCCTCTTTGGGCCGTTCGGGGAATCTCTTCCTCAGAGCTGCTCCCACCACCTTCCTGTACCTCACGCCATGATGGGTCAAGGACCTCATCTTCTACACTACCCTGTTCCAACAACTGCTTCTCCTGGGTAGTGTTGGCAGCATAGTACGCACCAGAAAGTGGCACCTGAGTCTCATCATCAGATGCGTACTGAGGTGTGCTGACCGCAGGCACTGGCCCACCCTTCTCTTCAGATTCAGAGAGACAAAGCTGTTGGGCATCACTGCATACTGCCTCTTCTTCTCTTCTTTCTCGAATGCTGCTTGGCTGGCCCCCTCTTTCCAAGCCAAGAGATTCAGAGAACAGAAGTAGATATGGCTCCTGTCCTGGGCTCTCTGACTGCCTGGGCAATTTGGCAGGTGGTGAAGAGACAGATGGGTGCTCTTCAGTGCTCTGTGCCTGAGAGGATGTGGCACTAATTGAAGTTGATGCATTAGCTGTAGTGTTGAGCGATACCGTCCGATACTTGAAAGTATCGGTATCGGATAGTATCGGCCGATACCCGAAAAATATCGGATATCGCCGATACCGATATCCGATACCAATACAAGTCAATGGGACATCAAGTATCGGAAGGTATTCTCATGGTTCCCAGGGTCTGAAGGAGAGGAAACTCTCCTTCAGGCCCTGGGATCCATAGGGATGTGTAAAATAAAGAATTAAAATAAAAAATATTGATATGCTCACCTCTCCGGCGGCCCCTGGACATCACGCTGGTAACCGGCCAGCTTCTTTGTTTAAAATGAGCGCCTTCAGGACCTGCGAATGATGTCGCGGCTTCTGATTGGTCGCGTGCCGCCCATGTGACCGGCACGCGACCAATCAGAAGCCGCGACGTCATTCGCAGGTCCTTAATTCCTAGAATTAGGAGTTTTGTGAATGAGAATGACGTCGCGGCTTCTGATTGGTCGCGTGCCGGTCACATGGGCGGCACGCGACCAATCAGAAGCCGCGACGTCATTCGCAGGTCCTGAAGGCGCTCATTTTAAACAAAGAAGCCGGCCGGTTACCAGCGTGATGTCCAGGGGCCACCGGAGAGGTAAGCATATCAATATTTTTTATTTTAACTCTTTATTTTACACATCCCTATTGATCCGATACCGATACCCGATACCACAAAAGTATCGGATCTCGATATCGGAATTCCGATACCGCAAGTATCGGCCGATACCCGATACTTGCGGTATCGGAATGCTCAACACTAGTTAGCTGCCATCCATCCGACAACGGCTTCAATTTATTCGTCCCGCAGCAGCGGGGTACGGCGAGCTACTACAAAGCTGTGCATGAAGGACTGTTTCCTGCTAAAACTGGGGGATGTTGAGTCACCGGTGCCCGCAGCAGGCACAGAATCCCCACGTCCTCTCCCTGCTTCACCTCCACGCCCACGACCACGTGCCTTACTCCCTGCCTTCTTCATCTTGGTAGACTGATAAAGATAGGCAGAAAAGTACTAAGGGCTTAGTGTGCTTATTCCTGAACAGCTCCTAACAGGTATAAGAAACACTAATTTTATAAAGTGTGGACTAGACTTTAATATAAGCTAATGTGGCCCACACAACTGTAGAGTGGAGTGTTTGGTGAACTTTATTTACTTTTTGTTTTTTTTTGCAGAACAGACTACAGTGTGAGCTGAACTCACACAGAGACCTTGCAAACAGCCGTGAACGGCGCTGCAAGGCCTAAAAAGCTCCCCTATGTACTCCTATATAGTGTTTTTCCACAATCTAGCAGGACACGGATGGAAACCCAATAATAGGATAAATCTGGACAAAATGTGCAGCAGGCAGCACTAATTGAAAAAAGGACAATGGAACAGTATGAGGCAGTGACGCACGCTGAGCTGACTACAACCGGCTGTGGCTGCAGAACAGACTACAGAGTGAGCTGCACTCACACAGAGACCTTGCAGATAGCCGTGAACGGCGCTGCAAGGCCTAAAAAAGCTCCTCTATGTACTCCTATAGTGTTTTTCCACAATCTAGCAGGATACAGATGGAAACCCACTAATAGGATAAATCTGGAAAAATGTGCAGCAGGCAGCACTAATTGAAAAAAGGACAATGGAACAGTATGAGGCAGTGACGCACGCTGAGCTGACTACAACCGGCTGTGGCTGCAGAACAGACTACAGAGTGAGCTGCACTCACACAGAGACCTTGCAGACAGCCGTGAACGGCGCTGCAAGGCCTGAAAAAGCTCCTCTATGTAATCCTATATAGTGTTTTCCACAATCTAGCAGGCTACGGATGGAAACCCACTAATAGGATTAATCTGGATAAAATGTGCAGCAGGCAGCACTAATTGAAAAAAGGACAATGGAACAGTATGAGGCAGTGACGCACACTGAGCTGTCTACAACCAGCTGTGGCTGCAGATCCGACTACCGAGTGAGCTGTGCTCACACACACAGAGACCTTGCAGACAGCCGTGAACAGCGCTGCAAGGCAAAAACAAGGTTCTCACACAGTGGTTGCTAAATTAGCCTGGGTAAAGCACAATGAAGCAAATCGCTATCTCAAACTGGCCCTCTCAGTCAGAACACAGCGTCCTGTCCCTAACTGAATTCACAGCAGAGTGAACCCAAAATGGCGTCGGCAACTTTTATAGTGCATCATGACATAATTTCAGCAGCCAATCACAGCCATGCCAGTAGTTACATGACTAACATGCAAAACAGGATGTGCCCACACTTCTTAGGATTCCAAATTGGCTGAATTAAATCAAACTGGCTCTTTGCATTATGGGAACTTCCAATTCCGGTATCCAATATTGAGAAAGTATCGGAACTCAGTATCGGAATTCCGATTCCGCGAATATCGGCCGATACCCGATATTTGCAGTATCGGAATGCTCAACACTAACCAGGATATTAATTATTAATGTTATCGTAATATCCCCTGAATTACCACTCCCGAGTTACTTAATATATGCCATATTGATTTAAGTGGGAAGCAATTTTTATTTATGCACTTAAGCACATTTATACGGGTTCTTTCTTTAGGTTATTCATCAGACATATCACCTAGGATCTTTACGATAGTATATACGGTAGAAGTCACTTGTGGCTTGTTTAAAATTGATTATATAGGTGTCAGTGTATGGGCATCCGTGTATTTACACCGGATCTGTTTCTAGATCGGAGGTATTTTTACATTTTTTTGATTGTGTATTTGTCTTGAGGTTTTTATACATCTGATATAAATAAAATTATACGCTTTTGAACTTAAACATTTTGTGGCCTGTCTAATAATTTGGGGTGCCTTTGTGTGTTTATCATTGCTGAATGTGTTCTTTTGAATATTTGGTTAACGGACTAATATGTATACCTTTATAGAAGAGTGGCAAGAAGAAAGCCATTTCTCAAAGATATCCACATAAAGTGTTGTTTAAAGTTTTCAACAAGCCACACATGTGGAAGAAGGTGCTCTGGCCAGATGAAGCCTAACTCGAACTTTTTGGCAACGATGTCAAATGATATGGTTGGCGTAAAGGCAACACAGCTCATCACCCTGAACACACCATCCCCACTGTCAAACATGGTGTTGGCAGCATCATGGTTTGGGCCTGCTTTTCTTCAATAGGGATCGGGAAGATGGTTAAAATTAATGGAAAGATGGATGGAGCCAAATACAGGACCATTCTTGAAGAAAACCTGTTGGAGTCTGCAAAACACCTGAGACTGGGAGGAGATTTGTCTTCCAACTAGATAATGATCCCAAACATGAAGCAAAATCTACAATGGAAAGGTTCACAAATTATCATATCCAGGTGTTAGAATGGCCAAGTCAATGTCCAGTCCTCAATCCAATCGAGAATCTGTGGAAAGAGCTGAAAACTGCTGTTCACAAACGATCTCCATCAAACCTCACTGAGCTCGAGCTGTTTGCCAAGGAAGAATGGGCAAGAATTTCAGTCTCTCAATGTACAAAACTGATAGAGACATACCCCAAGCGACTTGCAGCTGTAATCACAGCAAAAGGTGGCGCAACAAATGTTAAGTTAAAGGGGCCGAATAATATTGCCCTCCCCACTTTTCAGTTTTTGAATTTCCACAAAAATGTAAAATAACCAATAAATTTTGTTCCACTTCACAGTTGTGTTCCACTTGTTGTTGATTCTTCACCAAAAATTTACGTTTGGTGTCTCTATGTTTGAAGCATATGTGGGAAAAGGTTGAAAAGTTCCAGGGGGCTAAACACTTTCGCAAGGCACTATGTGTATATATATATATATATATATATATATATATATATATATATATATATATATACAGTACAGACCAAAAGTTTGGACACACTTTCTCATTTAAAGATTTTTCTGTATTTTCATGACTATGAAAATTGTACATTCACACTGAAGGCATCAAAACACATGTGAAATTGTATACTTAACAAAAAAGTGTGAAACAACTGAAATTATGTCTTATATTCTAGGTTCTTCAAAGTAGCCACCTTTTGCTTTGATGACTGCTTTGCACACTCTTGGCAATCTCTTGATGAGCTTCAAGAGGTAGTCACCGGGAATGGTGCCACCTTTTTACACTATCATTTCTTATTGCCCTGATGTGTCCTACAGGAACGCTACCTTGGAAGCCTTGCACACAGCGTCAGGTTGTATAGGACGCCATATTGTTTGGCAACTTTTGCCACGGGGGACTCCCATTTGGGACATTATTGCATCTTTAAACCCCTTATATGTAGACTTTCTAGGTAGATCTCAGGGTGGCACTGTGGTATGACCTTATTTCAGGTCTTGGTTTCTTTATTCTTTTGCTGTGTTTTGCAATTTTAATTGTTTTTAATTGCTTTTTGTAGTGTTCAAAGTGTTATTTAATAAACTTGTTATATTTTTGATAATCTCTGTGGTGATCCCTTTGGTATGCATGCTACCCTTTTTTCTTTTGCCTATTATGTTGTGTTTTCTTGTAGCATGCTATAGGTGATCCCTGGCGGTGGTGCCTGCCTAAAGGTACCGTCACACTAAGCAACGCTGCAGCGATACCGACAACGATGTCGATCGCTGCAGCGTTGCTGTTTGGTCGCTGGAGAGCTGTCACACAGACAGCTCTCCAGCGACCAACGATGCCGGTAACCAGGGTAAACATCGGGTTACTAAGCGCAGGGCCGCGCATAGTAACCCAATGTTTAACCTGGTTAACATCGTAAAAGTAAAAAAAAAAAAACACTACATACTTACCTTCCGCTGTCTGTCCCCCGGCGCTGTGCTTTCCTGCACTGGCTGTGAGCACAGCGGCCGGAAAGCAGAGCGGTGACGTCACCGCTGTGCTTTCCAGCTGGCCGGTGCTCACAGCCAGTGCAGAGAAGCACAGCGGGCGACAGACAGTGGAAGGTAAGTATGTAGTGTTTGTTTTTTTTTACTTTTATGCTGGTAACCAGGGTAAACATCGGGTTAATAAGCGCGGCCCTGCGCTTAGTAACCCGATGTTTACCCTGGTTACCAGTGAAGACGTCACTGAATCTGCATCACACACGCCGATTCAGCGATGTCTGCAGGGAGTCCAGCGACGAAATAAAGTTCTGGACTTTCTGCAGCGACCAACGACATCACAGCAGGATCCAGATCGCTGTTGCGTGTCAAACTGAACGATATCGCTATCCAGGACGCTGCAACGTCACGGATTGCTAGCGATATCGTTCAGTGTGACGGTACCTTACCATTGTTGTTTGTATGGGTGTTCAAAGTGCTCACCACACATCTAGATAAGCTCCTTGGGGGGTCTAGTTTCCAAAATTGTGTCACTTGTGGGGGGTTTCCACTGTTTAGGCACATCAGGGGCTCTCCAACCGCGACATGGCTTTGGGTCTGTTTATTTCCATTGCACTCCCACTTCTGCTCTGAAGTCAGGTTGAGTTTAGCAAACTAAAATCCTTCAATCAAAAATCTCATATATATATATATATTTTAGTATAAAGCATAAATGAAGGAGAAATTGTTCTAATTAAAGTAAAGTCCCTGTATATGATTTTTGCAACAAAATCTGATTTTTAACAATGGGTTGTAATCCTTTCCAAATTCAATCACTTAAAATCATTGTGTACTTGAGCAGCCCCTGCCTATTCTACAGACACTGTCTAATCACATTCTAAAGCCTTTTTAGAGTTTTTGCTTTTCACACTGAGATTGAAAAAGGAGATGTCCTTAAAATCTATTTTTATTATTCTCATAAGCATTGGAGTGTAGGTAGGGTTAGAATACGATTTCAGGATATAATAGAAAAGCAGCTTGGAAAAAAAAGGCTATTTAGGATGAGGAACACTCTGTAATCTCCAGTACTTTCAATGCTGTAAAACTAATGTCTTGGGTTTCATCAATTACATTGAGAGTATTTCACCATTAAATGCAAGAGTAAATCTTTCCAGGAGGTCTGCATTGTTTTCTGGGTGTTTTATATTGTAATTTAGAGAAATTTACTATTGTCTTTTAAAGAGCGAGTGAAACTAGATATTTGTCTAGAAAAAACCTAAACATTCATCAAATCTATGAAAATGTCTAATATGTTGGCATTCTTGTGCAGGAACTGGTAATTTGACTTGCCCTCAAATAAATAGGTAGGGACTTTTGGTTTTATAAGATGCAAAGGCAACATCTTTTCCACGCAAACAATGGAATTTGGATGTGCTTGTCACAAAATTAGAATATCATCAAAAAGTTCATTTATTTCAGTTCTTCAATACAAAATGTGAAATTCATATATTATATAGAGTCATTATCAACAGTGATCTATTTCAAGTGTTTTTTCTGTTAATGTTGATGATTATGGCTTACAGCCAATGAAAACCCAAAAGTCGTTATCTCAGTAAATTAGAATACTTTAGAAAAACCAGCTTGAAAAATTATTTTAAAATTCAAAAGTTTGGCCTACTGAAATGTACCATATTTCCTGGTGTATAAAATGACTGGGCGTATAAGACGACCCCCAACTTTTCCATATAAAATATTGAGTTTGGGATATACTCGCCGTATAAGACGGGGGTCATCTTATACACCCAGTCATCTTATACGACGTGTGCGGTGCGGATGGTTCCCAGGGTATGGAGGAGAGGAGACTCTCCTTCAGGCCCTGGGATCCATATTCATGTAAAAAAAAGAATAAAAATAAAAAATATGGGATATACTTACCCTCCGACGGCCCGCGGCTCTCAGTGGTGCAAGCGGGCGGCCTCCATTCCCAAGGATGCATTGAGCGAAGGACCTTCAATGACGTCGCGGTCGCGTGACCGTTCGTGTGACCGTGACGTCATCGAAAGTCCTTCGCTCAATGCATCCTTAGGAACAGAGGCCGCCGCTTGCACCGCTGAGAGCCGTGGGCCGACGGAGGGTAAGTATATCCCGTATTTTTCATTTTTATTATTTTTTTACATGAATATGGATCCCAGGGCCTGAAGGAGGGTCTCCTCTCCTCCAGATCCTGGGAACCATACAGGACCGCTCCCTGCACACACCGAACCCGGCGTATAAGATGACCCCCGACTTTTGAGATGATTTTCAGGGGTTAAAAAGTCATCTTATACTCTGGAAAATACGGTATGTTCAGTAAATTTGCGTGTCTATTGTGCACAGACTTGTGACATACAGGTAATGGCGCTTCCAGCTACTTAGTACCCTTGGCACCTATTACCTATATGTATTTCCAAAATATATTAATATTATTATTTATTATTATAGCACCATTTATTCCATGGCGCTTTACATGTGAGGAGGAGTATACATAATAAAAACGGGTACAATAATCTTGAACAATACAAGTCACAACTGGTACAGGAGGAGAGAGGACCCTGCCCGCGAGGGCTCACAATCTACAAGGGATGGGTGAGGATACAGTAAGTAAGGATAGAGCTGGCAGTGGTTTGGTCGATCGGTGATTACTGCAGGTTGTAGGCTTGCTGGAAGAGGTAGGTCTTCAGATTCTTTTTGAAGGTTTCCATGGTAGGTGAGAGTCTGATATGTTGTGGGAGAGAGTTCCAGAGTAGGGGGTGATGCGCGAGAGAAATCTTGTATGTGATTGTGGGAAGAGGAGATAAGAGGGGAGTAGAGAAAGAGATCTTGTGAGGATCGGAGGTTGCGTGCAGGAAAGTACCGGGAGAAGAAGTCGCAGATGTATGGAGGAGACAGGTTGTGGATGGCTTTGTATGTCATGGTTAGGCTTTTGTACTGGAGTCTCTGGGTAATGGGGAGCCAGTGAAGGGATTGACAGAGGGGAGAGGCTGGGGAATAGCGGGGGGACAGGTGTATTAGTCGGGCAGCTGAGTTGAGAATAGATTGGAGGGGTGCGAGAGTGTTCGAGGGGAGGCCACAGAGCAGGAGGTTACAGTAGTCGAGGTGGGAGATGATGAGGGCATGGACTAGGGTTTTTGCAGATTCTTGGTTTAGGAATGTACAGATCCGTGAAATATTTTTGAGTTGAAGGCGGCAAGTAGTGGAAAGGGCTTGGATATGCGGTTTGAAGGAGAGATCAGTGTCAAGGATTACCCTGAGACAGCGAGCTTGTGGGACTGGGGAGAGTGGGCAGCCGTTTACTGTAAAGGATAGGTTCGTTGGGGGGGTCGCGTGAGATCGGGGAAAGACAATGAATTCTGTTTTGTCCATGTTAAGTTTTAGAAATCTAGTGGAGAAGAAGGATGAAATAGCGGATAGACATTGAGGGATTCTGGTTAGTAGGGTGGTGATTAGAGTTGAGCGACCTTGACCTTTTTAGAGTCGAGCCGGGTTTCGCGAAACCCGACTATCTCAAAAGTCGGGTCGAGTGAAATCGGCCGATTATGGCGAAAAGTCGGGATCGACCGAAACACGAAACCCAATGCAAGTCAATGGGGCAGCATAGTCGGCAGTGAGTGGGGGCCAGGAAAACACCTAGAGTGCCCATTTTAATGTCAAAACCATCCATTCTTCTTAATGAAGCTTGTCAAGCGTAATTTACCTTATAATAATTGGAAGGCATTTGAAATTGGGGGTCATTTGGCTAAAGTTGTGTGGGGTAGGGCTGGTTCAAGTAATTAGTGGGCCCAGGAAATCTGGACCACGTCACGGCAGTGGAGCAGGGAGAGGTAAGTATTTCAACTTTGCAAGTGCTGTGATCCTGAGCAAGCAGGGGGGGCCCACTTGTTGGCATTGGCACTGGCACAGGGCCCCTCAAAGTACAGCGGTGTGTTTGCACGGCGGGGGCGCCTCCCACCAGCAGCAACACTTTTGCGTACTATGAGAGGCCCTGTGCCAGTGACGTCGCCAACTAGTATTCCTCCCCCCACCTGATGAAGGAACCTGCACTTTCATCTGCACCTTCCTCTTTGTCCCCGTGTAAGGTGGTATGGTATGCGGGAAGAGCAACCTGACTTTCAGCAGGGTCACAATGTTGTTGTGTAGCATGCACGGGGAATGTTGCGTTATGGGTCAATGTACCAGCAGACTCATCTATCACTGGCTGGGCAATGGGCACGATGAAGTGGAAACACAGATATAGGCCCAAAGAATAAAGTGGGCTAAATGCAGTTCAAAATTGGTAACACAGGAATAACCAGGGGGCATTGCAGTGGAGGACAACTGGAATGAGAGGCTGACACAGAGAGTAGGGCCAAATCAGTAAGTAGTCGAAATGCAGTTCAAAATTGGCAACCGTAGTAAACAGGCGGCACAGCTTTGTTCAGTGGAGGAGAACAGCAAGGAGTGGCAGACACCGATAGTAGGCCCCAACCCAACTAGTAGGCCAAATGCAGTCTAACATTAACAACTAGTTAACGAGAGCCTGAAAATGGAATTTCAGGACAGGAAACCAGGAGAACAGCAAGGAGTGGCAGACACCGATAGTAGGCCCCAAACCAACTAGTACGCCAAATGCAGTTGTTCCATTTAACCACAATTTAATGAGAGCCTGAAGATAGAAGCTCAGGAAAGGCAACCTGGGGAACACCTTGGAGTGTAACACACCATCTCTCTCCACCCCATACCCATTTTGTAGGCCTAATGCAGTGTACTTTTCTACAACTACTAAACGAGAGTCGGAAGACCGAAGCAATGGCAAGGAAACCTGGGGAACACCTTGGAGTGTAACACACCATCTCTCTCCACCCCATACCCAATTTGTAGGCCTAATGCAGTGTAGTTTCCAAGAACTACTAAACGAGAGCCGGAAGATCGAAGCTCAGGAAAGGCAACCTGGGGAACACCTTGGAGTGTAACACACCCTCTCTCTACACCCCATACCCAATTTGAAGGCCTAATGCAGTGTAGTTTCCAAGAACTACTAAACGAGAGCCGGAAGATCGAAGCTCAGGAAAGGCAACCTGGGGAACACCTTGGAGTGTAACACACCCTCTCTCTACACCCCATACCCAATTTGAAGGCCTAATGCAGCGTAGTTTCCAAGAACTACTAAACGAGAGCCGGAAGATCGAAGCTCAGGAAAGGCAACCTGGGGAACACCTTGGAGTGTAACAAACCCTCTCTCTACACCCCATACCCAATTTGTAGGCCTAATGCAGCGTAGTTTCCGACAACAACTAAACGAGAGCATGAAGATCGAAGCTCAGGAAAGGCAACCTGGGGAACACCTTGGAGTGTAACACACCCTCTCTCTACACCCCATACCCAATTTGAAGGCCTAATGCAGTGTAGTTTCCAAGAACTACTAAACGAGAACCGGAAGATCGAAGCTCAGGAAAGGCAACCTGGGGAACACCTTGGAGTGTAACACACCCTCTCTCTACACCCCATACCCAATTTGAAGGCCTAATGCAGCGTAGTTTCCAACAACTACTAAACGAGAGCCGGAAGATCGAAGCTCAGGAAAGGCAACCTGGGGAACACCTTGGAGTGTAACACACCCTCTCTCTACACCCCATACCCAATTTGAAGGCCTAATGCAGTGTAGTTTCCAAGAACTACTAAACGAGAGCCGGAAGATCGAAGCTCAGGAAAGACAACCTGGGGAACACCTTGAAGTGTAACACAACGTCTCTCTACACCACGGAAGGGCTGATTCTTAGGAAGGAAGGCTGTTGGAAATAAGCATTGCGCGTCCGAGGGTGATTATATTCTTATTAGGTATATACTCACCCTCGGACGCGCCCTGCTTCTTTATTTGGAATGAATGTTTATTTGCAATGTGGTGTTGACTTTCTCTATTATTTTGGTAATTAATGATTTTATTATTTTCATTGTTTTGCATCTTCTCGGCAATAATATAAAGAAGACGCGACAGGACAACACTCGGTGGATGCCATATCTGTGTTTTCAATTTAAAAAACCTTTCAGTTAAATACTTGCAGGATAAAGTAATTGTAGCTGGTGGCCATTTTTAGTACTGTACCAGATTTTAGTTGTGTGTTTGTTTTTAATGTTAAAATGTCTGCATTTGATATCTCACCAGTATTTTCTTTTTTATAAGCAAAATACTTTTTTTTTTATTTTATGATGTTGGTTCAAGGGGTACACGGGCAGCAGTAGACAGGTCAGTGGAGGCCTAGTGGAAGGAGGGACCGCAGACAGGCTTCGAAGCCCTAACATAATAAATTGGGCTGCCTGTAGGCAGTTTAAAATTGGTTCCAGGGGAACACGGGCAGCAGTAGACAGGTCAGTGGAGGCCTAGTGGAAGGAGGGACCGCAGACAGGCTTCGAAGCCCTAACATAATAAATTGGGCTGCCTGTAGGCAATTTAAAATTGGTTCCAGGGGAACACGGGCAGCAGTAGACAGGTAAGTGGAGGCCTAGTGGAAGGAGGGACCGCAGACAGGCTTCAAAGGCCTAACATAATAAAATGGGCTGGCTGTAGGCAATTTAAAATTGGTTCCAGGGGAACACGGGCAGCAGTAGACAGGTCAGTGGAGGCCTAGTGGAAGGAGGGACCGCAGACAGGCTTCGAAGGCCTAACATAATAAAATGGGCTGGCTGTAGGATATTTAAAATTGGTTCCAGGGGAACACGGGCAGCAGTAGACAGGTAAGTGGAGGCCTAGTGGAAGGAGGGACCGCAGACAGGCTTCGAAGGCCTAACATAATAAATTGGGCTGCCTGTAGGCAATTTAAAATTGGTTCCAGGGGAACACGGGCAGCAGTAGACAGGTAAGTGGAGGCCTAGTGGAAGGAGGGACCGCAGACAGGCTTCGAAGGCCTAACGTAATAAAATGGGCTGGCTGTAGGCAATTTACAATTGGTTCCATGGGAACACGGGCAGCAGTAGACAGGTCAGTGGAGGCCTAGTGGAAGGAGTGACGGCAGACAGGCATCAAAGGCCTAACATCATAACATTGGGCTGTTGGCAATTTAAAATTGGTTCCAGGGGTACACGGGCAACAGTGGTCTGGTCAGTGGAAGTCTAGTGGAAGGAGTGACGGCAGACAGGCTAAGAAGGCCTAACATAACAAAATTGGGCTGGCTGTAGGCAAGTTTAAATTGGTTCCAGGGGAACACGGCCAGCAGTGGCCTGGTCAGTGTAGTAGTTGTAGAAAGAACGGACCGCAGACAGGCTTCGAAGGCCTAACATAACAAAAATGTCAAAACAATGGTATTGTCAGTGCCAGGCATTGAAGGATGTCAGCGCATAGACTAAACATTGGTGAAGCTGTGAGAGATAATTTTGCTAGTGGTAGAGCACTGTTTGAGCTGGGGGGGGGAACTGTCTTGTGGCCGGCGGTACAGGCCCAGGGCCCCTCATATTACAATGGTGTGTCTGACGTTGGGTGCGCACCACCACCGCCAGAGACACTTTATTGTACTATGAGGGACCCAGTGGCAGTGCCGTCGACCAAAAGCGGGCACACCCACCTCTTCAGACAAACAGCACTCTCACGGGTGCTGGCGCAAAGTGGCGATACCACGGCCCCGTGTGGGGAGTTTGGCCATTTTGTTAGGAGTAAACATGTCGTATGCTGGACAATCAGGTGCAGAAAATTACGAGATTGGAAAAGTCATTCAGAAGAGTCCACAGGCAAGACCTTTTCATAGGAAAGTTAGGTGTCAGCCGGGCAAGGTGGGGCAAAAGATTTCGAAATCCAGTTGTGGTTCATTTTAATGAAGGTTAGATCATCTACATTTTGGGTAGCCAGACGAGTCCTTTTTTCAGTTAGTATTGAACCTGCAGCACTGAATACTCTTTCTGATAGGACACTAGCTGCCGGGCAAGCAAGCTCCTGCAATGCATATTCTGCCAATTCTGGCCAGGTGTCTAATTTGGATGCCCAGTAATCAAATGGGAATGACGGTTGAGGGAGAACGTCGATAAGGGATGAAAAATAGTTTGTAACCATACTGGACAAATGTTGTCTCCTGTCACTTTGAATTGATGCTGCAGTACCTGTCCTGTCTGCGGTCATAGCAAAATCACTCCACAACCTGGTCAGAAAACCCCTCTGGCCAACGCCACTTCTGATTTCTGCCCCTCTAACACCTCTGGTCTGCTGGTCCCTGGAGCTCGTGTGAGAACGATCACGGGCGCTGTGTGCAGGGAATGCCAGAAGCAAACGGTCAACAAGAGTTGATTGTTTTGTTGCTAATATTAGTTCCAAGTTCTCATGTGGCATAATATTTTGCAATTTGCCTTTATAGCGAGGATCAAGGAGGCAGGCCAACCAGTAATCGTCATCGTTCATCATTTTTGTAATGCGTGTGTCCCTTTTGAGGATACGAAAGGCATAATCCGCCATGTGGGCCAAAGTTCCAGTTGTCAAATCTGCGGTTGTGCTTGGTTGAGGGGCAGTTGCAGGCAAATCTACGTCACTTGTGTCCCTCAAAAAACCAGAACCCGCCCTTGCCACGCCACCAATTTCCAATGACCCCGGGAAAGCTTCCTCATTAAAAATATACTCATCCCCATCATCCTCCTCATCCTCCACCTCCTCTTCGCCCGCTACCTCGTCCTGTACACTGCCCTGACCAGACAATGGCTGACTGTCATCAAGGCTTTCCTCTTCCTCTGGTGCAGACGCCTGATCCTTTATGTGCGTCAAACTTTGCATCAGCAGACACATTAGGGGGATGCTCATGCTTATTATGGCATTGTCTGCACTAACCAGCCGTGTGCATTCCTCAAAACACTGAAGGACTTGACACATGTCTTGAATCTTCGACCACTGCACACCTGACAACTCCATGTCTGCCATCCTACTGCCTGCCCGTGTATGTGTATCCTCCCACAAAAACATAACAGCCCGCCTCTGTTCGCACAGTCTCTGAAGCATGTGCAGTGTTGAGTTCCACCTTGTAACAACGTCTATGATTAGGCGATGCTGGGGAAGGTTCAAAGAACGCTGATAGGTCTGCATACGGCTGGAGTGTACAGGCGAACGGCGGATATGTGCGCAAAGTCCACGCACTTTGAGGAGCAGGTCGGATAACCCCGGATAACTTTTCAGGAAGCACTGCACCACCAGGTTTAAGGTGTGAGCCAGGCAAGGAATGTGTTTCAGTTGGGAAAGGGAGATGGCAGCCATGAAATTCCTTCCGTTATCACTCACTACCTTGCCTGCCTCAAGATCTACAGTGCCCAGCCACGACTGCGTTTCTTGCTGCAAGAACTCGGACAGAACTTCCGCGGTGTGTCTGTTGTCGCCCAAACACTTCATAGCCAATACAGCCTGCTGACGTTTGCCAGTAGCTGCCCCATAATGGGAGACCTGGTGTGCAACAGTGGCAGCTGCGGATGGAGTGGTTGTGCGACTGCGGTCTGTGGACGAGCTCTCGCTTCTGCAGGAGGACGAGGAGGAGGAGGAGGAGGAGGGGGTTCGAACGGCTACAGCCAACTGTTTCCTAGACCGTGGGCTAGGCAGAACTGTCCCAAACTTGCTGTCCCCTGTGGACCCTGAATCCACCACATTTACCCAGTGTGCCGTGATGGACACGTAACGTCCCTGGCCATGCCTACTGGTCCATGCATCTGTTGTCAGGTGCACCTTTGTGCTCACAGATTGCCTGAGTGCATGGACGATGCGCTCTTTAACATGCTGGTGGAGGGCTGGGATGGCTTTTCTGGAAAAAAAGTGTCGACTGGGTAGCTCGTAGCGTGGTACAGCGTAGTCCATCAGGTCTTTGAAAGCTTCGCTTTCAACTAACCGGTAGGGCATCATCTCTAACGAGATTAGTCTAGCTATGTGGGCGTTCAAACCCTGTGTACGCGGATGCGAGGCTAAGTACTTCCTTTTTCTAACCATAGTCTCATGTAGGGTGAGCTGGACTGGAGAGCTGGAGATCGTGGAACTAGCGGGGGTGCCGGTGGACATGGCAGACTGAGAGACGGTGGGAGATGGTATTGTTGCCGCCGGTGCCCTAGATGCAGTGTTTCCTACTACGAAACTGGAGATTCCCTGACCCTGACTGCTTTGGCCTGGCAAAGAAACCTGCACAGATACTGCAGGTGGTGTAGAAAATGGTGGCCCTACACTGCCGGAAGGGATGTTGCGTTGATGACTAGCTTCATTGGCCGAGGGTGCTACAACCTTAAGGGACGTTTGGTAGTTAGTCCAAGCTTGCAAATGCATGGTGGTTAAATGTCTATGCATGCAACTTGTATTGAGACTTTTCAGATTCTGCCCTCTGCTTAAGGTAGTTGAACATTTTTGACAGATTACTTTGTGCTGATCAATTGGATGTTGTTTAAAAAAATGCCAGACTGCACTCTTTCTAGCATCGGATACCTTTTCAGGCATTGCAGACTGAGCTTTAACCGGATGGCCACGCTGTCCTCCAACAGGTTTTGACTTTGCCACGCGTTTTGGCCAAGATACGGGCCCGGCAGATGGAACCTGTTGCGATGTTGATGCCTGCTGCGGCCCCTCCTCCTCCGCTTCAGAACTGCTGCCGCCTGCACCCTGTTCCCCTAATGGCTGCCAATCGGGGTCAAGAACTGGGTCATCTATTACCTCTTCTTGTAGCTCGTGTGCAACTTCGTCTGTGTCACCGTGTCGGTCGGTGGTATAGCGTTCGTGATGGGGCAACATAGTCTCATCAGGGTCTGATTCTTGATCAGCACCCTGCGAGGGCAATGTTGTGGTCTGAGTCAAAGGACCAGCATAGTAGTCTGGCTGTGGCTGTGCATCAGTGCACTCCATGTCAGATTCAACTTGTAATGGGCATGGACTGTTAACTGCTTCACTTTCTAAGCCAGGGACGGTATGTGTAAAGAGCTCCATGGAGTAACCCATTGTGTCGCCTGCTGCATTCTTCTCTGTTGTTGTTTTTGCTGAAGAGGACAAGGAAGCGACTTGTCCCTGAACGTGAACATCCACTAACGACGCGCTGCTTTTACTTTTACCAGTTTCACGAGAGGAGGCAAAAGAGCTAGAGGCTGAGTCAGCAAGATAAGCCAAAACTTGCTCTTGATGCTCCGGCTTTAAAAGCGGTTTTCCTACTCCCAGAAAAGGGAGGGTTCGAGGCCTTGTGTAGCCAGACGACGAACCTGGCTCCACAGCTCCAGACTTAGGTGCAATATTTTTTTTCCCACGACCACCTGATGCTCCACCACTACCACTACCCTCATTACCAGCTGACAATGAACGCCCCCGGCCACGACCTCTTCCACCAGACTTCCTCATTGTTTTAAAAACGTTACCAAACGAACGGTATTTGTTGCTGTCACACAACTTACACGGTGAGCTATAACTTCAGTATGATTTAGCTACCCCTTTACAGGTGGGTGAGACCACAACGAAAATCAGCCACAATGTTACACACTCTGTTGTTGTTGGCAACAAATGAGATGGCACACACGCAGGACTGTCACTGAAGCGCAAATGTAAATATTTATCTCCCACTGATTTGTGTTTGTTTTTTTTAAAAGGGAGACTTCAGAAAAAAAAAAAATAAAAAAAAAATTATTTTTTACAGAAGAATTTATAAAACAAATAAAATGAAATGATTGTTTCAGGGAGAATTTAGGAAAAAGAAAAAAAAAAAAGGCTTTGTAGGGCCCACTGAGTGAGAGAGGACGCACACAGGAGTCAGGAGTGGCACACAAGCCCAGAGGCCAATATTAATCTCCCACCGATTGATTTAGTTATTTTTTTTGGTAGATTTTGGAACCCAAATCAAGCAAAAAAATTAATAGGCTTTCTATGGCCCACAATTGGGGAGAGAGAGAGAGATGGCACACCCAGGAGTCAAGACTGGCACACAAGCAGAAAGGGCAATATGAATCTCCCACAGATTTTTTTTTTTTTTTTTTTTCAGGGAGACTTGAGAGAAAAAAAAATACAAAAAAAATGATTTTTTTCAGGAATAATTTAGAAACCAAAGAAAATAAAATGATTGTTTCAGGGAGAATTTAGAAAACAAATAAAACAAAAAATAGGCTTTCTAGGGCCCACTGAGTGACAGATGACGCACACAGGAGTCAGGAGTGGCACACAAGCCCAGAGGCCAATATTAATCTCTCACTGATTGATTTAGCTATTTTTTTTGGTAGATTTTGGAACCCAAATCAAGCAAAAAAATTAATAGGCTTTCTATGGCCCACAATTGGGGAGAGAGAGAGAGATGGCACACCCAGGAGTCAAGACTGGCACACAAGCAGAAGGGGCAATATGAATCTCCCACAGATTTTTTTTTTTTTTTTTTTTCAGGGAGACTTTAGAAAAAAAAAATACAAAAAAAATGATTTTTTTCAGGAATAATTTAGAAACCAAAGAAAATAAAATTATTTTTTCAGGAAGAATTTAGAAAACAAATAAAACAAAAAATAGGCTTTCTAGGGCCCACTGAGTGACAGATGACGCACACAGGAGTCAGGAGTGGCAGACAAGCCCAGAGGCCAATATTAATCTCCCACTGATTGATTTAGTGATTATTTTTGGTAGATTTTGGAACCCAAATCAAGCAAAAAAATTAATAGGCTTTCTATGGCCCACAATTGGGGAGAGAGAGAGAGATTGCACACCCAGGAGTCAAGACTGGCACACAAGCAGAAGGGGCAATATGAATCTCCCACAGATTTTTTATTTTTTTTTTCAGGGAGACTTTAGGGAAAAAAAAATACAAAAAAAATGATTTTTTTCAGGAATAATTTAGAAACCAAAGAAAATAAAATGATTTTTTCAGGGAGAATTTAGAAAACAAATAAAACAAAAAATAGGCTTTCTAGGGCCCACTGAGTGACAGATGACGCTCACAGGAGTCAGGAGTGGCACACAAGCCCAGAGGCCAATATTAATCTCCCACTGATTGATTTAGTGATTTTTTTTGGTAGATTTTGGAACCCAAATCAAGCAAAAAAATTAATAGGCTTTCTATGGCCAACTATTTGTGAGAGAGATGGCACGCTCAGGACTGGCACACAAGCCCAGAGGCCAATATTAATCTCCCATTTTTTTTTTTTCCAGGGAAAATTTATAAACCCAATAAAAAAAATAATAATAAATAGGCTTTCTATGGCCCACTATCTGAGAGAGAGAGATGGCACGCTTAGGACTGGCACACAAGCCCAAAGGCCAATATTAATCTCCCACTGATTGATTGATTGATTTTTTCAGGTAGAATTATGAACCCAAATCAACCAAAAAAATAAATAGGCTTTCTATGGCCCACTATTTGTGAGAGAGATGGCACGCTCAGGACTGGCACACAAGCCCAGAGGCCAATATTAATCTCCCACTTTTTTTTTTTTCCAGGGAAAATTTATAAACCCAATAAAATAATAAAAAAATAGGCTTTCTATGGCCCACTATCTGAGAGAGAGAGAGATGGCACGCTTAGGACTGGCACACAAGCCCAAAGGCCAATATTAATCTCCCACTGATTGATTTAATGATTTTTTCAGGTAGAATTTAGAACCCAAATCAAGCAAAAAAATTAATAGGCTTTCTATGGCCCACTGAGTGAGAGATGGCACACACAGGAGTAAGGAGTGGCACACAAGCCCTGAGGCCAATATTTTTCTCCCACTGATTGATTGATTGATTTTTTCAGGTAGAATTATGAACCCAAATCAACCAAAAAAATAAATAGGCTTTCTATGGCCCACTATTTGTGAGAGAGATGGCACGCTCAGGACTGGCACACAAGCCCAGAGGCCAATATTAATCTCCCATTTTTTTTTTTCCAGGGAAAATTTATAAACCCAATAAAAAAAATAATAATAAATAGGCTTTCTATGGCCCACTATCTGAGAGAGAGAGATGGCACGCTTAGGACTGGCACACAAGCCCAAAGGCCAATATTAATCTCCCACTGATTGATTGATTGATTTTTTCAGGTAGAATTATGAACCCAAATCAACCAAAAAAATAAATAGGCTTTCTATGGCCCACTATTTGTGAGAGAGATGGCACACTCAGGACTGGCACACAAGCCCAGAGGCCAATATTAATCTCCCACTTTTTTTTTTTTTCCAGGGAAAATTTATAAACCCAATAAAATAATAAAAAAATAGGCTTTCTATGGCCCACTATCTGAGAGAGAGAGAGATGGCACGCTTAGGACTGGCACACAAGCCCAAAGGCCAATATTAATCTCCCACTGATTGATTTATTGATTTTTTCAGGTAGAATTTAGAACCCAAATCAAGCAAAAAAATTAATAGGCTTTCTATGGCCCACTGAGTGAGAGATGGCACACACAGGAGTAAGGAGTGGCACACAAGCCCTGAGGCCAATATTTTTCTCCCACTGATTGATGTTGTGATTTTTTCTGGTAGATTTTGGAACCCAAATCAAGCAAAAAAATAAATAGGCTTTCTATGGCCCACTGAGTGAGAGATGACACAGACAGAGATGGCACTCTAGCAGAAATGTCAATCTTAATCTCCCACAAAAAAAAAAAAAAAAAAAAAAGGAACTGTCCTTCAATTACTATCTCCCTGCAGTAATCTCAGCCAGGTATGGCAGGCAGCAATAAGGAGTGGACTGATGCACAAATTAAATAAAAAGTGTGGACAAACAAACAAGATAGCTGTGCAGAAAGGAAGGAACAAGAGGATTTGTGCTTTGAAAAAAGCAGTTGGTTTGCACAGCGGCGTACACACAGCAATGCAGCTATCAGGGAGCCTTCTAGGGCAGCCCAATGAGCTACAGCGCTGAGGAAAAAAAAAAAAAAAGGAGCTTCCACTGTCCCTGCACACCGAAGGTGGTGTTGGGCAGTGGAAATCGCTACAGCACAAGCGGTTTTGTGGTTAATGGACCCTGCCTAACGCTATCCCTGCTTCTGACGAAGCTGCAGCAACCTCTCCCTAAGCTCAGATCAGCAGCAGTAACATGGCGGTCGGCGGGAACTCCCCTTTATAGCCCCTGTGACGCCGCAGACAGCAAGCCAATCACTGCAATGCCCTTCTCTAAGATGGTGGGGACCAGGACCTATGTCATCACGCTGCCCACACTCTGCGTTTACCTTCATTGGCTGAGAAATGGCGCTTTTCGTGTCATTGAAACGCGACTTTGGCGCGAAAGTCGCGTACCGCATGGCCGACCACGCACAGGGGTCGGATCGGGTTTCATGAAACTCGACTTCGCCAAAAGTCGGCGACTTTTGAAAATGTTCGACCCGTTTCGCTCAACCCTAGTGGTGATATCTGGTCCAGAGATATACTGAAAACCATGAGATTTTATGAGCTGTCCCAGGCCAAAAGTGTAAATGGAGAAGAGAAGGGGCCCTAGAACTGAACCTTGTGGGACTCCGACAGATAGGGGGCGAGATGAGGAGGTGGTGTGTGAATGGGAGACGCTGAATATTCGGTCAGGTAGGTATGACGAGATCCAGGATGGGGCCAATCTGTTATGCCAAGGGATGAGAGGATCTGTTGTAATAGGGAATGGTCCACTGTGTCAAAGGCAGAGGACAGGTCCAGGAAGAGGAGTATAGAGAGTGTCGCTTGCTCTTGGCGGTTAATAGGTCATTGGGGACCTTAGTTAGGACAGTTTCAGTGGAGTGGTGTGACCGGAAGCCTGATTGTAAGTGGTCAAAAAGGGAGCAGGAAGATAGATAGGAAGACAGTTCAAGATGGACGTGTTGTTCCAGTAGTTTTGAGGCATAGGGGAGAAGTGATATAGGGCGATAGATACAGAGGATGGGTCAAGGGAGGGCTTTTTGAGAATAGGTGTGATTGAGGCATGTTTAAACCTGGAGGGGAAAACACCAATTGTTAGTGATAGGTTGAAGAGATGGGTAAGAGTTGGGATAAAGACTGTGGCAAGGTTTGGGATGAAGTGGGAAGGGATCGGGTCAAGTGCACAGGTGGTGAGATGCGATCTTGAGAGTAGAGTGGAGAGTTGATCTTCTGTAATAGTGGAGAAGTTGGTTTTGGAGGTGGAGGGCTAGGTCGTTGGGAGGAAGGGCTCTGGGGGTTGTCGACTAAAACTGTCTCTGATGTTCTCAATCTTCTGCTTGAAAAATTAGGCAAAGTCTTCAGCTGAGATGAGTGGGGAGGGAGGAGGTGCTGGGGGACGGAGGAGAGAGTTGAAGGTGTTGAATAACTGTTTAGGGTTGTGAGACAGGGAGGATATGAGAGATGAGAAGTAGGTTTGTTTAGCTGTGATGAGTGTGGTCTTGAAAGTAGTGAGGGACTATTTGAATGCGATAAAGTGCTCGTTGGAGTGGGATCTTTTCCATCTCCGCTCTGCAGCCCTGGAAGCTCGCCTCAGTTCTTTGGTCAGGCCGGTGTGGCAGGGCTGTCTGTTGATTTTGCGAGCTTTGGTATGTGTGAGAGGGGCAAGAGATTCCAAAGCTGCGGCTATTGTGGTGTTATATAGAGCGGCAGCGTCATCTGCATTGTGTAGGGAACTTATGTCTGTGAGAGGGAGGAGGGATTCAGAGAGTGAATGTAGATCAAGGTGTTTAAGACTTCTGCAAGGGTGTGCAAGTTTGTGGGGTGGGGATTGTAGACCATGTTTATTCTGCACAGCCCTATAGCTGATCTGACTTGGGGCCAATAGCTTACCATTATTAAAGGGACAGTTACATGATTTCTAATAATTTAATGTTGGTACTATAGCTATACATATTAGTTTACCTTCCCAATGTAGGCACTAGGATATACCTGTTTCATTATAGGCTTTCCACATTCATCAACCTACTCAAGGCTATCTCTTGAATTATACCTTCCAGGTAACTAACTGGGATTTATTTACTAACTAATGTTTATTTGTAGAAACTATTATTCACATATGATGCATTCATTTCCCCAGACTTAACAAATCGCATCTCCAGGGAAGAATGATCCCTGTCTAGAAGAAAATACCTACTGAGTGGAGTGACATATCTATTTCTATGACTCCGTGCTTCCTGTATGATTCTATGCTTATTGTATGTTTCTTCAGATACTTTATGCTAAACACTCTTCTCAACTACAATTCTCTACTTTGACAGTACATTTTGGTCGCTGATAGATACTCTGATGAGATATGTATATATAATCAAGCAAGTGACATTAAGACACTTGCCGTGGTATTATCTTGTTGCATTGTGTATATGTATATACAGTTAGGTCCATATATATTTGGACAGAGAAAACATTTTTCTAATTTTGGTTCTAGACATTACCACAATGAATTTTAAACAAAACAATTCAGGTGCAGTTGAAATTCAGACTTTCAGCTTTCATTTGAGGGTATCCAAATTAAAATTGGATGAAGAGTTTAGGAGTTTCAGCTCCTTAACAAGTGCCACCCTGTTTTTAAAGGGACCAAAAGTAATTGGACAATTGACTCCATGGCTATTTCATGGAAAGGTGTGGGCAATCCCTTCGTTATGTCATTCTCAATTAAGCAGATAAAAGGCCTGGAGTTGATTTGAGGTGTGGTGCTTGCATTTGGAAGGTTTTGCTGTGAAGTAAACATGCAGTCAGAGGAGCTCTCCATGCAGTTGAAACAAGCCATCCTTAAGCTGCGAAAACCGAAAAAACCCATCCGAGAAATTGCTACAATATTACGAGTGGCAAAATCTACAGTTTGGTACATCCTGAGAAAGAAAGAAAGCACCGGTGAACTCATCAATGCAAAAAGACCTGGGCACCCACGGAAGATAACAGTGGTGGATGATCGCAGAATAATCTCCATGGTGAAGAGAAACCCCTTCACAACAGCCAACCAAGTGAACAACACTCTCCAGGAGGTAGGCGTATCAATATCTAAATCTACCATAAAGAGAAAACTGCATGAAAGTAAATACAGAGGGTTCACTGCACGGTGCAAGCCACTCATAAGCATCAAGAATTAAAAGGCTAGACTGGACTTTGCTAAAAAACATCTAAAAAAGCCAGCACAGTTCTGGAAGAACATTCTTTGGACAGATGAAACCAAGATCAACCTCTACCAGAATGATGGAAAGCGGAAAGTATGGCGAAGGCGTGGTACAGCTCATAATCCAAAGCATGCACCATCATCTGTAAAACACGGCGGAGGCAGTGTGATGGCATGGGCATCCATGGCTGCCAGTGGCACTGGGTCACTAGTGTTTATTGATGATGTGACACAGGACAGAAGCAGCCGAATGAATTCTGAGGTATTCAGAGACATATTGTGTGCTCAGATCCAGCCAAGTGCAGCAAAACTGATTGTCCATTTGTAGTATGAAACGACGACCAATGACCCAAAACATAAAGCCAAAGCAACCCAGGAGTTTATTAAAGCAAAGAAGTGGAATATTCTTGAATGGCCAAGTCAGTCACCTGATCTCAACCCAATTGAGCATGCATTTCACTTGTTAAAGACTAAACTTCAGACAGAAAGGCCCACAAACAAATAGCAACTGAAAACCACCGCAGTGAAGGCCTGGCAGAGCATCAAAAAGGGGGAAACACTGCGTCTGGTACTGTCCATGAGTTCAAGACTTCAGGCAGTTATTGCCAACAAAGGGTTTTCAACCAAGTACTAAAAATGAACATTTTATTTAAAATTATTGAGTCTGTCCAATTACTTTTGGCCCTTTTAAAAACAGGGTGGCACATGTTAAGGAGCTGAAACTTCTAAACCCTTCATCCAATTTTAATGTGGATGCCCTCAAATGAAAGCTGAAAGTTTGAACTTCAACTGCATCTGAATTGTTTTGCTTAAAATTTATTGTGGTAAGGACTATAACCAAAATTTGAAAAATGATGTTTCTGTCCAAATATATATGGACCTAACTGTAATTCACCCACATGTATGTGTACCACCTATATATGTTACACCACTGTATATACTTATGTTATGCTTTATCTTTGCTTAATTTTTTAGCAACTGTCGTGAAAAAGGCTGAGTTGCCCGAAACGCGTTGACATTCAAAGGTTGCTCTTATTTTTTGACCTTTAATAAGAAATTTTGCTTGCATTCAAAACGAGTGTGCAATTGATATTTATTCTACATCCTCTTCAGAAGACTGCTTTTTAACACAGATCTAAAGTCAGTGTACACCACTAACTTGTCCCATATTTTAGATTAGACTCTCCTATTCAAATTTGCGGGTGCTAAAAAAAAATCAAATAAAAGTCTATACTGATAAACCATATAGTCTCCAACTTTTATGGTATATTGAAATTATTAGCATAGGAAACTGTTTTTAGTCCTATACAATTTTTTTCACTGCTCATGTGTAAAATACAGATGCCATACAAATGGCAATATAGATGGAAAATTGTCAGGTTTTTTTGTATGAAAATTAGCCAATTTTTTATGCTTGTGTGAACTTTAGCCAAATGGTGATCTTCTTTGTGGTATCACCTGTGTTATTCATATGTTCTTCCTTCTTTACTTCGCCAGATTTGTGCACTTCCTCTAGCTTAAAAACGTAAATCTTCTTTCAGACTCCTTTCAGCCACCCATGATGGTCTTTACTGCTAAACAAGCTGTATCAACAGCATAACAAAAGGTCTGAACGACGAGATGTGTCTTTCAGTGATGAAACATCTAACTATATCACATCAGTTACATTCTGCAAAACATACATGAGAAATGGGAAGCTTTTTATGAATTCCTCTGGCAACTGTTTCAAGAGTTTGAGCTTACAAGGTGCCTTCATGAGAGACTAACACGGATCTTCTGATGTCAGTGTTTTTTCCTGCTTCTTTTCTTTGATTTCAATATCCTGCTTCTGAGATCTCAGCAGTGTTTCAAGATACAGAGAAACTCAAAGCTAAAGCTTGTCTTTATTTGCTACATAATCCTCCCAGTCTCTTCTTCGCTGGGCTAAATTCATGCTTCAGTTTTATTCTCATAAGCAAAAAACTGAACAAATTCCATCCACGTACTGGATCAGATTTTTATCTGTTTTTTGGTCCATGGTCCATTTTTGCCATTAGTGTGTCATTTTTACCAAGTTTTTCCTAGAAGCCAAACAGTGTAAAGCAGCCAACACAGGGATGCAATGCTGATAGAATATATGTGCTGTCCCATTTACTGAAGTGGGTGAGTTTTGTCTGCAAATCAAATATTTGAGATGTTCTGGTTTCAGCTTTACTAATCCTCAGCCTGTAAAAAGAGGAAGCGTAAAACTAGCCATAGTCTATAATGTGTCTGTGTTACACATCTCTCCTATGTATCCCATTCTCCGTTTTCATCCCCTGGATCTGCTGCCCTTTGCTGTGCTCCGCATTGGGTTTTGCAGGCTTCCCAATGTGGATCAATGACCATTTCTAGACCTATTTAAAGTCCATTTAGACAAACATCTGTGTCATAGGATTGAGACTCTAGTGTTCCTATTTTGGTTTGCACCATTACCTCTGAATGGATTGTTTTAAACTTGCATTCATCCCTGCTGGGTTCCACATTATCCGTCTGCTGCTCCTGAGATTCCTGTGTGTGCCAAGTCTTCACTGCCCGCATGCCTTTCTGTTTGCTTCAAGAATGTTCCGTCTGCCTACCCTGACCTAGGGATGTCTGTTTAAAAAAAAAAGAAAAGCATGGAGACCCCTCTATTCTTAATTACCAGCCATGCTAAAGCTGACAACTGAGAGTTGCTGTCAGTTTTGTCTGGCTAGTTATAAAAAATAAAGTGGAACTACACCATTTTTGTTTCATATTTATTTATAGGGAAGGTGCCGATTGATAAATACTCCCATCAGCCGCCACCTACTTTCACTGTTATCAGTGACAGCAGGCATAGGATGATGGGAGTAGTAGTCTATAATCTTATAGATGCCTCCCCATTTCTAACCCCTGACTATACAAAGGTAATATTAACCACAATGTTATCTGTTGTGAATTCTGTGGCTGAGTTCACTTCTGTGGTCACAAGTGGTATTGCAGTCTCTGGGCTTCCTCCCTCAGGTGTTTTGGTGAGCTCGTTGGCTGCCTTGCTATTTAGCTCCACCTGAGTCTGTCTTCCTTGCTCCTTGTCAATGTTCCAGTGTTGGATCTGAGCTTCTGCATCTTTCCTTGGGCCTGCTGCTCTGCTAGATAAGTGCTTCTAGTTTGTTTTCTGTTTTTTCTGTCCAGCTTGCTATTAACTTTTGCTGGAAGCTCCGAGAAGCAAAGGGGTGCACCGCCGTGCTGTTAGTTCGGCACGGTGGGTCTTTTTGCCCCTTTGCGTGGTTTTCGTTTTAGGGTTTTTTGTAGACTGCATAGTTCTCTTTGCTATCCTCGCTCTGTCTAGAATATCGGGCCTCACTTTGCTGAATCTATTTCATTCCTACGTTTGTCTTTTCATCTTGCTAACAGTCATTATATGTGGGGGGCTGCCTATTCCTTTGGGGTATTTCTCTGAGGTAAGTCAGGCTTGTATTTCTATCTTCAGGCTAGTCAGCTCCTCAGGCAGTGTCGAGTTGCATAGGTAGTTATAGGCGCAATCCACTGCTGCTTATAGTTGTGTGAGGATAGATCAGGTACTGCAGTCTACAGAGATTCCACATCTCAGAGCTCGTCCTATTGTTTTTCGTTATTGCCAGATCTCTGTATGTGCGCTGATTACTGCACGCTGTGTTGCCTGATTGCCAGCCATAACAGTACAAGGAGCCACACCAATGATTCCCAATAGAGGGAAAAAAGAAATCCTGACATCATTTTTTTTTCTTAGCTCTGTCTTCAGTCTTTTTTTTCCCCTAGACATTAGAGTGCTTCAGGACACAGCTGTGGACATGGATATTCAGGCTCTGTGCTCCTCAATGGATAATCTCGTTGTAAATGTACAAAAGATTCAAGATACTATTGATCAGAAATCGATGCTAGAACCAAGAATTCCGATTCCTGATTTGTTTTTTGGTGACAGAACTAAGTTCCTGAGCTTTAGAAATAATTGTAAGCTATTTTTGGCCTTGAAACCTCATTCTTCTGGTAATCCTATTCAACAGGTTTTGATTATTATTTCTTTTTTGCGCGGCGACCCACAGGACTGGGCGTTTTCTCTTGCACCAGGAGATTCTGCATTGAGTAATGTTGATGCATTTTTCCAGGCGCTGGGATTGCTTTACGATGAGCCTAATTCAGTGGATCAGGCTGAGAAAAATCTGCTGGATTTATGCCAGGGTCAGGATGATGTAGAAGTATATTGTCAGAAATTTAGGAGGTGGTCGGTACTCACTCTGTGGAATGAATCTGCACTAGCGGCCTTGTTCAGAAAGGGTCTCTCTGAAGCTCTTAAGGATGTAATGGTGGGATTTCCTATGCCTGCTGGTTTGAATGAGTCTATGTCCTTGGCCATTCAGATCGGTCGTCGCTTGCGCGAGCGTAAATCTGTGCACCATCTGGCGGTATTGTCTGAGAGTAAACCTGAGCCTATGCAGTGCGACAGGACTATGACTAAAGTAGAACGGCAAGAACACAGACGTCTGAACAGACTGTGTTTCTATTGTGGTGATTCTACTCATGCTATTTCTAATTGTCCTAAACGCACTAGGCGGTTCGATAGCTCTGCCGTTATTGGTACTGTACAGTCCAAATTCCTTTTGTCCATTACCTTAATGTGCTCTTTGTCATCGTATTCTGTCATGGCGTTTGTGGATTCAGGCGCTGCCCTGAATCTGATGGATTTGGATTATGCTAAACGTTGTGGATTTTTCTTGGAGCCTTTGCGGTGTCCTATTCCGTTGAGAGGAATTGATGCTACACCTTTGGCCAAGAATAAGCCTCAGTACTGGGCCCAGCTGACCATGTGCATGGCTCCTGCACATCAGGAAGTTATTCGCTTTCTGGTACTGCATAATTTGCATGATGTGGTCGTGTTGGGGTTGCCATGGCTACAAACCCATAATCCAGTATTGGATTGGAACTCTATGTCGGTAACCAGCTGGGGTTGTCAGGGAGTACATGGTGATGTTCCATTTTTGTCAATTTCGTCATCCATTCCTTCTGACATCCCAGAGTTCTTGTCGGACTTTCAGGATGTATTTGAAGAGTCCAAGTCTGATGCCCTACCTCCGCATAGGAATTGTGATTGTGCTATCGATTTGATTCCTGGTAGTAAATTCCCTAAGGGTCGTTTATTTAATTTGTCCGTACCTGAACACACCGCTATGCGCAGTTATGTGAAGGAGTCCCTGGAGAAGGGACATATTCGCCCATCGTCGTCACCATTGGGAGCAGGGTTCTTTTTTGTAGCCAAGAAGGATGGTTCGCTAAGACCGTGTATTGATTACCGCCTTCTTAATAAGATCACTGTTAAGTTTCAGTATCCCTTGCCATTGATTTCTGACTTGTTTGCTCGGATTAAGGGGGCTAGTTGGTTTACTAAGATTGATCTTCGTGGTGCGTATAATCTGGTGAGAATCAGGCAGGGAGATGAATGGAAAACGGCATTTAATACGCCCGAGGGTCATTTTGAGTATCTGGTGATGCCGTTCGGACTTGCCAATGCTCCATCTGTTTTTCAGTCTTTTATGCATGACATTTTCCGTGAGTATCTGGATAAATTCTTGATTGTTTACTTGGATGACATTTTGATCTTCTCAGATGATTGGGAGTCTCATGTGAAGCAAGTCAGAATGGTTTTCCAGGTACTGCGTGCTAATTCCTTGTTCGTGAAGGGATCAAAGTGTCTCTTCGGTGTGCAGAAAGTTTCATTTTTGGGGTTCATCTTTTCCCCTTCTACTATCGAGATGGATCCGGTTAAGGTTCAGGCCATCCAGGATTGGACTCAGCCGACATCTCTAAAAAGTCTGCAGAAATTCCTGGGCTTTGCTAATTTTTATCGTCGCTTCATCTGTAATTTTTCTAGCATTGCCAGACCATTGACCGATTTGACCAAGAAGGGTGCTGATTTGGTTAATTGGTCTTCTGCTGCCGTGGAAGCTTTTCAGGAGTTGAAGCGTCGTTTTTGCTGTGCCCCTGTGTTGTGTCAACCTGATGTTTCTCTTCCGTTCCAGGTCGAGGTTGATGCTTCTGAGATTGGTGCAGGGGCGGTTTTGTCACAGAGAGGTTCTGGTTGCTCAGTGTTCAAACCATGTGCTTTCTTTTCCAGGAAATTTTCTGCTGCTGAGCGTAATTATGATGTGGGCAACCGAGAGTTGCTGGCCATGAAGTGGGCATTCGAGGAGTGGCGTCATTGGCTTGAGGGTGCTAAGCATCGCGTGGTGGTTTTGACTGATCATAAGAACCTTACTTATCTTGAGTCTGCCAAGCGCTTGAATCCTAGACAGGCCCGTTGGTCGTTATTTTTTGCTCGTTTTGATTTTGTGATTTCATACCTTCCGGGCTCTAAAAATGTGAAGGCGGATGCTCTGTCTAGGAGTTTTGTGCCCGACTCTCTGGGGTTATCTGAGCCGGCGAGTATCCTCAAGGAAGGAGTCATTGTGTCTGCCATCTCCCCTGATTTGCGGAGAGTGTTGCAGAAATTTCAGGCTAATAAACCTGATCGTTGTCCGGCCGAGAAACTGTTCGTCCCTGATAGGTGGACTAGTAAAGTTATCTCTGAACTTCATTGTTCGGTGCTGGCCGGTCATCCAGGAATCTTTGGTACCAGGGAGTTGGTTGCTAGATCCTTCTGGTGGCCATCTCTGTCACGGGATGTGCATGCTTTTGTGCAGTCCTGTGGAATTTGTGCTAGGGCTAAGCCCTGCTGTTCACGTGCCAGTGGGTTGCTTTTGCCCTTGCCGGTCCCGAAGAGGCCTTGGACACATATTTCGATGGATTTCATTTCTGACCTTCCCGTTTCTCAAAAAATGTCGGTCATTTGGGTGGTCTGTGATCGCTTTTCTAAAATGGTCCATCTGGTGCCCTTGGTTAAATTGCCTTCCTCCTCTGATTTGGTGCCTTTGTTCTTCCAGCATGTGGTTCGTTTACATGGCATTCCTGAGAATATTGTTTCTGACAGAGGTTCCCAGTTTGTCTCGAGGTTCTGGCGAGCCTTTTGTGGTAGGATGGGCATTGACCTATCTTTCTCCTCGGCCTTCCATCCTCAGACTAATGGCCAGACCGAACGAACCAATCAGACCTTGGAAACATATCTGAGATGTTTTGTTTCCGCTGACCAGGATGATTGGGTGTCATTTTTGCCGTTGGCTGAGTTCGCCCTTAATAATCGGGCCAGCTCGGCTACCTTGGTCTCTCCATTTTTCTGCAATTCTGGGTTCCATCCTCGTTTCTCTTCAGGACAGGTTGAGTCTTCGGACTGTCCTGGTGTGGATTCTGTGGTGGACAGGTTGCAGCAGATCTGGACTCAGGTAGTGGACAATTTGACCTTGTCCCAGGAGAAGGCTCAGCTTTTCGCTAATCGCAGACGCCGTGTGGGACCCCGACTTCGTGTTGGGGATCTGGTTTGGTTATCTTCTCGTCATATTCCTATGAAGGTTTCCTCTCCTAAATTTAAACCTCGTTTTATTGGTCCGTATAGGATTTCTGAGATTCTCAATCCGGTGTCTTTTCGTCTGACCCTCCCAGACTCCTTTTCCATACATAATGTATTCCATAGGTCGTTGTTGAGGAGATACGTGGCACCTATGGTTCCATCTGTTGAGCCTCCTGCCCCTGTTTTGGTGGAGGGGGAATTGGAGTATATTGTGGAGAAGATTTTGGATTCTCGTGTCTCTAGACGGAAACTCCAGTATCTGGTCAAATGGAAGGGTTATGCTCAGGAAGATAATTCCTGGGTTTTTGCCTCTGATGTCCATGCCCCAGATCTTGTTCGTGCCTTTCATGTGGCTCATCCTGGTCGGCCTGGGGGTTCTGGTGAGGGTTCGGTGACCCCTCCTCAAGGGGGGGGTACTGTTGTGAATTCTGTGGCTGAGTTCACTTCTGTGGTCACAAGTGGTATTGCAGTCTCTGGGCTTCCTCCCTCAGGTGTTTTGGTGAGCTCGTTGGCTGCCTTGCTATTTAGCTCCACCTGAGTCTGTCTTCCTTGCTCCTTGTCAATGTTCCAGTGTTGGATCTGAGCTTCTGCATCTTTCCTTGGGCCTGCTGCTCTGCTAGATAAGTGCTTCTAGTTTGTTTTCTGTTTTTTCTGTCCAGCTTGCTATTAACTTTTGCTGGAAGCTCTGAGAAGCAAAGGGGTGCACCGCCGTGCTGTTAGTTCGGCACGGTGGGTCTTTTTGCCCCTTTGCGTGGTTTTCGTTTTAGGGTTTTTTGTAGACTGCATAGTTCTCTTTGCTATCCTCGCTCTGTCTAGAATATCGGGCCTCACTTTGCTGAATCTATTTCATTCCTACGTTTGTCTTTTCATCTTGCTAACAGTCATTATATGTGGGGGGCTGCCTATTCCTTTGGGGTATTTCTCTGAGGTAAGTCAGGCTTGTATTTCTATCTTCAGGCTAGTCAGCTCCTCAGGCAGTGTCGAGTTGCATAGGTAGTTATAGGCGCAATCCACTGCTGCTTATAGTTGTGTGAGGATAGATCAGGTACTGCAGTCTACAGAGATTCCACATCTCAGAGCTCGTCCTATTGTTTTTGGTTATTGCCAGATCTCTGTATGTGCGCTGATTACTGCACGCTGTGTTGCCTGATTGCCAGCCATAACAGTTATCACTCCACTTGCCACCGCAACAGGGCAAGTAGGAAGAGCGAGGCAGAGTGGCAAAATTAGTGCATATTATGGATGCACTTTTTCTGGGGAGGCTGAGAGCTGATGTTTTTGGTCTGGGAGGAGGCCAATATCCATGGCCTGTTTCTAGGCTATTAATATAAGCCGGAAGCTTTCTGCCTTGTATTTGCTGGTTATTAAGTATAGGGGGACCCTATGTCATTTTTTGGGGGCCCCACATTTTAATTTCCAGTAAAGGCTAAGTATACAGCTATGACCATAACAGACGGAAGAAACAGGGAATTGATCCGGCACTCTAACCCGTAAAATAAAATATCAAAACTTTATTTTGTCATATCAAGCCATGGTTAAAAACATGAGATACACCTGATGCGTTTCTGGCATTTTAAAGGCACCCATAGTCATAGGATATAGCCAACAAAATGACAAGATCTTGAATAGGAAATAAGGAACTACTCAAAAGCATGTGAACAATTGCGTTAAATATGCACAAGGTGTTACAAAGTGAAAAATCTGAAAAACACAAGAGATGTCAATAAATATAAGACAAATCATTTCTTGAATTCATGCCTTTGGGACATTTTGAAACAAGTTTTAAAATCCAAAAGGCTTCTCGTGTGGTTAACAATTTTTGTCTATTTCCTCCTCGAATGGGATTACGTATTTTCTCAAATCCATAAAAAGCAAAATGAGAAACGTCTCCTTTGTGAATATTCACAAAATGTTTGAAAGCACCAGAATAGGCTGCATTTTTATTATAAATGTTGGATAAATGTTCTGCTATTTTTTTTAAATTTGAGAATGGTGCAACCAATGTATTGACTTTTACATGAGAGGCAGCAGATGCAGTATACGACATCTTGTGTATCACAATTAATAAATGATGTGATACCATATGAAGTACGATGAAAAGACTGGACTGCCTTCGTCTTATCCAAGGTGTATGTGCAGACATTGCACCTGCTGCCTGCACATTTGTGAAAACCGGTATTCGACAACCATGATCTGGAAGTCGAGGGCTGTTTAAGGAGACTGCGAGAGGGGGAATTGGCCAAACTGAAACCTTTCCTAGCAACGTGCCTACAGCCTGCGCTGGTGATCTGTTGCAAAATGTCATCTTGATTCTCCACCAGTAAATATCTTTTAATGATGGATTTAATCTGGTTGTAATTATTGTAACCTCTATCACGTAACCGCCTATCAAGAATTTTGCTCTCCCGAAAAAATGCATCTTTATCCAAACACAGCTGTCTGGCTCTATTAAATTGCCCATAAGGGATTGCTTTTATTGTTTGGAGAGGATGGGAAGAAGACGATAGGAGTAAGGAATTGCCCAAATTTTCTTTTCTATATAAAGTGGTATGAACTCGGTGTGTGATAGGGTTGCCTGTCAAAAAAATATCTAAAAAGGAGATTTTGACACTCAAATTACTAATGGTAAAAGAAAGATATAAATCATTAGAATTCAAATATGCAAGAAATTTGATCAAATCCGATGAAGTAGCCCGACATACAAACAGTAAGTTGTCCATGTATCTACCAAACCAAAAAATATCATTGCAAAAATAATTGAAATCAATAAAAAGATGTTGTTTCTCCCACCAAGCCATATAGAGAATGGCAATGGAAGGGGAAAATTTCTAGCCCATCGAGGCACCAAGAATCTGCAAAAAGAATCTAGAATTGAACATAAAAAAATTGTGGTTGAATAGATACGTGAGCGATTTGATGATAAATCATTTTAGGTTGATAGAATTATCACTGTAATTGTCCACATGATGAGAAATCGTCCGAATGACTAAATGATGGGGGAAAGAAGAGTATAAATTGACAACATCACATGTGAAAAAACTATAATCTTTTTCTCAATGGAAATTTTCTAAAGCCTGCAATATGTACAATGTATCTTTTAGATACCCTGGATTCTGGAAATGAGTGGGGGTGAAGATGTTCATTAACCATTGTATTTAAGTTTTCATAGAGGGACCCAATGCTGGAAATAATTGGGCGAAGGTGGGGGTGGGAATATACTATTACGAGTTTTTGGAAGGCCATGGAAGACAGGAATGATTGGGGTGTACAGGCAAAAGCCATTTCCCAATTTTTGTATTAAAGACACCTAATCTCAAGCCCTTTTCAAGAATACCAGATACTTTGAGTTTACATGGCAAGGTAGGACCGGCACTAAGGGATGAATTTTGTACCTAGTAAAAAGTTTGATTAATTTCAGACTATCAAAGACGTTAATAAATTTACTAGATTGCTTACAGTAAAAAGACATTTTTTTCTTTATGACACTTGTCAGGATAAACCACAAGACAAGTGTTCTTTCATCCCTGAAAATACAGCATCTCTTTCATTCAAAGAACTAAGTGCGATTGCAGCTCTGTCTTCTCTACAGGATCCCAAGCACAATCCTCATGCCAGTCAGGATAAAGACGTTAGGGTTGTTCCTCAAAACTCCTCATATAATCCCTTGCAATCAAGAGTTCCATCTCTTGACTTGTTCCAATCTTTGGTGAAAAAGGATTAAAGACTAGTGGATGCTCAAAAGAATCAACCTGATTTTCAAAATAATTTAACTACAAATCAACACAGGGTCATTAAGGAGTTACAAAATAATTCCAATATTGTTAAAAGACAATCAAATAAAGGTGGTTGCACTGTTGTCCTAGATACTACTTTGTATATTGATTTAGTGCATGTTATTTTAAATGATCAATCCACCTATACAACCCTTAGTGCCGATTCTACCTTGCCATGTAAACTCAAGGTATCTGGTATTCTTGAAGAGGGCATGCAATTAGGTGTCCTTAATACAAAAATTGGGAAATGACTTTTGCCTGATCATCCCATCATTCCCATCTTCCATGGTCTTCCAAAAACTCATAACAGTATATTCCCACTCACCCTTTCACCAATTATTTCCAGCATTGGGTCCCTCAATGAAAACTTAAGTGCATGGGTTAACGGACATCTTCACCTACTCATTTCCAAAATTCCAGGGTATCTAAAAGATACATCCTCCGTATTGCAGGTTTTTGAAAATTTCTATTGGGAAAAAGATTATAGTTTTTTCACATGTGATGTTATCAATTTATACTCTCCTATCTCCCATCATTTAGCCATTCGGGCGATTTCTCATCATTTGGACCATTACCGTGATTATTCTGTCACCCAAAACAATTTATCATCAAATTGTCACGTATCTACTTAACCACAATTTTTTTTATATTCAATTCTAGATTCTTTTTGCAGATTCTTGGTGCCCCGGTGGGCTCAACATTTCCCCGTTCCCTTGCCATTCTGTATATGGCTTGGAGGGAGGAACAAAATCTTTTTACTGATTTCAAGCCTTTTTGCAATGACATTTTTGCAATGCCATGCATATTTAAATTCTAATGATTTAAATCTTTATTTTACCATTAGTAATTTGAAGGTCAAATTATCCTTTTAAGATATTTTTTTGACAGGCAACCCTAACACACACTGATTTCATACCACTTTATATAGAAAAGAAAATTTGGGCAATTCCTTACTCCTATCATCCTCTTCCCATCCTCACCACCAGTAAAAGCAATCCCTTATGGGAAATTTAATAGAGCCAGACGGTTATATTCTGGTAAAGATGTGTTTTTTGGGAGAGCAAAATTATCAGTAGGCGGTTACGTGATAGGGGTTTCAATAATTACATTAGACATGTGTTTAACCCCATAAAGACTGCCTATACGCCTTTTAATGGCACCAATAAAGAGGGTACTTAAACCACAGCGCCGCTTTTTAACGGCGCTGTGGAAAAAATGTATATTGCCCCCCAGAGTCTGAATTTCTCCGGGGTCTTGGCTACCGTGGGTGGCTGAGACCCCAGAGAACATGATTCAGGTCAGTTTTTACCAACCCCAGTGTTGCCATCGCCTTTATTAACGGTATAACAGGAACTGCAAAAAAAAGTCAGATTTTCTATTTACTTTCTCTCTCCTCTGATGTGATCGCACATCGGAGGATAGAGGAAAAAGAAATAGGGTCCCCCAATCCCCCCAATACCTCCTTTGTCCCTGGACCCTTCAGCACCCACCAGTGAAGTCCCCCGGGCCGCCGGGGTCTTCTTCCAGAGAAAAATGGCAGGCGCATGTGCAGTGCACCTGCCAAGATCTTCCGGACAGCACCCTGCAACAATAGGAAAATGTTCCTATTGGTTCATTTTGATCACTGTGATAGACACTATCACAGTAATAAAAAAAAGTAAATAAAACCCCACTTTTTCACCCCCGTAGATAGGGAAAAATAATGAAATAAAAAAATGTATTTCCATTTTTCCATTAGGGTTAGAGTTGGGCTAAAGTGAGCTGGGCTAAAATTAGGGTTTGAGCTGGTCTAAAGTTAGGGCTAGGTTTAGGGCTAGGGTTAAGGTTTGGGCTAGAGTTAGGGCTGAGGTTAGGGCTAGGGCTAGGGTTAGGATTAAGTTTAGGGTTGTTAGGGTTAGGTTTGTGTTTAGAGTTATGGTTAGGGTTGGGATTAGAGATAAGAGTGTGTTGGGGTTAGGTTTGTGGTTAGGATTATGTTTGTGATTCGGGTTAGGAGTGTGTTATGGTTAGGGTTGGGATTAAAGTTAGGGGTGTGTTGTGGTTAGGGTTGTGGCTAGGGTTGTGGTTATGGTTGGGATTAGGGTTAGGGGTGTGTTGGGGGTGGGATGTGGTTAGGGTTCCCATTAGGGTTAGAGGTGTGTTGGGGTTAGGGTTGGAGTTAGAATTGGGTTTTTCCACTGTTTAGGTACATCAGGGGGTCTCCACTCATGAAATGACGCCACCATTGATTCCAGCCAATTTTGCATTCAAGTAGTCAAATGGTGCTCCCTCCCTTCTGAGCCCTGCTATGCACGTAAACAGTGGCTTTCTCCCCATATGGGGTGTTGGCATACTCAGGAAAAATTGCAAAACAAATTTTGTGGTCTATTTTCACCCAATACCCTTGTGAAAAAAAGTAGTTCCAAAGTAAATTTTTTGTGAAAAAAAGTGAAATGTTCAATTTTTCTTCTTTCGTTTTCGTCAAGCACCTGAAGGGTTAATAAACTTTTTGAATGTGGTTTTGCACACCTTGAGGGGTGAAGTTTTTAGAATGATGTCACTTTTGGGTATTTTCCATTATATTAACCCCCAAAGTCACTTCAAATGTGAGATGGTCCCTAAAAAAATGGTTTTGTATATTTTGATGGAAAAATTAGAATTCGCTGGTCAACTTTTAACCCTTATAAATTCCTAACAAAAACGTTTTGTTTCCAAAATTGTGCTGATGTAAAGTAGACATGTCGGAAATATTATTTAAGTATTTTGTGTGACACCACTCTCAGACTGAAGCGCATAAAAATTCAAAGTTTGAAAATTTCTAAATTTTCAAAATTTCGCCATATTTCTGTTTGTTTCTTAAATAAACGCAAGTCATATAGAAGAAATTTTACCTCTAACATGAAGTACAATATGTCTTAAAAAACAATTTCAGAATCAGTGGGATCCGTTGAAGCACACAGTTTGACAGTGGTCAGAATTCCAAAAATTGGCTAGGTCATTAAGCAGCAAATTGGCTCTGTCACTAAGGGATTAAAAAAGTTTCAAATAAACCAAGACTGTTGCTTCCACAAAATGTTCTTTCTCTTATTGACCAAATTTCTACCGTGACTTTTTCAACTCCACACAGTCCGCAATATAACCATATTAAATTCATCATTAAAAGGTATTTACCAGTGGTGAATCAAGCTGACATTTTTTGCGACAGATCACCGATGCAGGCTGTAGGTATGTTGCTGGGAAGGGTTTCAGTTTGGTCAATTCCCTTTCTCCCAGTCTCCTTAAACAGCCCTCTACTTCCAGATCATGGTTGTCGATTACCGGTTTTCACAAATGTGCAGGCAGCAGGTGCAATGTCTGCACATACACCTTGGATAAGACCAAGGCAGTCCAGTCTTTTCATGGTACTTCTTATCGTATCACATCATTTATTAATAGTGATACACACTATGTCGTATATTGCATCTGGTGCCTGTCATGTAAAAGTCAATACATTGGCTGCACCATCCGCAAATTTAAAAAAAGAATAGTGGAACATTTATCTAACATTTATAACAAAAATGCAGCCTATTTTGGTGCTTCCAAACATTTTGTGAATATTCACAAAGAAGACGTTTCTCATTTTGCTTTTTATGGATTTGAGAAAATACGTAATCCCATTCGAGGAGGAAATAGAGATAAATTGTTAACCACACTAGAAGCCTTTTGAATTTTAAAACTTGCTACAAAATATCCCAAAGGCATGAACTGAAGAAATTATTTATTTTATATTTATTGACATCTCTTGTGTTTTTCACTTTGTAACACCTTGTTCATATTTAAAGCAATTGTTCACATGCTTTTGATTGGTTCCTTTTTTCCTATTTAAGATCTTGTCATTTTGTTGGCTATATATATGACTAAAGGCGCATTTAAAGAGCAAGACACGCGTCAGGTGTTTCTCATGTTTTAGCCAGAGTTTGACACGCCAAAATAAAGTTTTGTTATTTTACTACAGGGTTTGGAGTGCCAGATCAATTCCCTTTTTCTTCTTTCTGTTACGGCTGTGCTCACCAGCGGGACTTGCACCCACCTGTTTTTCTAGTTGGACTCATTTGGTTGGATGTTTGGATCACGTCAACAGCTCCCAGACCTCTATCTCCTATATACAACTATGAGCTGATATTAGCAGCCTGGGAAGCTGAGTATTACCTCCATCCTAGGCTATAAACATCTGTCCCCAGCTGTCCGCTTTCCCTCTGCTGGATAATAAAATGTTGGGGAATACTACATTTTTTTCAGAAAATAATTTAGTATGTAAAAAATAAATGTACAGTAAGCTACACAAGCACTGTACTAATTAAATATGACTGATATCTTGATATCTATTCTATGTGTATATATCCATTCTATCCTGTTGGGTTACGCTGTGATTTTACTGTACACGGCAGATGAATGCATGGCTTTTAAAAGGACAAGGGGGATCCCACGCCTTTCTTTCTGGAAAGAATTTATTTACTAATAAACAAACATGTACAATAAACTATACACAAAGCACTAAAGCAATTATTATATATCTCACTCACATATATATATATATATATTTATATATATACTAGATGGTGGCCCGATTCTAACGCATCGGGTATTCTAGAATATGCATGTCCACGTAGTATATTGCCCAGCGACGTAGTATATTGCCCAGTGAGGTAGTATATTGCCCAGCCACGTAGTATATTGCCCAGTCACGTAGTATATTGCCCAGCCACATAGTATATTGCCCAGTCACGTAGTATATTGCCCAGCGACGTAGTATTTTGCCCAGCGACGTAGTATATTGCCCAGCCACGTAGTATATTGCCCAGTCACGTAGTATATTGCCCAGCTACGTAGTATATTGCCCAGCGACATAGTATATTGCCCAGCCACGTAGTATATTGGCCAGTCACGTAGTATATTGCCCAGCCACGTAGTATATTGCCCAGTCACGTAGTATATTGCCCAGCCATGTAGTATATTGCCCAGCCACATAGTATATTTCCCAGTCACGTATTGCCCAGCCACATAGTATATAGCAGAGCCACGTAGTACGGTATATTGCCCAGTCACGTAATATATTGCCCAGCGACATAGTATATAGCAGAGCCACGTAGTATATTGCCCAGTCACGTAGTATATTGCCCAGCGACGTAGTATATTGCACAGCCATGTAGTATATTGCCCAGCGATGTAGTATATTGCCCAGCGACGTAGTATATTGCCCAGCCACGTAGTATATTGCCCAGTCACGTAGTATATTGCCCAGCCACGTAGTATATTGCCCAGCCACGTAGTATATTGGCCAGACACGTAGTATATTGCCCAGCGACGTAGTATATTGCCCAGCCACGTAGTATATTGCCCAGTCACGTAGTATATTGCCCAGTCACGTAGTATATTGCCCAGCTACGTAGTATATTGCCCAGTCACGTATTGCCCAGCCACATAGTATATAGCAGAGCCACGTAGTACGGTATATTGCCCATTCACGTAGTATATTGCCCAGCGACATAGTATATAGCAGAGCCACGTAGTATATTGCCCAGCCACGTAGTATATTGCCCAGCCACATAGTATATAGCAGAGCCACGTAGTATATTGCCCAGCCACATAGTATATTGCCCAGCGACGGAGTATATTGTCCAGCCACATAGTATATTGCCCAGTCACGTAGTATATAGCAGAGCCACGTAGTATATTGCCCAGTCACGTAGTATATTGCCCAGCCACATAGTATATAGCAAAGGCACGAAGTATATTGCCCAGCCACGTAGTATATTGTCCAGCCACATAGTATATTGCCCAGTCACGTAGTATATAGCAGAGCCACGTAGTATATTGCCCAGTCACGTAGTATATTGCCCAGCCAGGTAGTATATTGTCCAGCCACATAGTATATTGCCCAGTCACGTAGTATATTGCCCAGCACAGAGCCACGTAGTATAGAGACTTAAAAAAAATAAACATATACTCACCTTCCGAAGGGCCGTTGAAGTCCTGCTATACTTACCATCCGCCGCCTTTCCCGCTCCTCGCCACGCTCCCGGGATCGCTCCATTGCAAGCGGCAGCTTCCGGTCCCAGGGCTGGTGTGAGCAGGACCTATGATGACGTCGCGGTCACATGACCGTGATGTCACAGCAGGTCCTTGTCGCACACCAGCCCTGGGATGGGACCGGAAGCTGCCGCTTGCAATGGATCGGTCTCGGGAGCGTGGCGAGGAGCGGGAAAGGCGGCGGAGGGTGAGTATAGCAGGTGTTTTGTTTTTTTTTATTATTTTTAACAAGACATATTTTTACTATTGATGCCGCATAGGCAGCATCAATAGTAAAAGGTTGGGGACACATAGTGTTAATAGCAGCGGTAACGGAGTGCGTTACACCGCAGGCCGTTACCGCTGCCATTAACCCTGTGTGAGGCTGGTTTCACACTTGCATTTTAAAACGCAGCGTTTTTAACGCAAATGCATTTGATGCAAAAACGCGTTTAAACGCGTTTAAACGCATGCGTTTTTAAACGCATGCGTTTTTTGCGTTTAAACGCGTTTATGCGCGTTTCTCCCTGCGTTTGCGTTTTTGAAACGCATAATGAGAAGTGTGTGACAGCTGCCAATCATCAAAATCAACTTGAAAACCCACTATAAACATAAATACTTAGGGTTAGGGTTAGGATCCCTAGTAACCCTAGGGATCCTAACCCTAACCCTAACACAAACTCTAACCCTAACCCTAACACAAACCCTAACCCTAACCCTAACCCTAGGGATCCTAACCCCAACCCTAACACAAACCCTAACCCTAACCCTAACCCTAGGGATCCTAACCCTAACCATAACACAAACCCTAACCCTAACACAAACTCTAACCCTAACCCAAACTCTAACCCAAACTGTAAAACAAACTCTAACCCAAACTCTAACCCAAACTCTAACACAAACTCTAACACAAACTCTAGCACAAACCCTAACACAAACCCTAACCCTAACCCTAGCACAAACCCTAACCCTAATCCTAGAGATCCTAACCCTATCCCTAACACAAACCGTAACCCTAACCCTAGGGATCCTAACCCTAACCCTAACACAAACCCTAACCCTAACCCTAGGGATCATAACCCTAACGCAAACCCTAACCCTAACCCTAGGGATCCTAACCCTAACCCTAACACAAATTCTAACCCTAACCCTAACACAAACCCTAACCCTAGGGATCCTAACCCTAACCCTAACCCTAACACAAACTCTAACCCTAACCCTAACCCTAACACAAACCCTAACCCTAACCCTAACACAAACCCTAACCCTAACCCTAAGGATCCTAACCCTAACACAAACCCTAACCCTAACCCTAACACAAACCCTAACCCTAACCCTAACCCTAACTCAAACCCTAACCCTAACCCTAACCCTAGGGATCCTAACCCTAACCCTAACACAAACGCTAACCCTAACCCTTACCCTAACACAAACCCTAACCCTAGGGATCCTAACCCTAACACAAACCCTAACCCTAACCCTAACACAAACCCTAACCCTAACCCTAACACAAACCCTAACCCTAACCCTAACCCTAGGGATCCTAACCCTAATCCTAACCCTAACACAAACCCTAACCCTAACACAAATCCTAACCCTAGGGATCCTAACCCTAACACATACCCTAACCCTAACCCTAACCCTAACACAAACCCTAACCCTAACCCTAACCCTAGGGATCCTAACTAGGGCTAGGGTTAGGGCTAGGGTTAGGGTTAGGATCCCTAGGGTTAGGGTTAGGGTTAGAGTTTGTGTTAGAGTTTGTGTTTTAGGGTTAGGGTTAGGGTTTGTGTTAGGGTTAGGGTTAGGATCCCTAGGGTTAGGGTTAAGGCTAGGGTTAGGGCTAGGGTTAGGGTTGGGGTTTGTGTTAGGGTTAGGGTTAGGATCCCTAGGGTTAGGGTTAGGGCTAGGGTTAGGGTTTGTGTTAGGGTTAGGGTTAGGATCCCTAGGGTTAGGGTTAGGGCTAGGGTTAGGGTTAGGGTTAGGGTTTGTGTTAGGGTTAGGGTTAGGATCCCTAGGGTTAGGGTTAGGGTTTGTGTTACAGTTTGTGTTACAGTTTGTGTTACAGTTTGTGTTTTAGGGTTAGGGTTTGTGTTAGGGTTAGGGTTAGGATCCCTAGGGTTAGGGTTAGGACTAGGGTTAGGGCTAGGGTTAGGGTTAGGATCCCTAGGGTTAGGGTTAGAGTTTGTGTTAGAGTTTGTGTTAGAGTTTGTGTTACAGTTTGTGTTACAGTTTGTGTTACAGTTTGTGTTTTAGGGTTAGGGTTAGGGTTAGGGTTTGTGTTAGGGTTAGGGTTAGGATCCCTAGGGTTATGGTTAGGGCTAGGGTTAGGGTTTGTGTTAGGGTTAGGGTTAGGATCCCTAGGGTTAGGGTTAGGGCTAGGGTTAGGGCTAGGGTTAGGGTTAGGGTTTGTGTTAGGGTTAGGGTTAGGATCCCTAGGGTTAGGGCTAGGGTTAGGGTTAGGGCTAGGATTAGGGTTAGGGCTAGGGTTAGGGTTAGGGCTAGGGTTAGGGTTAGGGTTTGTGTTAGGGTTAGGGTTAGGATCCCTAGGGTTAGGGTTAGGGTTTGTGTTAGGGTTAGGGTTAGGATCCCTAGAGTTAAGGTTAGAGTTTGTGTTAGAGTTTGTGTTAGAGTTTGTGTTAGAGTTTGTGTTACAGTTTGTGTTACAGTTTGTGTTTTAGGGTTAGGGTTAGGGTTTGTGTTAGGGTTAGGGTTAGGATCCTTAGGGTTAGGGTTAGGGCTAGGGTTAGGGTTAGGATCCCTAGGGTTAGGGTTAGGGTTAGAGTTTGTGTTACAGTTTGTGTTACAGTTTGTGTTAGAGTTTGTGTTACAGTTTGTGTTACAGTTTGGGTTACAGTTTGGGTTAGAGTTTGTGTTTTAGGGTTAGGGTTAGGGTTGGGGATGGCTTATAAGTGTGTATTCTTGTGTTTTTCTATAAAAACGCATGCAAACGCATATGCTTAAAAACGCATGCATTTAGGCTACGTTCACATTAGCGTCGCGTCGCTGTTGCGTCGGCGACGCAGCGGCGACGCAGCGGCGACGCGCCCCTATGTTTAACATAGGGGACGCGTGTGTCTTTTTGCACTCGTTTTCCGACACGTGCGTCGTTTTAGACGCTAGCGTCGGACGCAAGAAAACGCTACAAGTTGCATTTTTCTTGCGTCCGATTTCGGCAAAATACGACGCACGCGTCGCAAAACGCAACAGCGACGCGACGCTAATGTGAACGTAGCCTTACATAGACATCAATAGGTTTTTTTACTGCGAAAAAACGCATGCGTTTTTTTTGCGGCAAAAAAATATGCCGCTAAACGCCGCTAAATTTACTACATGTTGCATTTCTGCAACAAAACGCATGCAGAGAAAAAACGCATGCGTTGCAAGAACGCGTTAAAACGCATGCAAAAAAACGCATGCGTTTTTAATGTTAAGTATAGGAAAAAAAACGCATGCGTTTTTTTGCGTTTTTTACCGCAAAAACGCAAAAAAAACCCACAAATGTGAAACCACCCTTAGTGGTGAGTGGAGGGGATTACGGAGCGGGCGCCAGGCAGTGAGTGCAGGGGAGTAGGGGAGGGACTAATCGGACTGTGGCCGTCGCTGATTGGTCGTGGCAGCCATGACAGGCAGCTGCCGAGACCAATCAGCGAATGAATAACCGTGACAGAAGGATAGACAGACGGAAGTGACCCTTAGACAATTATATAGTAGATATATATATATATTTATATCTATCTAATCTCTCACTCTATCTATAGATACAGCTCTGGCAAAAAATTAAGAGACCACTGCACAGTTTTATAAAAATCAACTCAGCAAGGCTGGGCAGGTTAATCTTTGTGAAGGACGTACAAATCAAGCCACATAAAAGGTAACCCTGGAAAAACAGTTGATTCCCTCTGCTCAGGCAATGTTACCCAACTAGAGAGAGTACAAAGGAGGGCAACAAAATTAATAAAGGGGATGGGAGAACTACAATACCCAGATAGATTAGCGAAATTAGGATTATTTAGTCTAGAAAAAAGACGACTGAGGGGCGATCTAATAACCATGTATAAGTATATAAGGGGACAATACAAATATCTCGCTGAGGATCTGTTTATACCAAGGAAGGTGACGGGCACAAGGGGGCATTCTTTGCGTCTGGAGGAGAGAAGGTTTTTCCACCAACACAGAAGAGGATTCTTTACTGTTAGGGCAGTGAGAATCTGGAATTGCTTGCCTGAGGAGGTGGTGATGGCGAACTCAGTCGAGGGGTTCAAGAGAGGCCTGGATGTCTTCCTGGAGCAGAACAATATTGTATCATACAATTATTAGGTTCTGTAGAAGGACGTAGAGCTGGGTATTTATTATGATGGAATATAGGCTGAACTGGATGGACAAATGTCTTTTTTCGGCCTTACTAACTATGTTACTATGTTACTATGTAACTCTGAGGACTGTTTTTTCCAGCAGGACAATGCGCCATGCCATACAGCTAGGTCAATAAAGGTATGGATGCAGGACCACCACATCAAATCCCTGACATGGGCAGCCCAGTCTCCAGACCTGAACCCCATTGACAACCTCTGGAATGTAATCAAGAGGAAAATGGAAAATCACAAGCCATCAAACAAAGAAAAACTGCTTACATTTCTTTTATTAGGAGAGGCATAAGGTCACCCAAAAGCAGTGTGAAAGACTGGTGGAGTGCATGCCAAGACGCATGAAAGCTGTGATTAAAAATCATGGTAATTCCACAAATTATTGATTTCTGAACTCTTCCTGAGTTAAAACATTAGTATTGTTGTTTCTAAATGATTATGAACTTGTTTTTTTCTATTATTTGAGGTCTGCAAGCAATGCAATTTTTTGTTAGTTTGACCATTTCTCATTTTCAGAAAATAAATACAAAATTTATTGCTTGGAACTTCGGAGACATGTTGTCAGTAGTTTAGAGAATAAAAGAACAATTTACATTTTACTAAAAAAACCTATAAAGAGAAAAAACAGACAAACTGAAAATTTTGCAGTGGTCTCTTAATTTTTGCCAGAGCTGTATGTATTGTGACAAAGTCACTGGCAAGGTGGTGGAGGGGAGATATGTTTAACTGAGGCAAATGGCTTCAGTGATTTCAAAACCACAAGTTTTTCTCCAGCACATTAAGTGTTGCGAAGAGTTAATTAACCATTTTGTTGAAGGGATGGGTTTTTGTGGACAACCATATAGCTAGTGGAATGTTGTCCACCTTATCTCCCCACAGGGTGTGGTCTAGAGCTTAAATATTTTACCTCCAGAAGCAATCAATGTTCAGTAGGGCTGGAGAGAGGAACTCCAGTGTTTTATTTCCAGAGGAGGAAAAACTGAACCTGTAGATGCTAAGTTCTCCAGAGCGAGCAGATTCCCACAGATATATGGCATGTGATATATCATTTTGCTTAGCTGTTTCCTGAAGGGCTGTGTTTATTGTCACTTCGTTTTGGTTTATGCTGCCTGTATAATAAACCAACAGAAGATTTAAAGAGACAGTGTACTTGTGTCTACCTCAGTGTGCAGCCGAGTGAGCTGATCTACCACAAAATAAATTAATATAGCTTGAAGAATATTTCCTTGGAAAACTATATGTATATTACATATATAATTACTCTATGTAAAAGCTCATGTTAAAATCACATTGCAATCGAATCACATTCGGATGTAAGTCGGATCCTAGGTATTAAAAATCAGATTGTGCGCGCATGAAAATTTTTTTGACACTTGCATGACACTCATTCAACTTTTCTGGAACAAAATTGGACAATTTTTTTTCACGGTGATGGGTATGAGCCCTTAAACTAAGAATCTCAGTTTTGTAAATTTTTGTCTAGCAGCTTTAGATCAATGAATGATTTTGAATGTGTGGTCCATGTCTTTTTTTTCTACAATTCTAGCACTATTACTATCTTTAGCTATCATTATGAAATTACTCTTCAACATTTATACTTGACTTCTGTTACCTGACCCTTGGCTCATCTGACTGGCATGCTTGTAAGAGGGTGAACTGTAGTCCCACTGAGAGGGCACTAGGACCCTGTGGTTTTTGCCTGCTGCAGCAAAGGACAGACACTGCCAGGCCCCCGGAGACTATGTGTGCTGGTGGGTGGGGTCTGGTGTCGGTTGTGTAAAGTGTGAGATAAGGAAGTGGGAGCAGAGAAGAAAAGGCGGGAAGGCAGAAGGAAGCAGCAGTGTTATAGAAAGAGACTGTGTGAATTTGCTGCCAGTGTGTTGGAGACAAGCTTCGAGAAGAATCAACTATGTGAGAGACTTGTTTTTGTTGCTAACGTTTTTCTGGGAACAGTTAACCTTTTATTTTGGAAGACTGAGACTTTACTGAAAGCCCAGTACGTACTTGAGAGTCTGTGGAGTCCCTGTGCATTGAGTTGAGAAACAAGTTTGGACAGACTGCTGATATATAAAGACGGACAGATTGTTGTGAGAACATTTCTAGGAACTACAGGAGAAGAGACAACTTCTTTAGTCCACTAAACTAAGTCCCCGGCGTTTGGGCTCGGCATCGGCCGACAAGACGGAGAAGCATGCTGTAATTTATTGGCGCTGAAGACTTGGACTGGCTGCAGCCTGTGTGGAATCCTGCCTGAGAGAAGCCTCATCTTAGGTTACGGTACCATAGTCATAGATACCCGGGTATCCCTTTGCAGAGTGTTTAATCGTTACTTTAGAGGTGTATCGCATATTAGATGTGTGTAAGTTATACTCAGTGTGTCATTCCAGGGGCTCCTCTTGATAACACTACATTCAATTTACGCTTGTTCTTGTATTGAGTTGTTCTGTGAGGTAAATTGCCAAGATCTTCCGGACAGCACCCTGCAACAATAGGAAAATGTTCCTATTGGTTCATTTTGATCACTGTGATAGACACTATCACAGTAATAAAAAAAAGTAAATAAAACCCCACTTTTTCACCCCCGTAGATAGGGAAAAATAATGAAATAAAAAAATGTATTTCCATTTTTCCATTAGGGTTAGAGTTGGGCTAAAGTGAGCTGGGCTAAAATTAGGGTTTGAGCTGGTCTAAAGTTAGGGCTAGGTTTAGGGCTAGGGTTAAGGTTTGGGCTAGAGTTAGGGCTGAGGTTAGGGCTAGGGCTAGGGTTAGGATTAAGTTTAGGGTTGTTAGGGTTAGGTTTGTGTTTAGAGTTATGGTTAGGGTTGGGATTAGAGATAAGAGTGTGTTGGGGTTAGGTTTGTGGTTAGGATTATGTTTGTGATTCGGGTTAGGAGTGTGTTATGGTTAGGGTTGGGATTAAAGTTAGGGGTGTGTTGTGGTTAGGGTTGTGGCTAGGGTTGTGGTTATGGTTGGGATTAGGGTTAGGGGTGTGTTGGGGGTGGGATGTGGTTAGGGTTCCCATTAGGGTTAGAGGTGTGTTGGGGTTAGGGTTGGAGTTAGAATTGGGTTTTTCCACTGTTTAGGTACATCAGGGGGTCTCCACTCATGAAATGACGCCACCATTGATTCCAGCCAATTTTGCATTCAAGTAGTCAAATGGTGCTCCCTCCCTTCTGAGCCCTGCTATGCACGTAAACAGTGGCTTTCTCCCCATATGGGGTGTTGGCATACTCAGGAAAAATTGCAAAACAAATTTTGTGGTCTATTTTCACCCAATACCCTTGTGAAAAAAAGTAGTTCCAAAGTAAATTTTTTGTGAAAAAAAGTGAAATGTTCAATTTTTCTTCTTTCGTTTTCGTCAAGCACCTGAAGGGTTAATAAACTTTTTGAATGTGGTTTTGCACACCTTGAGGGGTGAAGTTTTTAGAATGATGTCACTTTTGGGTATTTTCCATTATATTAACCCCCAAAGTCACTTCAAATGTGAGATGGTCCCTAAAAAAATGGTTTTGTATATTTTGATGGAAAAATTAGAATTCGCTGGTCAACTTTTAACCCTTATAAATTCCTAACAAAAACGTTTTGTTTCCAAAATTGTGCTGATGTAAAGTAGACATGTCGGAAATATTATTTAAGTATTTTGTGTGACACCACTCTCAGACTGAAGCGCATAAAAATTCAAAGTTTGAAAATTTCTAAATTTTCAAAATTTCGCCATATTTCTGTTTGTTTCTTAAATAAACGCAAGTCATATAGAAGAAATTTTACCTCTAACATGAAGTACAATATGTCTTAAAAAACAATTTCAGAATCAGTGGGATCCGTTGAAGCACACAGTTTGACAGTGGTCAGAATTCCAAAAATTGGCTAGGTCATTAAGCAGCAAATTGGCTCTGTCACTAAGGGATTAAAAAAGTTTCAAATAAACCAAGACTGTTGCTTCCACAAAATGTTCTTTCTCTTATTGACCAAATTTCTACCGTGACTTTTTCAACTCCACACAGTCCGCAATATAACCATATTAAATTCATCATTAAAAGGTATTTACCAGTGGTGAATCAAGCTGACATTTTTTGCGACAGATCACCGATGCAGGCTGTAGGTATGTTGCTGGGAAGGGTTTCAGTTTGGTCAATTCCCTTTCTCCCAGTCTCCTTAAACAGCCCTCTACTTCCAGATCATGGTTGTCGATTACCGGTTTTCACAAATGTGCAGGCAGCAGGTGCAATGTCTGCACATACACCTTGGATAAGACCAAGGCAGTCCAGTCTTTTCATGGTACTTCTTATCGTATCACATCATTTATTAATAGTGATACACACTATGTCGTATATTGCATCTGGTGCCTGTCATGTAAAAGTCAATACATTGGCTGCACCATCCGCAAATTTAAAAAAAGAATAGTGGAACATTTATCTAACATTTATAACAAAAATGCAGCCTATTTTGGTGCTTCCAAACATTTTGTGAATATTCACAAAGAAGACGTTTCTCATTTTGCTTTTTATGGATTTGAGAAAATACGTAATCCCATTCGAGGAGGAAATAGAGATAAATTGTTAACCACACTAGAAGCCTTTTGAATTTTAAAACTTGCTACAAAATATCCCAAAGGCATGAACTGAAGAAATTATTTATTTTATATTTATTGACATCTCTTGTGTTTTTCACTTTGTAACACCTTGTTCATATTTAAAGCAATTGTTCACATGCTTTTGATTGGTTCCTTTTTTCCTATTTAAGATCTTGTCATTTTGTTGGCTATATATATGACTAAAGGCGCATTTAAAGAGCAAGACACGCGTCAGGTGTTTCTCATGTTTTAGCCAGAGTTTGACACGCCAAAATAAAGTTTTGTTATTTTACTACAGGGTTTGGAGTGCCAGATCAATTCCCTTTTTCTTCTTTCTGTTACGGCTGTGCTCACCAGCGGGACTTGCACCCACCTGTTTTTCTAGTTGGACTCATTTGGTTGGATGTTTGGATCACGTCAACAGCTCCCAGACCTCTATCTCCTATATACAACTATGAGCTGATATTAGCAGCCTGGGAAGCTGAGTATTACCTCCATCCTAGGCTATAAACATCTGTCCCCAGCTGTCCGCTTTCCCTCTGCTGGATAATAAAATGTTGGGGAATACTACATTTTTTTCAGAAAATAATTTAGTATGTAAAAAATAAATGTACAGTAAGCTACACAAGCACTGTACTAATTAAATATGACTGATATCTTGATATCTATTCTATGTGTATATATCCATTCTATCCTGTTGGGTTACGCTGTGATTTTACTGTACACGGCAGATGAATGCATGGCTTTTAAAAGGACAAGGGGGATCCCACGCCTTTCTTTCTGGAAAGAATTTATTTACTAATAAACAAACATGTACAATAAACTATACACAAAGCACTAAAGCAATTATTATATATCTCACTCACATATATATATATATATATTTATATATATACTAGATGGTGGCCCGATTCTAACGCATCGGGTATTCTAGAATATGCATGTCCACGTAGTATATTGCCCAGCGACGTAGTATATTGCCCAGTGAGGTAGTATATTGCCCAGCCACGTAGTATATTGCCCAGTCACGTAGTATATTGCCCAGCCACATAGTATATTGCCCAGTCACGTAGTATATTGCCCAGCGACGTAGTATTTTGCCCAGCGACGTAGTATATTGCCCAGCCACGTAGTATATTGCCCAGTCACGTAGTATATTGCCCAGCTACGTAGTATATTGCCCAGCGACATAGTATATTGCCCAGCCACGTAGTATATTGGCCAGTCACGTAGTATATTGCCCAGCACCGTAGTATATTGCCCAGTCACGTAGTATATTGCCCAGCCATGTAGTATATTGCCCAGCCACGTAGTATATTTCCCAGTCACGTATTGCCCAGCCACATAGTATATAGCAGAGCCACGTAGTACGGTATATTGCCCAGTCACGTAATATATTGCCCAGCGACATAGTATATAGCAGAGCCACGTAGTATATTGCCCAGTCACGTAGTATATTGCCCAGCGACGTAGTATATTGCACAGCCATGTAGTATATTGCCCAGCGATGTAGTATATTGCCCAGAGACGTAGTATATTGCCCAGCCACGTAGTATATTGCCCAGTCACGTAGTATATTGCCCAGCCACGTAGTATATTGCCCAGCCACGTAGTATATTGGCCAGACACGTAGTATATTGCCCAGCGACGTAGTATATTGCCCAGCCACGTAGTATATTGCCCAGTCACGTAGTATATTGCCCAGTCACGTAGTATATTGCCCAGCTACGTAGTATATTGCCCAGTCACGTATTGCCCAGCCACATAGTATATAGCAGAGCCACGTAGTACGGTATATTGCCCATTCACGTAGTATATTGCCCAGCGACATAGTATATAGCAGAGCCACGTAGTATATTGCCCAGCCACGTAGTATATTGCCCAGCCACATAGTATATAGCAGAGCCACGTAGTATATTGCCCAGCCACATAGTATATTGCCCAGCGACGGAGTATATTGTCCAGCCACATAGTATATTGCCCAGTCACGTAGTATATAGCAGAGCCACGTAGTATATTGCCCAGTCACGTAGTATATTGCCCAGCCACATAGTATATAGCAAAGGCACGAAGTATATTGCCCAGCCACGTAGTATATTGTCCAGCCACATAGTATATTGCCCAGTCACGTAGTATATAGCAGAGCCACGTAGTATATTGCCCAGTCACGTAGTATATTGCCCAGCCAGGTAGTATATTGTCCAGCCACATAGTATATTGCCCAGTCACGTAGTATATTGCCCAGCACAGAGCCACGTAGTATAGAGACTTAAAAAAAATAAACATATACTCACCTTCCGAAGGGCCGTTGAAGTCCTGCTATACTTACCATCCGCCGCCTTTCCCGCTCCTCGCCACGCTCCCGGGATCGCTCCATTGCAAGCGGCAGCTTCCGGTCCCAGGGCTGGTGTGAGCAGGACCTATGATGACGTCGCGGTCACATGACCGTGATGTCACAGCAGGTCCTTGTCGCACACCAGCCCTGGGATGGGACCGGAAGCTGCCGCTTGCAATGGATCGGTCCCGGGAGCGTGGCGAGGAGCGGGAAAGGCGGCGGAGGGTGAGTATAGCAGGTGTTTTGTTTTTTTTTATTATTTTTAACAAGACATATTTTTACTATTGATGCCGCATAGGCAGCATCAATAGTAAAAGGTTGGGGACACATAGTGTTAATAGCAGCGGTAACGGAGTGCGTTACACCGCAGGCCGTTACCGCTGCCATTAACCCTGTGTGAGGCTGGTTTCACACTTGCATTTTAAAACGCAGCGTTTTTAACGCAAATGCATTTGATGCAAAAACGCGTTTAAACGCGTTTAAACGCATGCGTTTTTAAACGCATGCGTTTTTTGCGTTTAAACGCGTTTATGCGCGTTTCTCCCTGCGTTTGCGTTTTTGAAACGCATAATGAGAAGTGTGTGACAGCTGCCAATCATCAAAATCAACTTGAAAACCCACTATAAACATAAATACTTAGGGTTAGGGTTAGGATCCCTAGTAACCCTAGGGATCCTAACCCTAACCCTAACACAAACTCTAACCCTAACCCTAACACAAACCCTAACCCTAACCCTAACCCTAGGGATCCTAACCCCAACCCTAACACAAACCCTAACCCTAACCCTAACCCTAGGGATCCTAACCCTAACCATAACACAAACCCTAACCCTAACACAAACTCTAACCCTAACCCAAACTCTAACCCAAACTGTAAAACAAACTCTAACCCAAACTCTAACCCAAACTCTAACACAAACTCTAACACAAACTCTAGCACAAACCCTAACACAAACCCTAACCCTAACCCTAGCACAAACCCTAACCCTAACCCTAGAGATCCTAACCCTATCCCTAACACAAACCGTAACCCTAACCCTAGGGATCCTAACCCTAACCCTAACACAAACCCTAACCCTAACCCTAGGGATCATAACCCTAACGCAAACCCTAACCCTAACCCTAGGGATCCTAACCCTAACCCTAACACAAATTCTAACCCTAACCCTAACACAAACCCTAACCCTAGGGATCCTAACCCTAACCCTAACCCTAACACAAACTCTAACCCTAACCCTAACCCTAACACAAACCCTAACCCTAACCCTAACACAAACCCTAACCCTAACCCTAAGGATCCTAACCCTAACACAAACCCTAACCCTAACCCTAACACAAACCCTAACCCTAACCCTAACCCTAACTCAAACCCTAACCCTAACCCTAACCCTAGGGATCCTAACCCTAACCCTAACACAAACGCTAACCCTAACCCTTACCCTAACACAAACCCTAACCCTAGGGATCCTAACCCTAACACAAACCCTAACCCTAACCCTAACACAAACCCTAACCCTAACCCTAACACAAACCCTAACCCTAACCCTAACCCTAGGGATCCTAACCCTAATCCTAACCCTAACACAAACCCTAACCCTAACACAAATCCTAACCCTAGGGATCCTAACCCTAACACATACCCTAACCCTAACCCTAACCCTAACACAAACCCTAACCCTAACCCTAACCCTAGGGATCCTAACTAGGGCTAGGGTTAGGGCTAGGGTTAGGGTTAGGATCCCTAGGGTTAGGGTTAGGGTTAGAGTTTGTGTTAGAGTTTGTGTTAGAGTTTGTGTTTTAGGGTTAGGGTTAGGGTTTGTGTTAGGGTTAGGGTTAGGATCCCTAGGGTTAGGGTTAAGGCTAGGGTTAGGGCTAGGGTTAGGGTTGGGGTTTGTGTTAGGGTTAGGGTTAGGATCCCTAGGGTTAGGGTTAGGGCTAGGGTTAGGGTTTGTGTTAGGGTTAGGGTTAGGATCCCTAGGGTTAGGGTTAGGGCTAGGGTTAGGGTTAGGGTTAGGGTTTGTGTTAGGGTTAGGGTTAGGATCCCTAGGGTTAGGGTTAGGGTTTGTGTTACAGTTTGTGTTACAGTTTGTGTTACAGTTTGTGTTACAGTTTGTGTTTTAGGGTTAGGGTTTGTGTTAGGGTTAGGGTTAGGATCCCTAGGGTTAGGGTTAGGACTAGGGTTAGGGCTAGGGTTAGGGTTAGGATCCCTAGGGTTAGGGTTAGAGTTTGTGTTAGAGTTTGTGTTAGAGTTTGTGTTACAGTTTGTGTTACAGTTTGTGTTACAGTTTGTGTTTTAGGGTTAGGGTTAGGGTTAGGGTTTGTGTTAGGGTTAGGGTTAGGATCCCTAGGGTTATGGTTAGGGCTAGGGTTAGGGTTTGTGTTAGGGTTAGGGTTAGGATCCCTAGGGTTAGGGTTAGGGCTAGGGTTAGGGCTAGGGTTAGGGTTAGGGTTTGTGTTAGGGTTAGGGTTAGGATCCCTAGGGTTAGGGCTAGGGTTAGGGTTAGGGCTAGGATTAGGGTTAGGGCTAGGGTTAGGGTTAGGGCTAGGGTTAGGGTTAGGGTTTGTGTTAGGGTTAGGGTTAGGATCCCTAGGGTTAGGGTTAGGGTTTGTGTTAGGGTTAGGGTTAGGATCCCTAGAGTTAAGGTTAGAGTTTGTGTTAGAGTTTGTGTTAGAGTTTGTGTTAGAGTTTGTGTTACAGTTTGTGTTACAGTTTGTGTTTTAGGGTTAGGGTTAGGGTTTGTGTTAGGGTTAGGGTTAGGATCCTTAGGGTTAGGGTTAGGGCTAGGGTTAGGGTTAGGATCCCTAGGGTTAGGGTTAGGGTTAGAGTTTGTGTTACAGTTTGTGTTACAGTTTGTGTTAGAGTTTGTGTTAGAGTTTGTGTTATAGTTTGTGTTACAGTTTGTGTTACAGTTTGTGTCACAGTTTGTGTTACAGTTTGTGTTTTAGGGTTAGGGTTAGGGTTTGTGTTAGGGTTAGGATCCCTAGGGTTAGGGTTAGGGTTAGAGTTTGTGTTACAGTTTGTGTTACAGTTTGTGTTAGAGTTTGTGTTACAGTTTGTGTTACAGTTTGGGTTACAGTTTGGGTTAGAGTTTGTGTTTTAGGGTTAGGGTTAGGGTTGGGGATGGCTTATAAGTGTGTATTCTTGTGTTTTTCTATAAAAACGCATGCAAACGCATGTGCTTAAAAACGCATGCATTTAGGCTACGTTCACATTAGCGTCGCGTCGCTGTTGCGTCGGCGACGCAGCGGCGACGCAGCGGCGACGCGCCCCTATGTTTAACATAGGGGACGCGTGTGTCTTTTTGCACTCGTTTTCCGACACGTGCGTCGTTTTAGACGCTAGCGTCGGACGCAAGAAAACGCTACAAGTTGCATTTTTCTTGCGTCCGATTTCGGCAAAATACGACGCACGCGTCGCAAAACGCAACAGCGACGCGACGCTAATGTGAACGTAGCCTTACATAGACATCAATAGGTTTTTTTTACTGCGAAAAAACGCATGCGTTTTTTTTGCGGCAAAAAAATATGCCGCTAAACGCCGCTAAATTTACTACATGTTGCATTTCTGCAACAAAACGCATGCAGAGAAAAAACGCATGCGTTGCAAGAACGCGTTAAAACGCATGCAAAAAAAACGCATGCGTTTTTAATGTTAAGTATAGGAAAAAAAACGCATGCGTTTTTTTGCGTTTTTTACCGCAAAAACGCAAAAAAAACCCACAAATGTGAAACCACCCTTAGTGGTGAGTGGAGGGGATTACGGAGCGGGCGCCAGGCAGTGAGTGCAGGGGAGTAGGGGAGGGACTAATCGGACTGTGGCCGTCGCTGATTGGTCGTGGCAGCCATGACAGGCAGCTGCCGAGACCAATCAGCGAATGAATAACCGTGACAGAAGGATAGACAGACGGAAGTGACCCTTAGACAATTATATAGTAGATATATATATATATTTATATCTATCTAATCTCTCACTCTATCTATAGATACAGCTCTGGCAAAAAATTAAGAGACCACTGCACAGTTTTATAAAAATCAACTCAGCAAGGCTGGGCAGGTTAATCTTTGTGAAGGACGTACAAATCAAGCCACATAAAAGGTAACCCTGGAAAAACAGTTGATTCCCTCTGCTCAGGCAATGTTACCCAACTAGAGAGAGTACAAAGGAGGGCAACAAAATTAATAAAGGGGATGGGAGAACTACAATACCCAGATAGATTAGCGAAATTAGGATTATTTAGTCTAGAAAAAAGACGACTGAGGGGCGATCTAATAACCATGTATAAGTATATAAGGGGACAATACAAATATCTCGCTGAGGATCTGTTTATACCAAGGAAGGTGACGGGCACAAGGGGGCATTCTTTGCGTCTGGAGGAGAGAAGGTTTTTCCACCAACACAGAAGAGGATTCTTTACTGTTAGGGCAGTGAGAATCTGGAATTGCTTGCCTGAGGAGGTGGTGATGGCGAACTCAGTCGAGGGGTTCAAGAGAGGCCTGGATGTCTTCCTGGAGCAGAACAATATTGTATCATACAATTATTAGGTTCTGTAGAAGGACGTAGAGCTGGGTATTTATTATGATGGAATATAGGCTGAACTGGATGGACAAATGTCTTTTTTCGGCCTTACTAACTATGTTACTATGTTACTATGTAACTCTGAGGACTGTTTTTTCCAGCAGGACAATGCGCCATGCCATACAGCTAGGTCAATAAAGGTATGGATGCAGGACCACCACATCAAATCCCTGACATGGGCAGCCCAGTCTCCAGACCTGAACCCCATTGACAACCTCTGGAATGTAATCAAGAGGAAAATGGAAAATCACAAGCCATCAAACAAAGAAAAACTGCTTACATTTCTTTTATCAGGAGAGGCATAAGGTCACCCAAAAGCAGTGTGAAAGACTGGTGGAGTGCATGCCAAGACGCATGAAAGCTGTGATTAAAAATCATGGTAATTCCACAAATTATTGATTTCTGAACTCTTCCTGAGTTAAAACATTAGTATTGTTGTTTCTAAATGATTATGAACTTGTTTTTTTCTATTATTTGAGGTCTGCAAGCAATGCAATTTTTTGTTAGTTTGACCATTTCTCATTTTCAGAAAATAAATACAAAATTTATTGCTTGGAACTTCGGAGACATGTTGTCAGTAGTTTAGAGAATAAAAGAACAATTTACATTTTACTAAAAAAACCTATAAAGAGAAAAAACAGACAAACTGAAAATTTTGCAGTGGTCTCTTAATTTTTGCCAGAGCTGTATGTATTGTGACAAAGTCACTGGCAAGGTGGTGGAGGGGAGATATGTTTAACTGAGGCAAATGGCTTCAGTGATTTCAAAACCACAAGTTTTTCTCCAGCACATTAAGTGTTGCGAAGAGTTAATTAACCATTTTGTTGAAGGGATGGGTTTTTGTGGACAACCATATAGCTAGTGGAATGTTGTCCACCTTATCTCCCCACAGGGTGTGGTCTAGAGCTTAAATATTTTACCTCCAGAAGCAATCAATGTTCAGTAGGGCTGGAGAGAGGAACTCCAGTGTTTTATTTCCAGAGGAGGAAAAACTGAACCTGTAGATGCTAAGTTCTCCAGAGCGAGCAGATTCCCACAGATATATGGCATGTGATATATCATTTTGCTTAGCTGTTTCCTGAAGGGCTGTGTTTATTGTCACTTCGTTTTGGTTTATGCTGCCTGTATAATAAACCAACAGAAGATTTAAAGAGACAGTGTACTTGTGTCTACCTCAGTGTGCAGCCGAGTGAGCTGATCTACCACAAAATAAATTAATATAGCTTGAAGAATATTTCCTTGGAAAACTATATGTATATTACATATATAATTACTCTATGTAAAAGCTCATGTTAAAATCACATTGCAATCGAATCACATTCGGATGTAAGTCGGATCCTAGGTATTAAAAATCAGATTGTGCGCGCATGAAAATTTTTTTGACACTTGCATGACACTCATTCAACTTTTCTGGAACAAAATTGGACAATTTTTTTTCACGGTGATGGGTATGAGCCCTTAAACTAAGAATCTCAGTTTTGTAAATTTTTGTCTAGCAGCTTTAGATCAATGAATGATTTTGAATGTGTGGTCCATGTCTTTTTTTTCTACAATTCTAGCACTATTACTATCTTTAGCTATCATTATGAAATTACTCTTCAACATTTATACTTGACTTCTGTTACCTGACCCTTGGCTCATCTGACTGGCATGCTTGTAAGAGGGTGAACTGTAGTCCCACTGAGAGGGCACTAGGACCCTGTGGTTTTTGCCTGCTGCAGCAAAGGACAGACACTGCCAGGCCCCCGGAGACTATGTGTGCTGGTGGGTGGGGTCTGGTGTCGGTTGTGTAAAGTGTGAGATAAGGAAGTGGGAGCAGAGAAGAAAAGGCGGGAAGGCAGAAGGAAGCAGCAGTGTTATAGAAAGAGACTGTGTGAATTTGCTGCCAGTGTGTTGGAGACAAGCTTCGAGAAGAATCAACTATGTGAGAGACTTGTTTTTGTTGCTAACGTTTTTCTGGGAACAGTTAACCTTTTATTTTGGAAGACTGAGACTTTACTGAAAGCCCAGTACGTACTTGAGAGTCTGTGGAGTCCCTGTGCATTGAGTTGAGAAACAAGTTTGGACAGACTGCTGATATATAAAGACGGACAGATTGTTGTGAGAACATTTCTAGGAACTACAGGAGAAGAGACAACTTCTTTAGTCCACTAAACTAAGTCCCCGGCGTTTGGGCTCGGCATCGGCCGACAAGACGGAGAAGCGTGCTGTAATTTATTGGCGCTGAAGACTTGGACTGGCTGCAGCCTGTGTGGAATCCTGCCTGAGAGAAGCCTCATCTTAGGTTACGGTACCATAGTCATAGATACCCGGGTATCCCTTTGCAGAGTGTTTAATCGTTACTTTAGAGGTGTATCGCATATTAGATGTGTGTAAGTTATACTCAGTGTGTCATTCCAGGGGCTCCTCTTGATAACACTACATTCAATTTACGCTTGTTCTTGTATTGAGTTGTTCTGTGAGGTAAATTGATCTCTAGCCTGTTGGAGTATACAGTTCTCAGGAGACCTTGGAGTGGCACAGTGATTTCAGCTGCTGCTGAATTAGTGTATCTTTGGGGTGCATCTGCCTGAGTATTCCTCATATTACCTTACTTATTTTGCCTTTGAGTAAACTACTGTTGGAGATTTCTGCCTTGGTCTTGGTTTGTGACTCACTGGATCTTATTCGGACCTCTGGTCATTACATTTTTGGCGTAGTCGGCAGGATCCAGTGTTTGTCATGGACGAAGGCGAGGGTAGAAACGACCCCGCTGTATCCGCATCCTCCTCGGGGGTTGAGGTTCCCCGGGCAGCCGCGGCGACTCCGGGAGGGTATGTGCCTCTAGGAGCTTTACTTCAGCACATGCCGAAATACGATGGGCACAATATGGCGTTGCAAGATTGGGCTGAGAGGGTCCGGAGTATTCTGTGCATGTGTAATTTGACCCCCGCGTTACGCGCTGAGCTGGCATTAAATGCACTGGAGGGTGATATTAGGCGTATGGTGATGGTGCGCCCAGAATCAGAGAGGGATACGTTGGAAAAGATTTTGGAACTGTTAGAGGGGAGTTTGGGGGGCCGAGCGCGTGTGGCCCAGCTGCAGTCCCTATTCTTTAATCGTCCCCAAAGAGACTATTCATTAATGATCTGGTAGAAGGTTTACACAGTAAAATATCGATATTTGCAGATGATACAAAACTATGTAAAGCAGTTAATACAAGAGAAGATAGTATTCTGCTACAGATGGATCTGGATAAGTTGGAAACTTGGGCTGAAAGGTGGCAGATGAGGTTTAACAATGATAAATGTAAGGTTATACACATGGGAAGAGGGAATCAATATCACCATTACACACTGAACGGGAAACCACTGGGTAAATCTGACAGGGAGAAGGACTTGGGGATCCTAGTTAATGATAAACTTACCTGGAGCAGCCAGTGCCAGGCAGCAGCTGCCAAGGCAAACAGGATCATGGGGTGCATTAAAAGAGGTCTGGATACACATGATGAGAGCATTATACTGCCTCTGTACAAATCCCTAGTTAGACCGCACATGGAGTACTGTGTCCAGTTTTGGGCACCGGTGCTCAGGAAGGATATAATGGAACTAGAGAGAGTACAAAGGAGGGCAACAAAATTAATAAAGGGGATGGGAGAACTACAATACCCAGATAGATTAGCGAAATTAGGATTATTTAGTCTAGAAAAAAGACGACTGAGGGGCGATCTAATAACCATGTATAAGTATATAAGGGGACAATACAAATATCTCGCTGAGGATCTGTTTATACCAAGGAAGGTGACGGGCACAAGGGGGCATTCTTTGCGTCTGGAGGAGAGAAGGTTTTTCCACCAACATAGAAGAGGATTCTTTACTGTTAGGGCAGTGAGAATCTGGAATTGCTTGCCTGAGGAGGTGGTGATGGCGAACTCAGTCGAGGGGTTCAAGAGAGGCCTGGATGTCTTCCTGGAGCAGAACAATATTGTATCATACAATTATTAGGTTCTGTAGAAGGACGTAGATCTGGGGATTTATTATGATGGAATATAGGCTGAACTGGATGGACAAATGTCTTTTTTCGGCCTTACTAACTATGTTACTATGTTACTATGTTACTGTGAGTCACTGATGCAGTACTCTAATATCTTGCAAGAGACATTGAATGAGATGCAGCGACTAGACCCGGGGGCCATGGGGGCGTTCCGGGAGGTAGACCGCTTGCTCCGGGATCAATTCATCACTGGGTTAGTCAATAGACTTCTCCGGGACAAACTGTTGGAAATTGCCCGGGCTGCACCAGAATTATCTTTCTGGCAGATTTACCGAGCTGCAGTGGAAAGGGAAGAGAAATCTGCCCATGTGCCCGAGGGGTCAGTGAACAGTGCCCAGCTGGAGGAAGGTGGGTCATCGGGGTTAGGGGGAGAGGGGCTGGTAGGCGTGGTACAAGCTTTGCGTGCTGAAGTAAAGGAGTTGAAGCTGAAATTGTCTCAACTGACAGTTGGTCCCGCCTATACCCCTGTTGTGAATTCTGTGGCCAAGCTCCCTCCTGTGGTCGAGAGTGGTACTTCGGCTGGTTCTGTCTATGAGCTTCTTTTGGTGGATGAGAGTGGTACTGCGGCTTCTGAGTTTCCTTCCTCAGGTGATGAGGTTAAGTCGTTAGGTGCTGCTCTATTTAACTCCACCTGGTGCTTTGATCCTGGCCTCCAGTCAATGTTCTAGTATTGGTCTTGCTTCCTCCTGGATCGTTCCTGTGGCCTCTATCCTGCATAAGCTAAGTTTTGCTTGTGTTATTTTTTGCTTGCTATTTTTTCTGTCCAGCTTGCTTTATTGGTTTTTCTTGCTTGCTGGAAGCTCTGAGACGCAGAGGGAGCACCTCCGTACCGTTAGTCGGTGCGGAGGGTCTTTTTGCCCCTCTGCGTGGTTGTTTGTAGGTTTTTGTGTTGACCGCAAAGCTATCTTTCCTATCCTCGGTCTATTCAGTAAGTCGGGCCTCACTTTGCTAAATCTATTTCATCTCTGTGTTTGTATTTTCATCTTACTCACAGTCATTATATGTGGGGGGCTGCCTTTTCCTTTGGGGAATTTCTCTGAGGCAAGGTAGGCTTATTTTTCTATCTTCAGGGCTAGTTAGTTTCTCAGGCTGTGCCGAGTTGCATAGGGAGCGTTAGGCGCAATCCACGGCTACCTCTAGTGTGGTGTGTTAGGATTAGGGATTGCGGTCAGCAGAGTTTCCACGTCTCAGAGCTCGTCCTTTGTTTTTGGTAATTGTCAGGTCACTTGTGTGCTCTGAACTTCAATGTCCATTGTGGTTCTGAATTACCTGTTCATAACAGTACTGGAGGCCCAAAGTACTAATGCTTCTCAATAGAGGGAAAAGAGAAGTTCTGAGACCATTTTTTTTTCTTTGCACTGTGTTCTGTCTTTCTTTTCCCCTTTACATCAGGGTGATTCAGAACACAGGTGTGGACATGGACATTCAAGGTCTGTTCTCTTTGATGGATAATCTCGCTATAAATGTACAGAATATTCAAGATTTAGTGGTTCAGAATCCTATGTTAGAACCTAAGATTCCTATTCCTGAGTTATTTTCTGGAAATAGAGCAAAGTTTTTGAATTTTAAAAATAATTGTAAACTATTTCTGGCTTTGAAACCCCGCTCCTCTGGTGACCCAGTACAACAAGTTAAGATCATTATTTCTTTATTACGTGGCGACCCTCAAGACTGGGCATTTTCCCTTGCGCCAGGAGATCCTGCATTATGTAATATTGATGCGTTTTTTCTGGCGCTCAGATTGCTGTACGACGAACCTAATTCAGTGGATCAGGCAGAGAAAAATTTGCTGGCTCTGTGTCAGGGTCAGGATGAGATAGAGATTTATTGTCAGAAGTTTAGAAAGTGGTCCGTGCTCACTCAATGGAATGAATGTGCGCTGGCAGCTATTTTCAGAAAGGGTCTCTCTGAAGCCCTTAAGGATGTCATGGTGGGATTTCCTATGCCTGCTGGTCTGAATGAGTCTATGTCTTTGGCCATTCAGATCGGTCGACGCTTGCGCGAGCGTAAATCTGTGCACCATTTGGCGGTATTATCTGAGCATGAACCTGAGCCTATGCAGTGCGACAGGACTTTTACCAGAGCTGAAAGGCAAGAACACAGACGTCAGAATGGGCTGTGTTTCTACTGTGGTGATTCCACTCATGCTATCTCCGATTGTCCTAAGCGCACTAAGCGGTTCACTAGGTCTGCCACCATTGGTACGGTACAGTCGAAATTTCTTTTGTCCGTTACTTTGATCTGCTCTTTGTCTTCCTATTCTGTCATGGCATTTGTGGATTCAGGCGCTGCCCTGAATTTGATGGACTTGGAGTTTGCTAGGCGCTGTGGGTTTGTCTTGGAGCCCTTGCAGTGTCCTATTCCATTGAGAGGAATTGATGCTACGCCTTTGGCCAAGAATAAGCCTCAGTATTGGACCCAGCTGACCATGTGCATGGCTCCTGCGCACCAGGAGGATATTCGCTTTCTGGTGTTGCATAATCTGCATGATGTGGTCGTGTTGGGGTTGCCATGGCTACAAGTCCATAACCCAGTATTAGATTGGAAATCAATGTCTGTGTCCAGCTGGGGTTGTCAGGGGGTACATGGTGATGTTCCATCTCTGTCTATCTCATCATCCACCCCTTCTGAGGTCCCAGAGTTCTTGTCTGATTACCGGGATGTATTCGATGAGCCCATGTCCAATGCCCTACCTCCGCATAGGGATTGTGATTGTGCTATCGATTTGATTCCTGGTAGTAAGTTTCCTAAGGGTCGACTCTCTAATTATCTGTACCTGAGCACGCCGCTATGCGGAGTTACGTGAAGGAGTCTTTGGAGAAGGGTCATATTCGCCCGTCATCGTCGCCATTGGGAGCAGGGTTCTTTTTTGTGGCCAAGAAGGATGGTTCGCTGAGACCTTGTATTGATTACCGCCTTCTAAATAAAATTACGGTCAAATTTCAGTACCCCTTGCCGCTGCTGTCTGATTTGTTTGCTCGGATTAAGGGGGCTAGTTGGTTCACCAAGATAGATCTTCGTGGTGCGTATAATCTTGTGCGTATTAAACGGGGCGATGAATGGAAAACAGCATTTAATACGCCAGAAGGCCATTTTGAGTACCTGGTTATGCCATTCGGACTTTCTAATGCTCCATCAGTGTTTCAGTCCTTTATGCATGACATCTTCCGAGAGTACCTGGATAAATTCCTGGTTGTATACTTGGATGATATTTTGGTCTCCTCGGATGATTGGGAGTCTCATGTGAAGCAGGTCAGAATGGTATTCCAGGTCCTGCGTGCTAATTCTTTGTTTGTGAAGGGGTCAAAGTGTCTCTTTGGTGTTCAGAAGATTTCATTTTTGGGGTTCATTTTTTCTCCTTCTACTATCGAGATGGACCCTGTTAAAGTTCAGACCATTTATGATTGGACTCAGCCAACATCTCTGAAGAGTCTGCAGAAGTTCCTGGGCTTTGCTAATTTTTATCGTCGCTTCATCGCTAATTTTTCTAGCATTGCGTAAACCGTTGACTGATTTAACCAAGAAGGGTGCTGATGTGGTCAATTGGTCTTCTGCTGCTGTGGAAGCTTTTCAGGAGTTGAAGCGTCGTTTTTCTTCTGCCCCTGTGTTGTGCCAACCAGATGTTTCGCTTCCGTTCCAGGTCGAGGTTGATGCTTCCAAAATTGGAGCAGGGGCTGTTTTGTCACAGAGAAGTTCTGATTGCTCGGTGATGAAACCATGCGCCTTCTTTTCCAGGAAATTTTCGCCTGCTGAGCGAAATTATGATGTTGGCAATCGAGAGTTGCTAGCCATGAAGTGGGCATTCGAGGAGTGGCGTCATTGGCTTGAAGGAGCTAAGCATCGCGTGGTGGTCTTGACTGATCACAAAAACTTGACTTATCTCGAGTCTGCCAAACGGTTGAATCCTAGACAGGCTCGTTGGTCGCTGTTTTTCTCCCGTTTTGACTTTGTGGTTTCGTACCTTCCGGGCTCTAAAAATGTGAAGGCTGATGCCCTGTCTAGGAGTTTTGTGCCCGATTCTCCGGGTTTGTCTGAGCCGGCGGGTATTCTCAAAGAGGGGGTAATTTTGTCTGCCATCTCTCCTGATTTGCGGCGGGTGCTGCAAAAATTTCAGGCTAATAGACCTGACCGTTGCCCAGCGGAGAAACTGTTTGTCCCTGATAGGTGGACGAATAAAGTTTTCTCTAAGGTTCATTGTTCGGTGTTGGCTGGTCATCCTGGAATCTTTGGTACTAGAGATTTGGTGGCTAGATCCTTTTGGTGGCCGTCTCTGTCGCGGGATGTGCGTTCTTTTGTGCAGTCCTGTGGGATTTGTGCTCGGGCTAAGCCCTGCTATTCTCATGCCAGTGGGTTGCTTTTGCCCTTGCCGGTCCCGAAGAGGCCTTGGACACATATCTCTATGGATTTTATTTCGGATCTCCCCGTCTCTCAAAGAATGTCGGTCATTTGGGTGGTTTGTGATCGCATCTCTAAGATGGTCCATTTGGTGCCCTTGTCTAAATTGCCTTCCTCCTCTGATTTGGTGCCGTTGTTTTTCCAGCATGTGGTTCGTTTACATGGCATTCCAGAGAACATCGTTTCTGACAGAGGTTCCCAGTTTGTTTCGAGGTTTTGGCGAGCCTTTTGTGCTAGGATGGGCATTGACTTGTCTTTTTCCTCGGCTTTCCATCCTCAGACAAATGGCCAGACTGAACGAACCAATCAGACCTTGGAAACATATCTGAGATGTTTTGTTTCTGCTGATCAGGATGATTGGGTGTCCTTTTTGCCTTTGACTGAGTTCGCCCTTAATAATCGGGCCAGCTCGGCTACTTTGGTTTCGCCGTTTTTCTGCAATTCTGGGTTCCACCCTCGTTTCTCTTCAGGGCAGGTTGAGTCTTCGGACTGTCCTGGTGTGGATAATGTGGTGGATAGGTTGCAGCAGATTTGTACTCATGTAGTGGACAATCTGACTTTGTCCCAGGAGAAGGCTCAACGTTTCGCTAACCGCAGGCGCTGTGTGGGTCTCCGACTTCGTGTTGGGGATTTGGTTTGGTTGTCATCTCATTATATTCCTATGAAGGTTTCCTCTCCTAAATTTAAGCCTCGTTTCATTGGTCCATATAGGATTTCTGAGGTCCTTAATCCTGTGTCTTTTCGTTTGACTCTTCCAGCTTCTTTTTCCATCCATAACGTGTTCCATAGGTCATTGTTGCGGAGATACGTGGCACCTGTGGTTCCATCTATTGATCCTCCTGCTCCGGTTTTGGTTGAAGGGGAATTGGAGTATATAGTGGAGAAGATTTTGGATTCTCGTGTTTCGAGACGGAAACTCCAGTATCTGGTTAAGTGGAAAGGTTATGGTCAGGAAGATAATTCCTGGGTCTTTGCCTCTGATGTCCATGCTGCCGATCTGGTTCGTGCCTTTCATGTGGCTCATCCTGGTCGGCCTGGGGGCTCTGGTGAGGGTTCGGTGACCCCTCCTCAAGGGGGGGGGTACTGTTGTGAATTCTGTGGCCAAGCTCCCTCCTGTGGTCGAGAGTGGTACTTCGGCTGGTTCTGTCTATGAGCTTCCTTTGGTGGATGAGAGTGGTACTGCGGCTTCTGAGTTTCCTTCCTCAGGTGATGAGGTTAAGTCGTTAGGTGCTGCTCTATTTAACTCCACCTTGTGCTTTGATCCTGGCCTCCAGTCAATGTTCTAGTATTGGTCTTGCTTCCTCCTGGATCGTTCCTGTGGCCTCTATCCTGCATAAGCTAAGTTTTGCTTGTGTTATTTTTTGCTTGCTATTTTTTCTGTCCAGCTTGCTTTTTTGGTTTTTCTTGCTTGCTGGAAGCTCTGAGACGCAGAGGGAGCACCTCCGTACCGTTAGTCGGTGCGGAGGGTCTTTTTGCCCCTCTGCGTGGTTGTTTGTAGGTTTTTGTGTTGACCGCAAAGCTATCTTTCCTATCCTCGGTCTATTCAGTAAGTCGGGCCTCACTTTGCTAAATCTATTTCATCTCTGTGTTTGTATTTTCATCTTACTCACAGTCATTATATGTGGGGGGCTGCCTTTTCCTTTGGGGAATTTCTCTGAGGCAAGGTAGGCTTATTTTTCTATCTTCAGGGCTAGTTAGTTTCTCAGGCTGTGCCGAGTTGCATAGGGAGCATTAGGCGCAATCCACGGCTACCTCTAGTGTGGTGTGTTAGGATTAGGGATTGCGGTCAGCAGAGTTTCCACGTCTCAGAACTCGTCCTTTGTTTTTGGTAATTGTCAGGTCACTTGTGTGCTCTGAACTTCAATGTCCATTGTGGTTCTGAATTACCTGTTCATAACATACCCCCTCACGGTGGCCTTCTGCCCCACCCCCTGGAACGGTGACCCCACAGATGGCCAGGTCGCCCTATCAGAATGAGTCAAGCCCTCGTCCACGAGGAACAATTACCTGCTGGAAGTGTGGACACCAGGGACACATCTCTCGTTACTGCCGGACGCTTGCAGCCCCAGAAACCCCGTCACCGGCTTTAAACTTCCGGCCGCTGCCATGAGAGGGCAAGCAGCAGCGGCCCCACCCGCACAAAGCCCTCGACGGGATGAGCAAGATTTGTTTGCATGTAGTCCAGTGATGGAAGCGGAGTTTGAAGGGCGGAAGATGAGGTGCTTGGTTGACACGGGATCCGAATGTACTATAATGCCTCTAGAAGTATATGAGAGATACTTCAGTCGACTAGTGATGCCAGAGGATGGCCAAGTGATACGACTTACCGCCGCAAATGATGGTCAACTGTTAGTCAAGGGGATCGTGTGGATGCAGTTAAAAATGTTTGGTCAAGAGCTGGGGCAGAAAGGGGTATTACTGGTGGATCACCCCCCTAGAAGAGGAATGGAGGTGACGCTCGGAATGAACGTGCTGCGAGACTTGAATCACCAGATGTATGCCAGTGAAGGACCCCGATACTGGGCCCGGGCGACAAGACACCGACCCACACAGAGAATTTTACACCGTCTAGTGCTGAGTTGCGACTTGCTGAAAAGTGCGGTCCCAGGTGGCCGGGTGGGCCGGGTCCGAGTGCCATCGCGGGCCCCGATCCTGCTGGGACCCAGACAAGAGGAACTCTTAATGCTGCCGGTGGGAGCTGCACAGAGATTGAATGGGCTTGAAGTGCTACTTGAGCCCGCCCAAGAGAGTTCCTCATTTGCCAAAGTACATGTGGCCCGGTCTTTGGCGATTGTGAAGAATGGACGGGTGCCGGTCCGATGCATCAATGTTTTAGATGAGGCTGTTACAATTCCCGCTGGGACCATACTGGCTGAACTGTTTGTGCCGGCAGAGAAGGTTCCGGAAAATGCAGGATTCGAACTGCGACCAGATCAACAGTCATCCTGGACATTTGCGGTCGAGGTAGGCCGGACTGAACCTCCTACTGAGGAATGGAATGGTCGTGTGATCATGGAGCAGATGGGGGTGGAACGGGAGAAGCTGACCCCAGTGCAGTTGGGGCAGTTGGAGAGAGTTTTGTGGGAGCATCAAGAGACCTTTTCCCGACATGGAGAGGACTTTGGGTGTACCCAGACGATTGAGCATGAGATTCCCACGGGGGATACTCCACCCATTAGAGAAAGATATCGTCAAATCCCTCCGGCACTCTATCAAGAGGTGAAGAGCATGGTGGCCAGTATGCTGGACAACCAAGTGATCCGAGAGAGCCGGAGTCCCTGGGCGGCCCCTGTAGTCTTGGTCCGCAAGAAGGATGGAACACTCCGATTTTGTGTGGACTATCGAAAATTGAATGCCCACACCGTACGGGACGCATATCCTTTACCCTGTATTGAAGAATCCCTGTCGGCCCTGGGTCGGGCCAAGTATTTCTCAATGTTGGATTTGGCAAGTGGGTACTGGCAGGTCCCAATGGCTGAAAAAGATCGGGCCAAGACAGCGTTTGTCTTACCAATGGGGCTCTTTGAGTTCAACCGGATGCCCTTTGGCCTCGCTACCGCCCCGGGAACCTTCCAACGCCTGATGGAACATTGCTTAGGCGATCTAAATTTTGAATCAGTCCTGATATATCTAGACGACATTGTGGTGTTCGGAACCTCATTTGAAGATCATCTGGAGAAGCTGCGTCAAGTTCTCCGGCGGCTCAGGAGCTACGGCCTGAAAATAAAGCCAAAAAAAATGTAAATTGTTACGGAACCAGATTGAGTATTTGGGACACCTGGTGACCCCGGACGGGGTACTACCTATAGCCAGTAAGATTAAGGCGGTACAAGAGTGGCCACCTCCCTGTGACCTGCGAGAAGTGCGGGCCTTCCTGGGCCTAGCAGGATACTATCGGCGGTTTGTGCCTAAATTCTCACAAGTGGTGGGTCCCTTGAACGAACTTTTGAGAAGGACCGCGCTGGGTCCTCGAAACCGCCCCATTCCATGGGGGCCCCTACAGGAAAAGGCATTTGATGAAGTGAAAACCGCCCTCACGAGTGCCCCATTGCTGTCATACGCCCGGTTTGACACCCCTTTTTTGTTGTATACCGATGGTAGTCTTCATGGGTTGGGGGCAGTACTAGCACAGGTGCAGGATGGCCGAGAGCGAGTGATTTCTTATGGCAGCAGGTCTTTAAGAGACTCCGAGCGAAATCCGGCCAATTACAGCTCATTCCGACTGGAATTACTGGCCCTGGTGTGGGCAATGACAGAACGCTTCGCCGAGTATCTAACAGGGGCTGAGGTGCTAGTCATGACAGATAACAACCCGCTAGCTCACTTAGAGAATGCAAAACTGGGAGCGTTGGAGCAGCGGTGGGTCGCCAGACTGCCCAAGTTCAATTACCGCATTAAATTTCGCTCTGGTCGAGAAAACGGCAATGCAGATGCATTGTCAAGAGTGCCCCTTGGGTCATCAGGGGAAGATGTTGACGAACAACTTGAGGACACTGAAACTCCAGCTTTGGGGCAGATACCTATCTTCCAAAGTGTGGTACACTCAAGTGGGGTGGCCACCGGAATGCCCTGTGTCCTGGGTAAAACACCCTCAGATTGGACAAAAGTTCAGGATGAGTGTCCGGACGTTGCACTTGTGCGTCGTTGGGTACAAAACAAGGTCTGGCCCAGTGCAGAGGACAAGGCTCAGTTGTCCATGGAAGGAATGAAACTCCTTCGGCAATGGGATAAATTGTGTGTGGAACAAGGTCTTTTGTATCGTAAGGTGTACCTGCCATCTGAGCTGCAGCATCGGTACCAACTGATAATTCCTGTGGGGATGGGTCCCGTGGTCGCTCGTGAGGCGCATGAGAAGGGGGCCCATTTTGGAAGTGAAAAGACACTTCAGTGGTTGCAGCGAGTCCTCTATTGCCCTGAGTTGGGAGGGATGGTGGCCGACGCGTGTCGGCAATGCCGAATTTGTGGGCTCAACAAAAGCCCTGAACAGCGGGCTCCCACACAGTCTATGAAGACTTCAGCTCCACTGGAGCTACTCATGATTGACTACGTTTTGATAGGGTACTCTACGTCAGGGTACTCCTATTGCCTGTTGATGACAGATCACTTTACCGAGTATGCTGTAGCGGTGCCGACAAAAGATCAGATGGCCAAGTCGGCGGCTGAGGCCGTGTGTCGACATTTCTTCCAAGTGTTCGGGTGTCTGCAGAGAGTACATTCAGATCAAGGGGCCTGCTTTCAGGGGACGCTGATGAGGGACACATCTCTCGTTACTGCCGGACGCTTGCAGCCCCAGAAACCCCGTCGCCGGCTTTAAACTTCCGGCCGCTGCCATGAGAGGGCAAGCAGCAGCGGCCCCACCCGCACAAAGCCCTCGACGGGATGAGCAAGATTTGTTTGCATGTAGTCCAGTGATGGAAGCGGAGTTTGAAGGGCGGAAGATGAGGTGCTTGGTTGACACGGGATCCGAATGTACTATAATGCCTCTAGAAGTATATGAGAGATACTTCAGTCGACTAGTGATGCCAGAGGATGGCCGAGTGATACAACTTACCGCCGCATATGATGGTCAACTGTTAGTCAAGGGGATCGTGTGGATGCAGTTAAAAATGTTTGGTCAAGAGCTGGGGCAGAAAGGGGTAGTACTGGTGGATCACCCCCCTAGAAGAGGAATGGAGGTGACGCTCGGAATGAACGTGCTGCGAGACTTGAATCACCAGATGTATGCCAGTGAAGGACCCCGATACTGGGCCCGGGCGACAAGACACCGACCCACACAGAGAATTTTACACCGTCTAGTGCTGAGTTGCGACTTGCTGAAAAGTGCGGTCCCAGGTGGCCGGGTGGGCCGGGTCCGAGTGCCATCGCGGGCCCCGATCCTGCTGGGACCCAGACAAGAGGAACTCTTAATGCTGCCGGTGGGAGCTGCACAGAGATTGAATGGGCTTGAAGTGCTACTTGAGCCCGCCCAAGAGAGTTCCTCATTTGCCAAAGTACATGTGGCCCGGTCTTTGGCGATTGTGAAGAATGGACGGGTGCCGGTCCGATGCATCAATGTTTTAGATGAGGCTGTTACAATTCCCGCTGGGACCATACTGGCTGAACTGTTTGTGCCGGCAGAGAAGGTTCCGGAAAATGCAGGATTCGAACTGCGACCAGATCAACAGTCATCCTGGACATTTGCGGTCGAGGTAGGCCGGACTGAACCTCCTACTGAGGAATGGAATGGTCGTGTGATCATGGAGCAGATGGGGGTGGAACGGGAGAAGCTGACCCCAGTGCAGTTGGGGCAGTTGGAGAGAGTTTTGTGGGAGCATCAAGAGACCTTTTCCCGACATGGAGAGGACTTCGGGTGTACCCAGACGATTGAGCATGAGATTCCCACGGGGGATACTCCACCCATTAGAGAAAGATATCGTCAAATCCCTCCGGCACCACCAAGAGTGGCCACCTCCCTGTGACCTGCGAGAAGTGCGGGCCTTCCTGGGCCTAGCAGGATACTATCGGCGGTTTGTGCCTAAATTCTCACAAGTGGTGGGTCCCTTGAACGAACTTTTGAGAAGGACCGCGCTGGGTCCTCGAAACCGCCCCATTCCATGGGGGCCCCTACAGGAAAAGGCATTTGATGAAGTGAAAACCGCCCTCACGAGTGCCCCATTGCTGTCATACGCCCGGTTTGACACCCTTTTTTGTTGTATACCGATGGTAGTCTTCATGGGTTGGGGGCAGTACTAGCACAGGTGCAGGATGGCCGAGAGCGAGTGATTTCTTATGGCAGCAGGTCTTTAAGAGACTCCGAGCGAAATCCGGCCAATTACAGCTCATTCCGACTGGAATTACTGGCCCTGGTGTGGGCAATGACAGAACGCTTCGCCGAGTATCTAACAGGGGCTGAGGTGCTAGTCATGACAGATAACAACCCGCTAGCTCACTTAGAGAATGCAAAACTGGGAGCGTTGGAGCAGCGGTGGGTCGCCAGACTGGCCAAGTTCAATTACCGCATTAAATTTCGCTCTGGTCGAGAAAACGGCAATGCAGATGCATTGTCAAGAGTACCCCTTGGGTCATCAGGGGAAGATGTTGACGAACAACTTGAGGACACTGAAACTCCAGCTTTGGGGCAGATACCTATCTTCCAAAGTGTGGTACACTCAAGTGGGGTGGCCACCGGAATGCCCTGTGTCCTGGGTAAAACACCCTCAGATTGGACAAAAGTTCAGGATGAGTGTCCGGACATTGCACTTGTGCGTCGTTGGGTACAAAACAAGGTCTGGCCCAGTGCGGAGGACAAGGCTCAGTTGTCCATGGAAGGAATGAAACTCCTTCGGCAATGGGATAAATTGTGTGTGGAACAAGGTCTTTTGTATCGTAAGGTGTACCTGCCATCTGAGCTGCAGCATCGGTACCAACTGATAATTCCTGTGGGGATGGGTCCCGTGGTCGCTCGTGAGGCGCATGAGAAGGGGGCCCATTTTGGAAGTGAAAAGACACTTCAGTGGTTGCAGCGAGTCCTCTATTGCCCTGAGTTGGGAGGGATGGTGGCCGACGCGTGTCGGCAATGCCGAATTTGTGGGCTCAACAAAAGCCCTGAACAGCGGGCTCCCACACAGTCTATGAAGACTTCAGCTCCACTGGAGCTACTCATGATTGACTACGTTTTGATAGGGTACTCTACGTCAGGGTACTCCTATTGCCTGGTGATGACAGATCACTTTACCGAGTATGCTGTAGCGGTGCCGACATGAGATCAGATGGCCAAGTCGGCGGCTGAGGCCGTGTGTCGACATTTCTTCCAAGTGTTCGGGTGTCCGCAGAGAGTACATTCAGATCAAGGGGCCTGCTTTCAGGCGACGCTGATGAGGGAGTTGCACCAGCTCTATGGTATCGAGCAGTCGAGAACAACGCCTTACCACCCTCAGGGTAACGGGGCGTGTGAGCGCTTTAATCGGACCTTGTTGCAAATGTTGAGGTCCCTAGAGGGTCAGCAACAAACACGCTGGCCTGAGTATCTCCCCGAATTGATGTGGGCTTACAATAACAGGGTGCACAGTACTACTGGTTACTCACCCCACATGTTGATGTTTGGTAGACCTGGCTGGGACATTGAGGATTTGAACATGCCGGATCCCTCCTCCGTCCCCCTTCGGACTGCATCCGAGTGGGTACGAGAGCAACGGCGGCGGTTGAGGGTGTTGCATCAGGTGGTGGGCGACCGCCTTCGCCAGGTGGTCCATAGGGACACGCGACCCGTACAAACAGAGTTGTTCTCCCCGGGAGACAGAGTGTTGGTGAGGACAAAACGACGGTCAGGAAAGCTGAGTGACCGATGGGAGGCGATACCGTATCTGATAAAAAAACAGGTGAATCCTGAGATTCCAGTGTACGAGGTCGAGCCGGTGGGGACAGGGGGGCCAACCCGTAATTTGCACCGTAACATGCTACAACGGTGCTGGTTTGAAGATTCGGCGCCTATTCCCCCAGAGCCAGAGGCCGTGTCCCAAGGGGCGGGAACTCTGAATGATCTTGAGTTTGATGGTGTGCTTGTTCCTGTGCCTGCTTATTTGCCCCCTCTGACCAATCTGGTCTTGTGTGATGAGAATGTTGAGGATGTGGAGGATGCTGTTGAGGAGAGCGCATCAGATCGACTGCTTGGTCCAGACGCTGTATCACGGGACATCGAACCGCAGAAGGAGACAACTCCACTTGCGCCCGCTAACACGACCTCGGAAGTGACTTTAGCTCCCTCTGGGGTTGCACCTGTTGATGTAGGACTCAGGAGAACTACACGATCTACGGCTGGAATACCGCCTCAGCGATATGCTCAGGATGAATTTGAGTGGGAAGGTATGTCGAGGACGCCAACCTCTAGTGGGGTGGCATGTAAGAGGGTGAACTGTAGTCCCACTGAAAGGGCACTAGGACCCTGTGGTTTTTGCCTGCTGCAGCAAAGGACAGACACTGCCAGGCCCCCGGAGACTATGTGTGCTGGTGGGTGGGGTCTGGTGTCGGTTGTGTAAAGTGTGAGATAAGGAAGTGGGAGCAGAGAAGAAAAGGCGGGAAGGCAGAAGGAAGCAGCAGTGTTATAGAAAGAGACTGTGTGAATTTGCTGCCAGTGTGTTGGAGACAAGCTTCGAGAAGAATCAACTATGTGAGAGACTTGTTTTTGTTGCTAACGTTTTTCTGGGAACAGTTAACCTTTTATTTTGGAAGACTGAGACTTTACTGAAAGCCCAGTACGTACTTGAGAGTCTGTGGAGTCCCTGTGCATTGAGTTGAGAAACAAGTTTGGACAGACTGCTGATATATAAAGACGGACGGATTGTTGTGAGAACATTTCTAGGAACTACAGGAGAAGAGACAACTTCTTTAGTCCACTAAACTAAGTCCCCGGCGTTTGGGCTCGGCATCGGCCGACAAGACGGAGAAGCGTGCTGTAATTTATTGGCGCTGAAGACTTGGACTGGCTGCAGCCTGTGTGGAATCCTGCCTGAGAGAAGCCTCATCTTAGGTTACGGTACCATAGTCATAGATACCTGGGTATCCCTTTGCAGAGTGTTTAATCGTTACTTTAGAGGTGTATCGCATATTAGATGTGTGTAAGTTATACTCAGTGTGTCATTCCAGGGGCTCCTCTTGATAACACTACATTCAATTTACGCTTGTTCTTGTATTGAGTTGTTCTGTGAGGTAAATTGATCTCTAGCCTGTTGGAGTATACAGTTCTCAGGAGACCTTGGAGTGGCACAGTGATTTCAGCTGCTGCTGAATTAGTGTATCTTTGGGGTGCATCTGCCTGAGTATTCCTCATATTACCTTACTTATCTTACCTTTGAGTAAACTACTGTTGGAGATTTCTGCCTTGGTCTTGGTTTGTGACTCACTGGATCTTATTCGGACCTCTGGTCATTACATGCTCACTTCTACTCCATGATACTGGAACACTCAGTCTTGGCTAGCCTATGTTATCTGCCACTGACTGTGCACAGTAACCTCTGCCTCACCATTCTAGGAAGTCAAGTGATAAAAATGGTATATTATAAAAAGTATGCAGTTCCTGCTGTGATCTCAAGCTTTAATCATGGATGGAATAGCAGTAATTGTTTATTGGTATTTGCTTACACAAATGATGCATTGAGGCAGAATGATAATTTGGCCTTTATATTGATGGAAATTGCTGGAGAGAAGCCGCTAACTATGATAAGCAGAAATTGTTTCTCAAGTGAAAATTTGTATCTGAGTTGTGGAGTGATTGTTTCCTCCTGTTTTATTTGCTGCAGGCCACATTAAATATGTGTGTTGTTTCATTCAGCAGCAAAGGCGATGAGAGCGCAGACCGATCTCTTTAATATTAATGTCTTATTTTGTTTGTTTTTCAAAACACTTTTATTGTAATATTCCTGAAAATGTGAAAATGACAAAGATAAACAGATCAGAATATGAAATAGTGCTGCGTGTGCATCCTGCAATGCATAGACCCATAAAAACAACTTGTTATTACAGAAGATGGAGGCTTTAAAAATCGCTCTCAGCACATTCCATTTATGTGTAATGTATACAGATATAGAATTACCATTGGGTTTTGCTGCTCTTCATCTTTTTCAATGTGTATTCTAGTGTATTCTAGTCTAATTTCTTATTAACCTTACCATATTTTATACTTTAATACAGAAGAAATGTCACCAGATTTGATAATATGAGCTGCATACATTATTAAATAGATCTCTTAGTACTGATGAGGCTGACATACTTCCTCTGTAACTCAGTTTCAGAATGGCCATGTAATCATTGTTAAAAGATTCTAAAGCTTTTTTTTTTATTATAACAACAGTGGCACACTTGATTGTAGGTTGTGTCTTTAATTGTTGCCAACTAATATACAAAATTTATTTTTAGAGAACTTACAATTATTTATACAGGGTGGGTCAAGCAAAAGAAAACTAAGTTTCCCAAGTATGGTTTGTACAGGATAAAAGTTAATGGATGGATGACATACAAAGATCCTTGAAGTGGTTTTACCTGTGCTATACTAATATAATCATGTTCATGAACACCTTCTCCCTGGAACTTTTCAACCTTTTCCCACATATCATGCTTCAAACATAAAAATACGAAATTTAATTTTTTGTTGAAGAATCAACAAGTGGAACGCAATTGTGAAGTTGAACGAAATTCATTGGTTATTTTAAATTTTTTTGGAAATTCAAAAACTGAAAAGTGGGGCGTGCAATATTATTCGGCCCCTTTTCTTTCAGTGCAGCAAACTCACTCCAGAAGTCCATTGTGGATCTCTGAATGATCCAATGTTGTCCTAAATGCCTAATGATTAGTGTTGAGCATTCCGATACCGCAAGTATCGGGTATCGGCCGATACTTGCGGTATCGGAATTCCGATACCGAATTCCGATACTTCCCGCGTATCGGATACCGGAATCGGAAGTTCCCAGAATTCAAACTGAATGCAGCAGCCAATGAGGAATGAATGGAAGTGTGGGCACATCCTGTTTAGCATGGTGGGCATGTAAGTACTGGCAAGGCTGTGATTGGCTGCTGAAATGATGTCACTCTGCACTATAAAAAATGCTGTCGCCATTTTGCGCTCACTCTGCTGTGATTTCAGTTAGGGACAGGACGCTGTGTTCTAACTGAGGGCCAGTTGAGATAGCTAATTGCTTTATTTTGCTTTTCCAAGGCTAATTTAGCAAACGCTGTGTTCACTGTTCAGTTCACCTTGCTCTTGCCTTGCAGCGCTGTTTTAACAGCGTTCTGCAAGGTCTCAGTGTGTGTGTGTGTGCAGCTCACTCTGTAGTCTGTATGCAGCCATATACCAGGTTGTATTCAGCTCAGGGGGGGTTCACACAGCCTCACACAGTTCTATCCATTGTCCTTTTTTGCTCATAGTGCAGCCTGCTGCACATTTTTTCTAAAATTTCCTATTAGTGTCTTTCCACCCGTCTCCAGCCAAATAGTGGAAAAACACTAGATAGGATAACCTAGAGGGGGGTTTTTGGGCCTTGCAGCGCCGTTTACGGCTGTCTGCACGGTCTCCGTGTGAGCGCAGCTCACCCTGTAGTCTGTGTGCAGCCACAGCCGGTTGTATTCAGCTCAGGGTTTTGTCACTGCCTCATACTGTAAAATAACTTGTCCTTTTTTCAAATAGTGCAGCCTGTTGAAAATTTTTAAAAAAATAACTATTAGTGTCTTTCCACCCGTCTCCAGCAAAATAGTGGAAAAACACTAGATAGGATAACCTAGAGGAGGGTTTTTGGGCCTTGCAGCGCCGTTTACGGCTGTCTGCACGGTCTCCGTGTGAGCGCAGCTCACCCTGTAGTCTGTGTGCAGCCACAGCCGGTTGTATTCAGCTCAGGGTTTTGTCACTGCCTCATACTGTAAAATAACTTGTCCTTTTTTCAAATAGTGCAGCCTGTTGAAAAAGTTTTAAAAAATTTCCTATTAGTGTCTTTCCACCCGTCTCCAGCAAAATAGTGGAAAAACACTAGATAGGATAACCTAGAGGAGGGTTTTTGGGCCTTGCAGCGCCGTTTACGGCTGTCTGCACGGTCTCCGTGTGAGCGCAGCTCGCCCTGTAGTCTGTGTGCAGCGACAGCCCATTGTATTCAGCTCAGGGTTTGTCACTGCCTCATACCGTTAAATAACTTTTCATTTTTTTCAACTAGTGCAGCCTGTTTAAAAATTATTTAAAAAATTCCTATTAGTGTCTTTCCACCCGTCTCCAGCTAAATAGTGGAAAAACACTAGATAGGATAACCTAGAGCAGGGTTTTTGGGCCTTGCAACGCCGTTTACGGCTGTCTGCCCGGTCTCCGTGTGAGCGCAGCTCGCCCTGTAGTCTGTGTGCAGCCACAGCCCGTTGTATTCAGCTCAGGGTTTGTCACTGCCTCATACCATTAAAAAACTTTTCCTTTTTTTCAACTAGTGCAGCCTGTTTAAAAATTATTTAAAAAATAACTATTAGTGTCTTTCCACCTGTCTCCAGCTAAATAGTGGAAAAACACTAGATAGGATAACATAGAGGAGGGTTTTTGGGCCTTGCAGCGCCGTTTACGGCTGTCTGCACAGTCTCCGTGTGAGCGCAGCTCGCCCTGTAGTCTGTGTGCAGCGACAGCCCATTGTATTCAGCTCAGGGTTTGTCACTGCCTCATACCGTTAAATAACTTTTCATTTTTTTTCAACTAGTGCAGCCTGTTGAAAATTTTGTAAACAATTTCCTATTAGTGTCTTTCCACCCGTCTCCAGCAAAATAGTGGAAAAACACTAGATAGGATAACCTAGAGGAGGGTTTTTGGGCCTTGCAGCGCCGTTTACGGCTGTCTGCACGGTCTCCGTGTGAGTTAAACTCGCTCTGTAGCCCGATCTGCCCCCCAAAAAAAAGTAAAGTTCACCAAACACCACTTAACACTTGTGTAGGCCACATTTTATCAATAATAAAGTCTAGTCCACACTTTACAACATTAGTGTTTCTTACACCTGTTAGGAGGAGCATTTCAGGAATAAGCACACTAAGGCCTTAGTACTTTTCTGCTTATCTTTATCTGTCAACCAAGATGAAGAGGGCAGGGAGTAAGGGTCGTGGGCGTGGGCGTGGAGCAGGGAGAGGAGCAGGGAGAGGACATGGTGATTCTGTGCCTGCTGCGGGCACCGGTGACTCACCATCACCCAGTTTCAGCAGGGAACAGTCCTTCATGCGCAGCTTTGTCGGAGAGCGCCGTGCACCGCTGCTGCGTGAAGATCAAATTGAAGCCGTTGTCGGATGGATGGCAGCTAACGCATCGACTTCAATTAGTGCCACATCCTCTCAGGCACAGACCACTGGAGAGCAGCCATCTGTCTCTTCACCACCTGCCAAATTGGCCAGGCAGTCAGAGAGCCGTCTCTACTTCTGTTCTCTGAATCTCTTGGCTTGGAAACAGGGGGCCAGCCAAGCAGTATTGGAGAAATGGAAGAAGAGGCAGTGTGCAGTGATGCCCAACAGCTTTGTCTCTCTGAATCTGAAGAGGCGGGTGGGTCAGTGCCTGCGGTGACCACAGCGCAGTTCGCATCTGATGATGAAACTCAGGTGCTGCTTTCTGGTGCGTACTGTGCTGCCGAGACTACCCAGGAGGAGCAGTTGGTGGCAGAGGGTAGTGGAGATGATGAGGTCCTTGACCCATCGTGGCGTGAGGAACAGGAAGGTGGTGGGAGCAGCTCAGAGGAAGAGATTCCCCTAACGGGCCAAAGAGGGAGAGGGAGGGGGAAGACTGCGGAGCCTGTAGCCTCCACTTTGGCACCAGTTAGGAGCCTGTCTCTTTCAAAAGCCAAAAAGGGCGCTCCCAAGACTTGCAGTGCCTGGTCCTTTTTTGACACAGTTGCAGATGACATTTGTTTTGTCAAATGCAAGCTTTGTCATTAGAAAGTAAAAAGAGGTAAAAGTGTCAGCAACCTCAATACCACAAATATGTGGAAACATGTGCGGACCAGGCACGCGGTGGACTTCCAAAAACACACTGAAGACCTAGGCCAACCAACAGCGGCAGCTACCACCTCTTCAGCTCGTGTTGCTTCTTCCTCCAGCTCACGCACAGCTGGTTCGGCTTCCTCCTTGGATCGCCATGGAAGAACCTCTGGCACTGTTGTCCAGAGACCTAGTGTAATTCCACCCACAGCACCACGTTCCCAGTCATCCTCACACTCCCAGCCTAGTCTACAGCCATTGGTAGTACAGGCATGGGAGAAAAGGCGGGCATTCTCGGCAAACCACCCCCGAGCACAGGCTCTGAATGCAGGCATTGCCAAACTTCTGTCCCTGGAAATGCTCTCATTCAGGCTGGTGGAGACTGACAGCTTCCGTGACTTGATGGCATTGGCAGTCCCACAGTACCAGGTGCCCAGCCGCTTTTACTTCAGCAGGCAAGCTGTCCCTGCCCTGCACAAGCATGTGGAGGGACAAATAAAACATGCGCTACTGAACGCCGTCAGTAGCCAGGCCCACCTCACCACCGATGCGTGGACCAGTCAACATGGACAGGGGCGATACCTTTCCGTCACTGCCCATTGGGTTAATGTTGTTGAGCCGGGTACAGACCGTGCGAGTGGCGCAGGACGTGTCCTGCCCACTCCAAGGATTGCAGGAATCCAGTCTGTACACATTGACTCCTCCTCTTACACCAGTTCCTCAGATTCCTCGCTGCAGGATCCGTCACAGTCCACCTCCACATGGACCCGTGAATGTTTACCTGTTACGACTGACATGAGCACAGCCGTGGCCAAACGTCAGCAGGCCGTCTTGAAATTAGTTTCTTTGGGGAATCGAAGCCACACAGCGCAGGAGCTCTGGAATGCCCTAAAGCAGGAGAGCGATGTGTGGTTTGTGCCAGCGAATCTCCAGCCAGGCATGGTAGTGTGTGACAATGGCCGAAATCTGGTGGCAGCTTTAGGCCTTGGCAACCTCACTCACATCCCATGTCTGGCACATGTGCTCAATTTGGTTGTGCAGAGTTTCCTGAGGGACTATCCGGATCTTGATGCACTTCTGCACAAGGCCCGCCTAGAGTGTGCTCACTTGCGGCGTTCCAGCTTGGCAAGATCCCGCATTGCTGCTCTGCAACGTCGGTTTCGCCTTCCTGAACATTGCATCATATGTGACCTACCTACCAGGTGGAATTCCACGTTACATATGTTGGAGCAGTTGTGTGAGCAGCAGCAAGCAGTAATGGAGTACCAGCTGCATCAGGCGCACAAAAGTCGCAGTCAGCGCTGCTCAGACTTCACAACCACAGAGTGGGCCACTATGAAGGACGTCTGCCAGGTTTTGTGTCCTTTTGATTATTCCACGCGGATGGCAAGTGCAGATGATGCACTAGTCAGCATGACTGTCCCCCTTATCTGCTTGCTTCAAGAAACCCTGCAAGGGATAAGGGATGATGTGGAAGAGGTGGAGGATGAGGAGTCACCTTTTCCATCAGGTTTTGGACAGTCAGCGCCACGTGGTTCCTCACAAAGGGGTCGGCAGGGGACCCTTTGTGAGGAGGATGAGGAGGAGTCCATGGACGAGGAAGAGCTACGTCCAGAGGAGGGAGTTCCACCATTGTCCAGTGGTCAGTGTGTACAGCGAGGGTGGGGTGATGAAGAGCGGGCAGAGATCATGTCTCAAGCAGGGGACAGCGTTTCTGGGCCAGTTGGCAGTCTGCAGCACATGGTTGAGTTCATGTTGCAGTGCCTGAGAGACGACCGCCGCATCGACCACATTCTCAACGTGCCTGATTATTGGGTGTACGCCCTCCTCGATCCTCGCTACCGTGACAATGTCCAAAACCTCATCCCGGCGTTGACACGGGAGCGTAAAATGCGGGAGTGCCACGACACACTGGTGAATTCCATCATCTTCTCCAGTCCAACTGAGAGGAGTGCTGCTAGTGCTTTACAAAGCAGCTCAGTGCGTCGAGGCAGTGGAGGAGGAGGCTTTGCACAAAGAGGGAGCAGAAGCAGTGCCTCTGCCCAAGGCAAGCCAAGTATGGCACAACTGTGGCAAACTTTTGTGTGCCCGCCCCAAATGTCTACACCATCACCGGCAGCTCCAGTCAGCAGGAGGCAACGGTTCCGTCAGATGGTGACAGACTACATGGCTTGCCCTCTTAGTGTACTCCCAGACGGCTCTTCCCCGTTCAAGTTTTGGGTCTCTAAGCTGAATACATGGCCAGAGCTAAGCCAGTATGCATTGGAGGTGCTGGCTTGCCCTGCGGCTAGTGTCTTATCGGAACGTGTCTTTAGTGCCGCAGGTGGTGTACTAACAGACCGTCGCATGCGACTATCCTCCGATAACGTTGACCGGCTTACTTTCCTGAAAATGAACCAGGCCTGGATCTCGCAGGAATTTGCCACTCCTCTGCCTGATTAAGTAATTGGGTGTCATCCAGGTCTCCTGATGTGTTCATCTTTCTACCACCTGAACTGCTATTCCTGGGCTCCAACACCGCCAGTTGCGGCTCAGAAGTGCAGGCTGCACAGTCTAAACATACGACCCAGTGTTATTGGGTTTCAGTAACGTCAGCTGATCCCCAGCTGTGTAGCCGGCAATGTGTCCTGCGACCGCCACGCTGGCACAACAACCTAAATGTAAGGGAACCTGTCCTCCCCTCCCCCCTCGGCGTTTGCTACTGAAAGAGCCATCTTGTGCAGCAGTAATGTTGCACAAGGAAAAGGTAGCTCTTTTATTTTAGCTCCTTGCACACGCAGAACTTAACACTTATAAAATGTGTTCACTGATACCGATATACCGTCCCGGAGCTGGGACTTTCCTTCATAATGTGACGCAGCACAGCCATCATTCCTACCCCCTTGGTGCCATGCGCTGCCTCCTCAGCGTTGTTTTAAGCTGTCACGGAGCCTGCGCTGTTCTGTTATCCCTTGGCCATGGCCAGTTTGCGCTGCCTGTCTTCTGACATAATTTGGTGTCAGGATGGCTGCGCCTGTGTGCCCGCGCTGCCCGAGAACCCGCCTCGCAGTGTCTTCTGATTGAATCACACTGCGAGCCTGGGATCCATGGGCATGCGCAGTGCATATCTTCACCTTGGGCTCTCGCCCATCTCCCTCCGCCTTCTTTAGACTGTGCGCCGTCAGCTGATCCCTAATAGCATGCCACGGCCGTGACGCCGCACAGTCTGAAGAAGAGGGAAGGAGGGGAGTGAGAGTCGAGGATATGCACTGTGCATGTCCATGGATCCAAGGCCCGCAGTGGGATTACAATAGACGACACTGCGAGGTGAGATCTGGAGCAGCGTGGACGCACAGGCACTGACAGCCTGACACCAAATTATGTCAGAAGACAGGCAGCGCAAATTGGGCATGGCCAAGGGATAACAGAACAGCGCAGGCTCCGTGACAGCTTAATACAACGCTGAGGAGGCAGCGCACGGCACCAAGGGGATAGGAATGACAGCTGTGCTGCGTCCCATTACGAAGGAAATTCCCACCTCCGGGACGGTTATACGGTATAAGGGGACACATTTTTAGTGTTTACTTCGGTGTTTGCAAGGAGCATAATTAAAAGAGCAACCTTTTCCTTTTGCATCCTTAGTGCTGCACAAGATGGCTCTTTCAGCTACAAACGTCTTGGGGGGGGTTAAAGGTTCCCTTTCAACTTGCTCCAATCAGGCTTCGGCCTACACTCTGTTCCTCTGCTCCTCCTGCTGTCCCTGGGCTCTAAAACCGCCAGTTGGTGCCTGGAAGTGCTGTGTGCACAGTCAACAGTCGGTCCTCTGTTATTGGGGTTCAGTAACGTCAGCTGATCCCCAGCTGTGTGTGCGGCAATACCTCCAATCTGCTCCTCCTGCTGTCCCTGGGCTCTAACACCGCCAGTTGGTGCCTGGAAGTGCTGTCTGCACAGTCAACAGTCGCTCCTCTGTTATTGGGGTTCAGTAACATCAGCTGATCCCCAGCTGTGTGTGCGGCAATACCTCCAATCTGCTCCTCCTGCTGTCCCTGGGCTCTAACACCGCCAGTTGGTGCCTGGAAGTGCTGTCTGCACAGTCAACAGTCGCTCCTCTGTTATTGGGGTTCAGTAACGTCAGCTGATCCCCAGCTGTGTGTGCGGCAATACCTCCAATCTGCTCCTCCTGCTGTCCCTGGGCTCTAACACCGCCAGTTGGTGCCTGGAAGTGCTGTCTGCACAGTCAACAGTCGCTCCTCTGTTATTGGAGTTCAGTAACATCAGCTGATCCCCAGCTGTGTGTGCGGCAATACCTCCAATCTGCTCCTCCTGCTGTCCCTGGGCTCTAACACCGCCAGTTGGTGCCTGGAAGTGCTGTCTGCACAGTCAACAGTCGCTCCTCTGTTATTGGGGTTCAGTAACGTCAGCTGATCCCCAGCTGTGTATCCGGCAACGTGTCATGCGACCGCCACGCTGGCACAACTAAAATGTAAGGGGACCTGTCCCCCCACCCCTAGGCGTTTGTTACTGAAAGAGCCACCTTGTGCAGCACTAATACTGCACAAGGAAAAGGTCGCTCTTGAAATTATGCTCCTTGCAAACGCTGAACTACACACTCATGTAATGTGTCCCCTCACACCGTCCAACCGTCCCGGAGGTGGGACTTTCCTTTGTAATGTGACGCAGCACAGCCGTCATTGCTACCCCCTTGGCACCGTGCGCTGCCTCCTTAGCATTGTTTGATTCCATCATGGACCCTGCGCTGTTATGTTATCCCTTGGCCATGCACAGTTTGCGCTGCCCGCCCTCTGACATCATTTGTTGTCGTCCTGGCTGTGCCTGTGCGTCCACGCTGCCCGAAATCCCACCTCGCAGTGTCGTCTAATGTGATCCCACAGTGGGCCTGGTATCCATGGCCATACGCAGTGCATATACTAGCCTCTCACTCCCCTTCTTCACGCTTCTTCAGACTAGGCGACGTCAGCTGATCCCTAATAGCATGCCACGGCCGTGACGCCGCACAGTCTGAAGAAGCAGGAAGGAGGTGAGTGAGAGGCGATGATATGCACTGCGCATGCCCATGGATCCCTGGCCCGCAGTGGGATTACATTAGATGACATTGCGAGGTTGGATCTCGGGCAGCTTGGACGCACAGGCACTGCCAGCCTGACACCTAAATGATGTCAGAAGACGGGCACCGCTAACTGTGCATGGCCAAGGGATAACATTACAGCGCGGGCTCCGTGACAGAACCAAACAACGTTGAGGAGGTGGCGCACGGCACTAAGGGGGTTGGAATGACGGCTGTGCTGTGTCACATTACAAAGGAAAGTCCCACTTCCGGGACGGTTTGACGGTGTGAGGGGACACATTATATGAGTGTGTACTTCAGCGTTTGCAAGGAGCATAATTTTAGGAGCCACCATTTTCCATGTGCAGTATTACTGCTGTACAAGATGGCTTTTTCAGCAACAAATGCCTGGGGGGGGGGGGGTTAAAGGTTCCCTTTCAACTTGCTCCACTGCAGGCTTCGGCCTACACTCTGCTCCTCTTTGATTCCCTGGGTTTCAACACTGTCAGTTGCCATCTGGAAGTGTTGTCTACACAGAAAAAACACTAGCTGATGTGTCAGTGGGGTTCAGCACCGCCAGCTGTTCCCCTGCTGTGTAGTCGGCAACGTGTCGAGCACAAGCCACGCTGGCACAACAGAACAAAAGCTGCCACCAGTGCAGGCTTCGGCCTACACTCTGCTCCTCTCCTCCTCCTGCTGACCCTGGGCTCAAACACCGCTAGTTTTTGCCCGAAAGTGCTAGCTGCACAGAGAAAAACACCAGCCAATGTGTTAGTGGGGTTCAGCACCGCCAGCTGTTCCCCTGCTGTGTAGCCGGCAACGTGACCTGCAAACGCCACGCAGGCACATGAACTGTAATTAAAGGGACCCTGCCACCCACCCCAAGGTGTTTCTATGTATAACAGCTACCTTGTACAGCAGTAATGCTGCATTTGTACAAGGTGGCTGACTTTTTCTCCTTGCCAACGTGGAACTCAACACGTACAAAATGTGTCTCATTGAGACCATTTCACTGTCCCTGAGGTGTGACTTTCCTTTCTAATGGTACGCAGCACAACCCTTGGTAGCGCTGCCCGTCTTCTGACATCATTGGTTGGCTGCCTGTGCCTGTGCGTCCGCCCTGCCCGACACAACCCCCCTCGTTGTCTCATATATTTTGGCTGCGAGGGTGTGATTGATGGGCATGTGCAGTGCATATGTTCGCCTGTCTTAACTCATCTCCTTCCGCCTTCTTCAGACTGTGCGGCCTCATGGCCGTGGTAGGCGATAAGGGATCAGCTGAGGCCGCCCAGTCTGAAGCAGGTGTAAGGACATGTGTGAGCGGCAAACATATTTACTGCACAAGGCCACGAATCCCAGCCACGCAGTGTGATTTTTTGAAAACACACTGCGGGTCTGGGATTCATGGCCATTGCTAACCGCACCGGCCAACATGAAATGAGGTGAGAAGACAGGCAGCACTCACAGCGCATGGCCAAGGGATCACAATAGCGCAGACTCCTGTACAGCAAATAACAACGCTCAGGAGGCTGTGCCCAGCACCAAGGCGTTATTTATGTGCACCTGTGCTGCGTCTCCTTAAAAAGACAAGTCACGCCTCCAATACAAAACTGAACTACTGTTCAATGGGCTAAATTGTGTACGTCTTTCATTCTGCGTGTGCAATGAGCAAAACTTAAAGAGCAACCTTTAACTTGTGGAGCTTTACTGCTGCACAAGGTGTGGCTCTTCAACATTGTAACACCTGAGGGTGGGTTAAAGGTTACCTTTGAAATTGGTTCAAGTAGGCTTCCGCCTACACTCTGCTCCTCCTGCAGACCCTGGGCTCTAACTACGCCAGTTGGGGCCCGGAAGTGCTGGCTGCACAGAGAAAAACACCCACCATTGTGTCAGTGGGGTTCAGCACCGCCAGCTGTTCCCCTGCTGTGTAGCCGGCATCGTGTCCAGCACAAGCCACGCTGGCACAACAGACCAAAAGCTGCCACCAGTGCAGACTTCGGCCTACACTCTGCTCCTCTCCTCCTCCTGCTGACCCTGGGCTATAACACCGCCAGTTGTAGCCTGGAAGTGCTAGCTGCACAGAGAAAAACACCCGCCAATGTGTTAGTTGGGTTCAGCACCGCCAGCTGTTCCCCTGCTGTGTAGCCGGCATCATGTCCAGCACAAGCCACGCTGGCACAACAGACCAAAAGCTGCCACCAGTGCAGGCTTCGGCATACACTTTGCTCCTCTCCTCCTCCTGCTGACCCTGGGCTATAACACCGCCAGTTTTTGCCCGGACGTGCTAGCTGCACAGAGAAAAACACCAGTCAATGTGTCAGTGGGGTTCAGCACCGCCAGCTGTTCCCCTGCTGTGTCGCTGGCAACGTGTCCTGCAAACGACATGCAGGCACCTGAACTGAAATTAAAAGGAACCTGGCCCCACCCACCCAGGTGTTTCTATGTATAACAGCCACCTAGTACAGCAGTACTGCTGCATTTGTACAAGGTGGCTGATTTTTTCTCCTTGCCCACATTGAATTAAACACGTAAAATATGTGTCTCATTACAGACCATTACAATGTCCCTGAGGTGTGACTTTCCTTTTTAATGACACGCACCAACCCCCTTGGTAGCGCTGCCCGTCTTCTGACATCATTGGTTGGCTGCCTGTGCCTGTGCGTCCGCCCTGCCCGACACAACCCCCCTCGTTGTCTCATATATTTTGGCTGCGAGGGTGTGATTGGTGGGCATGTGCAGTGCATATGTTCGCCTGTCTTAACTCATCTCCTTCCGCCTTCTTCAGACTGTGCGGCCTCATGGCCGTGGTAGGCGATAAGGGATCAGCTGAGGCCGCCCAGTCTGAAGCAGGTGTAAGGACATGTGTGAGCGGCAAACATATTTACTGCACAAGGCCACGAATCCCAGCCACGCAGTGTGATTTTTTGAAAACACACTGCGGGTCTGGGATTCATGGCCATTGCTAACCGCACCGGCCAACATGAAATGAGGTGAGAAGACAGGCAGCGCTCACAGCACATGGCCAAGGGATCACAATAGCGCAGACTCCTGTACAGCAAATAACAATGCTCAGGAATCTGTGCCCAGCACCTAGGTGTAAATTTTGACACCTGTGCTGCGTCTCCTTAACAAGACAAGTCACGCCTCCACTACTGTTTGACAGTATAATGGGCTAAATAGTGTACGTGTTTTATTCAGCGTGTGCAAGGAGCAAAATTAATAGAGCAACCTTTTACTTGTGCAGCATTAATGCTGCACAAGGTGTGGCTCTTGTACCTTGCAACACCTGAGGGGGGGTTAAAGGTAACTTTTGAAATTGGTTCAACTAGGCTTCGGCCTACACTCTGCTCCTCTCCTCCTCCTGCTGACCCTGGGCTCTAACACCGCTAGTTTTTGCCCGGAAGTGCTAGCTGCACAGAGAAAAACACCAGCCAATGTGTTAGTGGGGTTCAGCACCGCCAGCTGTTCCCCTGCTGTGTAGCCGGCATCGTGTCCAGCACAAGCCACGCTGGCACAACAGACCAAAAGCTGCCACCAGTGCAGGCTTCGGCCTACACTCTGCTCCTCTCCTCCTCCTGCTGCCCCTGGGCTATAACACCGCCAGTTGTAGCCTGGAAGTGCTAGCTGCACAGAGAAAAACACCAGCCAATGTGTTAGTGGGGTTCAGCACCGCCAGCTGTTCCCCTGCTGTGTAGCTGGCAACGTGTCCTGCAAACGCCATGCAGGCACCTGAACTGAAATTAAAGGGAACCAGCCCCCACCCCCCCAGGTGTTTCTATGTATAACAGCCACCTTGTACAGCAGTACTGCTGCATTTGTACAAGGTGGCTGACTTTTTCTCCTTGCCCACGTTTAATTAAACACATACTAAATGTGTCTCATTGAGACCATTCCACTGTCCCTGAGGTGTGACTTTCCTTTCTAATGATACGCAGCACCACCCTTGGTAGCGCTGCCCGTCTTTTGACATCATTGGTTAGCTGGCTGCACCTGTGCGTCTGCCCTGCTCGAAACAACGCCCCTCGTTGTCTTATTTTTTTGGACAGCGAGGGTGTGATTGATGGGTATGTGCAGTGCATATGTTTGCCTGTGTTCACTCATCTTCTTCCGCCTTCTTCAGACTGGGTGGCCTCATGGCCGCCGCATGCGATAAGGGATCAGATGAGGCCGCCCAGTCTGAAGCAGGTGTAAGGACATGTGTGAGCGGCAAACATATTTACTGCACAAGGCCACGAATCCCAGCCACGCAGTGTGAATTTTTGAAAACACACTGTGGGTCTGGGATTCATGTCCATCGCTAACCGCAACGGCCGACATGAAATGAGGTCAGAAGACAGGAAGCACTCACAGCGCATGGCCAAGGGATAACAAGAGCGCAGACTCCTGTACAGCAAATAACAACGCTCAGGAAACTGCGCCCATGCACCAAGGTGTTATTTTGGACACCTGTGCTGCTTTTCTTTAAAAAGACAAGTCACGCCTCCACTACTGTTTGACAGTCTAATGGGCTAAATAGTGTACGTGTTTTATTCAGCGTGTGCAAGGAGCAAAATTAATAGAGCAACCTTTTACTTGTGCAGCATTAATGCTGCACAAGGTGTGGCTCTTGTACCTTGCAACACCTGAGGGGGGGGTTAAAGGTTACCTTTGAAATTGGTTCAACTAGGCTTCGGCCTACACTCTGCTCCTCTCCTCCTCCTGCTGACCCTGGGCTCTAACACCGCTAGTTTTTGCCCGGAAGTGCTAGCTGCACAGAGAAAAACACCAGCCAATGTGTTAGTGGGGTTCAGCACCGCCAGCTGTTCCCCTGCTGTGTAGCCGGCATCGTGTCCAGCACAAGCCACGCTGGCACAACTGACCAAAAGCTGCCACCAGTGCAGGCTTCGGCCTACACTCTGCTCCTCTCCTCCTCCTGCTGACCCTGGGCTCAAACACGACCAGTTTTTGCCTGGACATGCTAGCTGCACAGAGAAGAACACCAGCCAATGTGTTAGTGGGGTTCAGCACCGCCAGCTGTTCCCCTGCTGTGTAGCCGGCAACGTGACCTGCAAACGCCACGGAGGCACATGAACTGAAATTGAAGGGAGCCTGCCCCCCACCCCCAGGTGTTTCTATGTATAACAGCCACCTTGTACAGCAGTAATGCTGCATTTGTACAAGGTGGCTGACTTTTTTTCCTTGCCCACGTGGAACTCAACACGTACAAAATGTGTCTCATTGAGACAATTCCACTGTCCCTGAGGTGTGACTTTCCTTTCTAATGATACGCAGCACCCCCCTTGGTAGCGCTTCCCGTCTTCTGACATCATTGGTTGGCTGGCTGTGCCTGTGCGTCCGCCCTGCCTGAAACAATGCTCCTCGTTGTCTTACTTATTTTGACTGCGAGGGTGTGATTGATGGGCACGAGCAGTGCATATCTTCGCCTGTCTTTACTCATCTCCTTCCGCCTTCTTCAGACTGTGCGGCCTCATGGCCGCGGCATGCGAGAAGGGATCAGCTGAGGCCGCCCAGTCTGATGGAGGTGTAAGGACATGAGTGACAGGTGAAAAAATTTACTGCGCAAGGTCACGAATCCCAGCCCCGTAGTGTGACTTAAAGAAAAGACACTGCGGGTCTGGGTTTCATGGCCATCGCTAACCGCACCGGCCAACATGAAATGAGGTCAGAAGACAGGCAGCGCTCACAGCGCATGGCCAAGGGATAACAAGAGCGCAGACTCCTGTACAGCAAATAACAACGCTCAGGAAGCTGCGCCCATGCACCAAGGTGTTATTTTGGACACCTGTGCTGCGTCTCCTTAAAAAGACAAGTCACGCCTCCACTACTGTTTGACAGTATAATGGGCTAAATAGTGTACGTGTATTATTCAGCGTGTGCAAGGAGCAAAATTAATAGAGCAACCTTTTACTTGTGCAGCATTAATGCTGCACAAGGTGTGGCTCTTGTACCTTGCAACACCTGAGGGGGGGTTAAAGGTTACCTTTGAAATTGGTTCAACTAGGCTTCGGCCTACACTCTGCTCCTCTCCTCCTACTGCTGACCCTGGGCTCAAACACCGCTAGTTTTTGCCCGGAAGTGCTAGCTGCACAGAGAAAAACACCAGCCAATGTGTTAGTGGGGTTCAGCACCGCCAGCTGTTCCCCTGCTGTGTAGCCGGCAACGTGACCTGCAAACGCCACGCAGGCACATGAACTGAAATTGAAGGAAGCCTGCCCCCCACCCCCAGGTGTTTCTATGTATAAAAGCCACCTTGTACAGCAGTACTGCTGCATTTGTACAAGGTGGCTGACTTTTTCTACTTGCCCACGTGGAACTCAACACATACAAAATGTGTCTCATTGAGACCATTCCACTGTCCCTGAGGTGTGACTTTCCTTTCTAATGATACGCAGCACCCCCCTTGGTAGCGCTTTCCGTCTTTTGACATCATTGGTTAGCTGGCTGCGCCTGTGCGTCCGCCCTGCTCGAAACAACGCCCCTCGGTTTCTTATTTATTTTGTCAGCGAGGGTGTGGTTTATGGGCAGGAGCAGTGCATATGTTCGCCTGTCGTCACTCATCTCCTTCCGCCTTCTTCAGACTGTGCAGCCTCATGGCCATGGCATGCGAGAAGGGATCAGCAGAGGCCGCTCAGTCTGAAGCAGGTGTAAGGACGTGTGTAAGCGGCGAAAATATTTACTGCTCAAGGCCACGAATGCCAGCACCGCAGTGTGACTTTATGAAAAGGCACTGTGGGTCTGGGATTTATGGCCATCGTTAACCGCACCGGCCAACATGAAATGAGGTCATAAGACGGGCAGCGCTAACAGGGCATTGCCAAGGGATAACACAAGAGCGCAGACTCCTGTACAGCAAATAACAATGCTCAGGAAGCTGCACCAAGCACCAAGGCGTTATTTGGGACACCTGTGCTGCGTCTCCTTAAAAAGACAATTTCAAAAACCTGACCTGCACATCCAAACATAGACTGAGTGTGAACAGGTGCTGAACCCAGAGTCGCCAACTCGTATATAGTTAAATAAATAGGGCAGCACACTGCAGCGCCAAAACATGCAAACTTGAAAAAACGAAATTTGAACTGCATTACTGCACTAGAAATATGAAAAATGAGAGCTTTTAGCGCACAAAAATGGCCAATTTTATGTGTACCTTGTAGCCACGTTAAGGCATCTCTCTTATACGAGGTCCTACATTTGACCTACCTCACTGAGAATAAACGTCTCCATCTGAATGGGTACATGTAGAAACCTCTTCTTGGACTCAAATTCTCTCTCTATGTGGAGGGGTATTGGACCTACTATAATTAAAACACCTGAAGCTAGGAGGCGGGGAGTGCACGATCAGAAGGCTAGAGAATACATTTCAAAAACCTGACCTGCACATCCAAACATAGACTGAGTGTGAACAGGTGCTGAACCCAGAGTCGCCAACTCGTATATAGTTAAATAAATAGGGCAGCACACTGCAGCGCCAAAACATGCAAACTTGAAAAAACGAAATTTGAACTGCATTACTGCACTAGAAATATGAAAAATGAGAGCTTTTAGCGCACAAAAATGGCCAATTTTATGTGTACCTCGTAGCCACGTTAAGGCATCTCTCTTATACAAGGTCCTACATTTGACCTACGTCACTGAGAATAAACGTCTTCATCTGAATGGGTACATGTAGAAACCTCTTCTTGGACTCAAATTCTCTCTCTATGTGGAGGGGTATTGGACCTACTATAATTAAAACACCTGAAGCTAGGAGGCGGGGAGTGCACGATCAGAAGGCTAGAGAATACATTTCAAAAACCTGACCTGCACATCCAAACATAGACTGAGTGTGAACAGGTGCTGAACCCAGAGTCGCCAACTCGTATATAGTTAAATAAATAGGGCAGCACACTGCAGCGCCAAAACATGCAAACTTGAAAAAACGAAATTTGAACTGCATTACTGCACTAGAAATATGAAAAATGAGAGCTTTTAGCGCACAAAAATGGCCAATTTTATGTGTACCTCGTAGCCACGTTAAGGCATCTCTCTTATACGAGGTCCTACATTTGACCTACCTCACTGAGAATAAACGTCTCCATCTGAATGGGTACATGTAGAAACCTCTTCTTGGACTCAAATTCTCTCTCTATGTGGAGGGGTATTGGACCTACTATAATTAAAACACCTGAAGCTAGGAGGCGGGGAGTGCACGATCAGAAGGCTAGAGAATACATTTCAAAAACCTGACCTGCACATCCAAACATAGACTGAGTGTGAACAGGTGCTGAACCCAGAGTCGCCAACTCGTATATAGTTAAATAAATAGGGCAGCACACTGCAGCGCCAAAACATGCAAACTTGAAAAAACGAAATTTGAACTGCATTACTGCACTAGAAATATGAAAAATGAGAGCTTTTAGCGCACAAAAATGGCCAATTTTATGTGTACCTCGTAGCCACGTTAAGGCATCTCTCTTATACGAGGTCCTACATTTGACCTACCTCACTGAGAATAAACGTCTCCATCTGAATGGGTACATGTAGAAACCTCTTCTTGGACTCAAATTCTCTCTCTATGTGGAGGGGTATTGGACCTACTATAATTAAAACACCTGAAGCTAGGAGGCGGGGAGTGCACGATCAGAAGGCTAGAGAATACATTTCAAAAACCTGACCTGCACATCCAAACATAGACTGAGTGTGAACAGGTGCTGAACCCAGAGTCGCCAACTCGTATATAGTTAAATAAATAGGGCAGCACACTGCAGCGCCAAAACATGCAAACTTGAAAAAACGAAATTTGAACTGCATTACTGCACTAGAAATATGAAAAATGAGAGCTTTTAGCGCACAAAAATGGCCAATTTTATGTGTACCTCGTAGCCACATTAAGGCATCTCTCTTATACGAGGTCCTACATTTGACCTACCTAACTGAGAATAAACGTCTCCATCTGAATGGGTACATGTAGAAACCTCTTCTTGGACTCAAATTCTCTCTCTATGTGGAGGGGTATTGGACCTACTATAATTAAAACACCTGAAGCTAGGAGGCGGGGAGTGCACGATCAGAAGGCTAGAGAATACATTTCAAAAACCTGACCTGCACATCCAAACATAGACTGAGTGTGAACAGGTGCTGAACCCAGAGTCGCCAACTCGTATATAGTTAAATAAATAGGGCAGCACACTACAGCGCCAAAACATGCAAACTTGAAAAAACGAAATTTGAACTGCATTACTGCACTAGAAATATGAAAAATGAGAGCTTTTAGCGCACAAAAATGGCCAATTTTATGTGTACCTCGTAGCCACGTTAAGGCATCTCTCTTATACACACTCAGTCTATGTTTGGATGTGCAGGTCAGGTTTTTGAAATGTATTCTCTAGCCTTCTGATCGTGCACTCCCCGCCTCCTAGCTTCAGGTGTTTTAATTATAGTAGGTCCAATACCCCTCCACATAGAGAGAGAATTTGAGTCCAAGAAGAGGTTTCTACATGTACCCATTCAGAAAACCGCCAACAAACACCAATACCACATATTGGGGAGGGTGATAGTTATATTGTATCTACTAATTAATTAATCATACCACCACCCCATGTGGAGACCTTATACCAAGGACACATCCATATACATAGAACCTGATTCCCATAGGGAAAAATGATGTACTCGTCCATAAAATTACCATAAATCTTTATTTAATACATTAAAATACAAAACAAGAGACATAAACCAGGTGCGTGTCAGTTGACAATAAGAAAACAATAATAAACACCAAGGGCCCCACCCCCACCGGTACCCCACCATAAAGGCGCTAAACTATTGCACCATTTACCAAAATAATATTGTAGTAAACAATGTTCCTATATTTATTATGTATCACAACTATGGTCCGCTGCACACAATCCCTCTAGCAAAACCCGTATAGATTACTCATGTAACTCCTAGTACCGGCCTAAAGTATATATGTCTATACCGGCGCAAAGCACACGGTCATGCTGGAATCCCCGGAGAGAATCTCCCTTCAGAGAATAGGGTCCGGTACCAAACATAAAAGATGCCAACCTAACAGGTCTCTCAACCGGGAAGAATATATCTACTACTTACATAGTTGTAAGGTGCACAGCAGGTGGGGAACCAGGGGGGGTGAGTGCCCGCCCCAACGCGCGTTTCGGTCCCGTCCTTCGTCAGGGGGCATTCACCTCCCCGGGTCCCGTGCCTTAAATAGCCCCACACATCCTATCGCTACCAATTCCTGCGCCGCAGTGCTATGGCGGATGTACGTCACTACCGGAAGTGACGCGCGCGTCTCCATAGTCACCGCGACGCCACAGAGCATCGGCGTCACACAGCACCGCGCATGCGCGGTACCGCGTAAAGACACCGAGTGCCCCGGGGAGCCGTCGGAGACCATGGGACCGCGCGTCAGGTAGAGAAGTATAACAAATCACTGGCCACCAATATCTATATAATCCTTACACTCATATACGGCCCAGATCATAATGCTTGTATCACTTCATCAACCTCCCCTTGCCTTATTCATAATGCCACATGCAACACATCATAAACCATAGCAAATATATAACAGTAAAAATTAAGGAATAATAATAATAATAAACATATATTTGTGTTATCAAGACTGTTTTTCTTGCCGCTTGACAGATGTGGATATTTTTAGAGAAGGCAGGTACTGAACGTCCATCCATCACTAAGATCTTAAAGGAACAGCGTATTAGAACATATCCAGGGAAACTACACAGAACCGGAAAAATAAAATAAAATTAATAATTACACTTAAAACACCATTAAAAACAATTGTTGTCAAAATTGTAAACCTACATTGGTAAGACGTCAGACAAACAATCAGAGAAATGGGGCATAGCTCAGATTTTCATTCAGTCCACCTGGATATAATGTTCCCAATGTCCAGATCCATCTGGATTCTAATTGGGCTAGTTTTTTCGGAATATCACCTCTACGAATACCCAGCTCCACCATGTCAATTCCTCTAACTTTTAAAAGGCTCCCATCACAACCATGGTATTCTTTAAAATGGCGCGGTATTGTTTTTAGGGCGGACGTGTCCTCACAGGCGGCAGCTGCGGCGATGCCCAACACGTGCTCTCTCACCCGCACTTTCAAATGCCTCGTTGTTAAGCCAACATAAATTTTCGTGCAGGGGCACGTTGCATAGTAGATAACATTTTTGCTCATGCAGGTAATCTTTTTTTTTAATGTGATACACTCGAGAATTACCCGCGTCCGCAAAAGTACTACATCTTTCTATGTTGGGACACGCCACACACCGCCCACAGGGGGCACATCCACCCCTCATATGTACCGCATCCAAAAATGTTCTTGGTCTGCTATCCACATAGTGGCTACGGACCAAGATATCACGGAGATTCCGTGATCTCCTGGCAGTGATGGCAGCCTTTTCTGGCAGAAATCTAGCCAAAACTGGATCAGCTCTCAATATATGCCATGATTTTTCAAAAATTCTTCTGAGCATGGGGAACTGGGAGTGGTAGTTGGTCACAAACCGAACAATATCCTTATTATCACCTTTGCAATTTTTATACAGAAGATCGTCCCTAGAGGAGTGCTTAGCCCTATTAAACGCACGTTTTATCATCCTCCCACTGTATCCCCTGTCCCTCAATCTGACCTTTAAATCCTCCGCTTGGGTGAGAAAATCTTGTTGATTTGAACATAATCTGCGCAACCGTAAGAATTGACCAGTTGGTACGGAGCGTATGATATGATTCGGGTGTGAGGAGGAAGCATGCAATAACATATTAGTCGCTGTTTTTTTGCGAAAGATGTTTGTCTGTATCTCATCATTGGTATCCCTCCTCAGTTTGACATCGAGAAACTCAATCTCCTCACTACTTCCACAAAATGTGAGAAAGATGTTATAATCGTTGCTATTCAAGCCTACAAAGAATTTATCCAACATCTCTTTAGAACCCTGCCAGATCAGCAATATGTCGTCAATGTACCGCGTCCAAGACAGGACGCGGCACATTGACTCCCCCTGATCTGACAGGAAGAGGTCCCTCTCCCACAGCCCCAGGAAAAGGTTAGCATAGGCAGGCGCAAAGGCCGCCCCCATCGCCGTTCCCTGGAGCTGCAGGTAGAAGGACCCCTTAAAAACAAAAAAATTATGCATAAGTGCAAATTCCAAAAGTTCCAACACTAATAATCTTATCCCTTGTGGGAGTGTAGATGTCCCTAAAAAGAACTTCACAGCACTCAGACCATCTTTATGGCGTATGCTGGTGTACAGCGATTCTACATCTGCTGTCACCAGCATCGCATCCCTCTCCAGATGTAGTCCATCAACCCTGCGGAGGAGCTCCCCAGTATCCTTCAAGAAGGAGGGCAGCTCCTCCACTAGGGGTTGTAATTTGGAATCTATCCACTGATTAACCTTTTCCAGGTAGTTCCCTGTCCCTGAGATAATTGGTCGTCCAGGGGGCGACCGCGCGTCCTTATGAACCTTGGGCAACATATAAAATGTTGCGATTGTGGGTTCAGCAACCACCAATGCCTCAGCCAATTCCTTTGTAATGATGCCAGCACCTTGAGCATTGTTTATGATGGCTGCCAACTGAACAATACCGCGCCATTTTAAAGAATACCATGGTTGTGATGGGAGCCTTTTAAAAGTTAGAGGAATTGACATGGTGGAGCTGGGTATTCGTAGAGGTGATATTCCGAAAAAACTAGCCCAATTAGAATCCAGATGGATCTGGACATTGGGAACATTATATCCAGGTGGACTGAATGAAAATCTGAGCTATGCCCCATTTCTCTGATTGTTTGTCTGACGTCTTACCAATGTAGCTTTACAATTTTGACAACAATTGTTTTTAATGGTGTTTTAAGTGTAATTATTAATGTTATTTTATTTTTCCGGTTCTGTGTAGTTTCCCTGGATATGTTCTAATACGCTGTTCCTTTAAGATCTTAGTGATGGATGGACGTTCAGTACCTGCCTTCTCTAAAAATATCCACATCTGTCAAGCGGCAAGAAAAACAGTCTTGATAACACAAATATATGTTTATTATTATTATTATTCCTTAATTTTTACTGTTATATATTTGCTATGGTTTATGATGTGTTGCATGTGGCATTATGAATAAGGCAAGGGGAGGTTGATGAAGTGATACAAGCATTATGATCTGGGCCGTATATGAGTGTAAGGATTATATAGATATTGGTGGCCAGTGATTTGTTATACTTCTCTACCTGACGCGCGGTCCCATGGTCTCCGACGGCTCCCCGGGGCACTCGGTGTCTTTACGCGGTACCGCGCATGCGCGGTGCTGTGTGACGCCGATGCTCTGTGGCGTCGCGGTGACTATGGAGACGCGCGCGTCACTTCCGGTAGTGACGTACATCCGCCATAGCACTGCGGCGCAGGAATTGGTAGCGATAGGATGTGTGGGGCTATTTAAGGCACGGGACCCGGGGAGGTGAGTGCCCCCTGACGAAGGACGGGACCGAAACACGCGTTGGGGCGGGCACTCACCCCCCCTGGTTCCCCACCTGCTGTGCACCTTACAACTAAGTAAGTAGTAGATATATTCTTCCCGGTTGAGAGACCTGTTAGGTTGGCATCTTTTATGTTTGGTACCGGACCCTATTCTCTGAAGGGAGATTCTCTCCGGGGATTCCAGCATGACCGTGTGCTTTGCGCCGGTATAGACATATATACTTTAGGCCGGTACTAGGAGTTACATGAGTAATCTATACGGGTTTTGCTAGAGGGATTGTGTGCAGCGGACCATAGTTGTGATACATAATAAATATAGGAACATTGTTTACTACAATATTATTTTGGTAAATGGTGCAATAGTTTAGCGCCTTTATGGTGGGGTACCGGTGGGGGTGGGGCCCTTGGTGTTTATTATTGTTTTCTTATTGTCAACTGACACGCACCTGGTTTATGTCTCTTGTTTTGTATTTTAATGTATTAAATAAAGATTTATGGTAATTTTATGGACGAGTACATCATTTTTCCCTATGGGAATCAGGTTCTATGTATATGGATGTGTCCTTGGTATAAGGTCTCCACATGGGGTGGTGGTATGATTAATTAATTAGTAGATACAATATAACTATCACCCTCCCCAATATGTGGTATTGGTGTTTGTTGGCGGTTTATGTAACTTTTGCTGTGTTTTGCACAGATTTTCCAGACAGCATGGACTTTAAAGCTAAAGAAAAAGCTTGGCTCACTCAGATCGACCAGGTGTTTGGTAATGACGATATGACATCTTTTCAGACAGACGATCGAGAGTGTGAGGAGCAGGCTCGACTATTGCAAAATATGGTTATTAAAAGGACAAAGCTATGGTGGAACCGTGCATTCCTTAATAAGTATATTGCTAAGAGGATCGTCCCTAGGGGTTTGCGCGTACGTGTAATTCCCACATTTCCTGTCGATGACTCTGACTTTGTGGAAAAATGGGAGGAGGCATGCAATACTTGCTCCAATATATTTATGCAGTTATTGAGTGACCATAATTTGTCTACCATTACTAAATTGGAAACAACTATTAAAAATACGGAGGAGGCCCTTAAAAATAAATGGTCACAAGAGAAGCTGCAAAACTTCAATATACAGATGGATAAAACTATAGACACCACAGTGAAAAAGATCCATGCAACACAATTGACTAAGTTTAATCGCGATACTCGCGATTATCAGAATAATCTGGTATATGCATGGAGGAAGACCACTATTCAAGGTCCACGCACTAGCACTATAGAATTGGGGTCATCTGTCTCATCACTGAGTGACCAATCAGAGACATCGGGTACATCAATGTCTACACGATCAGGAACAGCATCTAGGCGGTTGAATGATTTAAATTACCATCCGTATAGACGAAATCCCAGATCCCCCGAAAGAAAAAGATATGAGAATAAGGTAATTAATTTAAGTGATATTTAATTTACATCTGTGGATCTTAAACTCCTTGATAAGGGACTATCTTTTTCACCTGCGGCGCCAATCGACGCATTTACAGTTATCAAAGATGTTCAATTGTTTGCACGATCCTTGCTATTCAAGCGTTATTTTTTTGATCCTAAATTGTTCCAATTGTTCCCAACAGAAGAGGAACAAACAGCACTACGCATCTTAGAAGATCTATCCATTGAGAACAATACCATGGAGGGAGGTAAGATTCCCCCCTCTATTAGACCTCGTTCCAGGAGGTTCCTGCCACTTTCCTCATGTCCTAATATCGAACTGTTTGTACAAATTGTTAGTAAGGAAATAATGGATATTCCCCGTTATATTTATCGAGACAATTTGACTGTGGAGGAAAGGGGGCGACTGCGTGTCCTTGGGAACCTGGATGAAGTAGTGATAAAACAGGCGGACAAGGGGGGAAATATTGTTATCTGGCCGAGAGGTGATTATGAAAAAGAGGCCTTTCGTCAACTACATAACAAGGTGTGTTATAAAATGTTGACATTTAACCCCTTGTCCGCGTATAGTGGTCAGTTGGCAGCCATCATAAACAATGCTCAAGGTGCTGGCATCATTACAAAGGAATTGGCTGAGGCATTGGTGGTTGCTGAACCCACAATCGCAACATTTTATATGTTGCCCAAGGTTCATAAGGACGCGCGGTCGCCCCCTGGACGACCAATTATCTCAGGGACAGGGAACTACCTGGAAAAGGTTAATCAGTGGATAGATTCCAAATTACAACCCTTAGTGGAGGAGCTGCCCTCCTTCTTGAAGGATACTGGGGAGCTCCTCCGCAGGGTTGATGGACTACATCTTGAGAGGGATGCGATGCTGGTGACAGCAGATGTAGAATCGCTGTACACCAGCATACGCCATAAAGATGGTCTGAGTGCTGTGAAGTTCTTTTTAGGGACATCTACACTCCCACAAGGGATAAGATTATTAGTGTTGGAACTTTTGGAATTTGCACTTATGCATAATTTTTTTGTTTTTAAGGTGTCCTTCTACCTGCAGCTCCAGGGAACGGCGATGGGGGCGGCCTTTGCGCCTGCCTATGCTTACCTTTTCCTGGGGCTGTGGGAGAGGGACCTCTTCCTGTCAGATCAGGGGGAGTCAATGTGCCGCGTCCTGTCTTGGACGCGGTACATTGACGACATATTGCTGATCTGGCAGGGTTCTAAAGAGATGTTGGATAAATTCTTTGTAGGCTTGAATAGCAACGATTATAACATCTTTCTCACATTTTGTGGAAGTAGTGAGGAGATTGAGTTTCTCGATGTCAAACTGAGGAGGGATACCAATGATGAGATACAGACAAACATCTTTCGCAAAAAAACAGCGACTAATATGTTATTGCATGCTTCCTCCTCACACCCGAATATTATCATACGCTCCGTACCAACTGGTCAATTCTTACGGTTGCGCAGATTATGTTAAAATCAACAAGATTTTCTCACCCAAGCGGAGGATTTAAAGGTCAGATTGAGGGACAGGGGATACAGTGGGAGGATGATAAAACGTGCGTTTAATAGGGCTAAGCACTCCTCTAGGGACGATCTTCTGTATAAAAATTGCAAAGGTGATAATAAGGATATTGTTCGGTTTGTGACCAACTACCACTCCCAGTTCCCCATGCTCAGAAGAATTTTTGAAAAATCATGGCATATATTGAGAGCTGATCCAGTTTTGGCTAGATTTCTGCCAGAAAAGGCTGCCATCACTGCCAGGAGATCACGGAATCTCCGTGATATCTTGGTCCGTAGCCACTATGTGGATAGCAGACCAAGAACATTTTTGGATGCGGTACATATGAGGGGTGGATGTGCCCCCTGTGGGCGGTGTGTGGCGTGTCCCAACATAGAAAGATGTAGTACTTTTGCGGACGCGGGTAATTCTCGAGTGTATCACATTAAAAAAAAAGATTACCTGCATGAGCAAAAATGTTATCTACTATGCAACGTGCCCCTGCACGAAAATTTATGTTGGCTTAACAACGAGGCATTTGAAAGTGCGGGTGAGAGAGCACGTGTTGGGCATCGCCGCAGCTGCCGCCTGTGAGGACACGTCCGCCCTAAAAACAATACCGCGCCATTTTAAAGAATACCATGGTTGTGATGGGAGCCTTTTAAAAGTTAGAGGAATTGACATGGTGGAGCTGGGTATTCGTAGAGGTGATATTCCGAAAAAACTAGCCCAATTAGAATCCAGATGGATCTGGACATTGGGAACATTATATCCAGGTGGACTGAATGAAAATCTGAGCTATGCCCCATTTCTCTGATTGTTTGTCTGACGTCTTACCAATGTAGGTTTACAATTTTGACAACAATTGTTTTTAATGGTGTTTTAAGTGTAATTATTAATTTTATTTTATTTTTCCGGTTCTGTGTAGTTTCCCTGGATATGTTCTAATACGCTGTTCCTTTAAGATCTTAGTGATGGATGGACGTTCAGTACCTGCCTTCTCTAAAAATATCCACATCTGTCAAGCGGCAAGAAAAACAGTCTTGATAACACAAATATATGTTTATTATTATTATTATTCCTTAATTTTTACTGTTATATATTTGCTATGGTTTATGATGTGTTGCATGTGGCATTATGAATAAGGCAAGGGGAGGTTGATGAAGTGATACAAGCATTATGATCTGGGCCGTATATGAGTGTAAGGATTATATAGATATTGGTGGCCAGTGATTTGTTATACTTCTCTGATTAACAAAAACTGACATTACGGAAATACTCATAACATCTAGATTTGCATTACGCAAAAAGAGTCGCTCCTGATGAGAGCATCATACCTATATCGAACAAGAGGGAGCTAAAGACTCATAATGACACAGGGCCAACCACAAAAATAATAAAAAATACCAAATTTTATTACATTGTTCACATATACGTTACATAAAAAACAATAACACACAGTGGCCCAATCTAAATACAAAGATACACAGTACGAGTGTCTGTAAGGGGATAAGAGAGCAAACAATAGTATGCACGATGGCTGCAAGAAATCGCCACTAGAGAATGGGTCAGAGGTGAGATGGAAAAAATGCTAGCAAAAAAGCCCTGTACCCATAACAATAAAACGTATGGCCAGTGTATACCCAAATAAATATAAAGGTCTAATTTAGAGCCTAGATCTTGAATCACCACATATGGCCACACATGGGTAAGTGGAGCAATATATGTCCTATCCTAAAAAAAAGTGCTTGTGCCAAAGTGCAATGTGCATAGGACAGCAGTGGTTAGAGACGGAACTTACCCATGGCAAAAGACGATAGCGCATACACCGTGCATACAAGGTGCCCCGACGCGCGTTTCGCGTTGCGGGCTTCTTCGGGGGGCAGTGTGATGAAGTGATACAAGCATTATGATCTGGGCCGTATATGAGTGTAAGGATTATATAGATATTGGTGGCCAGTGATTTGTTATACTTCTCTACCTGACGCGCGGTCCCATGGTCTCCGACGGCTCCCCGGGGCACTCGGTGTCTTTACGCGGTACCGCGCATGCGCGGTGCTGTGTGACGCCGATGCTCTGTGGCGTCGCGGTGACTATGGAGACGCGCGCGTCACTTCCGGTAGTGACGTACATCCGCCATAGCACTGCGGCGCAGGAATTGGTAGCGATAGGATGTGTGGGGCTATTTAAGGCACGGGACCCGGGGAGGTGAGTGCCCCCTGACGAAGGACGGGACCGAAACGCGCGTTGGGGCGGGCACTCACCCCCCCTGGTTCCCCACCTGCTGTGCACCTTACAACTATGTAAGTAGTAGATATATTCTTCCCGGTTGAGAGACCTGTTAGGTTGGCATCTTTTATGTTTGGTACCGGACCCTATTCTCTGAAGGGAGATTCTCTCCGGGGATTCCAGCATGACCGTGTGCTTTGCGCCGGTATAGACATATATACTTTAGGCCGGTACTAGGAGTTACATGAGTAATCTATACGGGTTTTGCTAGAGGGATTGTGTGCAGCGGACCATAGTTGTGATACATAATAAATATAGGAACATTGTTTACTACAATATTATTTTGGTAAATGGTGCAATAGTTTAGCGCCTTTATGGTGGGGTACCGGTGGGGGTGGGGCCCTTGGTGTTTATTATTGTTTTCTTATTGTCAACTGACACGCACCTGGTTTATGTCTCTTGTTTTGTATTTTAATGTATTAAATAAAGATTTATGGTAATTTTATGGACGAGTACATCATTTTTCCCTATGGGAATCAGGTTCTATGTATATGGATGTGTCCTTGGTATAAGGTCTCCACATGGGGTGGTGGTATGATTAATTAATTAGTAGATACAATATAACTATCACCCTCCCCAATATGTGGTATTGGTGTTTGTTGGCGGTTTTCTGAATGGGTACATGTAGAAACCTCTTCTTGGACTCAAATTCTCTCTCTATGGAGGGGTATTGGACCTACTATAATTAAAACACCTGAAGCTAGGAGGCGGGGAGTGCACGATCAGAAGGCTAGAGAATACATTTCAAAAACCTGACCTGCACATCCAAACATAGACTGAGTGTGTATAAGAGAGATGCCTTAACGTGGCTACGAGGTACACATAAAATTGGCCATTTTTGTGCGCTAAAAGCTCTCATTTTTCATATTTCTAGTGCAGTAATGCAGTTCAAATTTCGTTTTTTCAAGTTTGCATGTTTTGGCGCTGCAGTGTGCTGCCCTATTTATTTAACTATATACGAGTTGGCGACTCTGGGTTCAGCACCTGTTCACACTCAGTCTATGTTTGGATGTGCAGGTCAGGTTTTTGAAATGTATTCTCTAGCCTTCTGATCGTGCACTCCCCGCCTCCTAGCTTCAGGTGTTTTAATTATAGTAGGTCCAATACCCCTCCACATAGAGAGAGAATTTGAGTCCAAGAAGAGGTTTCTACATGTACCCATTCAGATGGAGACGTTTATTCTCAGTGAGGTAGGTCAAATGTAGGACCTCGTATAAGAGAGATGCCTTAACGTGGCTACGAGGTACACATAAAATTGGCCATTTTTGTGCGCTAAAAGCTCTCATTTTTCATATTTCTAGTGCAGTAATGCAGTTCAAATTTCGTTTTTTCAAGTTTGCATGTTTTGGCGCTGCAGTGTGCTGCCCTATTTCCTTAAAAAGACAAGTCACGCCTCCACTACAGTTTGACTGTAGAATGGGCTAAATTGTGTACGTCTTTCATTCAGCGTGTGCAAGTAGACAAATTAATAGAGCAACCTTTGACTTGTGCAGCATTAATACTGCACAAGGTGTGTCTCTTGTACTTTGTAACACCTGAGGGAGGGTTAAAGGTTTCCTTTGAAATTGGTTCAACTAGGCTTCGGCCTACACTCTGCTCCTCTCCTCCTCCTGCTGCCCCTGGGCTCTAACACCGCTAGTTTTTGCCTGGAAGTGCTAGCTGCACAGAGAAAAACACCCGCCATTGTGTCAGTGGGGTTCAGCAACGCCAGCTGTTCCCCCACTGTGTAGCCGGCAAAGTGTCCTGCAAATGCAACGCAGACACAAAGCTGCCTCCAGTGCAGGCTTCGGCCTACACTCTGCTCCCCCTGCTTACCCTTTGCTCCAACACCGTTAGTTGGGGCTCTAGGAAGACAATCTTTAATAGGCAACGCATCCGGGTTCCAGCACCGCCAGCTGGTTCTCGCCAGTGTTTTTGTCACGGGTACTCCCTCGTGCCCAGCCTGGTTCCAGCACAGTCAGCTGTTTCCGGGTACTGTCAAACTCACTGAGACACCTATGCGTTGCCCCGTCGTGTTGCGGTCGAGTTAGCCAACTCCAGGGTGCCTCCAGTTTAGGAGCTTCCTATGTGGGCTGCATGAATTGGTAGTCAAGGCTGGTTCTGTAGTGCCAGTAGGCCAAGCTCCCCCTGTAGGACTGTTGGGGTTCTGTAACTGCGGCTGCCTCGCGGCCTAGCTGTTCTCTCCTCTCCTGTGGACCTTCGGGTCCACCACCTGGTTCCAGCACCGTCAGCTGGTTCCGGGCCGAGCCTTTGGCTTAGGTGCCTCCTCCTGGGTATCCGAGTTCCACCAACGTCAGGCGGTCCTTGGTAGTGCTTTTAAGCGCAGGCACCTACAGCTTAGTAACCGGGTTCCAGCACCGTCAGCTGGTCCTCGGTCGTGCCATTGGCTCTTGCACACTGGGGCAATGCATCCGGGTTCCAGCACCGCCAGCTAGTTCTCGGCAGTGTTTTTGTCACGGGTACTCCCTCGTGCCCAGCCTGGTTCCAGCACCGTCAGCTGTTTCCGGGTACTGTCAAACTCACTGAGACGCCTATGCTTGCCCCGTCGTATTGTGGTCGGGTTAGCCAACTCCAGGGTGCCTCCAGTTTAGGAGCTTCCTATGTGGGCTGCGTGAATTAGTAGTCAAGGCTAGTTCTGTAGTGCCAGTAGGCCAAGCTCCCCCTGTAGGACTGTTGGGGTTCGGTAATTGCGGCTGCCTCGCTGCCTAGCTGTTCTCTCCTCTCCTGTGGACCTTCGGGTCCACCACCTGGTTCCAGCAAAGTCAGCTGGTTCCGGGCCGAGCCTTTGGCTTAGGTGCCTCCTCCTGGGTATCCGAGTTCCGCCAACGTCAGGCGGTCCTTGGTAGTGCTTTTAAGCGTAGGCACCTACAGCTTAGTAACCGGGTTCCAGCACCGTCAGCTGGTCCTCGGTCGTGCCATTGGCTCTTGTACACTGGGGCAACGCATCCGGGTTCCAGCACCGCCAGCTGGTTCTAGGCAGTGTTTTTGTCACGGGTACTCCCTCGTGCCCAGCCTGGTTCCAGCACCGTCAGCTGTTTCCGGGTACTGTCAAACTCACTGAGACACCTATGTGTTGCCCCGTCATGTTGCGGTCGAGTTAGCCAACTCCAGGGTGCCTCCAGTTTAGGAGCTTCCTATGTGGGCTGCGTGAATTGGTAGTCAAGGCTGGTTCTGTAGTGCCAGTAGGCCAAGCTCCCCCTGTAGGACTGTTGGGGTTCGGTAACTGCGGCTGCCTCGCGGCCTAGCTGTTCTCTCCTCTCCTGTGGACCTTCCGGTCCACCACCTGGTTCCAGCACCGTCAGCTGGTTCCGGGCTGAGCCTTTGGCTTAGGTGCCTCCTCCTGGGTATCCGAGTTCCGCCAACGTCAGGCGGTCCTTGGTAGTGCTTTTAAGCGCGGGCACCTACAGCTTAGTAACCGGGTTCCAGCACCGTCAGCTGGTCCTCGGTCGTGCCATTGGCTCTTGCACACTGGGGCGACGCATCCGGGTTCCAGCACCGCCAGCTGGTTCTCGGCAGTGTTTTTGTCACGGGTACTCCCTCGTGCCCAGCCTGGTTCCAGCACCATCAGCTGTTTCCGGGTAGGGTCAAGCTCACTGAGACGCCTATGCTTGCCCCGTCGTGTTGTGGTCAGGTTAGCCAACTCCAGGGTGCCTCCAGTTTAGGAGCTTCCTATGTGAGCTGCATGAATTGGTAGTCAAGGCTGGTTCTGTAGTGCCAGTAGGCCAAGCTCCCCCTGTAGGACTGTTGGGGTTCGGTAACTGCGGCTGCTTCGCGGCCTAGCTGTTCTCTCCTCTCCTGTGGACCTTCGGGTCCACCACCTGGTTCCAGCACCGTCAGCTGGTTCTTGGCAGTGTCTTTTGCTCTTGTACCTTCTGCTCCCCATCCTGGTTCCAGTACCGTCAGCTGGTTCCGGGCAGAGCCTTTGGCTTAGGTGCCTCCTTCTGGGTATCCAAGTTCCACCAACGTCAGGTGGTCCTTGGTAGTGCTTTCAGGCACGGGTACCTCCTGCTTAGTAACCGGGTTCCAGTAACGTCAGCTGGTCCTCGGTAGTTCCATTGGCTCTTGGACCTTCGGCTACCCATCCGGGTTCCAGTACCGTCAGCTGGTTCTCGGCAGTGTCTTTTGCTCTTGTACCTTCTGCTCCCCATCCTGGTTCCAGTAACGTCAGCTGGTTCCGGGCAGAGCCTTTGGCTTAGGTGCCTCCTTCTGGGTATCCGAGTTCCGCCAACGTCAGGCGGTCCTTGGTAGTGCATTTTAGCACGGGTACCTCCTGCTTAGTAACTGGGTTCCAGTAACGTCAGCTGGTCCTCGGTAGTTCCATAGGCTCTTGAACCTTCGGGTAGCCATCCGAGTTCCAGTTCCATCAGCTGGTTCTTGGCATTTTCTCAACCTTCTTGTACCTTCTGCTACATTTCCAAGTTGAAGACCCTAAAGTCGACGACCCAGAAGACCACCCCGATGACGACGACGACGACGACGGCGGAGACGACGACGGCGGAGACGACGACGGCGGAGACGACGACACTGGAGACGACGACCCTGGAGACGACGACATGGAAGACCGAGAAGCAGAAGAACAAGAGGCTGCAGAACAAAGAGCAGAAGAACATTAAGCATAACACTTAATATCAGAGCAAAAGATATTATCTAAATTATATGTAGAAGAAGACTAAGCAGTGTATGGGGGTGAGTCCGTTCCTCCTCGTGGTGCCCCTGGATAAAGCCTGATGCTGCAGGCCAAACTGAACGCGGACAAATGTAACTTTTGTGACTGGCAGAACGGAAGGTGTAATCTTCAAACTTTTATAGATAACAACTACGGGAATGCCTGTCACAAATGAGAATATGATGAAGAAGTAGAATAGGAAGAATAATAATAGTTGAATAAAATGAATATGTAGAATAGGAAGAATAATAATAGTTGAATAAAATGAATATGAAGAATGTAATAAAAAAAAAATAGGTAGAAGATGAAGAAGAAGATGAATAAGGTGAAGAAGAAGTTGATGTCAAAGATGCTGATGATGATGAAGATGAAAGTGTGGGAAAAGTAAAAAAAAAAGAAGGGGAAGGGCGTGGAATAGTGAAACATCAATATCTGACAAAATAAAAAAAAAAATATTCACATAGTCAATATCTTTGTCACTCCGAACGTCTTTAAAAAAAACAAAAAAACATGCTATTCTATTTGATTGGGCTAAACCTCTATGACTTTAATGTCTCCGCCACCTCCCCAAATACATTCTGCATTATTCTTAGTTGTTTTCCTTCATGTAGAATGAACCTATAAGGAAAGAAAGGGTTTATTTTAATTCCGATATTTTGGTCCCATTGACTTGCATTGGGATCGGGTATCGGTATCGGCGATATCTGATATTTTTTGAATATCGGCCGATCCAATCCGATACCGATACTTTCCGATATCGGAAGGTATCGCTCAACACTACTAATGATGATAAATATAATCCACCTGTGTGTAATCAAGTCTCAGTATAAATGCACCTGCACTGTGATAGTCTCAGGGTTCTGTTTGAAGCACAGAGGGCATCATGAAGACCAAGGAACACAACAGGCAGGTCTGTGATACTGTTGTGGAGAATTTTAAAGCCAGAATTTGGATACAAAATGATTTCCAAAACTTTAAACATCCAAAGGAGCACTGTGCAAGCGATCATATTGAAATGGAAAGAGTATCATACCACTGCAAATCAACCAAGACCAGGCCGTCCCTCTAAACTTTCATCTCAAACAAGGAGAAGACTGATCAAAGATGCAGCCAAGAGGCCCATGATCACTCTGGATGAACTGCAGAGATCTACAGCTGAGGTGGGACAGTCTGTCCATAGGACAACAATCAGTTGTACACTGCACAAATCTGGCTTTTATGGAACAGTGGCAAGAAGAAAGCCTCAAAGATATCCATAAAAAGTGTCATTTAAAGTTTGCAACAAGCCACCTGGGAGACACACCAAACATGTGGAAGAAGGTGCTCTGGTCAGATGAAACCAAAATTGAACTTTTTGTCAACAATGCCAAACAATATTATCACGCTACACGGGAGTGAGACAGAGAAAAGGGTGAAGGGCCCGAATACAACGCTGGACAAGCAGAACAGCAACAACGACGATATGCAGGCGCTTTACCTGAGGAAGCACCGAGCAGAAATACCCGGTGGGCGCCGCCATATTGGAGGTGGAGCCACCGGGTCACGACCTCCCAGAAAGCTGAGCGGCGGAGGAGACACTACGGTGCATGTGCGGACCGCCGACACGCCGAGAAGGATAGAAGCCAGGCAGAGAAGAAGGAGGAGGGACGTTGGGAGCGCGCCGGCCGGACAGGTAAGAATCGACGATCGTGACAAATATGTTTGGCGTAAAGGCAACACAGCTCATCACCCTGAACACGCCATCCCCAGTGTCAAACATGGTTCTGGCAGCATCATGGTTTGCGACTGCTTTTCATCAGCAGGGACAGGGAAGATGGTTAAAATTGATGAGAAGATGGATGGAGCCAAATACAGGACCATTCTTGAAGAAAACCTGTTGGAGTCTGCAAAAGACCTGAAACTGGGACAGAGTTTTGTCCCAGACAATAAGACAATGATCCCAAACATAAAGCAAAATCTCCAATGGAATGGTTCACAAATAAACGTATCCAGGTGTTAGAATGGCCAAGTTAAAGTCCAGACCTCAATCCAATCGAGAATCTGTGGAAAGAGCTGAAAATTGCTGTTCACAAACGATCTCCATCAAACCTCACTGAGCTCGAGCTGTTTGCCAAGGAAGATTGGACAAGAATTTCAGTCTCTCGATGTACAAAACTGATAGAGGCATAGGCTACTTTCACACTAGTAATGTGGGATGTACATCACAATGCATCATTTTGGGGAAAAAACGCATCCTGCAAAGTTGCCCGCAGGATGCGTTTTTTTCCATAGACTTGCATTAGCCGACGCATTGCGACGTATGGCCACACATCTCATCCGTCGTGCGATGGATGCGTCGTGTTTTGGTGGACCGTCGGCACAAAAAAGTTGCATGTAACATTTTTTTGTGCGTCGTGTCTGCCATTTCCGACCGCGCATGCGCGGCCAGAACTCCGCCTTCTCCTCCCTGGACCTTACAATAGGGCAGCAGATGCGTTGTAAAACTGCATCCGCTGCCCCGTTGCTCATTTTTTTGCAGTTTGCGTTGGTACGTCGGGCCGACGCATGGCGACGGCCCCGTACCGACGCTAGTGTGAAAGTAGCCATACCCTAAGCGACTTGCAGCAGTAATAGCAGCAAAAGGTGGCGCAACAAAAATTTAAAATAACCAATAAATTTTGTTCAACTTCACAATTATGTTCCTCTTGTTGTTGATTCTTCACCAAAAATTTACATTTGGTATCTTTATGTTTGAAGCATGATATGTGGGAAAAGGATGAAAAGTTCCAGGGAGCCGAATACTTTCGCAAGGCACTGTAATTATGGACAGAATTGCTAAACGATAAGTGTTCACAGCTTAATAAAAAAAATATTGTTCCCACAATCCATTGTAAGAAGAAAAAAGTGGACAAGCCAGCTCACCGGTTGTTGGAAGCACAGAACTCCGTCTTGAAAGGCAATGGATTCACAGCAGAAAAAAACACATGTTCCAGCTTCTTAGAAATAAAATTGCAGATTTATTGAAAAATTCTTAAAAAGTGCATGCTCCACGGATCTCACAATAGCCCCGGGAGGAAAGCGATGCGTTTCGACTGCAACCGCAGTCTTTATCCAAGCTGATCTATCCCAAAGCCCATGCGGACATATATAGTACTACACACCAATCAACAGGAAATAACACATCACATGATTAAAAGGTCCTGAAAGGCTGTAGCAATTACATACAAATCAACACATAAACAACAACAAAAAAAAAATACATTTCTTATAAAACAATATAATATTGATTACTGGATTTTAGACAGATTTCAATAATGAAACATCTCATTTCTACGATTCAAGCCGCCCGGAAAACGTGTGCCCAAAACAAAAATCCAATAAGCTTCCCGGGTTAATAGCATTCTATGGATATCTCCACCCCGGTAAGGTTTTTTATTTTCTCCAGACCCAATACGCGAAAAAATGAAGTATTCCGTGTGTGATGATCAATGTGGGAAAAGGATGAAAAGTTCCAGGGAGCCGAATACTTTTGCAAGGCACTGTAATTATGGACAGAATTGCTAAACGATAAGTGTTCACAGCTTAATAAAAAAAATATTGTACCCACAATCCATTGTACCCAATGCCAATTTTTTTAGACCATTTATTGGTTGTTTGTGTAGTTCATGTGCCAGGACCTATTGTTCTGCAAATTAACACATCCGGTAATAATAATTTTATAATAATAATTTTGATTTATATAGCGCTAACATATTCCGCAGCACTTTTCAATTGACATCCAGTTAAATAGAAACCACACTTTATCAGATATAATGTATTACAAGAAGCCCAAATTTTCATATCCAAAAGCTAATTTCATTACACCACATGCTACTGTTTATCCCTTTCCCTTAACTTTTGCACAACTGACACTCATACATACATACATACAACTCCATTAATGCAACATGTATTCTATTTCACACATCACTGTGATCAGATTGTTAGATACAGACTGATGAATATTGACACAGATTGAGGCCAGTGTGCAGGGCTGGATTGGCCATTTAGCAAATCTGGCAAATACGAGATGCCGAGCCGATCAGGGACTGCACTGACCACTACACTGTTAAGAGTATAAGTGTCCGCAGGAAGACCGTACTCCATCACTTTCTCCAGCAGGACACAACTACTTCCAGATTGCGACCCGATGCCAAGTACAGAATTTCGGACAGTGCAATGATGTCATTGCACTGTGCAGGCCACATCCACTGCAAGATGTGATAGAAGAGGAGACAACGGAGCAGCAGCAGTGGACATGGCCCCAGAATAGGTGAGTATAAGGTTTTATTTTTGCTGATCATTTTACATTATGAGAGGCTATGTGGGGACCATCATACATTATGGGAGGCTATGTATCGAACATCATGCGTTGTGGGAGTCTATGGGGGCCATCATATGTTATTGGGAGGTTGTGTGATGGCCACCATACGTTATGCAGGGTTGTGTGAGTACTATGATACTGTACATTATGGGGAGTCAACATACATTATTGAGTCTAGCATACGTTATGGTGTCCTGTTTTGGGATTAGCATATGTTATGGATTGCTTCAATAAATTTAAAGCCTTCATCGGAGCTGGACCTCTAGTTTTCATTGTCTCCTTCAAGCAGTCCCTTGGAGTCCAAGTTTCAACACACCTCATTCAAGATAAGCAGGTTTCCTTTTTTTTCATGATACTCTATGTACAGTGGGTACGGAAAGTATTCAGAACCCATTAAATGTTTCACTCTTTATTTCATTGCAGCCATTTGGTAAATTCCAAAAAGGTCATTTTTTTCTCATGAATGTACACTCTGCACTTGGTGAGAGAGGTAAAGAAGAACCCCAAGATCACTGTTGGTTGAGCTCCAGAGATGCAGTAGGGAGATGGGTGGAAGTTCCACAAAGTCAACTATCACTGCAGCTCTCCACCAGTCAGGCCTTTATGGCAGAGTGGCCCGAAGGATGCTTCTCCTCAGTGCAAGACATATGAAAGCCCGCATAGAGTTTGCTAAAAAACACATGAAGGACTCCCAGACTATGAGAAATAAGATTCTCTGGTCTGGTGAGATGAAGATAGACCTTTTTGGTGATAATTCTAAGCAGTATGTGTGGAAAAAAACAGGCACTGCTCATTACCCGCCCAATACAATCCCAACAGTGAAACATGGTGGTGGCAGGATCATGCTATGAGGGTGTTTTTCAGCTGCAGGGACAGGACAACTGGTTGCCATTGAAGGAAACATGAATGCGGCCAAGTACAGAGATATCCTGGATGAAAACCTCTTCCAGAGTGCTGCTGACCTTAGACTTGGCCATAGGTTCACCTTCCCTAAGCACACAGCTAAAATAACAAAGGAGTGGCTTCAGAACAACTCTGTGACCATTCTTAACTGGCCCAGCCAGAGTCCTGACCTAAACCCAATTGAGCATCTCTGGAGAGACCTGAAAATGGCTGTCCACCAACATTCACCATCCAACCTGACGGAACTGGAGAGGACCTGCAAGGAAGAATGGCAAAGGATCCCCAAATCCAGGTGTGAAAAACTTGTTGCATCATTCCCAAGAAGACTCATGGATGTACTAGCTCAAAAGAGTGCTTCTACTCAATACTGGGCAAAGGTTCTGAATACTTATGACTAGAGTTGAGCGACCTTGACCTTTTTAGAGTCGAGCCGGGTTTCGCGAAACCCGACTATCTGAAAAGTCGGGTCGAGTGAAATCGGCCGATTATGACGTAAAGTCGGGATCGACCGAAACACGAAACCCAATGCAAGTCAATGGGGCAGCATAGTCGGCAGTGAGTGGGGGCCAGGAAAACACCTAGAGTGCCCATTTTAATGTAAAAACCATCCATTCTTCTTAATGAAGCTTGTCAAGCGTAATTTACCTTATAATAATTGGAAGGCATTTGAAATTGGGGGTCATTTGGCTAAAGTTGTGTGGGGTAGGGCTGGTTCAAGTAATTAGTGGGCCCAGGAAATCTGGACCACGTCACGGCAGTGGAGCAGGGAGAGGTAAGTATTTCAACTTTGCAAGTGCTGTGATCCTGAGCAAGCAGGGGGGGCCCACTTGTTGGCATTGGCACTGGCACAGGGCCCCTCAAAGTACAGCGGTGTGTTTGCACGGCGGGGGCGCCTCCCACCGGCAGCAACACTTTTGCGTACTATGAGAGGCCCTGTGCCAGTGACGTCGCCAACTAGTATTCCTCCCCCCACCTGATGAAGGAACCTGCACTTTCATCTGCACCTTCCTCTTTGTCCCCGTGTAAGGTGGTATGGTATGCGGGAAGAGCAACCTGACTTTCAGCAGGGTCACAATGTTGTTGTGTAGCATGCACGGGGAATGTTGCATTATGGGTCAATGTACCAGCAGACTCATCTATCACTGGCTGGGCAATGGGCACGATGAAGTGGAAACACAGATATAGGCCCAAAGAATAAAGTGGGCTAAATGCAGTTCAAAATTGGTAACACAGGAATAACCAGGGGGCATTGCAGTGGAGGACAACTGGAATGAGAGGCTGACACAGAGAGTAGGGCCAAATCAGTAAGTAGTCGAAATGCAGTTCAAAATTGGCAACCGTAGTAAACAGGCGGCACAGCTTTGTTCAGTGGAGGAGAACAGCAAGGAGTGGCAGACACCGATAGTAGGCCCCAACCCAACTAGTACGCCAAATGCAGTCTAACATTAACAACTACTTAACGAGAGCCTGAAAATGGAATTTCAGGACAGGAAACCAGGAGAACAGCAAGGAGTGGCAGACACCGATAGTAGGCCCCAAACCAACTAGTACGCCAAATGCAGTTGTTCCATTTAACCACAATTTAATGAGAGCCTGAAGATAGAAGCTCAGGAAAGGCAACCTGGGGAACACCTTGGAGTGTAACACACCATCTCTCTCCACCCCATACCCATTTTGTAGGCCTAATGCAGTGTACTTTTCTACAACTACTAAACGAGAGTCGGAAGACCGAAGCAATGGCAAGGAAACCTGGGGAACACTTTGGAGTGTAGCACACCATCTCTCTCCACCCCATACCCAATTTGTAGGCCTAATGCAGTGTAGTTTCCAAGAACTACTAAACGAGAGCCGGAAGATCGAAGCTCAGGAAAGGCAACCTGGGGAACACCTTGGAGTGTAACACACCCTCTCTCTACACCCCATACCCAATTTGAAGGCCTAATGCAGCGTAGTTTCCAACAACTACTAAACGAGAGCCGGAAGATCGAAGCTCAGGAAAGGCAACCTGGGGAACACCTTGGAGTGGAACACACCCTCTCTCTACACCCCATACCCAATTTGAAGGCCTAATGCAGTGTAGTTTCCAAGAACTACTAAACGAGAGCCGGAAGATTGAAGCTCAGGAAAGGCAACCTGGGGAACACCTTGGAGTGTAACACAACGTCTCTCTACACCACGGAAGGGCTGATTCTTAGGAAGGAAGGCTGTTGGAAATAAGCATTGCGCGTCCGAGGGTGATTATATTCTTATTAGGTATATACTCACCCTCGGACGCGCCCTGCTTCTTTATTTGGAATGAATGTTTATTTGCAATGTGGTGTTGACTTTCTCTATTATTTTGGTAATTAATGATTTTATTATTTTCATTGTTTTGCATCTTCTCGGCAATAATATAAAGAAGACGCGACAGGACAACACTCGGTGGATGCCATATGTGTGTTTTCAATTGAAAAAACCTTTCAGTTAACTACTTGCAGGAGAATGTAATTGTAGCTGGTGGCCATTTTTAGTACTGTACCAGATTTTAGTTGTGTGTTTGTTTTTAATGTTAAAATGTCTGCATTTGATATCTCACCAGTATTTTCTTTTTTATAAGCAAAATACTTTTTTTTTTATTTTATGATGTTGGTTCAAGGGGTACACGGGCAGCAGTAGACAGGTCAGTGGAGGCCTAGTGGAAGGAGGGACCGCAGACAGGCTTCGAAGCCCTAACATAATAAATTGGGCTGCCTGTAGGCAATTTAAAATTGGTTCCAGGGGAACACGGGCAGCAGTAGACAGGTCAGTGGAGGCCTAGAGGAAGGAGGGACCGCAGATGCGCCAATGTTTCCCCCATACCAAATTTGTAGGCCTAATGCAGTGTAGTTTCCAACAACTACTAAACGAGAGCCGGAATATCGAAGCTCAGGAAAGGCAACCTGGGGAACACCTTGGAGTGTAACACACCCTCTCTCTACACCCCATACCCAATTTGAAGGCCTAATGCAGTGTAGTTTCCAAGAACTACTAAACGAGAGCCGGAAGATCGAAGCTCATGAAAGGCAACCTGGGGAACACCTTGGAGTGTAACACACCCTCTCTCTACACCCCATACCCAATTTGAAGGCCTAATGCAGTGTAGTTTCCAAGAACTACTAAACGAGAGCCGGAAGATCGAAGCTCAGGAAAGGCAACCTGGGGAACACCTTGGAGTGGAACACACCATCTCTCTACACCCCATACCCAATTTGAAGGCCTAATGCAGTGTAGTTTCCAAGAACTACTAAACGAGAGCCGGAAGATTGAAGCTCAGGAAAGGCAACCTGGGGAACACCTTGGAGTGTAACACAACGTCTCTCTACACCACGGAAGGGCTGATTCTTAGGAAGGAAGGCTGTTGGAAATAAGCATTGCGCGTCCGAGGGTGATTATATTCTTATTAGGTATATACTCACCCTCGGACGCGCCCTGCTTCTTTATTTGGAATGAATGTTTATTTGCAATGTGGTGTTGACTTTCTCTATTATTTTGGTAATTAATGATTTTATTATTTTCATTGTTTTGCATCTTCTCGGCAATAATATAAAGAAGACGCGACAGGACAACACTCGGTGGATGCCATATGTGTGTTTTCAATTGAAAAAACCTTTCAGTTAACTACTTGCAGGAGAATGTAATTGTAGCTGGTGGCCATTTTTAGTACTGTACCAGATTTTAGTTGTGTGTTTGTTTTTAATGTTAAAATGTCTGCATTTGATATCTCACCAGTATTTTCTTTTTTATAAGCAAAATACTTTTTTTTTTATTTTATGATGTTGGTTCAAGGGGTACACGGGCAGCAGTAGACAGGTCAGTGGAGGCCTAGTGGAAGGAGGGACCGCAGACAGGCTTCGAAGCCCTAACATAATAAATTGGGCTGCCTGTAGGCAATTTAAAATTGGTTCCAGGGGAACACGGGCAGCAGTAGACAGGTCAGTGGAGGCCTAGAGGAAGGAGGGACCGCAGATGCGCCAATGTTTCCCCCATACCAAATTTGTAGGCCTAATGCAGTGTAGTTTCCAACAACTACTAAACGAGAGCCGGAATATCGAAGCTCAGGAAAGGCAACCTGGGGAACACCTTGGAGTGTAACACACCCTCTCTCTACACCCCATACCCAATTTGAAGGCCTAATGCAGTGTAGTTTCCAAGAACTACTAAACGAGAGCCAGATGATCGAAGCTCATGAAAGGCAACCTGGGGAACACCTTGGAGTGTAACACACCCTCTCTCTACACCCCATACCCAATTTGAAGGCCTAATGCAGTGTAGTTTCCAAGAACTACTAAACGAGAGCCGGAAGATCGAAGCTCAGGAAAGGCAACCTGGGGAACACCTTGGAGTGGAACACACCATCTCTCTACACCCCATACCCAATTTGAAGGCCTAATGCAGCGTAGTTTCCAACAACTACTAAACGAGAGCCGGAAGATCGAAGCTCAGTAAAGGCAACCTGGGGAACACCTTGGAGTGGAACACACCATCTCTCTACACCCCATACCCAATTTGAAGGCCTAATGCAGCGTAGTTTCCAACAACTACTAAACGAGAGCCGGAAGATCGAAGCTCAGGAAAGGCAACCTGGGGAACACCTTGGAGTGGAACACACCATCTCTCTACACCCCATACCCAATTTGAAGGCCTAATGCAGCGTAGTTTCCAACAACTACTAAACGAGAGCCGGAAGATCGAAGCTCAGGAAAGGCAACCTGGGGAACACCTTGGAGTGGAACCCACCATCTCTCTACACCCCATACCCAATTTGAAGGCCTAATGCAGCGTAGTTTCCAACAACTACTAAACGAGAGCCGGAAGATCGAAGCTCAGGAAAGGCAACCTGGGGAACACCTTGGAGTGGAACACACCATCTCTCTACACCCCATACCCAATTTGAAGGCCTAATGCAGCGTAGTTTCCAACAACTACTAAACGAGAGCCGGAAGATCGAAGCTCAGGAAAGGCAACCTGGGGAACACCTTGGAGTGGAACACACCATCTCTCTACACCCCATACCCAATTTGAAGGCCTAATGCAGCGTAGTTTCCAACAACTACTAAACGAGAGCCGGAAGATCGAAGCTCAGGAAAGGCAACCTGGGGAACACCTTGGAGTGGAACACACCATCTCTGTACACCCCATACCCAATTTGAAGGCCTAATGCAGCGTAGTCTCCAACAACTACTAAACGAGAGCCGGAAGATCGAAGCTCAGGAAAGGCAACCTGGGGAACACCTTGGAGTGGAACACACCATCTCTCTACACCCCATACCCAATTTGAAGGCCTAATGCAGCGTAGTTTCCAACAACTACTAAACGAGAGCCGGAAGATCGAAGCTCAGGAAAGGCAACCTGGGGAACACCTTGGAGTGGAACACACCATCTCTCTACACCCCATACCCAATTTGAAGGCCTAATGCAGCGTAGTTTCCAACAACTACTAAACGAGAGCCGGAAGATCGAAGCTCAGGAAAGGCAACCTGGGGAACACCTTGGAGTGGAACACACCATCTCTCTACACCCCATACCCAATTTGAAGGCCTAATGCAGCGTAGTTTCCAACAACTACTAAACGAGAGCCGGAAGATCGAAGCTCAGGAAAGGCAACCTGGGGAACACCTTGGAGTGGAACACACCATCTCTCTACACCCCATACCCAATTTGAAGGCCTAATGCAGCGTAGTTTCCAACAACTACTAAACGAGAGCCGGAAGATCGAAGCTCAGGAAAGGCAACCTGGGGAACACCTTGGAGTGGAACACACCATCTCTGTACACCCCATACCCAATTTGAAGGCCTAATGCAGCGTAGTCTCCAACAACTACTAAACGAGAGCCGGAAGATCGAAGCTCAGGAAAGGCAACCTGGGGAACACCTTGGAGTGGAACACACCATCTCTCTACACCCCATACCCAATTTGAAGGCCTAATGCAGCGTAGTTTCCAACAACTACTAAACGAGAGCCGGAAGATCGAAGCTCAGGAAAGGCAACCTGGGGAACACCTTGGAGTGGAACACACCATCTCTCTACACCCCATACCCAATTTGAAGGCCTAATGCAGCGTAGTCTCCAACAACTACTAAACGAGAGCCGGAAGATCGAAGCTCAGGAAAGGCAACCTGGGGAACACCTTGGAGTGGAACACACCATCTCTCTACACCCCATACCCAATTTGAAGGCCTAATGCAGCGTAGTTTCCAACAACTACTAAACGAGAGCCGGAAGATCGAAGCTCAGGAAAGGCAACCTGGGGAACACCTTGGAGTGGAACACACCATCTCTCTACACCCCATACCCAATTTGAAGGCCTAATGCAGCGTAGTTTCCAACAACTACTAAACGAGAGCCGGAAGATCGAAGCTCAGGAAAGGCAACCTGGGGAACACCTTGGAGTGGAACACACCATCTCTCTACACCCCATACCCAATTTGAAGGCCTAATGCAGCGTAGTTTCCAACAACTACTAAACGAGAGCCGGAAGATCGAAGCTCAGGAAAGGCAACCTGGGGAACACCTTGGAGTGGAACACACCATCTCTCTACACCCCATACCCAATTTGAAGGCCTAATGCAGCGTAGTTTCCAACAACTACTAAACGAGAGCCGGAAGATCGAAGCTCAGGAAAGGCAACCTGGGGAACACCTTGGAGTGGAACACACCATCTCTCTATACCCCATACCCAATTTGAAGGCCTAATGCAGCGTAGTTTCCAACAACTACTAAACGAGAGCCGGAAGATCGAAGCTCAGGAAAGGCAACCTGGGGAACACCTTGGAGTGGAACACACCATCTCTCTACACCCCATACCCAATTTGAAGGCCTAATGCAGCGTAGTTTCCAACAACTACTAAACGAGAGCCGGAAGATCGAAGCTCAGGAAAGGCAACCTGGGGAACACCTTGGAGTGTAACACAACGTCTCTCTACACCACGGAAGGGCTGATTCTTAGGAAGGAAGGCTGTTGGAAATAAGCATTGCGTGTCCGAGGGTGATTATATTCTTATTAGGTATATACTCACCCTCGGACGCGCCCTGCTTCTTTATTTGGAATGAATGTTTATTTGCAATGTGGTGTTGACTTTCTCTATTATTTTGGTAATTAATGATTTTATTATTTTCATTGTTTTGCATCTTCTCGGCAATAATATAAAGAAGACGCGACAGGACAACACTCGGTGGATGCCATATGTGTGTTTTCAATTGAAAAAACCTTTCAGTTAACTACTTGTAGGAGAAAGTAATTGTAGCTGGTGGCCATTTTTAGTACTGTACCAGATTTTAGTTGTGTGTTTGTTTTTAATGTTAAAATGTCTGCATTTGATATCTCTCCAGTATTTTCTTTTTTGTAAGCAAAATACTTATTTTTATATTTTCTGATGTTGGTTCCAGGGGTACACGGGCAGCAGTGCCCTGGTCAGTGTAGTAGTAGTTGAAAGAATGGACCGCAGACAGGCATCGAAGGCCTAAAATAAAAAAATTGGGCTGGCTGTAGGCAATTTTAAATTGGTTACAGGGGTACACGGGCAGCAGTGGTGTGGTCAGTGGAGGCCTAGTGGAAGGAGTCACCGCAGACAGGCATCGAAGGCCTAAAATAATAACACATGGCTGTAGGCAATTTTAAATTGGTTCCAGGGGTACACGGGCAGCAGTGGTGTGGTCAGTGGAGGCCTAGTGGAAGGAGTCACCGCAGACAGGCATCGAAGGCCTAAAATAATAACACATGGCTGTAGGCAATTTTAAATTGGTTCCAGGGGTACACGGGCAGCAGTGGTGTGGTCAGTGGAGGCCTAGTGGAAGGAGTCACCGCAGACAGGCATCGAAGGCCTAAAATAATAACACATGGCTGTAGGCAATTTTAAATTGGTTCCAGGGGTACACGGGCAGCAGTGGTGTGGTCAGTGGAGGCCTAGTGGAAGGAGTGACCGCAGACAGGCATCGAAGGCCTAAAATAATAACACATGGCTGTAGGCAATTTTAAATTGGTTCCAGGGGTACACGGGCAGCAGTGGTGTGGTCAGTGGAGGCCTAGTGGAAGGAGTCACCGCAGACAGGCATCGAAGGCCTAAAATAATAACACATGGCTGTAGGCAATTTTAAATTGGTTCCAGGGGTACACGGGCAGCAGTCGTGTGGTCAGTGGAGGCCTAGTGGAAGGAGTCACCGCAGACAGGCATCGAAGGCCTAAAATAATAACACATGGCTGTAGGCAATTTTAAATTGGTTCCAGGGGTACACGGGCAGCAGTGGTGTGGTCAGTGGAGGCCTAGTGGAAGGAGTCACCGCAGACAGGCATCGAAGGCCTAAAATAATAACACATGGCTGTAGGCAATTTTAAATTGGTTCCAGGGGTACACAGGCAGCAGTGGTGTGGTCAGTGGAGGCCTAGTGGAAGGAGTGACCACAGACAGGCATCGAAGGCCTAACATAACAAAAATGTCAATACAATGGTATTGTCAGTGGCAGGCATTGAAGGATGTCAGCGCATAGACTAAACATTGGTGGAGCTGTGAGACAATTTTGCAAGTGGTAGAGCACTGTTTGAGCTGGGGTGGGGGGAAACTGTCTTGTGGCCGGCGGTACAGGCCCAGGGCCCCTCATATTACAACGGTGTGTCTGACGTTGGGTGCGCACCACCACCGCCAGAGACACTTTATTGTACTAGGAGGGACCCAGTGGCAGTGCCGTCGACCAAAAGCGGGCTCACCCACCTCTTCAGACAAACTGCACTCTCACGGGTGCTGTCGCCAAGTGTCGATACCACGGCCCCGTGTGGGGAGTTTGGCCATTTAGTGAGGTGTAAACATGTCGTATGCTGGACAATCAGGTGCTGAAAATTACGAGATTGGAAAAGGCATTCAGAATAGTCCACAGGCAAGACCTTTTCATAGGAAAGCTAGGTGTCAGCCGGGCAAGGTGGGGCAAAAGATTTCGAAATCCAGTTGTGGTTCATTTTAATGAAGGTTAGATCATCTACATTTTGGGTAGCCAGACGAGTCCTTTTTTCTGTTAGTATTGAACCTGCAGCACTGAATACTCTTTCTGATAGGACACTAGCTGCCGGGCAAGCAAGCTCCTGCAATGCATATTCTGCCAATTCTGGCCAGGTGTCTAATTTTGATGCCCAGTAATCAAATGGGAATGACGGTTGAGGGAGAACATCGATAAGGAATGAAAAATAGTTTGTAACCATACTGGACAAATGTTGTCTCCTGTCACTTTGAATTGATGCTGCAGTACCTGTCCTGTCTGCGGTCATAGCAAAATCACTCCACAACCTGGTCAGAAAACCCCTCTGGCCAACGCCACTTCTGATTTCTGCCCCTCTAACTCCTCTGGTCTGCTGGCCCCTGCAGCTCGTGTGAGAACGATCACGGGCGCTGTGTGCAGGGAATGCCAGAAGCAAACGGTCAACAAGAGTTGATTGTTTGGTTGCTAATATTAGTTCCAAGTTCTCATGTGGCATTATATTTTGCAATTTGCCTTTATAGCGAGGATCAAGGAGGCAGGCCAACCAGTAATCGTCATCATTCATCATTTTAGTTATGCGTGTGTCCCTTTTGAGGCTACGTAAGGCATAATCCGCCATGTGGGCCAAAGTTCCAGTTCTCAAATCTGCGGTTGTGCTTGGTTGAGGGGCAGTTTCAGGCAAATCCACGTCACTTGTGTCCCTCAAAAAACCAGAACCCGGCCTTGCCGCGCCACCAATTTCCAGTGGCCCCGGAAAAGCTTCCTCATTAAAAATATAATCATCCCCATCATCCTCCTCGTCCTCCTCTTCGCCCGCTACCTCGTCCTGTACACTGCCCTGGCCAGACAATGGCTGACTGTCATCAAGGCTTTCCTCTTCCTCAGCTGCAGACGCCTGATCCTTTATGTGCGTCAAACTTTGCATTAGCAGACGCATTAGGGGGATGCTCATGCTTATTATGGCGTTGTCTGCACTAACCAGCCGTGTGCATTCCTCAAAACACTGAAGGACTTGACACATGTCTTGAATCTTCGACCACTGCACACCTGACAACTCCATGTCTGCCATCCTACTGCCTGCCCGTGTATGTGTATCCTCCCACAAAAACATAACAGCCCGCCTCTGTTCACACAGTCTCTGAAGCATGTGCAGTGTTGAGTTCCACCTTGTTGCAACGTCTATGATTAGGCGATGCTGGGGAAGGTTCAAAGAACGCTGATAGGTCTGCATACGGCTGGAGTGTACGGGCGAACGGCGGATATGTGAGCAAAGTCCACGCACTTTGAGGAGCAGGTCGGATAACCCCGGATAACTTTTCAGGAAGCACTGCACCACCAGGTTTAAGGTGTGAGCCAGGCAAGGAATGTGTTTCAGTTGGGAAAGGGAGATGGCAGCCATGAAATTCCTTCCGTTATCACTCACTACCTTGCCTGCCTCAAGATCTACAGTGCCCAGCCACGACTGCGTTTCTTTCTGCAAGAACTCGGACAGAACGTCCGCGGTGTGTCTGTTGTCGCCCAAACACTTCATAGCCAATACAGCCTGCTGACGTTTGCCAGTAGCTGCCCCATAATGGAAGACCTGGTGTGCAACAGTGGCAGCTGCGGATGGAGTGGTTGTGCGACTGCGGTCTGTGGACGAGCTCTCGCTTCTGCAGGAGGACGAAGAGGAGGAGGAGGGGGTGCGAACGGCTACAGCCAATTGTTTCCTAGACCGTGGGCTAGGCAGAACTGTCCCAAACTTGCTGTCCCCTGTGGACCCTGCATCCACCACATTTAACCAGTGTGCCGTGATGGACACGTAACGTCCCTGGCCATGCCTACTGGTCCATGCATCTGTTGTCAGGTGCACCTTTGTGCTCACAGATTGCCTGAGTGCATGGACGATGCACTCTTTAACATGCTGGTGGAGGGCTGGGATGGCTTTTCTGGAAAAAAAGTGTCGACTGGGTAGCTCGTAGCGTGGTACAGCGTAGTCCATCAGGGCTTTGAAAGCTTCGCTTTCAACTAACCGGTAGGGCATCATCTCTAACGAGATTAGTCTAGCTATGTGTGCGTTCAAACCCTGTGTACGCGGATGCGAGGCTAAGTACTTCCTTTTTCTAACCATAGTCTCATGTAGGGTGAGCTGGACTGGAGAGCTGCAGATCGTGGAACTAGCGGGGGTGCCGGTGGACATGGCAGACTGAGAGACGGTGGGAGATGGTATTGTTGCCACCGGTGCCCTAGATGCAGTGTTTCCTACTACGAAACTGGTGATTCCCTGACCCTGAAGGCTTTGGCCTGGCAAAGAAACCTGCACAGATACTGCAGGTGGTGCGGAAAATGGTGGCCCTACACTGCCGGAAGGGATGTTGCGTTGCTGACTAGCTTCATTGGCCGAGGGTGCTACAACCTTAAGGGACGTTTGGTAGTTAGTCCAGGCTTGCAAATGCATGGTGGTTAAATGTCTATGCATGCAACTTGTATTGAGACTTTTCAGATTCTGTCCTCTGCTTAAGGTAGTTGAACATTTTTGACAGATGACTTTGCGCTGATCAATTGGATGTTGTTTAAAAAAATGCCAGACTGCACTCTTTCTAGCATCGGATACCTTTTCAGGCATTGCAGACTGAGCTTTAACCGGATGGCCACGCTGTCCTCCAACAGGTTTTAGCTTTGCCACGCGTTTTGGGCAAGATACGGGCCCGGCAGATGGAACCTGTTGCGATGTTGATGCCTGCTGCGGCCCCTCCTCCTCCGCTTCAGAACTGCTGCCACCTGCACTCTGTTCCCCCAATGGCTGCCAATCGGGGTCAAGAACTGGGTCATCTATTACCTCTTCTTGTAGCTCGTGTGCAACTTCGTCTGTGTCACCGTGGCGGTCGGTGGTATAGCGTTCGTGATGGGGCAACATAGTCTCATCAGGGTCTGATTCTTGATCAGCACCCTGCGATGGCAATGTTGTGGTCTGAGTCAAAGGACCAGGATAGTAGTCTGGCTGTGGCTGTGCATCAGTGCACTCCATGTCAGATTCAACTTGTAATGGGCATGGACTGTTAACTGCTTCACTTTCTAAGCCAGGGACGGTATGTGTAAAGAGCTCCATGGAGTAACCCGTTGTGTCGCCTGCTGCATTCTTCTCTGTTGTTGTTTTTGCTGAAGAGGACAAGGAAGCGACTTGTCCCTGACCGTGAACATCCACTAACGACGCGCTGCTTTGACATTTACCAGTTTCACGAGAGGAGGCAAAAGAGCTAGAGGCTGAGTCAGCAAGATAAGCCAAAACTTGCTCTTGCTGCTCCGGCTTTAAAAGCGGTTTTCCTACTCCCAGAAAAGGGAGCGTTCGAGGCCTTGTGTAGCCAGACGACGAACCTGGCTCCACAGCTCCAGACTTAGGTGCAATATTTTTTTTCCCACGACCAGCTGATGCTCCACCACTACCACTACCCTCATTACCAGCTGACAATGAACGCCCCCGGCCACGACCTCTTCCACCAGACTTCCTCATTGTTTTAAAAACGTTAACAAACGAACGGTATTTGTTGCTGTCACACAACTTACACGGTGAGCTATAACTTCAGTATGATTTAGCTACCCCTTTACAGGTGGGTGAGACCACAACGAAAATCAGCCACAATGTTACACACTCTGTTGTTGTTGGCAACAAATGAGATGGCACACACGCAGGACTGTCACTGAAGCGCAAATGTAAATATTTATCTCCCACTGATTTGTGTTTGTTTTTTTTAAAAGGGAGACTTCAGAAAAAAAAAAATTAAAAAGAAATTATTTTTTACAGAAGAATTTATAAAACAAATAAAATGAAATGATTGTTTCAGGGAGAATTTAGGAAAAAAAAAAAAAAAAGGCTTTGTAGGGCCCACTGAGTGAGAGAGGACGCACACAGGAGTCAGGAGTGGCACACAAGCCCAAAGGCCAATATTTATCTCACACTGATTGATTTAGTGATTTTTTTCGGTAGATTTTGGAACCCAAATCAAGCTAAAAAAAATAATAGGCTTTCTATGGCCCACAATTGGGGAGAGAGAGAGAGATGGCACACCCAGGAGTCAAGACTGGCACACAAGCAGAAGGGGCAATATGAATCTCCCACAGATTTTTTTTTTTTTTTTTCAGGGAGACTTGAGAGAAAAAAAAATACCAAAAAAATGATTTTTTTCAGGAATAATTTAGAAACCAAAGAAAATAAAATGATTGTTTCAGGGAGAATTTAGAAAACAAATAAAACAAAAAATAGGCTTTCTAGGGCCCACTGAGTGACAGATGACGCACACAGGAGTCAGGAGTGGCACACAAGCCCAGAGGCCAATATTTATCTCCCACTGATTGATGTAGTGATTTTTTCAGGTAGATTTTGGAACCCAAATCAAGCTAAAAAAAATAATAGGCTTTCTATGGCCCACAATTGGGGAGAGAGAGAGATGGCACACCCAGGAGTCAAGACTGGCACACAAGCAGAAGGGGCAATATGAATCTCCCACAGATTTTTTTTTTTTTTCAGGGAGACTTGAGAGAAAAAAAAATACCAAAAAAATGATTTTTTTCAGGAATAATTTAGAAACCAAAGAAAATAAAATGATTGTTTCAGGGAGAATTTAGAAAACAAATAAAACAAAAAATAGGCTTTCTAGGGCCCACTGAGTGACAGATGACGCACACAGGAGTCAGGAGTGGCACACAAGCCCAGAGGCCAATATTTATCTCCCACTGATTGATGTAGTGATTTTTTCAGGTAGATTTTGGAACCCAAATCAAGCTAAAAAAAATAATAGGCTTTCTATGGCCCACAATTGGGGAGAGAGAGAGAGATGGCACACCCAGGAGTCAAGACTGGCACACAAGCAGAAGGGGCAATATGAATCTCCCACAGATTTTTTTTTTTTTTTTCAGGGAGACTTGAGAGAAAAAAAAATACCAAAAAAATGATTTTTTTCAGGAATAATTTAGAAACCAAAGAAAATAAAATGATTGTTTCAGGGAGAATTTAGAAAACAAATAAAACAAAAAATAGGCTTTCTAGGGCCCACTGAGTGACAGATGACGCACACAGGAGTCAGGAGTGGCACACAAGCCCAGAGGCCAATATTAATCTCCCACTGATTGATTTAGTGATTTTTTTCGGTAGATTTTGGAACCCAAATCAAGCAAAAAAATTAATAGGCTTTCTATGGCCCACAATTGGGGAGAGAGAGAGAGATGGCACACCCAGGAGTCAAGACTGGCACACAAGCAGAAGGGGCAATATGAATCTCCCACAGATTTTTTTTTTTTTTTTTTTTTTTCAGGGAGACTTGAGAGAAAAAAAAATACCAAAAAAATGATTTTTTTCAGGAATAATTTAGAAACCAAAGAAAATAAAATGATTGTTTCAGGGAGAATTTAGAAAACAAATAAAACAAAAAATAGGCTTTCTAGGGCCCACTGAGTGACAGATGACGCACACAGGAGTCAGGAGTGGCACACAAGCCCAGAGGCCAATATTAATCTCCCACTGATTGATTTAGTGATTTTTTTCAGGTAGATTTTGGAACCCAAATCAAGCAAAAAAATTAATAGGCTTTCTATGGCCCACAATTGGGGAGAGAGAGAGAGATGGCACACCCAGGATTCAAGACTGGCACACAAGCAGAAGGGGCAATATGAATCTCCCACAGATTTTTTTTTTTTTTTTCAGGGAGACTTGAGAGAAAAAAAAATACAAAAAAAATGATTTTTTTCAGGAATAATTTAGAAACCAAAGAAAATAAAATGATTGTTTCAGGGAGAATTTAGAAAACAAATAAAACAAAAAATAGGCTTTCTAGGGCCCACTGAGTGACAGATGACGCACACAGGAGTCAGGAGTGGCACACAAGCCCAGAGGCCAATATTAATCTCCCATTTTTTTTTTTTCCAGGGAAAATTTATAAACCCAATAAAAAAAAAAATAATAAATAGGCTTTCTATGGCCCACTATCTGAGAGAGAGAGATGGCACGCTTAGGACTGGCACACAAGCCCAAAGCCCAATATTAATCTCCCACTGATTGATTTAATGATTTTTTTCAGGTAGAATTTAGAACCCAAATCAAGCAAAAAAATTAATAGGCTTTCTATGGCCCACTGAGTGAGAGATGGCACACACAGGAGTAAGGAGTGGCACACAAGCCCTGAGGCCAATATTTTTCTCCCACTGATTGATTGATTGATTTTTTAAGGTAGAATTATGAACCCAAATCAACCAAAAAAATAAATAGGCTTTCTATGGCCCACTATTTGTGAGAGAGATGGCACGCTCAGGACTGGCACACAAGCCCAGAGGCCAATATTAATCTCCCACTTTTTTTTTTTTTCCAGGGAAAATTTATAAACCCAATAAAAAAAATAATAATAAATAGGCTTTCTATGGCCCACTATCTGAGAGAGAGAGATGGCACGCTTAGGACTGGCACACAAGCCCAAAGGCCAATACTAATCTCCCACTGATTGATTGATTGATTTTTTAAGGTAGAATTATGAACCCAAATCAACCAAAAAAATAAATAGGCTTTCTATGGCCCACTATTTGTGAGAGAGATGGCACGCTCAGGACTGGCACACAAGCCCAGAGGCCAATATTAATCTCCCACTTTTTTTTTTTTTCCAGGGAAAATTTATAAACCCAATAAAATAATAAAAAAATAGGCTTTCTATGGCCCACTATCTGAGAGAGAGAGAGATGGCACGCTTAGGACTGGCACACAAGCCCAAAGGCCAATATTAATCTCCCACTGATTGATTTATTGATTTTTTCAGGTAGAATTTAGAACCCAAATCAAGCAAAAAAATTAATAGGCTTTCTATGGCCCACTGAGTGAGAGATGGCACACACAGGAGTAAGGAGTGGCACACAAGCCCTGAGGCCAATATTTTTCTCCCACTGATTGATGTTGTGATTTTTTCTGGTAGATTTTGGAACCCAAATCAAGCAAAAAAATAAATAGGCTTTCTATGGCCCACTGAGTGAGAGATGACACAGACAGAGATGGCACTCTAGCAGAAATGTCAATCTTAATCTCCCACCAAAAAAAAAAAAAAAAAAAAAAAAAGGAACTGTCCTTCAATTACTATCTCCCTGCAGTAATCTCAGCCAGGTATGGCAGGCAGCAATAAGGAGTGGACTGATGCACAAATTAAATAAAAAGTGTGGACAAACAAACAAGATAGCTGTGCAGAAAGGAAGGAACAAGAGGATTTGTGCTTTGAAAAAAGCAGTTGGTTTGCACAGCGGCGTACACACAGCAATGCAGCTATCAGGGAGCCTTCTAGGGCAGCCCAATGAGCTACAGCGCTGAGGAAAAAAAAAAAAAAAAGGAGCTTCCACTGTCCCTGCACACCGAAGGTGGTGTTGGGCAGTGGAAATCGCTACAGCACAAGCGGTTTTGTGGTTAATGGACCCTGCCTAACGCTATCCCTGCTTCTGACGAAGCGGCAGCAACCTCTCCCTAAGCTCAGATCAGCAGCAGTAACATGGCGGTCGGCGGGAACTCCCCTTTATAGCCCCTGCGACGCCGCAGACAGCAAGCCAATCACTGCAATGCCCTTCTCTAAGATGGTGGGGACCAGGACCTATGTCATCACGCTGCCCACACTCTGCGTTTACCTTCATTGGCTGAGAAATGGTGCTTTTCGCGTCATTGAAACGCGACTTTGGCGCGAAAGTCGCGTACCGCATGGCCGACCACGCACAGGGGTCGGATCGGGATTCATGAAACTCGACTTCGCCAAAAGTCGGCGACTTTTGAAAATGTTCGACCCGTTTCGCTCAACCCTACTTATGACCATGTGATATTTCAGTTTTTCTTTTCAATAAATTTGCTAAAATTTCTACATTTCTGTTTTTTTTTCAGTGAAGATGGGGTGCAGAGAGTACATTAATGAGAAAAAAATGAACTTTTTTGAATTTACCAAATGGCTGCAATGAAACACCTAGGTGAGCGCACACTGCATGAGGATGTCAGAGCAATACACTACAAAGTCAGAATGAATCCAGCAGTCCGTAATTGTGACTCATTGACAGGTCACTTCAAAGTGTCAGTACTGACAGTAAATTTAAGGATAGCAAAAGCATCTTTTGTGCTAGCAATATGGTAATGATAATATAAAACAAATAGTGATTTAAAATAGAAGGGAAAATATTTATTGACTGGAGGAGCACAGTATGTCACCAACAATAGAAAATAAAAACCCAATGCTGGGAGAAAAGTAAATTAAAAAGTGCAAGACAATAATATGATAGTATAAGGCTATTTGCACACGTAGGAAATGTGGTGCAGAATTTTCTGCACTAAATCTGCATCTCCTGGCAGAATCCGCAGCTGCGGATTTGCTGCGGTTTTTATGCGGTTTTAGTGCATTTTTAGTGCGTTTTTTGTGCGGAATTGTTGCGGATTTTGTGCAGTTTTTGAGCAGATTTTACCACTGCGGATTTCTACTAATGGAGGGGTGCAGAAACGCTGCAAAACTGCACAAAAGAAGTGACATGCACCTCTTTGAAATCTGCAGCGGTTTTGTGCTGATTTTTCTGCACCATGTGCACAGCTTTTTTTTGGAAACCAAGTATGCATAAGACCTTATGAAAATATGCTAAATTAAAGCCAACCTGAAATTGATGTTTGGGGGAATGGGGTTCTTTATTTTGCACCCTTATTTTTATCTATTTTTTTAAATTTATTTTTGTGATACTTTTAACAAAAGTCTTACATAAATTTATACCCCAAAAGTGAAAAACTTCTAAATATTTGACTTGGTTTAGCTTTCTACAATCCACACAATAACCACATGCATCTGAATGCATTATTCTACTATCCATCTTCTATTTTTAGATCATCACATTTGGATTTTACTTCTGATATCAATCAGGTTCCACAATTGTCTCCTAAGTTTATATTTTCAAGGTTAAATAACTGGCAGTGTTTCAGTCGGGGAGAGAACTCATCCATCTGATTTCATAAAGTGAAGCAGTTACCTTCTTTGCACTTAAACCTCCACTAGAGCACAAACATATATTGAGATATTTCATCCATCTTACCAATTTGTTACCTTAGCAAAGGTAAATGAATAGGATTTAAAACTGTGCTTATGGAGTTATAGCAGGAAAGAAAAGAAATAAGCTTAGCATCATATTGATTAATTAAGAGGGGAAACTCACTACTTCAAAGCAATGCTAAACTAATATCGGATGAATGATGCATAACTCAACTGGAAATACAAAATACTATTGGAATTGATGTACGGTAATTGTATGACTTGTCTTTAACACATTTATAATTACTCCAGTGACTTAATGCAAGGTTAAAGATATTTTATTAATATTTTTTAGAAGCAACAAAAATAATACAGAAAATGAAACATTTAAAGGAGAATTCCTATCAGACATATCTGGTAAAATAACAGACTAAAACCTCCTTCTTGTGCCTGCAATCTTATCACCGCTGTTCTCATCTTCTTGGTCATGTACTTTACAATCTATATATTTAATGCTGTTTGCCATCTGCAAGTGAAAAGTGAACATTAGAGATGAGCAAATTTGTTCAAGGTGACAAGAAGTTTTTAAAAAAGAGCTTGGTGCGAGCACGAAGCTCGTAAAAATATATACTACGAAGTTGCTATTCTACTCTGGAACTGCTTCCTTTACACCGCAGCGCGATCTACACTGAAACGTCAATCTCCTTTTTCTGTTAATCGTTATGCAAAAAAGGGTTTACCTTCATTTTCCGACGGGACTGCAGCAACTGAAATACTTATGGGTAATTATTGAAGTGGTGACAACAATCACAACCCTTTCAGGTGAGCAGCTCCATAAATCTCTTCTTAGCTGTACCTTTCAACCATGGCATACAAAGCCATCCACAACCTGTATCCTCCATACATCTGTGACCTCATCTCCCGGTACTTACCCACACACAACCTCCGATCCTCACAAGATCTCCTTCTCTACTCCCCTCTTAGCTCCTCTTCCCACAATAGTATACAAGATTTCTCCCGCACATCCCCCCTACTCTGGAACTCTCTACAACAACATATCAGACTCTTGCCTACCACAGAAACCTTCAAATAGAACCCGAAGACCTACCTCTTCCGACCAGCCTACAGCCTGCAGTAACCACTAATTGACCAAATCACTGCATGACCAGCTCTACCCTCACCTACTGTATCCTCACCCATACCTTGTAGATTGTGAGCCCTCGCTGGCAGGGTCCTCTCTCCTCCTGTACAAGTCATGACTTGTATTGTCTAAGATTACTGTACTTGTTTTCATTATCTATACCCCTCCTCAAAAGTAAAGCATCATGAAATAAATGGCGCTATATTAATAATAAATAATAAGGAGAATAATATCACTCTATGTGCCTTTTTTTTAGTATTTTGCTGCTGAATGCCAAAATACCTTAATAGAACCAATGGGCCTCATTCATCAAAGCTTTTATGCCAGTATTGTGAAGTAAAAAGAATTAAAAAGTTATAAAATTTTAGCGCAATTAGAGGCTGCACTAAAATTTTGCAACTTTTGGCACTTCCCCAAAGTGGGTAGCGCTGTGATGGGATGGAAGTGTGCTGACCGCCCTTGTCAAATTCAAGACTGATCCCTACAGATCACTCACCAGAAACCTCATCCACTGGGCTCAAACTCAGGCTCACCTGGGATTTTATTAGACTATAGGTATGTTGTAATAGTAAATATTTTTCCATAAAACTAATTATCAAACTCTTTCTGCCTGCGAATCACATTGTGTGGTCAATGCATCTGGTTCCCTTTAATATTTTTTATTAAAATATTTAGAATTGAGAGTTCTCAGTGGTTGATACCTTCTAATGGCTAACTGAAAAGATGGTAACAAATTGCAAGCTTTCGAGACTACACAGGTCTCTTCATCAGGCAAAGACTGAAAGAGATTCTGAAGAATCACATATTTATGCACAACATAGCACAGAAAAAAAACACATGGATAAGACAGGTGACATGAAGCAGAATTACCATGAGTAATAAACAGTTATGTCCATAAATATTGGACCAGTTCTTAGATAAGGAATGTTTTATTGTCCTCTGATTGGGGTCTGGTTCTGTTGTGATGACCCCAAATGGTCTGAGGGGTAAGTTCCTTAGTTCCTTAGTTGATGTAAAAAGACATAAATAAATGCGACACATTCATTCCTGCACTAAGACTGTCAAAGGTCGTCATCAGTTTATATTCCCACACTCTTCTGTCTCTCTTAGATTTGAAGCTACCTTTTAAGACAAGTAATTTCATGTCAATAATGTTATGATTTGGGAGACAAAAATGTATTGCCACAGGTAGATCTTTTCTTTTTTCTCTTATTGTGTGGCGGCGAGAATTCATTCTTGTTCTAAGCTTTTGCCCTGTCTCCCCCACATACAGACCCCCAGTTGGACATTTAGTACAAATAATTAGGTACACCACATTAGAAGTGACATAGCTGAAAGTACCTGGTATCTTGTAGTCCTGATGTGAATTGGGGATCTTTATCTTGTCCGTGGTTATTATAAATGGACAGGTTTGACATTTTTTCTGATTGCAAGGAAAGGTACCTGCAGCTGTTGGAGAGGACAGGGAGCTCTTGACAATGATGCTTCTTAGATTTGGGGGCTGCCTAAAACACAGTAGTGGGGGGTCTGGAAAAATGGATTGTAAGCGGGCATCTTTTTGTAGTAAAGGTTGTAATTTCTGTGCAGCTCCCCTTAGAACCTCCAGATTTGGATTGTAGGTAACTACTAGAGGTACCCTGTTATTTTTTTCTTTAGCTTTGTAATATAGCAGGTGATTCCTTGACATTCTGGTGGCTCCTGTAATCAGGTTTTCAGTTGTTCTTGGATGGTAGCCCTGATTCAAAAAGGTCTTTCTGAGGTGACTAAGGTGTTCATCCCCATCCATTGAGTTGGAACATATACTATTGTATCTGATGGCTTGGCTGTAGACAATAGAGTTTTTTATGTGTTTTGGATGGAAACTGTCCCATTAAAGGTATGTTGGATGGTCGATTGGCTTCTGATACAGAGATGTCTCTATTTTATTGTTCTGCAGCTTAATGATGGTGTCCAAAAAGTTAATTTCAGTACAGGAGTAGTTGAGTGTCAAGTTGATGGTAGGATGAAATTGATTAAACTGTTCATGGAACGTCTTTAGCTGTGGCTGAGACTCCATCCAGATGATTAAAATATCATCAATGTAACTGTAGTAGGCCAGTGGCCTGATCGGACACGAGGACAGAAAGTCGCTTTCAAGATATGTCTGACCATGTCTGACGTGTCTGACCATCTTTGAAATTCCATCTTTTAAATTACAGATTTGTAATTACTATGAATTAGACTAGAATTCCATGAAGCATTTACCCATTCATCACTGCTGTATTTTCATCATCCTCATCACCACCTGTATCCTCTAATCGAGTTGTTTTGTCTACCCACATGCTGCTCATCTACTCAGCTTTTCCTGCAATATCTGTTTATGTGAAGCGCATGTAATTGCAACCTGGTATGCTTTGCTTACCCATTATTTTCTATCCATATGTACTTCACTCCTCTTGTGTCTTCCTTGCATACCTGAGTAGCCAATCTACCCCACCCCCTCTTTATGACCTGGCTTAACTGTGAACATGTGCTCTGGACACACACGCCCACATCCCCCCTCTCAGCTGTGAGCCCTTAGGTGCACATAAATTTAAAGCCATGAGTCTGACCAGATGTGTCTGAACATCTTTGAAATTCCATCTTTTAAATTAATTACTATGAATTAGACTAGAATTGGACTGGAATTGACTGGAAGGTAAAGGAATAGAAAACTACTATAATGTCTCGGTTTCTTGTAACATTTACCCCCATACTACTTTATTTCTTCCTATCTCCTGTAATCCCTCCACCCAGTAAGGAACTAGTAATTTCTTTCTCCATCCTCCCCAGCCACCTCACCTCCTCCACAGAACTATTCCCCCACATACAATCATTTCTCTTCAGGCACACACGGCCACATCATGACCTATCCAGCTCACACCTTGTAACGCTCTGTCTGCTGCTCCTCATTGCTGGCGACATATCCCCAAATCCTGGCCCTCCTCATCACATCTCCACACTCATTTCTGATCCCCTGCCACGATCCTCTACACGTCTTCGCAAACACAGTAACCTCATACCCATTTATCCAGCCCCCACTCCCCTGGTCCCCCTACCTGGAGCACTATGGAACACACGCTCTGTCTGCAATAAACTGTCATTTATCCACGACGTCTTTATCAATAACAAACTCTCCTTCCTCGGCATCACTGAAACCTGGCTTACCCCCTCTGACTCCACCTCTCCAGCCGCTCTTTCCTATGGTGGATTCCACCTCTCTCACACCCCTCGCCCCAGCAACAAATGCGGTGGAGGGGTTGGCTTGCTCCTGTCCGATACCTGCTCCTTCACTCCAATTCCACTACCACCCTCTGCTACTCTTCCCTCGTTCGAGGTGCACTTCGTCCGCATCTACTCTCCCTCCAATCTACAGCTGGCTGTCATCTACCGCCCCCCAGAACTAGCCATCTCCACCTTTCCTGACCACTTCACCACCTGGCTACTTCATTTCCTCTCAGCTCACATCCCCACTATCATCATGGGTGACTTCAATATCCCCATTGACACTTCCAGCTCAGCCGCCTCTAAACTTTTATCACTCACTGTCTCCTATGGTCTCACTCAATGGTCATCTGCAGCCACCCATAAAGATGGCAACACATTGGACCTCATCTTCACCCACCTCTGTTCCCTTACTAATCTCACTAACTCACCCCTCCCCCTGTCTGACCACAACCTACTGACATTTTCTTCTCTCTCCCCTCCTAGCGCACAACCTCCACTCCACAAACTCACTCACCCTCGCAGAAATCTCAAACACCTCAATTTACAATCACTCTCTGAGTCCCTTCTCTCTCTTACATACATAGCTTCCTTCCATGACACAGATGCTGCTGCCTCTTTTTATAACACCACAATAACAGCAACACTCGATTCGACTGCCCCACTCATACATAGCAAAACTCGTAGAATCAACAGGCAGCCCTGGCTGACCAGCCTGGCCAAAGAACTGAGACGGGCTTCCAGGATTGCTGATCGGTGATGGAAGAGATCTCGTTCTGCTGAGCACTTCACTGCATACAAGCAGTCCCTCGCCAGCTTCAAGTCCGCGCTCACTGCCGCAAAACAAACGTACTTCTCATCTCTCATATCCTCCCTGTCTCAGAACTCTAAACAGCTCTTCAACCCTTTCAATTCTCTACTCCGTCCCCCAGCATCTACTCTCCGTCCCCTCTCATTTCAGCTGAAGAATTTGCCTCTTTCTTTAAGCAGAAGATAGATAACATCAGACAAAGCTTTGGCCCGCAGCCCCCAATGCCCCTCCTCTTGACTTCTCAGCCCTGTTCCAAAGCCAGCTTCTCCACCATGACAGATGATCAGCTCTTCATCCTCCTATCAAGATCACATCTCACCACTTGCACTCTTGACCCGCTCCCATCCCACCTCATCCCTAACCTCGCAAAAGTCTTCATCCCAACCCTAACACAACTCTTCAACCTCTCACTTACAAACGGTGTCTTCCCCTCATCATTCAAACATGCATCAATCACACCTAGCCTCAAAAAACCCTCCCTCGACCCATCCTCTGTGTCCAGCTATCGCCCGATATCCCTTCTCCCTTATGCCTCAAAACTACTGGAACAGCATGTCCATCTTGAACTGTCCTCCCACCTCTCCTCCTGCTCCCTCTTTGACCGGTTACAATCTGGATTCCGAACACATCACTCAACTGAAACTGCCCTAACTAAAGTGACCAATGACCTACTAACCTCCAAGAGCAAGCAACACTACTCTGTCCTCCTCCTCCTGGACCTATCTTCTGCCTTTGACACTGTGGACCACTCCTTCCTGTTACAGATCCTCTCATCTCTTGGCATCACAGACTTGGCCCTATCCTGGATCTCATCATATCTAACAGACCAGACATTCAGTGTCTCCCTCTCCCACACCACCTCCTCATCTCACCCCCTGTCTGTCGGTGTTCCCCAAGGCTCAGTTCTAGGACCCCTACTCTTCTCCATCTACACCTTCGGCCTGGGACAGCTCATAGAATCCCATGGTTTACAATATCATCTCTACGCTGATGACACGCAGATCTACCTATCTGGACCCGACCTCACTTCCTTACTGACCAAAATCCCACAATGTCTGTCTGCTATTTCATCCTTCTTTTCTGCTCGTTTTCTAAAACTGAACATGGACAAAACAGAATTCATCATCTTTACCCCACCTCACTCTACCCCTCCACCGACCTATCCATCAATGTCAATGGCTGCTCACTTTCCCCGGTCCCGCACGCTCGGTGCCTCGGGGTGATCCTTGACTCTACCCTCTCTTTCAAGTTGAAAACACTAACAATGACATACAAAGCCATTCACAATCTGACTCCTCCATACATCTGTGACATGGTCTCCCATTACCTACCTACACACAACCTTTGATCATCTCATGATCTCCTACTCTACTCCTCTCTCATCTCTTCCTCCCACAACCGCACCCAAGACTTCTCCCGTGCTTCCCCTATACTCTGGAACTCTCTAGCCCAACACATCAGGCTCTCACTTACCACGGAAACCTTCAAAAGGAACCTGAAGACCCACCTCTTCCGACAAGCCTACAACCTGCAGTGATCCCCAGTCTACTGAACCGCCACATGATCAGCTCTACCCTCACCTAGTGTATCCTCACCCATCTCCTGTAGACTGTGAGCCCTCGTGGGCAGGGTCCTCTCTCCTCCTGTACTTGTGTGTGCCTTGTTTTACTCATGTTTATTGTACTTGTCTATATTTACCCCATTCACATGTAAAGCGCCATGGAATAAATGGCGCTGTAAAAATGAATAATAATAATAATAATAAAAAGCTTGGCCATGAAAACATTTGCATACTGTGGGGCCATTTTACTTCCCATTGCTGTGCCAGTCTCCAGTAGATAGATCTTCTTGTCAAATTCAAAGTAATTGTGGGTGAGGATGAATTTTATAAGTTTCACCACAGAATCAGCATCAGTCCCTGTGTTTTCCAGAAAGAATTTTCAGGTATTTAATCCATCCTGGTGTAGGATATTGGAGTACAAAGATTCCACATCCATGGTGGCCAGGATGGTTCCTTCTGGTAGAGGACCTATTGCTGAGAGTTTATTCAATAGGTCAGTTGTGTCCACACATGAAATAATTGGTCTTCCTGAATTTCCAGATTTGTGGATTTTGGGATGCATGTAGAATGTCCCTGTTCTTGGACTTTCTGGTATCAGGTCATCGGCTCTTATGGATTCTTCAGGCAGACAAGATACCAACTTGTTTAGTTCCTTGTAATAGTCCTGTGTAGGATCCGACTCCAATTTTTTGTAGAAGCGTGTGTCCATAAGTTGTCTGTTTGCTTTCTTCATATAGTCTGATGTGTTCATCATGACTATTGGACCTCCCTTGTCAGCAGGTTTGATGATGATTTTTTTGTTGGTTTTCAGAGACCTTTTCTCCTGGGCACCGATGTTGGATGCTTGTCTCCTGTTAGTATCTATGATGGTGGATTTTATCAAATGTCTGAAGGAGTCTATATATTTATCCAAATGAGGATTTTGTCCAGGTGGAAGTGTCCAGTCTGACCTCTTCTTGGTTGTTAGGATCCCTTTTCCTTCAATCCAGGTGGGTTCTGAATCTTCTGTATCATGTTTTTTTTTTCTGTTCTATGTTGTGCATAAATATGTGATTCTTCAGAATTTCCTTTAGCCTTTGCCTGATGAAGAGACCTATGTAGTCTGGAAAGCTAGCAATTTGTTACCATCTTTTCAGTTAGCCATTAAAAGATATCAACCACTGAGGACTCTCAATTCTAAATATTTTTCTATTTACTGGCTAACAAAGTACCAAGAAATATATCTTTCCTGTATCAAAATGGAGGATACCAGAATGTACCGCATCTTTATGGAACTAAAACCACTTCTGAAGAAACGTGCACAAATGGACAGCGACATTTTTTTCCTATCTAAATGCAAAAAGGAGAATCTAATTCCCAAAGGACTCTGGATTACAAACCCAATTCTTCATACCTACAATACCCATTATGCACAAAACCTGTGTCACATTACTTCTGAGAGATTAAGGAATCACCTTTTGCATGTCTGCTACAGCATAAAGAGTAAAGTCCAAGGACAATTTGAAACTCTGAGGAAAACACTTACAGAAGACACAGAGCAAAAATTACAACAATAATACAACAAACTACGGACCCTTCTGATTCATAACAAGGAAAAGAAACTGCACAGATTGCACCTCAATTCAGGACTCTATGCAAACAGATACAAAACAAAGCCAAAACCTGACAACTTGGACTACCACTCCATTCCAGACACAAAAGCATCTAATTGTGTCATTAATCTCTCAGATTATAAACCCAATAAAGTGGAGCTGGCCGTGAAAGGTATTATTGGAACGTAGAAGTGCTTAGGAGCCACAGCAACTCAGCCACAAAGTGTTAAACCACTTACAGGATGGGAGTTGCCGAGTGCTGACATGCATAGCTTAAAAATTCCAAATATTTTCTGCCATTAACCCCTTTACCCCCAAGGGTGGTTTGCACGTTAATGACCGGGCCAATTTTTACCATTCTGACCACTGTCCATTTATGAGGTTATAACTCTGGAACGGTTCAACAGATCCCAGTGATTCTGACAATGTTTTCTCGTGACATATTGTACTTCATGATAGTGGTAAAAATTCTTTGATAGTACCTGCGTTTATTTGTGAAAAAAACGGAAATTTGGCGAAAATTATGAAAATTTTGCAATTTTCCGACTTTGAATTTTTATGCAATTAAATCACAGAGATATGTCACACAAAATACTTAATAAGTAACATTTCTCACATGTCTACTTTACATCAGCACACTTTTGGAACCAAAATTTTTTTTTGTTAGGGAGTTATAAGGTTTAAAACTTGACCAGCAATTTCTCATTTTTACAACACCATTTTTTTTTAGGGACCACATCTCATTTGAAGTCATTTTGAGGGGTCTATATAATAGAAAATACCCAAGTGTGACACCATTCTAAAAACTGCACCCCTCATGGTGCTCAAAACCATATTCAAAAAGTTTATTAACCCTTCTGGTGCTTCACAGGAATTTTTGGAATGTTTAAAATAAAATGAACATTTAACTTTTTTCACAAAAAATTTACTTCAGCTCCAATTTGTTTTATTTTACCAAGGGTAACAGGAGAAAATGGACCCCAAAAGTTGTTGTACAATTTGTCCTGAGTACACCGATACCCCATATGTGGGGGTAAACCACTGTTTGGGCACATGACAGAGCTCGGAAGTGAAGGAGCGCCATTTGACTTTTCAATGCAAAATTGACTGGAATCGAGATGGGACACCATGTTGCGTTTGGAGAGCCCCTGATGTGCCTAAACATTGAAACCCCCCACAAGTGACACCATTTTGGAAAGTAGACCCCCTAAGGAACTTATCTAGAGGTGTGGTGAGCACTTTGACCCACCAAGTGCTTCACAGAAGTTTATAATGCAGAACCGTAAAAATAAAAAATCATATTTTTTCACACAAATTATCTTTTCACCCCAAATTTTTTATTTTCCCAAGGGTAAGAGAAGAAATTGGACCCCAAAAGTTGTTGTACAATTTGTCCTGAGTACGCTGATACCCCATATGTGGGGGTCAACCACTGTTTGGGCGCATGGGAGAGCTCGGAAGGGAAGGAGCGCCGTTTGACTTTTCAATGCAAAATTGACAGGAATTGAGATGGGACGCCATGTTGCGTTTGGAGAGCCACTGATGTGCCTAAACATTGAAACCCCCCACAAGTGACACCATTTTGGAAAGTAGACCCCCTAAGGAACTTATCTAGTGGTGTGGTGAGCACTTTGACCCACCAAGTGCTTCACAGAAGTTTATAATGCAGAACCGTAAAAATAAAAAATCATATTTTTTCACAAAAATTATCTTTTCGCCCCAATGTTTTATTTTCCCAAGGGTAAGAGAAGAAATTGGACCCCAAACGTTGTTGTACAATTTGTCCTGAGTGCGATTATACACAATATGTGGGGGGAACCACTGTTTGGGCGCATGGGAGGGCTCGGAAGGGAAGGAGCGCCATTTGGAATGCAGACTTAGATGGAATGGTCTGCAGGTGTCACATTGCGTTTGCAGAGCCCCTAATGTACCTACACAGTAGAAACCCCCCACAAGTGACCCCATATTGGGGTCAACCACTGTTTGGGCGCATGGGAGAGCTCGGAAGGGAAGGAGCGCCGTTTGACTTTTCAATGCAAAATTGACAGGAATTGAGATGGGACGCCATGTTGCGTTTAGATAGCCACTGATGTGCCTAAGCATTGAAACCCCCCACAAGTGACACCATTTTGGAAAGTAGACCCCCTAAGGAACGTATCTAGATGTGTTTTGAGCGCATTTACCCACCAAGGGCTTCACAGAAGTTTATAATGCAGAGCCGTAAAAATAAAACAAAAATTTTTTCCCACAAAAATTATATTTTTAGCCCCCAGTTTTGTATTTTCCCGAGGGTAACAGGAGAAATTGGACCCCAAAATTTGTTGCCCAATTTGTCCTGAGTGCGATTATACACAATATGTGGGGGGAACCACTGTTTGGGCGCATGGGAGGGCTCGGAAGGGAAGGAGCGCCATTTGGAATGCAGACTTAGATGGAATGGTCTGCAGGTGTCACATTGCGTTTGCAGAGCCCCTAATGTACCTACACAGTAGAAACCCCCCACAAGTGACCCCATATTGGAAACTAGACCCCCCAGGGAACTCATCTAGATGTGTTGTGAGAATTTTTAACCCCCAAGTGTTTCACTACAGTTTATAACGCAGAGCCGTGAAAATAAAAAATCTTTTTTTTTCCCACAAAAATTATTTTTTAGCCCCCAGTTTTGTATTTTCCCAAGGGTAACAGGAGAAATTTGTTGTCCTATTTGTCCTGAGTACGCTGATACCCCATATGTTGGGGTAAACCCCTGTTTGGGCACACGGGAGATTACTTTTTCAACGCAGAATTGGCTGGAATTGAGATCGGACGCCATGTCGTGTTTGGAGAGCCCCTGATGTGCCTAAACAGTGGAAACCCCCCAATTATAACTGAAACCCTAATCCAAACACACCCCTAACCCTAATTCCAACGGTAACCCTAACCACACCTCTAACCCTGACACACCCCTAACCCTAATCCCAACCCTATTCCCAACTGTAAATGTAATCTAAACCCTAACCCTAACTTTAGCCCCAACCCTAACTGTAGCCCCAACCCTAACCCTAACCCTAGCCCTAACCCTAGCCGTAACCCTAGCCCTAACCCTAGCCCTAACCCTAACCCTAGCCCTAACCCTAACCCTAACTCTAGCCCTAACCCTAACCCTAGCCCTAACCCTAACTCTAACCCTAGCCCTAACCCTAGCCCTAACCCTAGCCCTAACCCTAGCCCTAATGGGAAAATGGAAATAAATACATTTTTTTTATTTTTCCCTAACTAAGGGGGTGATGAAGGGGGGTTTGATTTACTTTTATAGCGAGTTTTTTAGCAGATTTTTATGATTAGCAGCCGTCACACACTGAAAGACGTTTTTTATTGCAAAAAATATTTTTTGCGTTACCACATTTTGAGAGCTATAATTTTTCCATATTTTGGTCCACAGAGTCATGTGAGGTCTCGTTTTTTGCGGGACGAGTTGATGTTTTTATTGGTACCATTTTCGGGTGCGTGACATTTTTTGATCGCTTTTTATTCCGCTTTTTGTGAGGAAGAATGACCAAAAACCAGCTATTCATGAATTTCTTTTGGGGGAGGCGTTTATACCGTTCCGCGTTTGGTAAAATTGATAAAGCAGTTTTATTCTTCGGGTCAGTATGATTACAGCGACACCTCATTTATATAATTTTTTTATGTTTTGTCGCTTTTATACGATAAAAACTATTTTACAGAAAAAATAATTATTTTTGCATCGCTTTATTCTCAGGACTATAACTTTTTTATTTTTTTGCTGATGATGCTGTATGGTGGCTCGTTTTTTGCGGGACAAGATGACGTTTTCAGTGGTACCATGGTTATTTATATCTGTCTTTTTGGTCGCGTGTTATTCCACTTTTTGTTCGGCAGTATGATAATAAAGCGTTGTTTTTTGCCTCGTTTTTTCTTTTTTTTTCTTACGATGTTTACTGAAGGGGTTAACTAGTGGGCCAGTTTTATAGGACGGGTCGTTACGGACGCGGCGATACTAAATATGTGTACTTTTATTGTTTTTTTTTTATTTAGATGAAGAAATGTATTTATGGGAATATTTTTTTTTTTTCATTATTTAGGAATATTTTTTTTTATTTTTTTTTACACATTTGGAAACATTTTTTTTAACTTTTTTATTTTGTCCCGGGGGGGACATCACAGATCGATGATCTGACAGTTTGCACAGCACTCTGTCAGATCACCGACTTTTCAATGCAAAATTGACTGGAATTGAGATGGGACAATATGTTGCATTTGGAGAGCCCCTTATGTGCCTAAACAGTGGAACCCCCCAATTCTAACTGAAACCCTAACCCAAACACACCCCTAACCCTAATCACAAACACACCCCTAACCCCAACCACACCCCTATCCCCAACACACCCCTAACCCTAATCCCAACCCTAACCACACCCCTAACCCTTATCACAACCATAACTCTAACCACACCCCTAACCCTGACACACCCCTAACCCTATTCCCAACCATAAATGTAACCCAAACCCTAACCCTAGGCCCAACCCTAGACCCATCCCTAACCCTAGCCCTAACCCTAGCCCTAACCATAACCCTAGCCCTAACCATAACCCTAGCCCTAACCCTAAACCTAACCCTAGCCCTAACACTAGCCCTAACCCTAGCCCTAACCCTCGCCCTAACCCTAACACTAGCCCTAACCCTAGCTCTAACCCTAATGGGAAAATGGAAATAATTTTTTTTTTAATTTTTTAATTTTTCCCTAACTAAGGGGGTCATGAAGGGGGGTTTGATTTACTATTTATAGTGGGTTTTCTAGCGGATTTTTATGATTGGCAGCCTTCACACACTAAAAGATGCTTTTTATTGCAAAAAATATTTTTTGCGTTACCACATTTTGAGAGCTATAATTTTTCCATGTTTTGGTCCACAGAGTCATATGAGGTCTTGTTTTTTGCAGGACGAGTTGTCGTTTTTATTGGTAACATTTTTGGGCATGTGACATTTTTTGATCGCTTTTTATTCCGATTTTTTGAGGCAGAATGACCAAAAACCAGCTATTCATGAATTTGTTTTGGTGGTGGCGTTTATACAGTTCCGCGTTTGGTAAAATTGATAAAGCAGTTTTATTCTTCGGTCAGTACGATTACAGTGATACCTCATTTATATCATTTTTTTATGTTTTGGCGCTTTTATACAATAAAAACTATTTTATAGAAAAAAATAATTATTTTTGCATCGCTTTATTCTGAAGACTATAACTTATTTATTTTTTCGCTGATAATGCTGTATGGTGGCTCGTTTTTTGCAAGACAAGATGACGTTGTAAGCGGTACCATGGTTATTTATATCCATCTTTTTGATCGCATTTTATTCCACTTTTTGTTCGGCAGTATGATAATAAAGCATTGTTTTTTGCCTCGCTTTTTTTTTACGGTGTTCACTGAAGGGGTTAACTAGTGGGATAGTTTTATAGGTCGGGTCATTACGGACGCAGCGATACTAAATATGTGTACTTTTATTGTTTTTTTATTTAGATAAAAAATGTATTTATGGGAACAATATATTTTTTTTTTATTTAGGAATTTAAAAAAAATTTTTTTTACACAGCTGAATATTTTTTTTTAAACACTATAACATTGCCCCGGGGGGAATCATGTTATAGTGTAAGATCGCTGATCTGACACTTTGCTGTGCACTGTGTCAGATCAGCAATCTGACGTGCACTGCAGAGAGGCTTCCCGGCGCCTGCTCTGAGCAGGCGCTGGTAAGCCACCTCCCTGCAGAACACGGATGCAGCCCCACGGCCAGTTTGGATCTGGGACCTGCAGAGAGGAGACGCTCGGTACAATGCGAGCATATCGCGTTGTACCGAGGGTCTCAGGTAAGCCCACAGGGAGCCCCCTCCCTGCGCGATGCTTCCCTATGACCCCAGAACACTGCGATCATGTTTGATCGCAGTGTTTCGGGGGTTAATGTGCCGGGGGCGGTCAGTGACCGCTCCTGGCACATAGTGCCGGATGTCAGCTGCGATAGACAGCTGAAACCCGGCCGTGATCGGCCGCGCTCCCCCTGCGAGCGGCCGATCGCTATGACGTACTATCCCGTCGGTGGGCATACGGGCCCACCCCACCTTGACGGGATAATACGTCTAATGTCAGAAAGGGGTTGATAATCAAAGTGTTTGGCACCTAATGAATTAATTTTCTTTCTGTTCAAGAGGCGGTTATCAGATAGTTTCACTTCTCCATGCATGATGCTGACTAATCATAAGCAGGCAGCAACACAAGAAAAAAACAACATGCTCTCAGAACACGCTACACCTGTGTGAGATGTAATGACAGCCTGTCCTGCTCCCACTGCAGAGCAATTGCAAACTGCCTTGAGCATAACAGACAAAAGTTTGATTACTGATTTAAGCTCTCATCTCTGGACAGGCAGAATGGGGGGAAGAGGCAGTGCAGCAGAGGTGAAAGTGCTATGAGAGGGGAGCTTATGAAAGTGTTTGTAATGTGACACAGCTAAACTCAGTTGTGCTGCTCCTTGCCTCACACTGCCATCACCTTATGGGAAAGTTGTTAGTCATCTGTGTTCTACCCTCAGCACTTTCTAATCATTCACAAAGTTAGACCAGTACATCAGAGCTATTTGTCATATTCACACACTGATAAACCTGCTTTAAACTACTGTGTGGGTGTGTTCTTTTTCTCTAGTGTGTTGCTGCCCGCCTATGATTAGACAACACCATACAGGAAAGAAGTCGACACCCCTAGTGAAATCTCTCTGATAATACTCACTTCGACTTAATGAAAATTAAGCTCATTATGGACCAAATCACCATTATGACTACATCACCAATTACATTGCCAGTTGTCAGATGGAGTGGCATAAAGCACACTGCCGCTGGACTCAGGAATAATGGCGGTTTGAGAAATGAGTCTGTCTTGGATGGTACATTGATTTCACAAATATTAGTTGAAGACCCCATCTTCAATATTTTGCTTAGCATGCAAGACTAATTCAACCAGTGGACTGCAAAGTTTGATTTGTGGTTATAATCAGTAGAATCCCTAAAATCAAGACACAGCACAGAATTAATGCTGAGCAACAGAAAACATTTTGTAACCATTGTTGAATGCAATGGTATACATATGCAAATTGCCTCTTGAGAGAGAAAGAGGACTTGAATTACACAAAGATGAATGGGCTTGATAGCAAAGATTTAAATGGCTGCTTAGGTTCTCACCACTCAGTAGCGCAGGGATATAACCAAACAGAGCTGGGCCCAAAAACCGCTGAATGGTGTGCTTTTTTAATAACTTTTTTATTTGTGTTTGCAGCTCATTTGCTCATATAAAAATTAATGAATTTGTTTAGTAATATGAAGTTCAGTGCATGACATCAGGAAGAGCTTAGTATTTTACATTCCTATATTTTAGTTTCTTCTGGTTTGTTGCATATTATATTTAATGGAGAGAATTTACCTATATGATAGAATCAAATTTAGGAAAAAATAATTCTGTATTCTCAGTTTAATTTACCTGTCATACAAATCTTCATTTAATATTGGATCTGTAAGCTGCTCTTAATAGCAAAATCTAATCAGCTAGATCTTCTCTTTACTTAAAACTCTATTCTATTTGAGGAATCTATATTAGCACTTCAGGCACCAATTTATTTCAATTTTCTTTTCTGGAACATAGAGTAAGTAACTCGCTGTTCCTGGATATTTGATTTATTGCATTTTGTTCTTTTCAATTTGTTTTTCATTTAAATAATCAGATCTTCTACTCGACCTTTTAAAAGACTATTAATATTTGTTAGAATTACTCAAATAAATAACCTGATTTGCAGCAAATCTTTTTTCATTTTTAGGAAACACTGCACAGAATTCATAACATGATTCACAAACCATAATGCAAATCAATATTATTTCAGTCCTCTGAAACTTGACATGGTGCCAATAAAGTGCCAAAGTCACATCAAACAAGGCTTCTACAACATTTTCATTATGTTCTTCCAATTCATAATAATTCTAAAAGAATAAGTATATTTCTCAGGGAAAGAAGGGTATGATAAAAATAGTATTGCCTCAAACAAAACTTTTTGAATATGATATGTGAAGGTAGAGCAGCATGGTGGCTCAGTGGTTACCACTGCAGTGTTGGAGTCCTGAGTTCAAATACAACCAACTTCAACATTTGCAAGGAGTTTGTATGTTCTCCCTGTATTTGGATGGGTTTCCTCCAGGTTGTCCAGTTTCCACCCACACTCCAAAGACATACTGATAAAGAAGCTCCAATGGGGTCAGTGATGGTAATATCTGTAAAATGCTGTGGAAATGAATGGCACTATGAAAGCAAGTAAAATAACTACATAGAGTATTGATCAAAAGTTTGGGCACACCTGTTCATGCATTGGTTTTTCTTTTTCCTATTAGAACATGCACATGCACAAAGGTAAGTGAATGGAAAAAAAGGAGTAAAGAAACATGGGTTAAAAAAAACCCCAAAATATATTAATGCTAAAATTCTGCAAAGTATCACCATTTTACTCTGTGAAAGCTTTAGACACCCATAGTATTTTCTCAAGCAGCTTTATCAGGTATCATCTGGAATAGCCTTCAGAAAGTGATTGTGACCATCAGTTGTGTTTCGCAGAGGCAGTGTTGGTACACATTTCTATACAATGCTGTGTCCTATTCTGCAACAATTCGAAGCCAGACTGTGGCAAGAAACACTGAGTTAAATCAGTTGTGAGAACCTTGAAAGTATCCTCAAGTGCAGTTGTTCTGTCTTGTAAGGCTATGTTCAAACTGGGCGTTTTTGATGCTTTTAATGCTAATTTTCAGCTGTTTTTCTACAGTACCAGCAGAGCCTATGAAATTTCAGAAATCTCATGCACACACACATGGTTTTTTTTGTCATCAGAATTTTGTGCTTTGCTGCTTTTTTTTTTTTTACATACACTACCATTCAAAAGTTTAGGGTCACTTGGAAATTTCCTTATTTTTGAAAGAAAAGCACAGTTCTTTTCCAATGAAGCTAGCATTAAATGATTCAGAAATACACTCTATACCTTGCTAATGTGGTAAATGGCTATTCTAGCTGCAAACGTCTGGTTTGTAATGCAATATCTTCATAGGTGTATAGAGAACCATTTCCTACAACCATCACTCCAGTGTTCTTATGATAGTTTGTGTTTGCTAGCTGTGTAAGAAGGCTAATGGATGGTTAGAATACCCTTGAAAATTATTAAATATTAGCACAGCTGAAAACAGTTTGGCTGATTAGAGAACCTATAAACCTGACCTTCCTTTAAGCTAGTTGAGAATCTGGAGCATTACATTTGTTGATTCCATTAAACTCTCAAAATGGCCAGAAAAAAAAGAACATTCAGGTAAAACTCGACAGTCTATTCTTCTTCTTAAAAAGGAAGGCTATTCCATGGGAAAAATTGCAAAGAAACTGAAGATTTCCTTCAACAGTGTGTACTACTACCTTCAGAGGAGAGCACAAACAGGCTCTAACCAGAGTAGAAAGAGAAGTGGGAGGCCCCGCTGCACAACTGAGCAACAAGACAAGTACATTAGAGTCTGTAGTTTGAGAAATCAACACCTCACAGGTCCTCAAATGGCAGCTTCATTAAATAGTACACTCAAATCGCCAATGTCAACGTCAACAGTGAAGAGGTGACTCCAGGATGCTGGCCTTCAAGGCAGAGTGGCAAAGCACTATGGACCCTTGCATGGCCTTCCGCTCTACGAGCACTATGGACTCTGGCATGGCTGCATGCTCTATGAGCACTATGGACTCTGGCATGGCTGCATGCTCTATGAGCATTATGGACTCTGGTATGGCTGCACGCTCTACAAGCACATTGCAGCCGGACCCTGACAGGTCACCCACCACGACCATGCCATGACAAATGAGCCCACCAAGGCTTCCCAGAACAAGTCGATCCCAGAAAGGGAAAAAAAATTAAAAAATGCGTACTATCAGTATTCCTCCCCCCTCAAGTCCCAGTGTGTCTGTAATGTCAGGGTTGTCTCACCCTTCCAGTGTGTCTCAGGCCTATCATGTGTCAAGCCCCATCCCCGAACTTCCAGACCCCACTAATTTAATTGCCCCTTTTCCTGCCACCCCTGCGTTGTCCACCCTTAGCCAGGCCTCACAGCTTCACACCCCCCATTTCCATCACTCTACCCCAAGCAGGCGCAGTTAAATAAAAATTTTGTTTGTAAGAAAATAAATACTATTGTTTTTTGCCCCTAATTATGTGTGGTTAATTGTGCATTTCGCCACCGGCAACACACACCATGAGCCAAATAAAACACTGTGCCGCACCCTCCAGTAGTTAGCAAGTATAACACTTTGTGTGTCTTTAGTATAGAGATATGAGGTGGACCAAAAAATTTATACTTGTATTTTCTCCATAATCTCTTCATTCTGCTTAGTCTGTGACTAGTGATTTTTAGTGACTCTATAGCGACAGGGTCTGTTCCGCAGGACTGGCGCATAGCAAATGTGGTGCCAATATTCAAAAAGGGCTCTAAAAGTGAACCTGGAAATTATAGGCCAGTAAGTCTAACCTCTATTGTTGGTAAAATATTTGAAGGGTTTCTGAGGGATGTTATTCTGGATTATCTCAATGAGAATAACTGTTTAACTCCATATCAGCATGGGTTTATGAGAAATCGCTCCTGTCAAACCAATCTAATCAGTTTTTATGAAGAGGTAAGCTATAGACTGGACCACGGTGAGTCATTGGACGTGGTATATCTCGATTTTTCCAAAGCGTTTGATACCGTGCCGCACAAGAGGTTGGTACACAAAATGAGAATGCTTGGTCTGGGGGAAAATGTGTGTAAATGGGTTAGTAACTGGCTTAGTGATAGAAAGCAGAGGGTGGTTATAAATGGTATAGTCTCTAACTGGGTCGCTGTGACCAGTGGGGTACCGCAGGGGTCAGTATTGGGACCTGTTCTCTTCAACATATTCATTAATGATCTGGTAGAAGGTTTACACAGTAAAATATCGATATTTGCAGATGATACAAAACTATGTAAAGCAGTTAATACAAGAGAAGATAGTATTCTGCTACAGATGGATCTGGATAAGTTGGAAACTTGGGCTGAAAGGTGGCAGATGAGGTTTAACAATGATAAATGTAAGGTTATACACATGGGAAGAGGGAATCAATATCACCATTACACACTGAACGGGAAACCACTGGGTAAATCTGACAGGGAGAAGGACTTGGGGATCCTAGTTAATGATAAACTTACCTGGAGCAGCCAGTGCCAGGCAGCAGCTGCCAAGGCAAACAGGATCATGGGGTGCATTAAAAGAGGTCTGGATACACATGATGAGAGCATTATACTGCCTCTGTACAAATCCCTAGTTAGACCGCACATGGAGTACTGTGTCCAGTTTTGGGCACCGGTGCTCAGGAAGGATATAATGGAACTAGAGAGAGTACAAAGGAGGGCAACAAAATTAATAAAGGGGATGGGAGAACTACAATACCCAGATAGATTAGCGAAATTAGGATTATTTAGTCTAGAAAAAAGACGACTGAGGGGCGATCTAATAACCATGTATAAGTATATAAGGGGACAATACAAATATCTCGCTGAGGATCTGTTTATACCAAGGAAGGTGACGGGCACAAGGGGGCATTCTTTGCGTCTGGAGGAGAGAAGGTTTTTCCACCAACATAGAAGAGGATTCTTTACTGTTAGGGCAGTGAGAATCTGGAATTGCTTGCCTGAGGAGGTGGTGATGGCGAACTCAGTCGAGGGGTTCAAGAGAGGCCTTGATGTCTTCCTGGAGCAGAACAATATTGTATCATACAATTATTAGGTTCTGTAGAAGGACGTAGATCTGGGTATTTATTATGATGGAATATAGGCTGAACTGGATGGACAAATGTCTTTTTTCGGCCTTACTAACTATGTTACTATGTTACTATGTTACTATGTGATGCAGACTGAAGAGAAAAAGGAGGTTATACAATGCACTTGTCTACTCAACAGGTCAGGTGTCCAAAAACTCATTAGTTAGGACACCTGACCTGGTGAGTAGAGAAGTGCATTGTATAACCTCCTTTTTCTCTTCTGTGTACATAATTTATTTCACATAAAGTGAAGGGACGATGGCGGTCATATAAGGCATATTTATGCTCACCTGGACATGTGTCAGAAATAGTGAATTCATGAGGCTGTTATATGTGCATCATGAATTCATTATTTCTGACACCTGACTTGATGAGTATAGATCTGTTTGGTATTAAACAGCCATTGTCTCTTCAGTCTGTGTCCAATGGATATTGCAGAACAGAATCAGGACGCAATGACGTCAACAACCTTACCACTAACAACCTGGCTGCCGTCACACTAGCAGTATGTGGTCAGTATTTTACATCAGTATTTGTAAGACAAAACCAGGAGTGGAACAATTAGAGAAAAAGTATAATATTAACATATTTAGCACTTCTGCATTTACCACCCACTCCTAGTTTTGGCTTACAGATACTGATATAAAATTCTGACCAAATACTGCTAGTGTGGTTTGTAGAGGAAATACATAGGAGACACGGTCAAGATACCAAAAAATAAAGTTTATTAACAACAAATATTAGTAACATTTAAGAAAATAACTGGTACAGACAAAATCCCAACAGGACATTTACACAACATTGTCCTGCCATGACACACGTCCAATATCTGATTAAGAAAAGGCAGAAAATTGGTCCCGCATGTGGCCAACTTCAGCAGTTGACCGCAGCGGGTGATGCTGGTAATGGGTTTACAACTGGTTCATCCAGTTCAATGTTGGGTTGCTCCTTAGCCATTATGTAATTGTGCAGAACCACACAGGCTTAGACCACCTCGTCGACTGTCTCCATTTTTAGATTAATGGCTGTTGCAAGAATGCGCCATTTTGAGACTAGAATCCCAAAGGTACACTCTACTGTTCTTCTGGCCCTGGTCAGTCTGTAGTTAAAGCTCCTTTTAGTGTGGATCAAGTCCCAACTGGAATATGTCTTTAGTAGGTTTTCACACATCTGAAAGGCCTCATCCCCGACCATAACAAATGGCATCGGGGGACCTTAAATGTTGGGGAGAGGTCGTGGCTGTGGAAAATTAAAATTTTTGCCATACACACGGCGGCCCATATCCGATTTCTTAAAAGTCTGGGAATCGTTGCCACGGCCAAAAGCTCCAATGTCCACGGCGATGAAGCGACAGACTGCATCGGCTATTGCCATGAGCACAACAGAAAACTATTTTTTATAATTGAAGTACCCCCATCCTGTTCTGGCTGGTTTGAAAATGCAGATGTGCTTTCCATCCACCACTCCCAAACAGTTGGGGAAATCACAAACATTCCAGAATTTTTCAGCAATTTCAATCCACATGTCCGCGGTGGGTAGGGGTATAAACTCATCCCCGAGAACATTCCACAAAGCCCAGCAAGTGTCCGCAACTATTCCAGACAGGGTGGAAATTCCAAGCCGATATTGGAAGTGGAGGGATGATAAACTCTCTCCGGTTGCTAGAAATCTGGAAGGAAAAAAAAAATTAAAATCAGTTCTATTTATGGTGTTGTTATGCTAAAGACATAAAGGAAAATAAAAAAAAAATACATGTCAGAACACCCAAAATTAGCCCTGGTATTTGTTTAGAATTGTTACGTACCTTAATGTAACTAGCAGACGTTCCTCTGGTGGAATCGCTGTACGGAGCTTGGTGTCCTGTCTCCGTATGGCTCCTGGGACATGAGAAAGCAAATCCCGGAACGAGTCTTGCAACATCCTTGTATATTCCGGGAATTTGTCCGGGTTGGCATTAAGCTCGCCATACAGCGTGTGATAGGCTCCATGGCTCTCACATAGTTCGATAATGGGGTGTCTCCAAAAACTTCTACGCCGTCTCCTTCTCCATCTTTCGCGATTTCTGTCTTGCTCCCAAGCAAATGCACAGGCAAGAAACAGCTTGATGCTTAAATCCTGGTTGAAATAAAAGCTCTCCATGCGAAGATCCATCATGACACAGGATACAGAATAAAAGACCTGTGTTAAATTGTTTGGGAGAGACAGATCAGAAGTTACTTTGCATTAAATGAGTGAGCCCGGGTTTGTTGTACAGAGGACTGTTTGTTTTATTTTTATGCCAAGGGAAGGCTGTTTTTTTTTCCTTGAAGATTTAGGGACTTTGATAAATCTACGGTTATTTGTATCAAGCTGCTTTGTGACTGTACCTAACTCAACCGCTTCTAGAGTGAGCAATCACTATAACACCTATTATGATATTTTACGTAGCTATACATTATATTAAAAATCTAATTTTTCAGCAGTTTCCGTGCTCCTTAATTCAACTTTAATAAATAAGTCAATTAAAAGCTTATTTATTTGCGTCTATTCTTTAAAACTGAAGCAATTGTTTAAACATTTTGCCTGAGCAACTATTTTTAGCAAAAGTTTTAAGAATCAGCGTTTGAATGTACCGTAGTTTCTATTTAGTTTTATTTTAGCATAATAACTCTGAGATAATCATTGAAAATGATCAAAGAAAAATCAAAACAGAAGTTTCATGAGAAGTAAACATAACGATCAAACAGAATAATGCAAAATTCAGTGAAATGTCTTTGTATACCTGGCATGAAGCACAAGATATCATCAAGATTATCTGTGTGCTTCCTGTCAAAATTACATTGCAAAACCATTAAAAATGTATGAAAGATATTTAATGTTCCAAACTTACTCCTTTAAATTATTTACTTTAACCCCTTCAAGTCGCGGCCCTTTTTCATTTTTGCGTTTTCGTTTTTCACTTCCCTCCTTCCCTGAGCCATAACTTTTTTATTTTTCCGTCAATTTGGCCATGTGAGGGCTTATTTTTTGCGGGACAAGTTGTACTTTTGAACGACACAATTGCTTTTACCATGTCTTTTACTAGAAAACGGGAAAAAAATTCCAAGTGCGGTGAAATTGCAAAAAAAGTGCAATCCCACACTTGTTTTTTGTTTGGCTTTTTTGCTAGGTTCACTAAATGCTAAAACTAACCTGCCATTATGATTCTCTAGGTCATTACGAGTTCATAGACACCTAACATGCCTAGGTTATTTTTTATCTAAGTGGTGAAAAAAAATTCCAAACTTTGCTAAAAAAAAAAAAAAAAAAAAAAAAAAAAGTGCCATTTTCCGATACCCGTAGCGTCTCCATTTTTCGTGATCAGGGGTCGGGTGAGGGCTTATTTTTTGCGTGCCGAGCTGATGTTTTTAATGATACCATTTTGCGCAGATACGTTCTTTTGATCGCCCGTTATTGCATTTTAATGCAATGTCGCGGCGACCAAAAAACGTAATTCTGGCGTTTCGGATTTTTTTCTCGCTACGCCGTTTAGCGATCAGGTTAATGCTTTTTTTAATTGATAGATCTGGCGATTCTGAACACGGCGATACCAAATACGTGTAGGTTTGGATTTTTTTTTATTGTTTTATTTAGGATGGGGCGAAAGGGGGGTGATTTAAACTTTTATATTTTTTATATTTTTTCATATTTTTAAAAACATTTTTTTTTTACTTGTGCCATGTTTCAATAGCCTCCATGGGAGGCTAGAAGCTGGCATAGCCTGATCGGCTCTGCTACATAGCAGCGATCATCAGAAATGCATCTGTGCTGTGAGCGCCGACCACAGGGGGGCGCTCACAGCAGACCTGCATCAGTAACCATAGAGGTCTCAAGGACCTCTATGGTTACCTTCCTGATGCATCGCCGACCCCCAATCATGTGACGGGGTCGGCGATGATGTCATATCCGGCCGCCCGGCCGGATGCGGTAGTTAAATGCCGCTGTCTGTGTTTGACAGCGGCATTTAACAGGTTAATAGCGGCGGGTGAATAGCGATTTCACCCACCGCTATTGCGTGCACATGTCAGCTGTACAAAACAGCTGACATGTCGCGACTTTGATGTGGGCTCACCGCCGGAGCCCACATCAAAGGGGGATTCACGGCATGCGCAGTACTAGTACGGCGCATGTCGTGAAGGGGTTAAAGCATATCACTGGCTAAAAATGAACACTCATGTTTATGTATATGATCTTAAAGGGGCTTACTCATCAATACAAGCAGTTTTGCATTTGATGCTGATTTCCATGTGTCTGTCTTCATGTCACGGGTATGTCAGGTGTGACAGACAGTCATACTGGATCCGGCTGTGAAAAGAAGGTCTTTGTGATTAGTTCAAGCACCTTCTTGATTTTTGTATCTCTGCTGTGGAGCGACATCCCTCTCCCTTTAGGAGCCAACGGTTACCTCCACCTTCTGCTGCTAATTAGACATCTGCGCTGAAGGTTTAAATTCATTTCATGCCTGCAGCATGTTGCTGGTGTTTGTTCTTACATATCTCTGTCTAGTTGGATGTACTAACAATTAGTTAGTTCCTTCACAGAGGACTCTTGAAGGATTGCTGGCATGACATCTCAGCTGTCTTCTCAAGCGAAGAGATCCCCTTGTTTGTTTACTCTCTTTACCTTTAGTTGTAGTGGGGACTGACTAGTGTGTTTCATCCCCTCTCTAACCAGGGACTATTGCTATGGTCAGTCAGGGACTACTAGGTTCCTGCTCAGCGATAGGTGCAAGACCTATATAGGGATAGTTAGGGCAGACAGGGTGATTTTAGATCTGCCTAGGCATCTCCACTCCCACTTCCCTAGTGTTTGAACTCCCCCTCTCTTTCCCCTTTGTTGTGCACTTACTTATCCATCACCAAGTCTTTTGCTACCTAATCTGAATAGGCTTGGTGTTCAATGTGTATGTGGGTTAGTTGTTATTGTTAATGAAAGTTTAACTGAACAAACACCGTCTCGTACTGTCCAAAGACCACTGACAAAATTTTTTACTTGGCGGGCTACTCGAATCCCTTTCTTTGGCAGCCGCACAGCGGAACACCTTATAGATGATGCTCAGAAAGAACATGTGCTACAGTAGATGGCAAGTGCTGCATCAAGATGCCTCTCCTCCTCTTCCTTCACCTTAACATCAGACACAGTACAATCCTCAGAGGTGGCACCCCATACATCCTTGTTTCATCCCATGTTAAAATTTTCCAAATGCCCAACTGACTGTGGGGAACCTCAGATGGACCATTCTGCAGAGCTGTTCACACATTCTATTCCATGGGCATCAGAGGTCTACTCAGAAGAATCACAGAATCCAGAGGAGGAAAGCATCTGCACCAATGCACAAAATTGTTCCGTATTGGATCCGGGGCCGAACTAAGTAGGGTCCTAGCAGAATCCAGACTCTCATCACCAGACGTTAACCACCAAGGGTGGATGTGATCCAGATGAGACTTAGATATCTGAGGGCACGCGGTCTGTATTGTGGTGTCAGGGCAGAAAGAGGAGGAGGGTGACTCTCAGAGTGAGGAGTGTGAGAACAGAGCGGATGACGATGAGGATGTAGATCCCATTTGATGTGAACCCAGAAGAACACAGCTGAGTAGCTCAGCAGAGGAGGTGGAAGAGAAGGAAGGTGAGATTACGTTGCGGCGTTCCACACAGACACAAAGTGATGCAGCCACAACAAGCACTGCATCCTCAGCCCCAACTTTGTCTGTGGTCAACACAGGTCATGAGTGTGTAGTTTGCAGGGGTGGCAAGGGTTGTCTAGCCTGAGCCTTTTTTGACACCACAATGGGTGACCTGTTATGAACAGGTGGCCTTGGAGCAGCATGAAATGACCTTCGCTGGAGCAGTGGTAACTTTACTGACCGCAAACCCTGATCCTATCACCGCAACTAGAAGTAGCCGTGGGGTGTGCCTAACCAGACCTAGACACCTCGACACAGCCAGAGAACTAAACATCCCTAAAGATGGAAATAGGAAAACTCTCTTGCCTCAGAGCAGACCACCAAAGGATAGGTAGCCCCCCACAAATAATGACTGTGAGTAGGAGTGGAAAAGACACACGCAGACAGAAAACAGGGATAAGCAAAGGAGAAAACCACCAAAAATATATACTCAAGAACCCTTTAATGCTCAAAAACCCAGAAAAAAAACACAGGATTCATAAAAAATATTAACCTTTAATAATATATGCTACTAAAATCTTTAATCATTAAAACACAACAGCAGAAATGTGCCTATGTAGTCTTAGAGCGACACTAAGCTTTGTCCTACCTGGCAGCGGGGGTTGGCACCCTAAATTACGCTTGGCGCCCCCACTCCACGGCGGCTCGCCCTCAGAGTCCCTAAAAATCCCTACAATGCAGGAAACCTGGAGCGACCTAGTATATGCCTATCGGACAAATCCTACCTGTCAGTGGAGGTTGGCACCCTACTTTGAAACGGTTGGCGCCCCCACTCGACGTCGACTTACCCTAGGATCCCTCGAACATCCCTACAATGGAGATAAAGGATAGAAAAATGTCCCAATACACCCTGATAACCACAAAAAGAAATTAAAAAATGTGAAAACAAAAACATAGAAAAAATAAACCAACAAAATAGTGTAATGCAATATTTCAGAGACTGGGCTTCAATCAGCAGAGTAAGATATACCCAGCCGATAGGAGTCAGATGTGCCCAGCTCATAAAGGTATATCAGGATGCAATAAATAAATCTCATACCATCAATACCATCTCATACGGTCAATAATAAAGTGCAAAGTGCCAAACTGATCCTACACCCCTTAGTAGGGGGCACAGGACCGACAATTAAGCAGCGTTGTTATCACAAAATGCACCGTACTGACTTAAGCTCAGTCCTTAACTGAGCTTAAGTCAGTACGGTGCATTTTGTGATACTTTTTCTATGTTTTTGTTTTCACATTTTTTAATTTCTTTTTGTGGTTATCAGGGTGTATTGGGACATTTTTCTATCCTTTATCTCCATTGTAGGGATGTTCGAGGGATCCTAGGGTAAGTCGACGTCGAGTGGGGGCGCCAACCGTTTCAAAGTAGGGTGCCAACGCTGCTTAATTGTCGGTCCTGTGCCCCCTACTAAGGGGTGTAGGATCAGTTTGGCACTTTGCACTTTATTATTGACTTTTGGTATCTGTATGATTGGAGACTGATATAATAGCCTATGTTTGTGTCCATGTAAGGGGGCTTTGAAGGGCAATTGGTCTAAATATCTGGATATTGCCTGATTTGTTAGAGACGATCGTGTCTCGGCTATGTAGTCATTTATTTATTTGACTTTGAGATATAAGTGGGTCCCCCTACTGGATACTTGATATCATCTTTTCTTATCTTGATGGTATGAGATTTATTTATTGCATCCTGATATACCTTTATGAGCTGGGCACATCTGACTCCTATCGGCTGGGTATATCTTACTCTGCTGATTGAAGCCCAGTCTCTGAAATATTGCATTACACTATTTTGTTGGTTTATTTTTTCTATGTTTTTGTTTTCACATTTTTTAATTTCTTTTTGTGGTTATCAGGGTGTATTGGGACATTTTTCTATCCTTTATCTCCATTGTAGGGATGTTCGAGGGATCCTAGGGTAAGTCGACGTCGAGTGGGGGCGACAACCGTTTCAAAGTAGGGTGCCAACCTCCACTGACAGGTAGGATTTGTCCGATAGGCATATACTAGGTCGCTCCAGGTTTCCTGCATTGTAGGGATTTTTAGGGACTCTGAGGGCGAGCCGCCGTGGAGTGGGGGCGCCAAGCGTAATTTAGGGTGCCAACCCCCGCTGCCAGGTAGGACAAAGCTTAGTGTCGCTCTAAGACTACATAGGCACATTTCTGCTGTTGTGTTTTAATGATTAGAGATTTTAGTAGCATATATTATTAAAGGTTAATATTTTTTATGAATCCTGTGTTTTTTTTCTGGTTTTTTGATAAGCAAAGGAGGCCACTTCTACCTAGATAGGAAAGGATAGTACAGGATACTATGCGGTCAGCATAAAACACTACAAAATATCCACAGCAGAAGAATACAAAAACTCCACCACCCAACTAAAGGTGTGGAGGGTATATCTGCGACTCCAGCGAATCCAACTAGACTGAGAAAAACATCAGGCACAGTCTAGTAGGAACAAAAATAGAAACAAGACCAGCACAGAAAAAAAACACACAGCAGTGTGTATAAAAAATGAAGCCAAACACTTATCTTAGCTGAATTGGCAGCAAGCAGGAGAGGCCAGGCAGAGGACCAACACTTCCAAAGGAACATTGACTACTGGCAAGGACTAATGAGTCCTGCACAGCTAAATACCCCAGTCAGAATTGCAATTAGCAGAAACACCTGTCCAAGACTGCTGCTCAGGAACAACTGCATTACCATCAACAACCACCGGAGGGAGCCCAAGAGCAGAATTCACAACAGTACCCCCCCCTTGAGGAGGGGTCACCGAACCCTCACCAGAACCCCCAGGCCGGTCAGGATGAGCAAGATGAAAGGCACGAACCAAATCAGCGGCATGGACATCAGAGGCCGAAACCCAAGAATTATCCTCCTGGCCATAACCCTTCAATTTGACAAGATACTGAAGCTTCCGGCTCAAAACACGAGAATCCAAAATCTTCTCAACCACATATTCCAACTCCCCATCAACCAACACAGGGGCCGGAGGATCAACAGAGGGAACAACGGGCTCCACATATTTCCGCAACAAAGATCTATGGAAGACATTATGGATAGCAAAAGAGGCCGGAAGTGCCAGACGAAAAGACACCGGATTAATAATCTCAGAAATCCTATAAGGACCAATAAACCGAGGCTTAAACTTAGGAGAAGAAACCTTCGTAGGAACATGACGGGAAGATAACCAAACCAGATCCCCAACCCGAAGCCGGGAACCAACACAGCGACGTCGGTTAGCAAAACGTTGAGCCTCCTCCTGAGACAACACCAAATTGTCCACCACCTGAGCCCAAATCTGCTGCAACCTGTCAACCACAGAATCCACACCAGGAAAGTCAGAAGACTCAACCTGCCCAGAAGAAAAACGAGGATGAAAACCAAAATTACAAAAAAAGGCGAAACAAAAGTAGCCGAACTAGCCCGATTATTAAGGGCAAACTCGGCCAATGGCAAAAAAGCCACCTAATCATCCTGATCAGCAGACACAAAGCATCTCAAATAAGTCTCCAAAGTCTGATTAGTATGCTCGGTCTGGCCATTTGTCTGAGGATGAATTGCAGAAGAAAAAGACAGATCAATGCCCAGCTTAGCACAAAAGGCCCGCCAAAACCTAGAAACAAACTGGGAACCTCTGTCTGACACAATATTCTCAGGAATACCATGCAAACGGACCACATGCTGAAAAAACAACGGAACCAAATCAGAAGAAGAAGGCAATTTAGGCAAAGGCAACAAATGAACCATTTTAGAGAATCGGTCACAAACAACCCAGATAACCGACATTCTCTGGGAAACAGGAAGATCGGAAATAAAATCCATAGAAATATGCTTCCAGGGCCTCTCAGGGACCGGCAATGGTAAAAGCAACCCACTAGCACGGGAGCAACAAGGCTTGGCCCACGCACAAGTCCCACAGGACTGCACAAAAGACCGCACATCGCGTGATAAAGAAGGCCACCAAAATGACCTACCAACCAAGTCTCTGTTACCAAAAATGCCAGGATAACCAGCCAACACAGAACAGTGAACCTCAGAAATCACTCTACTAGTCCATCTGTCAGGAACAAACAGCTTCCCCACAGGACAACGATCAGGTTTGTCAGCCTGAAATTTCTGAAGAACCCGTCGTAAATCAGGGGAAACGGCAGAAAGGACCACCCCTTCCTTCAAAATTCCTACTGGTTCCAAGACCTCAGGAGAATCAGGCAAAAAACTCCTAGAGAGGGCATCAGCCTTAAAATTCTTAGAACCCGGAAGGTACGAGACCACGAAATCAAAACGAGAAAAAAACAAGGAACATCGAGCCTGTCTAGGATTCAACCGTTTGGCAGACTCGAGGTAAGTCAGATTGTTATGATCGGTCAAGACCACAATACGGTGCTTAGCTCCCTCAAGCCAATGTCGCCACTCCTCAAACGCCCACTTCATAGCCAACAACTCCCGATTGCCGACATCATAATTGCATTCAGCAGGCGAAAACTTACGGGAAAAGAAGGCACACGGTTTCATTAAGGAACCAACAGGATCCCTCCGAGACAAAACAGCCCCTGCCCCAATCTCAGAAGCGTCAACCTCAACCTGAAATGGAAGAGAAACATCCCGTTGACGCAACACAGGAGCAGAAGTAAAACGATGCTTAAGTTCCTGAAAGGCAGAGACAGCCGCAGAGGACCAATTCGCCACATCAGCGCCCTTCTTCATCAAATCAGTCAAGGGTTTAACCACGCTGGAAAAATTAGCAATGAAATGGCGATAAAAATTAGCAAAACCCAAAAATTTCTGAAGGCTCTTCACGGATGTGGGCTGAATCCAATCATGAATGGCCTGAACCTTAACCGGATCCATCTCTATAGACGAGGGAGAAAAAATAAAGCCCAAAAAGGAAACCTTCTGCGCCCCAAAAAGACACTTAGACCCTTTCACAAACAAGGCATTGTCATGAAGGATCTGAAATACCATCCTGACCTGCTGCACATGAGATTCCCAATCATCGGAAAAAATCAAAATATCGTCCAAATATACAATCAGGAATTTATCAAGATAATCCCGGAAGATATCATGCATGAAGGAATGAAAAACAGATGGAGCATTAGAGAGTCCGAATGGCATCACAAGGTATTCAAAATGGCCCTCGGGCGTGTTAAACGCAGTTTTCCATTCATCACCCTGCTTAATACGAACAAGATTATAAGCCCCCCGAAGGTCAATCTTAGTAAACCAACTAGCTCCCTTAATCCTAGCAAACAAATTGGAAAGCAAAGGTAAAGGATATTGAAACTTGACCGTGATCTTATTCAAGAGGCGATAATCAATACAGGGTCTTAAGGAACCATCTTTTTTAGCAACAAAAAAGAACCCCGCTCCCAACGGTGAAGAAGATGGCCGAATATGCCCTTTCTCCAAAGACTCCTTAATATAGCTCCGCATGGCGGTATGTTCAGGTACAGATAGGTTGAAAAGTCGGCCCTTAGGAAACTTACAGCCTGGAATCAAGTCAATAGCACAATCGCAATCCCTGTGTGGTGGAAGGAAACTGGACTTGGGCTCATCGAATACATCCTGAAAATCAGACAAAAACTCCGGAATTTCAGAAGAGGTAGAAGGGGCGATAGACATCAGAGGAACATCATTATGAACCCCCTGACAACCCCAACTAGTCACAGACATGGACTTCCAATCCAAAACAGGATTATGTACCTGCAACCACGGAAAACCCAGCACGATAGCATCATGCAAGTTATGCAACACCAGAAATCGACAATCTTCCTGATGGGCTGGCGCCATGCGCATGGTCACCTGTGTCCAAAACTGGGGCTTATTTTTAGCCAAGGGTGTAGCATCAATGCCCCTTAAAGGAATAGGGTTCTGCAAAGGCTGCAAGGGAAAACCACAACGCCTGGCAAACTCAAATTCCATAAAGTTCAAGGCGGCGCCTGAATCCACAAACGCCATGACAGAAAATGATGACAATGAACAGATCAAGGTCACAGATAACAGAAATTTAGGTTGTACAGTACAGATGGTAAATGAACTGGCGATCCTCTTGGTCCGCTTAGGGCAGACAGAAATGACATGAGAAGCGTCGCCAGAATAATAACACAACCTATTGAGACGTCTGAAACCTTGTCGTTCTGTTTTAGACAGAATCCTATCACACTGCATAGGCTCAGGAATCTGCTCTGAGGAAAACGCCACAGCACACACAGTTCTGCGCTCCCGCAAGCGCTGATCAATCTGAATGGCCAGAGACATAGAATCACTCGGATTGGAGGGTGTGGGAAACCCCACCATAACATCTTTAACGGATTCAGAAAGACCCTTTCTGAAAATTGCCGCCAAAGCATCATTATTCCATTTAGTCAATACAGACCATTTTCTGAATTTCTGACAATACAATTCTGCCGCCTCTTGACCCTGAGACAGGGCCAACAAGGTCTTCTCAGCTTGATCCACAGAATTAGGTTCATCATACAATAATCCTAACGCCTGAAAGAAGGAGTCTACATTAAGCAAAGCAGGATCCCCAGATTCCAGGGAAAATGCCCAATCCTGTGGATCACCACGCAGCAGGGAAATGATGATTTTAACTTGTTGAATGGAATCACCGGAGGATCGAGGTTTCAATGCAAAAAACAGTTTACAGTTGTTTTTAAAACTCAAAAATTTGGACCTGTCACCAAAAAACAAATCAGGAGTAGGTATCTTTGGTTCTAAAGCAGGAGTCTGAACAATGTAATCAGAAATACCCTGTACTCTAGCAGCAAGCTGGTCTACACGAGAAACTAATTCCTGAACATTCATGCTAGCACAAGGCTCTTCAGCCACCCAGAGATAAAGAGGGAGGAGAAGACAAAACAGGCTGGAGAAAAAAAAATGGCTCAAGATCTTTCCTCCCTTCTTCTGAGATGCAATTAACTCATTGTTGGCCAGTAGTGCTGTTATGAACAGGTGGCCTTGGAGCAGCATGAAATGACCTTCACTGGAGCAGTGGTAACTTTACTGACCGCAAACCCTGATCCTATCACCGCAACTAGAAGTAGCCGTGGGGTGTGCCTAATTAGACCTAGACACCTCGACACAGCCGGAGAACTAAATATCCCTAAAGATGGAAATAGGAAAACTCTCTTGCCTCAGAGCAGACCCCCAAAGGATAGGTAGCCCCCCACAAATAATGACTGTGAGTAGGAGAGGAAAAGACACACGCAGACAGAAAACAGGGATAAGCAAAGGAGGCCACTTCTACCTAGATAGGAAAGGATAGTACAGGACACTATGCGGTCAGCATAAAACACTACAAAATATCCACAGCAGAAAAATACAAAAACTCCACCACCAAACTAAAGGTGTGGAGGGTATATTTGCGACTCCAGCGAGACTGAGAAAAACATCAAGCGCAGTCTAGCAGGAACAAAAATAGAAACAAGATCAGCACAGAAAATAAACACACAGCAGTGTGTCTAAAAAATGAAGCCAAACACTTATCTTAGCTGAATTGGCAGCAAGCAGGAGAGGCCAGGCAGAGGACCAACACTTCCAAAGGAACATTGACTACTGGCAAGGACTAATGAGTCCAGCACAGCTAAATACCCCAGTCAGAATTGCAATTAGCAGAAACACCTGTCCAAGACTGCTGCTCAGGAACAACTGCATTACCATCAACAACCACCGGAGGGAGCCCAAGAGCAGAATTCACAACAGTGACCCAATACATGTTATCTGTCAGATTTGCAAGCAAAACCTCAGTAAAAGCAAAAATTGCATTAATTTGACAACTACATGTATGAACTGGCACATGCGTGATCATTATGCCTTAGTGTGGGAACCTCCCTATGCTAAAATGCAGATTAGTGGGTCGTCCCATCAACACCATCTGCTGTTTCTTCCTCCTCCATCACCATGCCAAGTGTTCTCACACAGGTCTCCGGCTACAGAAACTACTCTTGTTTACCCCCAACAGTGGGGTGAGTGAGAGCCCATCAGCTGTTATGAAAGCAGACATGACTGGTTCTTTTGTGTTACTAGCACAACACATCTTTCTCAATCCACTATAACTTTGCTGCCTTTCTGCCTGGTGGGTACATATGGTTTCAAAAAGTTGATGGCCTTCGCAGTCCACCAGTACCAGTTGCCTATTCACCATTACATCTCTAAGAAAGCTGTGCCTGCACTAGATCAGCATGTCACAGACAACATCACCCATTCCCTGAAAAGTCCTATGTCTGCCAGGATCCATTTCACCACTGACACCTCGATGAACATACGTGTGCAGGGGCGTCACATCTCACTGACTGGGCACTGGGTGACTCTGATGGCTGTGGGGGCAGGCAGTCAAGTGGTTTCTACACAAGTCCTTAAATCCCCAAGGCTTGTGGGACAAACCTCTGTATCTAATATTTCCTCCACTGCTACTGGCTCCTCCACCTCCTCTAGGGCTTATACCTGTGCCCTCACCCTTTCCATTAGTCAGACACGAGTTCCACAAGTGCAGATAGAATCCTCCCCACCTTCATACTACGCAGCCATGGCTCACCACAATTAGATAGTGTTCAAATAAATATGCTTTGGATATCATAGTGGACAGCTATCCAGGCTGAATTAGAGCAATGGCTGTCTACACTTAACCTGGAGCCGTGTGCGATAACAGTGCAAACCTGCTGACGATCCTACACCGGACCAACCTCACACATATGCCTTGCATGGCTCATGTCCTCAACTTGGTGGCACAGCAATTTGTCTGCCACTATTCTGGCCTGGGTGGGCTGCTGCAGAAATCACAGTCGCTGTGTGCTCACTTCCAACGATTGCACCTCGCAGGTCATCGACTTTCTTTGCAACAGAGGTCTTTCGACCTACTGGTTAAACATTTGATTTGCGATGTTATTACATGGTGGAATTCCATTCTGCACATGTTGCAGCAACTATGGCATCAACGTAGAGCCCTGGTGTAGTATGTCCTTTTACATAGCCTAGGCCAATGCAGTACGAAAGTGGTGCAAATCACGCTTTTGGAATGGGCACAGATGAAGGACCTCTGCACCCTTCAGCACAGTTTTGAAATGTCAACTAAGATGGTTAGCGCTGATGATACTGTCATCCACATCACTATTCTGGTCATCTACTGTACATGCAGGAGCACACATTGAATAGTATGTGTGAGGAGGTGGTGGTAGTAGTGGTGGAAGTAGAAAAGGATGCAGAAGAGATAACAGTATCTTACATTTCCGGACTGTCATCACACAGGTGGGTGCCATAGGAGGGTGGCTTACAGCGATCGAGGGGTGATTATAGCACCAGATAAACTGTTAGTGATAGTGCAGGAGCCGAGTAACAAATGGAAGAGTACGAGGTGATGGACCCTTTTGCTTTCTGGTCTTCAAAAATGGAAGAGTGGCCTGAGCTCACCTGTCACAGCCTCCAGCCTCTCAAAATGTATCTTCAGCCTTGATGGTGGTGTCCTGATGGATAAGCGCATCCGGCCTTCCTCTGAAAGTGTAAACCACCTTACTTTCATTAAATTGAACAAGCAATGGATCGTCAATGACTTTTGCACCCCGGTTCCAGGTTAGGGAAATAGGCAGACTAGGCAAAGGTGTAGTTTTTAGTGTCATGCATTGATCTAGCATTATTGCAGTCTGCACCATCTTTGTGGTGGCTTCTGTGCCTGCTGTTGCTACTGCTGCTGATGTTACAAACAATTATTTGAAATGTGGAGACTTCAAGTTGGTTCTCCATCTGGTGGGTTGCCTGAGGTGGAAGTTGTGTTAGAGCCCTATTATAATATTTCTACTCTGTAGAAATTGATGACACTTTAGTGGTGTGTCACAATAATTTTTTGAAATGTGGAAACTCCAAGTTGAGTCTCCATCTGGTGGATTGCCTGTGTAAGCAGGGCTCTCAGACAGGCAGGCCTTACTTTCAGTCAACTACCTGCGTTATTTTCCTTACATTTTTCTACCAATAGTATTGTACGAAACTGATGTTTGTGCCATCTGAGGTGTTGCACGAGTTATCAGGGCTTCCAGCGAAGAAGGCTTACACAACTCCCTTGTCCACCAGGTCCTCATTGAACTTCAATTCCAAGCTATAAATGCTGGCCCAAACCTTGATACCTCATGCATGGCCCATGGCTGACTACTGCTGTGCCATTTGCAAATTTCTACTGTGGGTCAATTGATGCCACTTTCATTGTGTCTGACCCAAATTTTAGTTGATTGAGTAGTGTAAGGTAATGTGTGCACGTTTGGTTTGGCCTCTTATTGAATCTGATGTGGCTCGGGTACATTCGTCAAAATCATTTGGTAAATGTCTAAACATTAGGCGTATCGAACTGAATCGAAACTTGAAAGGTTCGTTCATCTCTATTGAGGACATGATTTTGTGCCATTTACTATTATTTGCAAACATTTCTACATTTCTGTTTTTTTAAGTCAAGATGGGATGCAGAGTGTACATTAATAAGGAAAAAATGAACTTTTTTGAATATATACATATATGTATATATCTATATATATAATTGCCTAAGGGTTTTTCCGTCTGACTGTCTGTCTGTCTTTCTGTCTGTCTGTCTTTCTGTCTGTCTGTCTGTCCTGGAAATCCCACGTCTCTGATTGGTCTAGGCCACCAGGCCTCGACCAATCAGCGACGGGCACAGTATCGACGTAGAAATCCCTGGCGGCCTCGACCAATCTGCGACGGGCACAGCGACGATGATGTCATAAAGGACGTAGGCATCCCGCGTCTCTGATTGGTCGAGGCCGCCAGGCCTCGACCAATCAGCAACGGGCACAGCGACGATGATGTCATAAAGGAGGTAGAAATCCCACGTTTCTGATTCAGGGACGGGCACAGTATCGACGTAGATGTCATAATGGTTGCCATGGCGACGATGATGTCATAAAGGTTGCCTCGACCAATCAGAGACGGGCACAGTCTGCCGCGAATTCTGGAATCATCATTGTCCATATACTACGGGGACATGTATATTCTAGAATACCAGATGCATTAGAATCGGGCCACAATCTAGTATATATGTTCTGTCCTCACTAGCTGAGGCCGGCTCATACGTAGCTATACAGTCAGCTAAACCGCTATTCCGGGGTCCAATAAGGAGAATGTGGTTGAGTCTGTGCTTTATTAAACGTAGTGGTATATTGATGCAGTGAAACTGTGAACAATGATATACATAGAATCAGTGCATGGTATAGAACAGATACATAATACACATGATATACATTATGCATAACATTTAGAAAGCTAGTGACTAAACTGGGAGTACAACTGGCTAGGCTAGGCTAATATGGAGCAGAAATATCTACGGAAAGCATAAAGACATACCGGCAATGCAATCGCAAGGGGGATGAAGTGAAGCATCTTTCCTTGAAGGCAAACTGAAGAAAGTGAAAGGAAAAATGGAGGGAAATGGAGGCTGAGCTACCATAATGCATTGCAAAGGAGGAGGAGAATCAGACATGGATAATACAAACACAGAAGATTGAACTGCCAACATAACTCTGGCCGCTAGAGGGAGCCAAAGCATCACAAACAAATAAAGGTATGAATATCCATACTGAGAAACCTGCAATTATGCAAACAGATTATCAGGGTAACAATATTAGATGGCGGAGGCAGAACACTCCCCGTCTGGCATCAACGGATGTCACTAGGGTTGAGCGACCTTCACTTTTATAGGATCGGGTCGGGTTTCACGAAACCCGACTTTTGGAAAAGTCGGGTCGAGTGAAATCGGCCGATCCTATAAAAAAGTCGGGGTCGGGGTCGGCCGAAACTCGAAACCCAATGCAGTGCATTGGGTTTCCATGGTTCCCAGGGTCTGAAGGAGCGGAAACTCTCCTTCAGGCCCTGGGATCCATATTTAAGTGTAAAATATAGAATTAAAATAAAAAATATCCTTATACTTACCCTCTGACGCGCCCTGGTACTAACCGGGAACCTTCCTTCCTTAGAATCAGCCTTCCAGGACCTTCGGTGACGTCGCGGGTGACGTCGCGGCTTGTGATTGGCCGCGCGGCCGCCCATGTGACCGCTCGCGCGGCCAATCACAAGCCGCGACGTCACCCGCGACGTCACCGAAGGTCCTGGAAGGGCTGATTCTTAGGAAGGAAGGCTGTCGGAAGGAAGCAGGGCGCTTCCGAGGGTGAGTATATTCCTATTAGGTATATACTCACCCTCGGAAGCGCCCTGCTTCCTTCCGACAGCCTTCCTTCCTAAGAATCAGCCCTTCCAGGACCTTCGGTGACGTCGCGGGTGACGTCGCGGCTTGTGATTGGCCGCGCGAGCGGTCACATGGGCGGCCGCGCGGCCAATCACAAGCCGCGACGTCACCGCGACGTCACGGCAAGGTCCTAGAAGTGCGGATTCGAAGGAGGAAGGCTGCCGGTTAGTACCAGGGCGCGTCAGAGGGTAAGTATTGCAATATTTTTTATTTTAATTCTATATTTTACACTTTAATCTGAATTCCGATACCAATTCCCGATATCTTAAACATATCGGGAATCGGGATCGGAATTCCGATTCCAGATTCAAAAGATCGCCGACTTCATGGCCGACCCCCCACTGGGGTCGGGTCGGGTTTCATGAAACCCGACCTTGCCAAAAGTCGGCGACTTTTGAACAATTTCGACCCGTTTCGCTCAACCCTAGATGTCACTACTCCTTTCTTCCGAAGGCAACAATAGGACCAGTTCAGATACAGGTCTGGAAAATGTCTTAGGTTCATTCCCTTTGGTCATCCTTAGCTCAACTTTGCGGATGTTGCCGTCCTTGCTCGGGAACGGTGCGGTAACTAGGCCAAGTGGCCACTGGTTCCGATTAATTTGACAGTCTTTCACAAGAACAAGGTCACCTATGTTCAGATTAGGTTTAGTAGATTGCCACTTTGTCCGTGGCTGCAGGGTAGACAAATATTGTTTGCGCCACCTGTACCAGAAAGTACTTGCAAGACTTTGTACCTGTCTCCATTGGCGCTTGTAGAGGTCCTTAGCGTCAAATCCTCCTGGAGGGGCACTGGACAGTCCTGTTTTCTGGGTAAGTATAAGAGGGAATTTCTCCACAAACTCCATCTCAGCTTATTTGAGTCGGCCTCCTACTCTCAGCAGGCCACTGTTATCGATGAATGGGTCGAGTTTTCTCAATACGCTGCTCGCTGGTATTGGAGCTTTGTTAATAAGACATTGGATTTCTGCAAAGTAGGTTTCTCTTTGAACAGTGAGAATGATGTGATTTCTAGAGAACTCTAAGTCGGAGGTAACGTAGGTATTTTTACAAAGATGCCAACCTTTACATTTTTCTGTGCCACAAGTTCTGGTGGTCCTGAATGAGCGAGCTATATGAGTCAGGCAGGTAATGGCTCGAGTAAGTGACTTCCAACTTGAGAATCTGTCGAACCTGCAAGATCCAAGCTGGATAACAGAGGTCATTGTATGTAGTGTAGACACCTGAGGGCGGATTTCAGCATCTGAGTCCTCTCCTACTAGTTCGAAGGTGTCTGGAAAACATTCCTCAATGTACAATAGTTTTGGTCCAGAGAGCCACGTTGTGCTTCCTAGTCGACTTGCGTCAACTGCTCTAGTTGCATGATCACAAACACCAAAAATAAAGGTAGCACCGCAGTGTTTCAAGGTAGGTTACGTTTCGACCCACAGGGTCTTTCTCAAACCTTATAGAAACAAACAAAGGGTACAGGGTATCACCAAATATGAACATAAATTATTTGCAAAATTATATACAGACAATAATTATATACAACACAAACGAATAGACAGAAACAAAATCCCTCTGTATATGCTACATATGTCTAGTCGCCAAGGATAGACTAGGACGAGGCGACAAAGTAAGGACTATACGAATAAACAGGTGTACGTCCTCAGGTTTGCAATACGATGCTGGAATAACAATGGAGCGTGAAATATCTGAAGAGCAGAAGACTGCTGGGGTGGCATGCCTAATGACAACATTGACGTAAGGAAAACAGAGTTTTGATTAAATAAAACCAAATTAAAAATGCATAACAATAGCAAGTACTAAATGGCAAGATGCACAGACACGGTGCACTGGTCTAATGCTATATAAGTACAAAATGAACTACCTAGGTGGTGGAATCTCTTAAATGGTGGACAACTAACCATAGAATAATGGGAGCACAAAAATTGGTACACTGGTGTAATATTAAATACGTACAAACTGAACTAACCAGGTGGTGGAATAACATAAATGGCAGACAACTAACCTTAGAATTGTAGGAGCGGAGCGAAGGACATAGGTCACTGGGTGGGTGCAGGAGTCCCGATCGGGGCTATGGGAAAAAGGGCCACTAAGTTAAGAAGGTATAAAGAAGATGGTTAAAAGGACCCTGGTAGGGGAGGTATGTACGGGGATGAGAGGAAAGAGACCAGCATAATTACCTGTGACTTTGAAGATACCGGTGTCTGCGGTGGTGGTGTGTGAGAAGGGCTAGGGAACTGAGCGTGCTTATGAGCAAAGCGGCAGGAAGTGGGGGGAGCGCGGCTGGATGGCGAAAACGAGGTGTGGATCGCTGGGAGCCAGGTTGCGCAAGCGCTATCTGTAGGAGGAGCGCGGCTGGATGGTGAGAACGAGGTGTGGGACGCTGGGAGCCAGGTTGCGCAAGTGCCATATGTCCGCAGCTGTGTCAGGGCCGAGGAAGACGAGCGCTAGTTAGTGGGCAGGGCTAAAGCGCTGGAAGCCGGGCTGCGCGTGCGCACAAAGAATGTGGCCGCGCTGTGTGTAAAGGATAGGAGGGTTAGTCTGCGCAGAAGCAGGATATATAGAAGAGTACCGGGAGGGTTTTAATGAAGAAGTATGAGCGGCACGATACTACTAGTAGTGTTAACTCCTAGTAGTGCTAAAAGGGGACGGTAGCCACGGAAGCAGGGTGATCGGACTGGGGGCTCACAATATGTGGCACTGTGTATGGGCAGAATAGAAAGCCCACATGAAATAAAGGTAACTATTGTGCAAAAAACTTTGCAAAAGAGACAAAAAAATATATATAGACAAAAAAATGCGAGGATTGGTTAAGAGAAAAGGGGGGGGGGAAGGAAAAGAGGGAAAGCCTACATAATGAGGGGATAGGTGGACAATGAGTAAGCACAAGGATCAAAATTGTGTGGATAAGAATTCAAAAATAGTTTTATATTTGTTTGAGAAACAAAAAGATGATAAATAAATGAATGAACAAGATTAAAAATGAATGAAATGAATGAAAAAAATGAAGAAAATGAAAAAAATGAAAAAAATGAAAAAAATAAAAAAATTAACCCCTTTCTGACATCGGACGTACTATTCCGTCCATGTGGGGTGGGCCCCTATGACCATGGACAGGATAGTACGTCCAGCGCGATCGGCGGCGCTCACGGGGGGAGCGCCGCCGATCGCGGCCGGGTGTCAGCTGCCTATCGCAGCTGACATCCGGCACTATGTGCCAGGAGCGGTCACGGACCGCCCCCGGCACATTAACCCCTGGCACACTGCGATCAAAGATGATCGCGATGTGCCGGCGGTGCAGGGAAGCACCGCGCAGGGAGGGGCTCCCTGCGGGCTTCCCTGAGCCCCCGCAGCAACGCTATGTGATCGCGTTGCTGCGAGGGTCTTAGCTCCCTCCCTCCCTGCTCGAGCCCCGGATCCAAGATGGCCGCGGATCCGGGTCCTGCAGGGAGGGAGGTGGCTTCACAGAGCCTGCTCAGAGCAGGCACTGTGAAGGCTGCAGCGCTGCATGTCAGATCAGTGATCTGACAGAGTGCTGTGCAAACTGTCAGATCACTGATCTGTGATGTACCCCCCTGGGACAAAGTAAAAAAGTAAAAAAAAAATTTTTCAAATGTGTAAAAAAAAATAAAAAAAAATATTCCAAAATAATGGAAAAAAAAAAAATATTATTCCCATAAATACATTTCTTTATCTAAATAAAAAAAAACACAATAAAAGTACACATATTTAGTATCGCCGCGTCCGTAACGGCCCGACCTACAAAACTGGCCCACTAGTTAACCCCTTCAGCAAACACCGTAAGAAAAAAAAAAAAAAACGAGGCAAAAAACAACGCTTTATTATCATACCGCCGAACAAAAAGTGGAATAACACGCGATCAAAAAGACAGATATAAATAACCATGGTACCGATGAAAACGTCATCTTGTCCCGCAAAAAACGAGCCGCCATATAGCATCATCAGCAAAAAAATAAAAAAGTTATAGTCCTGAGAATAAAGCGATGCCAAAATAATTATTTTTTCTATAAAATAGTTTTTATCGTATAAAAGCGCCAAAACATAAAAAAATGATATAAATGAGGTGTCGCTGTAATCGTACTGACCCGAAGAATAAAACTGCTTTATCAATTTTACCAAACGCGGAACGGTATAAACGCCTCCCCCAAAAGAAATTCATGAATAGCTGGTTTTTGGTCATTCTGCCTCACAAAAATCGGAATAAAAAGCGATCAAAAAATGTCACGTGCCCGAAAATGTTACCAATAAAAACGTCAACTCGTCCCGCAAAAAACAAGACCTCACATGACTCTGTGGACCAAAATATAGAAAAATTATAGCTCTCAAAATGTGGTAACGCAAAAAATATTTTTTGCAATAAAAAGCGTCTTTCAGTGTGTGACGGCTGCCAATCATAAAAATCCGCTAAAAATCCCGCTATAAAAGTAAATCAAACCCCCCTTCATCACCCCCTTAGTTAGGGAAAAATTAAAAAAATGTATTTATTTCCATTTTCCCATTAGGGCTACGGTTAGAGTTAGGGCTAGGGTTAGGGCTAGGGTTAGGGCTAGGGTTAGGGTTAGGGCTAGGGTTAGGGCTAGGGTTAGGGTTAGGGCTAGGGTTAGGGCTAGGGTTAGGGTTAGGGTTAGGGTTAGGGTTAGGGTTAGGGCTAGGGTTAGGGCTAGGGTTAGGGCTAGGGCTAGGGTTAGGGCTAGGGTTAGGGCTAGGGTTAGGGCTAGGGCTAGGGTTAGGGCTAGGGTTAGGGCTAGGGTTAGGGCTAGGGTTAGGGCTAGGGCTACAGTTTGGGTTGGGGCTAAAGTTACAGTTAGGGTTTAGATTACATTTACGGTTGGGAATAGGGTTGGGATTAGGGTTAGGGGTGTGTCTGGGTTAGAGGTGTGGTTAGGGTTACTGTTGGGATTAGGGTTAGGGATGTGTTTGGATTAGGGATTCAGTTATAATTGTGGGGTTTCCATTGTTTAGGCACATCAGGGGCTCTCCAAACGCGACATGGCGTCCGATCTCAATTCCAGCCAATTCTGCGTTGAAAAAGTAAAACAGTGCTTCTTCTCTTCCGAGCTCTCCCGTGTGCCCAAACAGGGGTTTACCCCAACATATGGGGTATCAGCGTACTCAGGACAAATTGGACAACAACTTTTGGGGTCCAATTTCTCCTGTTACCCTTGGGAAAATACAAAACTCGGGGCTAAAACATATTTTTTGTGGGAAAAAAAAAAGATTTATTATTTTCACGGCTCTGCGTTATAAACTGTAGTGAAACACTTGGGGGTTCAAAGTTCTCACAACACATCTAGATTAGTTCCCTGGGGGGTCTAGTTTCCAATATGGGGTCACTTGTGGGGGGTTTCTACTGTTTAGGTACATTAGGGGTTCTGCAAACGCAATGTGACGTCTGCAGACCATTCCATCTAAGTCTGCATTCCAAATGGCGCTCCTTCCCTTCCGAGCTCTGCCATGCGCTCAAACGGTGGTTTCCTCCAACATACGGGGTATCAGCGTACTCAGTACAAATTGGACAACAACTTTTGCGGTCGAATTTCTCCTCTTACCCTCGGGAAAATACAAAACTGGGGGCTAAAAAATAATTTTGGGGGGAAATATTTTTTTTTTTAATTTTCACGGCTAGTTCCTTAGGGGGTCTAGTTTCCAAAATGGTGTCACTCGTGGGAGGTTTCTACTGTTTAGGTACATTAGGGGCTCTGCAAATGCAATGTGACACCTGCAGACCATTCCATCTAAGTCCTCATTCCAAATGGAGCTCCTTCCCTTCCGAGCCCTCCCATGCGCCCAAACAGTGGTTCCCCCCCACATATGGGGTATCAGCGCACTCAGGACAAATTGGACAACAAATTGTGGGGTCGAATTTCTCCTGTTACCCTCGGGAAAATACAAAACTTGGGGCTAAAAAATAATTTTTGTGGGAAAAAATTTTTGTTTTATTTTTACGGCTCTCCATTATAAACTTCTGTGAAGCCCTTGGTGGGTCAAAGCGCTCAGCACACATCTAGATAAGTTCCTAAGGGGGTCTACTTTCCAAAATGGTGTCACTTGTGGGGGGTTTCTACTGTTTAGGTACATTAGGGGCTCTGCAAACGCAATGTGACACCTGCAGACCATTCCATCTAAGTCTGCATTCAAATGGCACTCCTTCCCTTCTGAGCCCTCCCATGTGCCCAAACAGTGGTTTCCCCCACATATGGTGTATCATCGCACTCAGGACCAATTGGGCAACAAATTTTGGGGTCCAATTTCTCCTGTTACCCTCAGGAAAATACAAAACTGGGGGCTAAAAAAATAATTTTTGTGGGAAAAAAATTTTGTTTTATTTTTACGGCTCTGCATTATAAACTTCTGTGAAGCACTTGGTGGGTCAAAGTGCTCACCACACCTCTAGATAAGTTCCTTAGGGGGTCTACTTTCCAAAATGGTGTCATTTGTGGGGGGTTTCAATGTTTAGGCACATCAGTGGCTCTTCAAACGCAACATGGCGTTCTATCTCAATTCCTGTCAATTTTGCTTTGAAAAGTCAAACGGCGCTCCTTCCCTTCTGAGCTCTCCCATCCGCCCAAACAGTGGTTTACCCCCACATATGGGGTATCAGCGTACTCAGGACAAATTATACAACAACTTTTGGGGTCCAATTTCTTCTCTTACCCTTGGGAAAATAAAAAATTGGGGGCAAAAAATAATTTTTGTGAAAAAATATGATTTTTTATTTTTACGGTTCTACATTATAAACTTCTGTGAAGCACTTGGTGGTTCAAAGTGCTCACCACACCTCTAGATAAGTTCCTTAGGGGGTCTACTTTCCAAAATGGTGTCACTTGTGGGGGGTTTCAATGTTTAGGCACATCAGTGGCTCTTCAAACGCAACATGGCGTCCCATCTCAATTCCTGTCAATTTTGCATTGAAAAGTCAAACGGCGCTCCTTCCCTTCCGAGCTCTCCCATGCGCCCAAACAGTGGTTTACCCCCACATATGGGCTATCAGCGTACTCAGGACAAATTGTACAACAACTTTTGGGGTCCAATTTCTTCTCTTACCCTTGGGAAAATAAAAAATTGGGGGCGAAAAGATAATTTTGGGAAAAAATATGATTTTTTATTTTTACGGTTCTACATTATAAACTTCTGTGAAGCACTTGGTGGTTCAAAGTGCTCACCACACCTCTAGATAAGTTCCTTAGGGGGTCTACTCTCCAAAATGGTGTCACTTGTGGGGGGTTTCAATGTTTAGCCACATCAGGGGCTCTCCAAACGAAACATGGCGTCCCATCTCAATTCCAGTCAATTTTGCATTGAAAAGTCAAATGGCGCTCCTTCCCTTCCGAGCTCTCCCATGCGCCCAAACAGTGGTTTACCCCCACATGTGGGGTATTGGCATACTCAGGACAAATTGTACAACAATGTTTGGGGTCCATTTTCTCCTGTTACCCTTGGTAAAATAAAACAAATTGGAGCTGAATTAAATTTTTTGTGAAAAAAAGTTAAATGTTCATTTTTATTTAAACATTCAAAAAATTCCTGTGAAGCACCAGAAGGGTTAATAAACTTCTTGAATATGGTTTTGAGCACCTTGAGGGGTGTAGTTTTTAGAATGGTGTCACACTTGGGTATTTTCTATCATATAGACCCCTCAAAATGACTTCAAATGAGATGTGGTCCCTAAAATAAAATGGTGTTGTAGAAATGAGAAATTGCTGGTCAACTTTTAACCCTTATAACTCCCTAATAAAAAAAAATTTTGGTTCCAAAATTGTGCTGATGTAAAGTAGACATGTGGGAAATGTTACTTATTAAGTATTTTGTGTGACATATCTCTGTGATTTAATTGCATAAAAATTCAAAGTTGGAAAATTGCGAAATTTTCATAATTTTCGCCAAATTTCCATTTTTTTCACAAATAAACACAGATACTATCAAAGAATTTTTACCATTATCATGAAGTACAATATGTCATGAGAAAACAATGTCAGAATCACCAGGATCCATTGAAGCGTTCCAGAGTTATAACCTCATAAAGGGACAGTGGTCAGAATTGTAAAAATTGGCCCGGTCATTAACGTGCAAACCACCCTTGGGGGTAAAGGGGTTAAAAAATAAAATAAAAATTATTGAAAATTTGCACAATGTACCATACTCACCCTACGGGGCAGGTGAATGTGTCTGAAAAAAGAAGGTATAGGTTAGTAAGATAGAAGATACAGTTCCACCACCTGTATAGACAAAAAGTTTACATACGTCGAGATATATACGTATACAAGAAGGACATATGGTTACTTGAATGTAAGGTCCAGTTGAGGCCTCTTGGAGCCAATGTTTGCAGGGTGTAGATCCAGTAGGCCTCCCTCTCCTTCAATAGTTTAATATGATTTCCACCTCTTCGAGGCCTCTTGACTTGTTCGATTATTTGTACTCTCAGTTGCGAGACACTGTGGTTTACGCTAATGAAATGGTGTGGGACTGGTAGCCAAGTCTTCCTGCAGCGTATAGTGGATTTGTGACTAGCGATTCTGTCACGTAGATGTTGGGTGGTCTCACCCACATAGAGTAGGCCACAAGGGCATTTCAGGAGATATACCACATAGTTAGTGTCACATGTGTGGAAGCCTTTAATGTTATAATGTTTGCCCGAGTGGGGGTGGGTAATTTTATCACCCTTGATAATGTTGGAGCAACATGCACAGTTGAGGCAGGGGAATGTGCCTCTGCGTTCAGTGCCAAGAAAGGTCTGTTTGGGGACCCGGGAGAAGCTCCCTATGTCTGCTCTGACTAGGCTATCCCTAATGTTCTGTGGGCGTCATTTGCACATGAGTGCCGGAGTTTGGAAGGCTTCAATGTTGGGGTAGGATTTGGCCAAGATGGACCAATGTTTACGGATGGTGGTGTAGATTGTGGGCATCACTGGATGATGTGTATGCACGAATGTCACCCTTTCTCTGGTAGACGTGGTAGGCCCTGACACAGCTGTGGACATATGGCGCTTGCGCAAACTGGCTCCCAGCGTCCCACACCTCGTTCTCACCATCCAGCCGCGCTCCTCCTACAGATAGCGCTTGCGCAACCTGGCTCCCAGCGATCCACACCTCGTTTTCGCCATCCAGCCGCGCTCCCCCTACTTCCTGCCGCTTTGCTCATAAGCACGCTCAGTTCCCTAGCCCTTCTCACACACCACCACCGCAGACACCGGTATCTTCAAAGTCACAGGTAATTATGCTGGTCTCTTTCCTCTCATCCCCGTACATACCTCCCCTACCAGGGTCCTTTTAACCCTCTTCTTTATACCTTCTTAACTTAGTGGCCCTTTTTCCCATAGCCCCGATCGCGACTCCTGCACCCACCCAGTGACCTATGTCCTTCGCTCCGCTCCTACAATTCTAAGGTTAGTTGTCTGCCATTTATGTTATTCCACCACCTGGTTAGTTCAGTTTGTAAGTATTTAACCCCTTAAGCCCCGAGGGTGGTTTGCACGTTAATGACCGGGCCAATTTTTACAATTCTGACCACTGTCCCTTTATGAGGTTATAACTCTGGAACGCTTCAACGGATCTTGGCGATTCTGACATTGTTTTCTCGTGACATATTGTACTTCATTTTAGTAGTAACATTTATTCGATATAACTTGCGTTTATTTGTGAAAAAAACGGAAATTTGGCGAAAATTTAGAAAGTTTCGCAATTTTCCAACTTTAAATTTTTATGCCCTTAAATCACAGAGATATCTCACGCAAAATACTTAATAAGTAACATTTCCCACATGTCTACTTTACATCAGCACAATTTTGGAACCAAAATTTTTTTTTGTTAGGGAGTTATAAGGGTTAAAAGTTGACCAGCAATTTCTCATTTTTACAACACCATTTTTTTTTAGGGACCACATCTCATTTGATGTCATTTTGAGGGGTCTATATGATAGAAAATACCCAAGTGTGAGACCATTCTAAAAACTGCACCCCTCAAGGTGCTCAAAACCACATTCAAGAAGTTTATTAACCCTTCAGGGGTTTCACAGGAATTTTTGGAATGTTTAAATAAGAATGAATATTTAACTTTTTTTCACACAAAATTTATTTCAGCTCCAATTTGTTTTATTTTACCAAGGGTAACAGGATAAAATGGATGCCAAACATTGTTGTACAATCTGTACTGAGTACGCTGATAGCCCATATGTGGGAGTAAACCACTGTTTGGGCGCATGGCAGAGCTCGGAAGGGAAGGAGCGCCATTTGACTTTTAAATGCAAAATTGACAGGAATTGAGATGGGACGCCATGTTGCGTTTGGAGAGCCACTGATGTGCCTAAACATTGAAACCCCCCACAAGTGACACCATTTTGGAAAGTAGACACCCTAAGGAACTTATCTAGATGTGTGGTGACCACTTTGACCCACCAATTGCTTCACAGAAGTTTATAATGCAGAGCCGTAAAAATAAAAAATCATATTTTTTCACAAAAATGATCTTTTCGCCCCCAATTTTTTATTTTCCCAAGAGTAAGAGAAGAAATTGGACCTCAAAAATTGTTGGCCAATTTGTCCTGAGTACGCTGATACCCCATATATGGGTGTAAACCATTGTTTGGGCGTATGGCAGAGCTCGGAAGGGAAGGAGCGCCATTTGACTTTTCAATGCAAAATTGACTGGAATTGAGATGGGACGCCATGTTGCGTTTGGAGAGCCCCTGATGTGCCTAAACATTGGAACCCCTCACAAGTGACACCATTTTGAAAAGTAGACCCCTTAAGGAACTTATCTAGATGTGTGGTGAGCACTTTGACCCAACAAGTGCTTCACAGAAGTTTATAATGCAGAGCCGTAAAAATAAAAAATCTTATTTTTTCACAAAAATGATCTTTTCGCCCCCAATTTTTTATTTTCCCAAGGGTAAGAGAAGAAATTAGACCACAAAAGTTGTTGTGCAATTTGTCCTGAGTGCGACGATACCCCATATGTGGGGGTAAACCACTTTTTGGGTGCATAGCAGAGCTCGGAAGGGAAGGAGCGCCATTTGACTTTTCAATGCAAAATTGACTGGAATTAAGTTAGGACGCCATGTTGGTTTGGAGAGCCCCTGATGTGCCTAAACATTAAAACCCCCCACAAGTGACACCATTTTGGAAACTAGACCCCATAAGGAACTTATCTAGATGTGTTTTGAGAGCTTTGAACCCCCAAATGTTTCACTACAGTTTATAACGCAGAGCCGTTAAAATAATTTTTTTTTTTTTTTTCGCAAAAATTATTTTTTAGCCCCCAGTTTTGTATTTTCACAAGGGTAACATAATAAATTGGACCCCAAAAGTTGTTGTCCAATTTGTCCTGAGTACGCTGATACCCCATATGTGGGGGGGAACCACTGTTTGGGCGCATGGCAGAGCTCGGAAGGGAAGGAGCGCCATTTGGAATGCAGACTTAGATGGATTGGTCTGCAGGAGTCACGTTGCATTTGCAGAGCCCCTGATGTACCCAAACAGTACAAACCCCCCACAAGTGACCCCATATTAGAAACTAGACCTCCCAAGGAACTTATCTAGATGTGTTGTGAGAACTTTGAACCCCTAAGTGTTTCACTACAGTTTATAACGCAGAGCCGTGAAAATAAAAATTCTTTTTTTTTTTCACAAAAATGATTTTTTAGCCCCCAGCTTTGTATTTTTACAAGGGTTACAGAATAAATTGGACCCCAAAAGTTGTTGTTCAATTTGTCTTGAGTACGCTGATACCCCGTATGTGGGGGGGAACCACTGTTTGGGCGCATGGCAGAGCTCGGAAGGGAAGGAGCGCCATTTGGAATGCAGACTTAGATGGATTGGTCTGCAGGCGTCACGTTGCATTTGCAGAGCCCCTGATGTACCCAAACAGTAGAAACCACCCACAAGTGACCCCATATTGAAACTAGACCTCCCATGGAACTTATCTAGATGTGTTGTGAAAACTTTGAACCCCCAAGTGTTTCACTACAGTTTACAACGCAGAGCCGTGAAAATAAAAAATCCTTTTTTTTCCCACAAAAATGATTTTTAGCCCCCCAAATTTTTATTTTCCCAAGGATAACAAGAGAACTTGGACCCAAAAAGTTGTTGTCCAATTTGTCTCGAGTACGATGATACCCCATATGTTGGGGTAAACCCCTGTTTGGGCGCACGGGAGAGCTCGGAAGTGAAGGAGCACTGTTTTACTTTTTCAATGCAGAATTGGCTGGAATTGAGATCGGACGCCATGTCGCGTTTGGAGAGCCCCTGATGTGTCTAAACAGTGGAAACCCCCAATTATAACTGAAACCCTAATCCAAACGCACCCCTAACCCTAATCCCAACTGTAACCCTAACCACACACCTAACCCTGACACACCCCTAATTCTAATCCCAACCCTAATCCCAACCGTAAATGTAATACAAACCCTAACCCTAACCCTAGCCCTAACCCTAGCCCTAACCCTAACCCTAATGGGAAAATGGAAATAAATACATTTTTTTTAATTTTATTATTTTTCCCTAAGGCTAGGTTCACATTGCATTAGGGAAATCCGTTTAGCACTAGCGGATTGCGCTAACGCAATGTCTTTTTAGGTGTCGTGTTTAGTGGTCGCGTTAACGTCCCCGCTCTGGAAGATCGGGGATCGGACCTCGGGCGCGCCGCGGACGCTGCAAGCAGCGTCTGAGGCGCGCCACAAAAGAACGGCACCTTGCTAGCGCGAGCCGAAAATGGCACGCTCTAGCGATGCGCTACACCCGAAAATCACATTGCTGTCAATGGTTGTGCTAACGGACCCGTTGCACGGCGTTAATTGTGACATTTTCGCCGTGCAACGCTGTCCGTTAGCGTTAACCCATTAACGCAATGTGAACCTAGCCTAACTAAGGGGGTGATGAAGGGGGGTTTGATTTACTTTTATAGCGGGTTTTTTATATCGGATTTTTATGATTGGCAGCCGTCACACACTAAAAGACGCTTTTTATAGCAAAAAAGTTTTTGTGTCTCCACATTTTGAGACCTATAATTTTTCCATATTTTGGTCCACAGAGTCATGTGAGGTCTTGTTTTTTGCGGGACGAGTTGACGTTTTTATCGGTTACATTTTCGGACATGTGACATTTTTTTATCGCTTTTTATTCCGATTTTTTGTGAGGCAGAATGACCAAAAACCAGCTATTCATGAATTTCTTTTGGGGGAGGCGTTTATACCGTTCCGCGTTTGGTAAAATTGATGAAGCAGTTTTATTCTTCGGGTCAGTACGATTACAGCGATACCTCATTTATATCATTTTTTTTATGTTTTGGCGCTTTTATACGATAAAAGCTATTTTATAGAAAAAATAATTATTTTGGCATCGCTTTATTCTCAGGACTATAACTTTTTTATTTTTTTGGTTATGATGCTATATGGCGGCTCGTTTTTTGCGGGACAAGATGACGTTTTCAGAGGTACCATGGTTATTTATATCCGTCTTTTTGATCGCGTGTTATTCCACTTTTTGTTCAGCGTTATGATAATAAAGCGTTGTTTTTTGGCTCGTTTTTTTTTTTTTTTTCTTACGGTGTTCACTGAAGGGGTTAACTAGTGGGCCAGTTTTATAGGTCGGGTCGTTACGGACGCGGCGATACTAAATATGTGTACTTTTATTGTTTTTTTTGTTTTTTTTTTATGTAAAGAAATGTATTTATGGGAATAATATTTTTTTTTTTCTGCTTTATTTAGGAATTTTTTTTTTTTTTTTTTTTACAAGTGTGGAAATTTTTTTTTTTACTTTTTCACTTTGTCCCAGGGGGGGACATCACAGATCACCGATCTGACAGTGTGCACAGCACTCTGTTAGATCGGTGATCTGACATACAGCCGGGCAGGATTAGAGCTGCAGCTGCAGCCTGATCCTGACCCGGAAGTGCTCCCTGCAGGACCCGGATGCAGCCCGGCGGCCATTTTGGATCCGGGGACTGCAGGGAGAAGACGCTCGGTACACGGTGAGCACATCACCGTGTACCGATCGTCTCAGGGAAGCCCGCAGGGAGCCCTCTCCCTGCGCGATGCTTCCCTGCACCGCCGGCACACCGCGATCATCTTTGATCGCGGTGTGCCGGGGGTTAATGTGCCGGGAGCGGTCCGTGACCGCTCCTGGCACATAGTGCCGGATGTCAGCTGCGATAGGCAGCTGACACCCGGCCGCGATCGGCCGCGCTCCCCCCGTGAGCGCGGCCGATCGCATATGACGTACTATCCCGTCCATGGGAATTAAGTCCCAGGTCACCTGGACGGGATAGTACGTCATATGGGATTAAGGGGTTAATATTACACCAGTGTACCAATTTTTGTGCTCCCATTATTCTATGGTTAGTTGTCCACCATTTAAGAGATTCCACCACCTAGGTAGTTAATTTTGTACTTATATAGCATTAGACCAGTGCACCGTGTCTGTGCATCTTGCCATTTAGTACTTGCTATTGTTATGCATTTTTAATTTGGTTTTATTTAATCAAAACTCTGTTTTCCTTAAGTCAATGTTGTCATTAGGCATGCCACCCCAGCAGTCTTCTGCTCTTCAGATATTTCACGCTCCATTGTTATTCCAGCATCATATTGCAAACCTGAGGACGTACACCTGTTTATTCGTATAGTCCTTACTTTGTCGCCTCATCCTAGTCTATCCTTGGCGACTAGACATATGTAGCATATACAGAGGGATTTTGTTTCTGTCTATTCGTTTGTGTTGTATATAATTATTGTCTGTATATAATTTTGTAAATAATTTATGTTCATATTTGGTGATACCCTGTACCCTTTGTTTGTTTCTATAAGGTTTGAGATAGACCCTGTGGGTCGAAACGTAACCTACCTTGAAACACTGCGGTGCTACCTTTATTTTTGGTGTTTGTAATAAAGAAAACCACAATTTTTTTGAGACAAAAATCAAACCTCCGAAAATCTTTATTGAGTGCGACTGTTGTATGAACATAATCTGGAGCAACCCTCCGTGTTCAGTCTGCACCACCCATAGCGAGAGTGCACGTCTTGTTCTACTATACTAGTTGCATTATCTGCGGGATTCTGGTCTGTGGGTATGTAATGCCACTGCTGTGGGTGAACTGATCTCCTGATTCGTAGCACTCTGTTATTGACATAAACGTAGAATCGCCTGGTTTCGTTGTGGATATATCCCAGGACTACTTTGCTGTCTGAGTAGAACTTGGCCTGTGTCAGGTCGATATCCATTTCGGATGCGATGAACTCCGCTAACTCAACGGCTAAGACTGCGACACAAAGCTCTAACCTGGGTATAGTGTGCTCTGGTTGTGGTGCGAGTTTGGCCTTTCCCATGACGAAACCAATGTGGCACTGACATTTGGAGTCTACAGTTTTGAGGTAGGCAACAGCGGCAATTGCTTTGACAGAAGCATCTGCAAATACGTACAGTCTTTGGCTCTGTATCTCAGTAGATGGCACAGGGGTGCACGGTCTTGGCACATGCAGGTTGGAGAGTGCCGCTAACGAGTTCTTCCACTCTTCCCACTGGATCCTCTTATCAGGTGGCAGAGGTGCATCCCAGTCAGATGTTTGTTATTGAGGTCTGGTCCTGTCAGCAGAACGTCATTCAGGGAGACATCATTAAATTTAGCACTGGAATCAAACACGACTCTGATCTGGCCTGGTTTCTTAGGGTGGTATACTCCAAACATGGGTAGGAACGAGCATTCTTCAGAGTCTTTGAGAGTGGGAGCTAGTTCTGCGTGACAGTTTTCAAAAATCTTTGACATGAAGGAGATAAAGTGATCTTTCATCTCTGGTTTCTTTTGCAGATTACGTTTGAGAGAGGAGAAACGTTGTAATGCCTGATTTATGTTGTTCGGTAGACGTGATCTGTGGGTTTTGAAGGGAAGAGGTGCGACCCAGCTGTTGGTCTCATCTTTAACGAGTCCCTTGTCCATTACCTCTAAGAACAACTTTTCCTCTACCGACATTGCCACTTGGTTGTCCTGTTTAGTTCTCTGGAAGACTGTGCACCCTAACTGATCCTTATAGCTTCCCAACACTATATTGCTGTCGTGAGTAAAGTCTATTAAATGATCAGGTAGTTGGATGCTGTGTGGCAGTTCCCTGACATGGAACTCATTGTTACAAGGTTGAAACAGAGATAGACGTCCTTTCTCCAATGTATTTGTCAGCATGCTTGTCACAGAAGATGGGGCGTGCATGCGTCCCAAGCATACGTTGCCAATTATGACCCATCCTAGGTCTAGCCTTTGGGCATAGGGAGCATTGTGGAGTCCATTGATATGACATCTCACTTTATGAACCTGCAGGATATCTCTCCCCAACAGCAGAATTATCTGGGCCTGATGGTCGAGTTCCGGTATAAGGTGTGCTATTCGTTTTAAGTGAGCGTGATGGATTGCTACATCTGGTGTAGGGATTTCAGATCTATTGTCTGGGATCTGGTTACATTCGATGATTGTAGGTAGTGGTAGGCAGAATTATCCGTCTAAAGACTCGATCTGGTAGTCAGTAGCTTTCCTGCCTGCTGTTGTCACAGTACCTGCACACGTCTTTAAGGAGTAGGGAGTGCTTGGCCCTTTGATGTTGAATAGGTCAAAGAACGTTGATCTAGCCAAGGATCGATTACTTTGATCATCCAAGATAGCATACAGTCTTACAGCTTGGTCTCTATGGCCCTTCGGGTATACTCTGACGAGGCATATTTTTGAACAGGACCTACTGTCTATTGTCCCTTTGCAGACCTCGGTACATTGTGAAGTGATCTCTGGCGTAGCTGTATCAGTGCTCCTTTCCTCCCCGCCATGCTCACTCCATGGAGCTGGGCCAGGGTGTAGAGCGGTGTTATGGTCTGTGGTGCCACATTCTGTGCATTTTACACTGACCTTGCAATCCTTGGCGAGATGAGCTGTGGACGAGCAGCACTTGTAGCAGATACCGTTTTCTTTCAGGAAGCTTCTGCGATCTGGCATAGATTTTCCTCTGAAGGCTCTGCATTTCAGGAGAGGATGAGGCTTCTGATGAAGTGGGCACTGCTTGTCAGGGTCCTGCACCTTTGTCTCTGATTGGGAGCAGCCAGCAGACCTGTAATTAGAATCTGAAGAAGAAACATAAGTCTTGTGTACTGCCACAGATGTTCTGCGTGGATTTGCAGGTGGTGATGGAGTGGCATATGGTATTGCAAAGTCAAAGCTGGGATCGTTTCTAATTCTCGCTTGTTGGTGTATGAAGTCTACAAAAACGGAGAAGGGAGGGAATGGAACGCTGTGTTTGTATTTGTACGTGGAACCTTGTGTGAGCCACCTCTCCTGTAGATTGTAGGGCAACTTCTGGACTATAGGGTTAACACCTCTGGCTGTGTCGAGAAATGCAAGTCCCTGTAGGTCGTCATCGTATTTGGCAACTTGGAGTTCCTTTAGCAGGTCGCTTAGCTCTCTAAGTTTCTGGAGACCTTTGTTAGATATTTTAGGAAAGTCATCGATTCTTTTGAACAAGGCTCTTTCTATTACTTCTGCTGAGCCGTAACACTCATCCAGCCTTTTCCAGATCTCTTTGAGGCCAGTCTCCGGGCGGTTTATATTAATGTCTCTGATCCTTACTGCGTGTTTGACTGACTCTTCTCCCAGGTATTTGACTAATAAGTCTATCTCTTCCCTGTGTTGTAGTGTAGTGAGCTGGCCAGCTGTGACTGTTCTATTATCATTGACATAGAATCTGTAACAGACACTGCCCCCGTGTGGCCAGAAGTTATACCTATGCTGAATGTGATTACAGAGAAACAAACTGTATTGGCAGAACTTCCCCCTGTGATGTCATGTGAACAGGAAGGGGAGGGAATAAGAGAGCCCGGGAAACTGGTGTGTGCAGAGAGAGGTCTGTGTGTGCTGGCGTCCTCCTGCAGATGCGATATAGAAGATTGCCTGGATGACCGCTATCTCTTGGAAGCCGACATCCAGATTATTCTCAGCTCCCACACTGCGGAGCACCCAACGGTGACATCTTCACAGATCCTGGAGCCCATGAACTGTAAGCGGGTCCTCTGTTGAGAGGCCGAACATTCCACCCTTACCTGTTGAATCCCAAGGACTACAGTCTGGACCTGAGAGACAGAGTTTTGTTTGATCCCTGCTGTTTTCTCTTCGGCTGGAGCGTCCCCCTACAGTGACAGACAGGCCTGCGACGTGGGAAGATAACCTCCTGGAGCAAAGGAACTGGTAACGTGTGGATAGGGAAAGTGAGGGACAGTTTGTTATTACACGTTATTTCTGTGAATAGGCATATTTTGTACTGTCTATTATTGTGTTCCGCTGTGTTAAGGAAAATGTATAACAGTAAAGATACGGTTGTTAAAATGGAGTCTGCGTGTGGAAGTTTTGCTGGGCCAGATCATGGATATACATGGGCGACCTTGCCCTCGGTCACTTCAGTAGCCCCAAGTCTCTAATAACATTTTGGAAGGAAGCTTTCCAAGCTCTGTAACCTTCAGCTCGGTCAGTGAATTTCATGAGTCCCTTGGCAACCAGTTCACGTCGTGTGAAGAACTTGGCAAATTCTGTCGTGAACCGGTTGTCAGCAGAGTATACTGGTGATGGGTCGCCCTGATAGTGATGTGAGGTGCGCTCGTACCTGTTAGTGTCCTCAGGGTGGCGCCAGCCGGTGTCGTATTGCTTCGGCCTGATGTACGGTGTGTCAGCAGGGTGATCCACGTTGGTTACCTGATGAGGGGCAAGGTAGTCATTAGCAGAGTTGTTTTGCCTCACATTTTCGAGTTTGTTTCTGTCCTGAGCCTCGTGACGACTCTCGCTCACTTCGCTGGAGGTGTCGTATTCTGGTTTTGGTACTGGTTCAGGGTTATAGTTTGGATCAGGAAGTTCATTAACATACTGAGATGTGCGTTGTGGTGAGTCTTGCAGTGGAAACTCCAGACTCGACATACTGCTTTGGCTATGCAGCTTGGGATTTTGCGCGGCTTCTAGCGATTCTGCTTCGGCGAGGGCTGCGGCAGCTTCCCTTTTTGCTGCTAGGCTTTCTAAGGCGGCATCCACACGTGCGTTCTCTAACTGCGACCTTCTCTCTTCATCATCTATGCGTGCTTTTTCTAATTTAAGTTGCATCTCTTGGTCAGCAAAGCTCGCTTGTATTTTGGCGGCTTCAGCATTTGCGCGGGCAATGGCGACCGCGCTGCTGATGGATGTTGTCTTTGAGGAGACGGAAGTGACAGATCTTGTCACACAGGTAGTTTTTTCTTCTATCCTTCCAGTAGACGGGCATGGCACCAGGAGATGGAACAGGATCCTTGATGCAAACAACTGGCTAAGACGATGGTGCAGACAACAAGGATTCGGATTCCTGGACCACTGGTCCGATGGACTCCTCGCCAGAGACGGACTACACCTCAACAAACCTGGGAAACACACATTCGCCAGAAGACTCGCTACACTCATCAGGAGGGCGTTAAACTAGAAGAAGAGGGGACGGGAAAAAAAACATTAGACTTGAACAAAGAAGACCCAGGAAAACATACTCAGATGGGAGGTAAGAACATTTCTAAAACAATCCACAGCGAGGAGATTGGAACAAAACAAAATCCTCTAAACTGCATGCTCGCAAACGCCAGAAGCCTGGCAAACAAGATGGAAGAACTAGAAGCAGAAATATCTACAGGTAACTTTGACATAGTGGGAATAACCGAGACATGGTTAGGCCCCTTAAAAAATAGTGAGGAAAGAATGGTTGTAGATGACGAGGAAAAAGCTAACATATTAAACACCATCTTCTCCACGGTATTCACGGTGGAAAATGAAATGCTAGGTGAAATCCCAAGAAACAATGAAAACCCTATATTAAGGGTCACCAATCTAACCCAAGAAGAGGTGCGAAACCGGCTAAATAAGATTAAAATAGATAAATCTCCGGGTCCGGATGGCATACACCCACGAGTACTAAGAGAACTAAGTAATGTAATAGATAAACCATTATTTCTTATTTTTAGGGACTCTATAACGACAGGGTCTGTTCCGCAGGACTGGCGCATAGCAAATGTGGTGCCAATATTCAAAAAGGGCTCTAAAAGTGAACCTGGAAATTATAGGCCAGTAAGTCTAACCTCTATTGTTGGTAATATATTTGAAGGGTTTCTGAGGGATGTTATTCTGGATTATCTCAATGAGAATAACTGTTTAACTCCATATCAGCATGGGTTTATGAGAAATCGCTCCTGTCAAACCAATGTAATCAGTTTTTATGAAGAGGTAAGCTATAGGCTGGACCACGGTGAGTCATTGGATGTGGTATATCTCGATTTTTCCAAAGCGTTTGATACTGTGCCGCACAAGAGGTTGGTACACAAAATGAGAATGCTTGGTCTGGGGAAAAATGTGTGTAAATGGGTTAGTAACTGGCTTAGTGATAGAAAGCAGAGGGTGGTTATAAATGGTATAGTCTCTAACTGGGTCGCTGTGACCAGTGGGGTACCGCAGGGGTCAGTATTGGGACCTGTTCTCTTCAACATATTCATTAATGATCTGGTAGAAGGTTTACACAGTAAAATATTGATATTTTCAGATGATACAAAACTATGTAAAGCAGTTAATACAAGAGAAGATAGTATTCTGCTACAGATGGATCTGGATAAGTTGGAAACTTGGGCTGAAAGGTGGCAGATGAGGTTGAACAATGATAAATGTAAGGTTATACACATGGGAAGAAGGAATCAATATCACCATTACACACTGAATGGGAAACCACTGGGTAAATCTGACAGGGAGAAGGACTTGGGGATCCTAGTTAATGATAAACTTACCTGGAGCAGCCAGTGCCAGGCAGCAGCTGCCAAGGCAAACAGGATCATGGGGTGAATTAAAAGAGGTCTGGATACACATGATGAGAGCATTATACTGCCTCTGTACAAATCCCTAGTTAGACCGCACATGGAGTACTGTGTCCAGTTTTGGGCACCGGTGCTCAGGAAGGATATAATGGAACTAGAGAGAGTACAAAGGAGGGCAACAAAATTAATAAAGGGGATGGGAGAACTACAATACCCAGATAGATTAGCGAAATTAGGATTATTTAGTCTAGAAAAAAGACGACTGAGGGGCGATCTAATAACCATGTATAAGTATACAAGGGGACAATACAAATATCTCGCTGAGGATCTGTTTATACCAAGGAAGGTGATGGGCACAAGGGGGCATTCTTTCCGTCTGGAGGAGAGAAGGTTTTTCCACCAACATAGAACAGGATTCTTTACTGTTAGGGCAGTGAGAATCTGGAATTGCTTGCCTGAGGAGGTGGTGATGGCGAACTCAGTTGAGGGGTTCAAGAGAGGCCTGGATGTCTTCCTGGAGCAGAACAATATTGTATCATACAATTATTAGGTTCTGTAGAAGGACGTAGATCTGGGGATTTATTATGATGGAATATAGGCTGAACTGGATGGACAAATGTCTTTTTTCGGCCTTACTAGCTATGTTACTATGTTACTATGTTACTATGTTGTCCTATGCGATTTGTGAGACATGGTGTCTTGGGAAAGTACTTGGCTGTGCAGAGATTGCTGCAGCTGTATTTAGTCTCTGAGTAGCCGGTGACTTGAATCCCACTAGTTGGATGGCTGCCGTTTCACTGTTCTGTCCTCACTAGCTGAGGCAGGCTCATACGTAGCTATACAGTCAGCTAAACCGCTATACCGGGGTCCAATAAGGAGACTGTGGTTGAGTCTGTGCTTTATTAAACGTAGTGGTATATTGATGCGGTGAAACTGTGAACAATGATATACATAGAATCAGTGCATGGTATAGAACAGATACATAATACACATGATATACATTATGCATAACATTTAGAAAGCTAGTGACTAAACTGGGAGTACAACTGGCTAGGCTAGGCTAATATGGAGCAGAAATATCTACGGAAAGCATAAAGACATACCGGCAATGCAATCGCAAGGGGGATGAAGTGAAGCGTCTTTCCTTGAAGGCAAACTGAAGAAAGTGAAAGGAAAAAGGGGGAAAATGGAGGCTGAGCTACCATAATGCATTGCAAAGGAGGAGGAGAATCAGACATGGATAATACAAACACAGAAGATTGAACTGCCAACATAACTCTGGCCGCTAGAGGGAGCCAAAGCATCACAAACAAATAAAGGTATGAATATCCATACTGAGAAACCTGCAATTATGCAAACAGATAATCAGGGTAACAACATTAGATGGCGGAGGCAGAACAATATATATATACAGTGGGGCAAAAAAGTATTTAGTCAGTCAGCAATAGTGCAAGTTCCACCACTTAAAAAGATGAGAGGCGTCTGTAATTTACATCATAGGTAGACCTCAACTATGGGAGACAAACTGAGAAAAAAAAATCCAGAAAATCACATTGTCTGTTTTTTTATCATTTTATTTGCATATTATGGTGGAAAATAAGTATTTGGTCAGAAACAAACAATCAAGATTTCTGGCTCTCACAGACCTGTAACTTCTTTAAGAGTCTCCTCTTTCCTCCAATCATTACCTGTAGTAATGGCACCTGTTTAAACTTATTATCAGTATAAAAAGACACCTGTGCACACCCTCAAACAGTCTGACTCCAAACTCCACTATGGTGAAGACCAAAGAGCTGTCAAAGGACACCAGAAACAAAATTGTAGCCCTGCACCTGGTTTGGAAGACTGAATCTGCAATAGCCAACCAGCTTGGAGTGAAGAAATCAACAGTGGGAGCAATAATTAGAAAATGGAAGACATACAAGACCACTGATAATCTCCCTCGATCTGGGGCTCCACGCAAAATCCCACCCCATGTGGTCAGAATGATCACAAGAACGGTGAGCAAAAATCCCAGAACCACGCAGGGGGACCTAGTGAATGAACTGCAGAGAGCTGGGACCAATGTAACAAGGCCTACCATAAGTAACACACTACGCCACCATGGACTCAGATCCTGCAGTGCCAGACGTGTCCCACTGCTTAAGCCAGTACATGTCCGGGCCCGTCTGAAGTTTGCTAGAGAGCATTTGGATGATCCAGAGGAGTTTTGGGAGAATGTCCTATGGTCTGATGAAACCAAACTGGAACTGTTTGGTAGAAACACAACTTGTCGTGTTTGGAGGAAAAAGAATACTGAGTTGCATCCATCAAACACTATACCTACTGTAAAGCATGGTGGTGGAAACATCATGCTTTGGGGCTGTTTCTCTGCAAAGGGGCCAGGACGACTGATCCGGGTACATGAAAGAATGAATGGGGCCATGTATCGTGAGATTTTGAGTGCAAACGTCCTTCCATCAGCAAGGGCATTGAAGATGAAACGTGGCTGGGTCTTTCAACATGACAATGATCCAAAGCACACCGCCAGGGCAACGAAGGAGTGGCTTCGTAAGAAGCATTTCAAGGTCCTGGAGTGGCCTAGCCAGTCTCCAGATCTCAACCCTATAGAAAACCTTTGGAGGGAGTTGAAAGTCCATGTTGCCAAGCGAAAAGCCAAAAACATCACTGCTCTAGAGGAGATCTGCATGGAGGAATGGGCCAACATACCAACAACAGTGTGTGGCAACCTTGTGAAGACTTACAGAAAACGTTTGACCTCTGTCATTGCCAACAAAGGATATATTACAAAGTATTGAGATGAAATTTTGTTTCTGACCAAATACTTATTTCCCACCATAATATGCAAATAAAATGTTAAAAAAACAGACAATGTGATTTTCTGGATTTTTTTTTCTCAGTTTGTCTCCCATAGTTGAGGTCTACCTATGATGTAAATTACAGACGCCTCTCATCTTTTTAAGTGGTGGAACTTGCACTATTGCTGACTGACTAAATACTTTCTTGCCCCACTGTGTGTATATATATATATATATATATATATATATATATATATATATATATATATCTACAATGGGACAATAAAAAAATGAAAAAAACAAGTTGTGTTGACAATAAGAGTAAATTAGCAGACAGCTCCCTTTTTGTCAGCTAATGCATTTCCACTATAATAGACTTTGCATGTGCAAGAGCTGGTAGTCCTTTATTTTATAGACTTAGATAGGACAAGCTACAGTATACAGCATTCCACTTGTATATAGTTATGACATTGTATTTGTCTGGGAATGTGTCCTAAATTTAGCTATTGGCATTTAGCCATCTGCGCTTGAGTGTCCCCATCGCAAATTTGGCCTTAAAGGGTGTCTAGAAGCAAAATCAATTTACATTCTGTCACTTTGCTTAATTTGTCTCTTTTTCACGTAGAACATAAGAAAAAACCTTTTAATCATGAATAATCAGAAAGTTTCGATAGTTGTGATGTTGTTAGCTGAGCCACCAGAAGACAAATTGGTCTGTAGATTTTGTAATACCACTAGCTTCATTGATCAGTAGTTGGATCCTTATTGTTTGAACATTGTGGCATCTCCTAGCAAAGCTCATAAAGTTTTTATTGACTTTTAGTGAATTTTTGATGCTGCGTATTTTTGAAAAAATTCAAGTAACCTATATTACTTAATAGGTGCAGAAATGCTGCAGAAAATCTGCAACATCAAAAGCTCACCAAATGGCTCATCATGGGAACGTAGTCAAGGGTTTGTGTGCACAACATATTTAAGATGCCAGGTTGACCTGCCAAGTTTTTCAAGGCAAAGGCATGTCAAGAAAATGCTGTAGGTCTTTTTCCAGAAGCGTCTTCTTCAGCGTCTTTTCATTTATTTTGTTGGTGGCACCTCTTGTAGAGTAGTTTTTTGATAATTTAAACTAAATAGCGATTGACTTCCAAAGTGAAGACACCTAAAGAGTGTACAGGTCACTTCTTTTAGCAAGTTCAAAGCTTTCAAAGTTTGAAGTGGTTAAAATGAGCTCCAAAAGACTGAGTATGTGCACAGCAAGTCATTTTTACATTGTTGTGCATTATGTTCATTCTTTGTAGCATTTCCTTAGCCCATTTTAGGAGGGTTCCAGGTGGAATCCGCCAGAAAAGATGTCATGTGTACATACCTAAAGGCCATGTGCACACATTGAGCATTTAATGTCCAAAAAAGATAAATGGTTGCACTCACCGGTACTAAATAAAAACTTCCTTTATTGGTACACTTAACTAAAACATGCCTGCAGGAAGGTACTCACAAGAAACACTCTGGACGATGGCCGTTTTGCGCATCCTGTGCTTCAACGGGTCCTATGGTGTGCAGGAAGTGGTAGAAAGCTTATACAGGTAACAACCAAAAACGCCCCATCCCACCTGTCAGACTATTATCATGAACACACATCCATTAGGCTGCAAAAATTAATCAAATAATACAAAAACTACATCACATGATTTAAAAAGTACATATGTGACAGTTACACAATCATAAAAACACTTATCATTGAATCCTGCAGCACCTTGTGCTCGGGAGCGCAAAATCCACCTGGCCTCCCTTCTCAGGAGCAATTTGTGTAGATCTCCTGCCTGGACTGGTAAACTAACTTGTTCAATTCTTGCGAATCGCAATGAGTCTGCATTTCCTACGTGATGTTTCCTCATTTGACCAATTAGGCGTGATGCACCCTTAACAGTTACCATGGATCTATAGTGTTCTCTAAACCGCACAAAGGCCGGATGGTTTTGCCTATATAGAAAAAGCAAAATATAACATAAACTACATAATTAGTTTAGCAGACGATGAAATCATTGACCTGGTATGTTATGTCCCCTATTTGTAGACATTTTACAGTTAGATGTAAAGTACAAAAGGAACATTGTCCACATTTTATATTACCTGTCGGTTTATACACTGTAAGCCAATTTTTGTTAGCTTCTGTTAAGAGGCGATTATGGACCGATATGTCCTTCAGGTTAGTAGTTCTCCCACACGACACTAAGGGACCTCTGGACACTATGTGTGCTAGATCTTTGTCCTTCTCAAGGATATGCCAATTTCTGTGCAGAGCTGCTCTGATACTGTATGTCTGTCCATAGACCCATGTTTAAAACTGAAAATAAACCGATTTGCTTTTTTGTCCCTATGTTGATTTCTCAAGAGTGTTTCCATGGAAGTGAAGTGGCTTTATTTAAAGCTGAATATAAAAGTGGCTCAGGATCATTTCTTTGCATGAACCATTCTTTCATTTTGGCTGCCTGTTCCTTGACGCGCTTATCATTATTATTCAACCTCCGAAGACAAAGAAATTGGCTATAAGGGAGGGATCTTTTAACATGATAAGGGTGAGCGCTGTTTCCTGAACGCTTTGCCACATCAAAAAATTCAAGGCAAGTACCAGCGAAAACGGATATAAAACTCATCTTCATATTATTAGTGTCATTAAGGCCCCTTTCACACCAGTTTTTGTCATCAGTTGCAATCTGTTGAATTTTGAAAAAAACAGATCCGAGACTGCTGTTTTTACTCATAGACTTGTATTAGCAACAGATTGCGACGGATGGCCTCACGTTTCATCCGTCATTCACCGGATCCGTTGAAAATTGTTTGTCTGGCAGCCGGAGACAACGGACAAAGTAACATTTTTTGTGTACGTCGAAAAAACGTACAATGACGGATCCGTTGCCATCCCTTCATTTGCTAGAATGGAAGCCTATGGCGCCGGATCCGTCAAATGACGGAAATCCGGCGACGGATTCCTTTTTTTTTAACTGAGCATGCTCTGATCCAATTAGCCAGATCCGCTAGTCAGATCCGTAAAAAAAAACGGATCTGTCGAGCCAACGGATTGTGACTGACAGCACAAAAACTGATGTGTGAAAAGGTCCTAAGATAGGTGATAAAGTCATGGAACTATCCTTATGTTCCCGCCCACACTACAAAGCTGTTGTCCACATATCGAATATATAGTCTAGTGAACTTAATGAAAGGGTTGCTAACATCATACACAAATGTATCTTCAAAAGTGGCAAGTAACAGATTGGCGAAAGTACCTGCTACTGGCATACCCATCGCAGTACAGACATTTTGTAAATACCAATCTCCCTTAAATTGAAAAGCATTATGTTCCAATACAAAGCTAACCCCTTCACAAACAAAATTTACAAAACTCTCACTTTTGCCCGTATTAGACAATATGGCCCGAATGGCTTCTACACCTTCTCTTTGTGGGATTCTGGTGTAAAGGTTTTCAACATCAATAGAAGAAGTGCAAATCCCTCCTGCCACACAAAGTCCTGTAGCACACACAGGTAAGCATTAGTGTCCTTAATGTCTACTAGTAAGGGACAAGGTAGCCAGGCCATGTATTGGGATAAGGTCTCCGTGAGGGAACCCACTCCAGATACTATAGGTCATCCTGGGGCGCTGAAAGTGACTTGTGCGCCTTGGGTGTAAAGTACCAATGCAGTTTACGGGGGAACTTTGGATACAATTTTTCCGCTTTCTTTGTGGATAAAACACCCAAATCTACCTGCCTTCTAAGAAAAGTGTGTAGCTCCATTTTAAATTTATTTGTGGGATCTTGATTTAATCTAGTGTAAGTGGAAGTGTCAGACAGCTGTCGATTGGCTTCTTGTAGATAATACTCCTTCCTCAATAACACGACATTACCGCCTTTGCAAATAATGTTAGAAAAACACAATGTTTTTTGGACATTATTTGCATAGCTTTTCTCATGGTCTGCACCCGGTCATCCAGGGGCATGGTGGAAATCACTGTCAGCTAAACCAGCTAGCCACAGGTGTTACAGCGGTGCCGGTTTTTCTTCTGTTACACGTTCAGTATTTGCTCAGTATTTTGTATCAGTATTTGTAAGCCAAAACTAGGAGTGGGTGATGAATACAGAAGTGGTGACGTGTTTCTATTATACCTTTTCTCTGATTGTTCCTCTCCTGATTTTGGCTAACACATACTGATGTAAAATACTGAGCAAACACTGAACATGTGAACATGGCCTAAAGGGCATCCATCACCAAGTTCATTTTCCCGTAACTTCTGGCTTCTATCTGCCATCTCGGCTTGATTGACAGGTTTCTTTCTATACCCAAATAAGACCTGACAATGACGCCAGTATGGCCAGGGAGAAAATGGAGGGGAGCTACCCAACGGGTACTGCTCTTCATACCAAGACACTTTTTGCTGTGCCTGGCTTTCTCAAAACATAATTTGCTGCAATGAGGTAGACTTTGGGTAATTTTTGATGCCCATGTTTAGGAGAGACTGTTTCCCAGTAAATAAGCTATAATCTTCCCCATCATTATGATTTTCTTTTCTGTTTATCCTAATTTTTAACTTTTAGAAAACAACATTTAATTTTGCATATCTTTGTTTTTGTATCAGATATTTCCAGCTATCGTGACAGGAGATTTCTGTAAAGCACAAAGACAAGAAATGATAGTGATTGAGCCATTGTCCGACACAGGTCCAGGTATTTACTGTCAAGGAGCTTTTGTATGGCAGTAGAGATAAGGGTAAACTTTATATTGCCCTGCATGTAACTGTGTAGAATCCAATATAACCAATTTCGTTTTAACATCATGATTTGTTTCCCTGTGTTCTTGTTACATTTTGACAGAATGTCTTCACATCCGTTATCTCTTTTTTCCAGCTGGGACCATAAGACATGTTGATTGTTGCGCTAGTTTACTTGACAGAGGATATATGCCTCTGTGCCCTCATTACACAAACAACATATTTGTGAGAGACAGCGCAGTTGCCAGATTGCCAGGCTTTTCATTAGCTAATGATGCTGTGTGTTGATTTGTTTTCATGGTCTTGTGTAACAAACTTCAGACAATTTAAAAAATTATCATTATTAGCATACAACTATGACATTTTAATAGGATGAGAGTCACAGAGGATTCTGCACACCATGTTATATAACTGAACGCTTCTGCTACAAAAGAACAGTAAAATAAATGTCTGCCTGTTGTAGTAAAATAATATGGCGCCTTAAAGGGAAGGTGCCGTCAAAAAAAAATTTTTTTTCAGAAATTGTAAAAATGTAAAGAATTAATGATTACATTTTCTTAAAAAATATTATCATTTGTTTATAATTTAGTAAAATATGAAAAATAATTTGAAAAGTTTTGGAATTTCCACTTTTAAACACTAGGGGGAGCAGCTGCTGAAATTTCAGAAAAACCTAGTGTACAAATAGCTCACATTACAGCACTGCAGTAATTATGGGCGGAGTCTGCTGACATGTGTGATGTCTCCTCTCCTCCCCTTCTGGGTGTTTGCTAAGGCCTCTTTCACACTTCAGTTTTTCGGCGTCAGTCAAAAACCGCCATTTTCGTGAAATGGCGGATCCGCCATTTTTTTTTTGGCGGATCCGCTATTTTCCCATTGACTTGCATTAGAGACGGATTGTGGCGGATGGTCGTCCGTTCCATCCGCCATGTGACGGATCCGTCGATATTTGGCGGACGTTGTCTAGACATTGACGGACTTTGTACCGTTTTTTGGCGCCGCCGAAAAGGCGGACCGCGGCGGATCCGTCGTGTCCGCCTTTTTTTAGAATGGGCGCCTATGGGCGACGGATCCGTCGCGATCCGCTTTTTGGCGGATCCATCGCCTCAATCCGCTTTTTTTGATTGAGCATGCTCCAAAAAGTGGATACTTTGCCCAGACAACCCAAAAACTATATAAAGAGGACAGGTCATTCCCAAATGTACCAGCCAGCAAGAGAGACCCTTCAATGCAAGAGAGACCCAGCCAGACCCTGCCAGCAAGACCTTGCCAGCCAGCCAGAGAGGCCCTGCCAGCTAGCCAGAGAGGCCCTGCCAGCCAGAGAGGCCCTGCCAGCTAGCCAGAGAGGCCCTGCCAGCCAGAGAGGCCCTGCCAGCCAGAGACACACTGCCAGACCCTGCAAGCAAGACCTTGCCAGCCAGGCCCTGCCAGCCAGCCAGAGAGGCCCTGCCAGCCAGCCAGAGAGGCCGTGCCAGCCAGACCCTGCCTGAGACAGCCATGTGAGTACTGCCATCCAGCGTGCATGTGTGTGTGTGTGTGTGTGTGTGTGCACATCTGTGTATGACGTACTGAGTACAGCAAGAGCTTTTAAAACCTGAATCCAACCTGAGGCCTGCCGTCGTCCTGCAACAGCCAGTGCCCTGCTACAGTCCAGATCCACCCCGACGCCTGCCACTGTGAATATATCAAGCTCCAGCTGGAGGACTGATGGCCGTGTGTGTGTGTGTGTGTATTTTTGTACTGCTGTGTGCTTTTGTATGTATGTGTTCATGTGCCTGCACCTTATTATGCCTTCGTCAATATTATGCCTTTTCATGTGTTATGCTTGCGTTATGACTCTGCTAGCAGGTATGTTTGTTTGCATCTTGTTGGTTGCATGTGCATTTGTCAATGCCATATTGGTTAATGTTGATTTTTGATGTATTTACTAAAGGTACCGTCACACGCTGCAGCGATACCGACAACGATCCGGATCACTGCAGCGTCGCTGTTTGGTTGCTGGAGAGCTGTCACACAGACAGCTCTCCAGCGACCAACGATGCCGGTAACCAGGGTAAACATCGGGTTACTAACTGCAGGGCCGCGCTTAGTAACCCGATGTTTACCCTGGTTACCAGTGTAAAAGTAAAAAAAAAAAGGTAAATTCCGCTGTCTGTCCCCGTGCTGTGCTTCTCTGCATTGTGAGCGCCAGCCAGCCGTAAAGCAGAGCACAGTGGTGACGTCACCACTCTGCTTTCCGGCCGCTGTGCTTACACAGGGCAGAGAAGCAGAGCGCCGAGGGACAGACAGAAGGTGGCTGTGTGTGCGTGCGTGCGTGCGTGTGCCTGCCTGCCCTGTTTATATGTTTTTCATACTATGCTGGTATTTTGAATAGCTGTGGTGTAAAATGTGTTTTGTGTGTGTGTATAAATGATGTGTGATGTGTTCTGCATCTTTGTTGTTTTCCATAATGTACTTGTATTTCAAATAAAGAGCAGTGTAGCTCCTACTGTACCCTAAAAAAAAGAAAATTTAAAAAAATATAGTAATAAAAATTTCACAAAACTGTCAGTAGTCTCATTTCAAGATAAATGTAATATTGGGTAAACATGCAGTAAAGGTTATATATACAAATGTGTAATGCAAATCTTTGCTATAGAATATGTTATCTGGTTTTAGAAAATACAAACTGTAGGGTAATCATAATTAACAATTTTGGGGATTGGTATTTTAATTTCGAATGAGTAACATTTTTTATAAGGTTAAACTTTGTTTAGGTGGGTTTTACCAGCATGCGCATTGCGCATATCAAGTTCTAAGTAGTTTTGGTGTTGTTTTAAAGGGATTTTTTGGGGTTTTTTTTTGTGGGGAAACAGGAGGTAGAGGGTTTGGCAGCTTGTGCATCAAGCATATCAAGTTTGACGGTTAAGAATTTTTTTTTTCTTTTGTGGTGGGGGAAATCAAAAATAAGTTGGCACTGTAGGTACTGTAGTAGGTACTGACCAAAGACGTACACAAGCAGGCTCCCCAATTTTTAAAAAAAGTTGTAAGTGTAAAGTCCCTACAGCTGCATCTATCCTTTTGTATAGTAGCTTAGAACTCTCTTTATGCTTGCAGATTCTAGGGACCAAGAGGACCCAAGCAAGGGACCGACCGACCCAAGCTATACACAAGCCCCAAGTTTTGGAAACAGATGTAAGTGTAAAGTCCTGAAAGCTGCATCTATCTATCTATCCTTTTGTATAGTAGCTTAGAACTCCCTTTATGCTTATAGATTCTAGGGACCAAGAGGACCCAAGCAAGATACCGACCAACCCAAGATAGACGCAAGATCATAATGTCTTCTTCTGAGAGCCCCCCAGCACATCATCAGCAAACTGAGGTGTTAATTTTTTTTCTTCATAAATTTTTTATTTTGGTGCAACAATGGCAATTGTATTTTAAGCCTTTATGTGTTTATTCTGTATTCACAGGAATATGAAGCAGAGGGGCTAACAGAAGGAGACGGACAGGGTGGAGAAATACAAGGAGCGGGAGCGCATAGTGTAAGTTTTGAACAGACCGATCCTCACATACAATGCACTACACCCAACACAAACATTCAGCACAGCACACAATACATATGCCTCGATCAAAGAACATTATTAATTTTATTATTTTTTTTAAATTAGTCTTCACAATCCGGGGCTCGACGTAGAGTTCCTCAAAGCACCTCCCATAGTCGTCGGAATGATAATCGCGGCGGTCGCCGAAGAGTAAGTTCCTTTTTTGTTTGGTGTTTAGTAAAATGTAAAATTCATGTGTTGTAATCTTTCCCTTTTTATTCTTATCTTTTTGTTAGGCTTCACAGCGTGCTCCCGAACAAGATGATGAAGAGGAGGGCATCGATGTGAACACCCTCATCGAAGCAGTACAAAGTCGGGAGCCGCTGTGGAACATGTCGGACCGCCGCCATGCTGACCAGTTAATCACCCGACGGCTATGGGAGGAAGTGTGCAGTGCTGTTATGGATAACTGGGAGGAACTCGATGCTGGGGCCCAGGATCTAGCGCGTAAGTATTCACACTTCATAACCTTATGTTAGCATGATTTAATGTGGTGTATAGTAACCAATTTTTGCTTTCTCTTTCCAGGTAACAGGATTATCGTGCGGTGGCGGTCACTCAGGGATCGCTTCAAGAGGGAGTTTAATAAGGAGATGCAGGCCCCGAGTGGATCTAAAGGACGCAGGAGCAGGTACAAACATGCCAGAGCCCTGTCGTTCCTCCGGTCGACGCTGCTGAGCAGAAGGTAAATATTCAACACCACATATTTTCAGTCAAACTGTAAAAATGTGTAACCTTCAATTTTTTTTGCAGCAAGGGCAATTGTAATATCCAGATACTAATTTTTTTTTTTCCTTCTTTAACAGCACTTTCTGCAGCACTCGGGAGCCTGCATCAGAGTTGCACCCCTCTGGAGAGATCCCTCAAGAGTCCGCCACCGGGGACCACGTCGACCCCTCTGTTTCTGCACCTTCCCTTTCGTTTGATCCCTCAGCCTCATCCACCAGCGCTGGAGCAGCAGGGCGAACTTCGTCACTTGAAGCTGCAGGTGATGAGTTAGAGTTCCCTTTACCCCACCCCTCTGCCACTGCCGCAACATCTAGACCAACTTTGTGGTCAGGACGGCAGCGCCAGAGAGGTCAGGAAAGGAGCTATGCGCCTGACTTTTTGCAGCTGAATGCATCCTTTCACCATCCTTTTGCCATCAAGCTTTTGAGTGAGCAAACGTCTGCTGGGTACAATATGCTTAACAAAAGCATACTTGAACTCAGCAGTCGTCTTGATAGGATGCAATCAGATGCAAACCAGTCACCAAGGCACTGTTTTTTTCAGTCGGTCCTCAGGCACATGGAAAATCTAACTCCTGACCTGCAGATGCATGTGATGCAAGGCTGCCACACTGCTCTAGCGCAGGCGATGTCCCATGCCCCTCCACCTACCCTTCATGTGTCAACACCTTTCCCCTCTCAATCCACCATCTATCCTCCCGTCCGTCCTCCTCCTGTCCGTCCTCCTCCCGTCCATTCTACTCCTTCGTCATTTGTTCCTTCCCCCCTTAGTCTTTCCCAGTTTTTACCGTCCCCCTTCCATTCTTCCCCTTTAACTTCTCCGTTCCCAATCCCACCAACACCTTCATACCTCCCACACACCACATCTGCACCTCAACTCTCTACACAACCTCATGTTTTCACCACCCATTCCACTTCTGTTCCTCCCCGTGATGTCCTGTCCCCCACTCTCGACGTGGTCCGCCCTGTCAGCCCCTCCGCTACTATCTCCACCCCAAACTATGAGAATCTGTAAAAGTCAATAAATAAACAGTTTTTTTGGTTTAAAAACAATTTTATTGTCTTTCTTTTTTTTTTTTGTAAAGTTTTTAAGTCACCAAGGTTATGGCAATAGTAACAATAACAGTGTTTAAAGGGTACCGTTGCAAAACATACAATGCTGCATTAAAGTACAAAGATTTTGTAAGCAAACAAAAAATGGTATTTTTACAAGTGTAAAAAGAAAAAATTTTTTACACCATTTCATACTGCCAGTCAACTGATCCTGCAGGAGACATGAAGTAGTCTGCAAAACTGTCCCGCATTCTGGAGACTGCTACTGGACTGCGAAATGTGGGGTTTTGGTAATCCCGTAAGGTGCTTTCTGAAACATTATCCTCCAGGGAAACTTATTCTTTTGATAAAACAAAATTGTGCAGGACAACGCACGCTTTGACCACATCATCGACAGTTTCAGTCTGCAGTTTAATTGCAGTTAGCAGGACTCTCCATTTGGCAGTTAAGATGCCAAAAGCACATTCCACTACTCTTCGTGCTCTGGTTAAGCGGTAATTGTAAATTTTCTTCCTCTGGGTCAGTCCACTACTTCCAAAGGGTTTCAGCAAGTGTGGGGAAAGCTGGAACGCATCATCTCCAACGCAAACAAATGGTAATGGTGGACCAGTGGTTCCAGGGAGAGGTCTAGGGGGCGGAAAATCAAATGTCTCTCCATATAAACGGCGCCCCATTGGTGAATTTTTAAAGATTTGTGAATCATTTGCGCGTCCATACGCACCGATATCAACAGCGATGAACTTGCATTGTGCATCGGCTATGGCCATCAACACAATAGAGAAGTACTTCTTATAGTTATAAAACTGTGATCCAGAGCCTGAAGGTTTGACGATCCGTATGTGCTTTCCATCAACTGCTCCAACACAATTTGGAAACTGGCAAATTTGATGAAAATTTTGGGCGATCTCCAGCCACCTCTCCTGTGATGGCTCTGGGATGTATTCCACTTGTAGGCACTCCCACAATGCCCGGCAGGTATCTCTGATGATCCCCGAGATGGTGGATATCCCAAGTCGAAATTGGAAATGGAGGGATGAGAACGACTCTCCAGTTGCAAGGAATCTGTTAACAAAACGAAAAGACAATAATTAATAAAAAAATTCAAAAAACATTAAAGTTATAAGTCTGATGAATGAGAATCATTTAAAAAAAAAATTACTTACCGAATAGTCACCATGAGACGCTCTGCTGGTGATATTGAGAATCGCATCTGGGTGTCTCGTCTCCGTATACAGTCTTCCACATAGCCCAATAAAAACTCGAAATTTTCAGCTCTCATCCTCACATAATTGAAGAACTTTTGAGGGTTTTCCCTTAGTTCCATGTAAAGCGTGGAATAAACACCACGGGTCATACGTTGTGCTGTGATGGGATGGATCCACAGCCTTCTCTTCCGCCGCTGCCGTAGGATGCGCAGTCTTTGTTCCTCCCTCTCTCGAACGATGACTGCCAACTGATTTGCCTCAAAAGTAAAATCCGCATAGATCTTTGCAATGTTCGCCAGGACTCCTTCCATTTCTGCCACTTTCTCTACAACCTTTCAAAGATGTGGTGTAAATACACGGTATATATAGTTTTCCAGTAGTTTCCAGTAGCCAATCACATTGAAATCCTCCCCTTTTAAAAAACGGATCCGTCAAAAAACGGTTACAACGGATGTAAAAACGGTTGCAACGGTTCTAACGGATCCGTTTTTTTAACGGATCAGGGCAGCTGATCCGTCAAAAAAACGGATCCGTTAGAACCGTTTTTCCACGATGTCGGACCTAACTGACGCCACACAACTGAAGTGTGAAAGAAGCCTAAGGGATTAGAGAGGATGATATTCAGGAACCCAGTGAGCAGACATTTTGTTGGTGACTGCAGAGTATGGTCAGTATTTTACATTGGTATTTGTAAGCCAAAACCAGGAGTGGAACAATTAGAGGAAAAGTATAATAGATACATGTGCACCACTTCTGTATTTATCACCCACTCCTGGTTTTGGCTTACAAATACTGAGGTAAAATACTGACCAAATACTGATAGTGTGAAGGTGTAAGAGGGTGAACTGTAGTCCCACTGAGAGGGCACTAGGACCCTGTGGTTTTTGCCTATTGCAGAAGAGAACAGACCGTGCAAAACTCCCAGAGACAATGTGTGCTGCTGGGTGGGGTCTAGTGTCTCGGGTGTAAAGTGAAACTTGGAAGTGAGAGCTGAGAGAGAAAAAGGCGGGAAGCAAAGGCAGAAGCTGCTGTGATATCTTAAAGAGAGACTGTGTGTGGATTTACTGCAAGTGTTTTTGGAGGAAAAGAAGCTTTTGAGAGACTTTTTGTTGCTAACGTTCCCCTGGAGAAGAATTAACCTTTTGTTTAACTCTGTGAGAGACTTGTGTGGCTAACGTTTCCTGGAGAGGAGTTAACCCTTTATTTAACAAAAGACTGAGACTTTACTAAGAACCCAGTACGTATTTGGAAGTCTGTGGATTCCCTGTGCATTGAGTGGAGGAACAAGTCTGGACAGACGGCTGATACAGAGACAGACGGATTGTCGTGGAACCATTCCTAGGAGCTACAGAAGCAGAGACTACATCGTGAGACCACTAACTAAGTCCCCGGCGTTTGGGCTCGGCATCGGCCGACAAGACAAGAGGAGTTTGCTGTAACTTATTGGCGCTGAAAATATGAACTGGCTGCAGCCTCTGCGGATTCCTGCCTGAGAGGAAATCCATCTCAGGATACGGTACCATAGTTATAGATACCCGGGTATCTCTGCTCAGAGTGTTAAATTGTTACTTTAGAGGTGTATCTTATATTAGAGTTGTGTAAGTTATACTCAGTGTGCCATTCCAGGGGCTCCCTTAATAACACTACATTCAATTTACACTTGTTCCTGCTTTTAGTTGCCTGTTAGGTAAATTTCTTACTAGTCTGTTGTAGTATACAGTTCTCAGGAGACCTTGGAGTGGCACAGTGATTTCAGCTGCTGCTGAGCTAGTGTATCTTTGGGGTGCATCTGTCTTAATATTCTCCATATTACCTTGATTATTTTGCCTTTGAGTAAATACCGTTGGAGATTTCTGCCTTGGTCTTGGTTTGTGACTCACTGGATCTTATTCGGACCTCTGGTCATTACAAAGGCAGCCTTATACTGACAAGTAGACAGTCACCGAGGATGGCAGGCAGCAAGGATTTTGGGAGATATGTGGTGGAGGGAGCAGGGTGACAGCAGCGCAGAGTATTTCAGGAGAGCAGTGTGCTGGTCTATGGGGGCCCCCTGTTCGGTGTGCGGAGCAGCCAGGGATTGTACATAGAGCGCTGTCTTTTATACACATGGATGGACCGTCTGCTTGTCTGCTCCACAGAAATCCAGGAAACATTTCTGCGGATTGATGGCCTGGTCTGATCCAGACTTTGCATACAGACCCCATTCCCCTCCTCAGATCCTGTCTTCCCCATCCTGTCCTGACAATGTGTGAAAGCGAGGCGACAGGCGCAGTCTGGGGTGACGCTGGGAAGGAAATGTAGCCATATAGTAATGATAAAAATGAGACCCCTCTCTTCAGCTACCTCACCAGCCTTCCCCTGACTACACCTAACTGGAGGTCATGCTGACCCCAGACCCGCGTGCAGGTGCTCAGCCAGAACCACCATAGAATGGGTCCACTTTCTGAAGATAATACTGCCATAGTGTTCTCACATAATACCGCCATATAGATCACACACAATACTATCAAATAGATCACACAATACTGTCATACAGTTCTCACATAATACCACCATATAGATCACACATAATACCGCCAGTGGTCTCACATACCGCCATATATATCACACATAATACCGCCAGTGTTCTCACATACCGCCATATAGATCACACATAATACCTCCAGTGTTCTCACATACCACCATATGCTTCTCACATAATACCGCCATATAGATCACCCATAATGCCGCCACATAGATCTCACATGTATTGTAAATACTCGGCCTGAATAAAGTCCTTTATTAATCTTTTTTAAACCATACCGAACGCATAATCCTCGACTCCCTCATCTCCCACAACAAAAATGATAAACCACAATGGGGAAAGACAGGCAAGGGGGGGAGGAGTGCATAGGAGAGGATTAGATACTGACTGCTGAGCCGTGTATCTAATCCTGTCCTGTGTGATACTGTGCTGCGCCGTGTATCTAATCCTATCTTGTGTGATACTGTACACAGGACAGGATTAGCTACACAGGACTAGATTAGCTACACAGGACTAGATTAGCTACACAGGACAGAGGTAGCAGTGGTAGATGGTATATAGAGGCAGGCAGCAGTGGTAGATGGTATATAGAGGCAGGCAGCAGTGGTAGATGGTATATAGAGGCAGGCAGCAGTGGTAGATGGTATATAGACGCAGGTAGCAGTGGTAGATGGTATATAGAGGCAGGCAGCAGTGGTAGATGGTATATAGAGGCAGGCAGCAGTGGTAGATGGTATATAGAGGCAGGCAGCAGTGGTAGATGGTATATAGAGGCAGGTAGCAGTGGTAGATGGTATATAGAGGCAGGCAGCAGTGGTAGATGGTATATAGAGGCAAGCAGTAGTGGTAGATGGTATATAGAGGCAGGTAGCAGTGGTAGATGGTATATAGAGGCAGGCAGCAGTGGTAGATGGTATATAGAGGCAGGTAGCAGTGGTAGATGGTATATAGAGGCAGGCAGCAGTGGTAGATGGTATATATAGGCAGGTAGCAGTGGTAGATGGTATATAGAGGCAGGCAGCAGTGGTAGATGGTATATGGAGGCAGGCAGCAGTGGTAGATGGTATATAGAGGCAGGCAGCAGTGGTAGATGGTATATAGAGGCAGGCAGCAGTGGTAGATGGTATATAGAGGCAGGCAGCAGTGGTAGATGGTATATAGAGGCAGGCAGCAGTGGTAGATGGTATATAGAGGCAGGTAGCAGTGGTAGATGGTATATAGAGGCAAGCAGCAGTGGTAGATGGTATATAGAGGCAGGCAGTAGTGGTAGATGGTATATAGAGGCAGGTAGCAGTGGTAGATGGTATGTAGAGGCAGGCAGCAGTGGTAGATTGTATATATAGGCAGGTAGCAGTGGTAGATGGTATATAGAGGCAGGCAGCAGTGGTAGATGGTATATAGAGGCAGGCAGCAGTGGTAGATGGTATATAGAGGCAGGCAGCAGTGGTAGATGGTATATAGAGGCAGGCAGCAGTGGTAGATGGTATATAGAGGCAGGCAGCAGTGGTAGATGGTATATAGAGGCAGGCAGCAATGGTAGATGGTATATAGAGGCAGGCAGCAGTGGTAGATGGTATATAGAGGCAGGCAGCAGTGGTAGATGGTATATAGAGGCAGGCAGCAGTGGTAGATGGTATATAGAGGCAGGCAGCAGTGGTAGATGGTATATAGAGGCAGGCAGCAGTGGTAGATGGTATATAGAGGCAGGTAGCAGTGGTAGATGGTATATAGAGGCAGGCAGCAGTGGTAGATAGTATATAGAGGCAGGCAGCAGTGGTAGATGGTATATAGAGGCAGGTAGCAGTGGTATATAGGGGCAGATAGCAGTGGTATATAGGGGCAGGTAGCAGTGGTATATAGGGGCAGGTAGCAGTGGTATATAGGGGCAGGTAGCAGTGGTATATAGGGGCAGGTAGCAGTGGTATATAGGGGCAGGTAGCAGTGGTAGCAGTGGTATATAGGGGCAGGTAGCAGTGGTATATAGGGGCAGGTAGCAGTGGTATATAGGGGCAGGTAGCAGTGGTATATAGGGGCAGGTAGCAGTGGTATATAGGGGCAGGTAGCAGTGGTATATAGGAGCAGGTAGCAGTGGTATATAGGGGCAGGTAGCAGTGGTATATAGGGTCTGGTAGCAGTGGTAGATGCATAAGAAAATAAAAACCCTGTACTTACCTTCTGTCCTCTCCTAGGAAGTGCTGAATCATGTGCAGGGCAGAGCAGTGTGACGATCTCCCTGCTCAGAACAGGTCGGCAGTGAGCAGTGATTGCAGCCTGTGCTGTAATACTAAGTACAGGCTGCAATCACAGCTCCTGGCTGCAGATACTCACCCCGAACCTCTCTTCCCAGCAGCAGCTTCTCCCTGGCAGCTCCTGCCATCGCACACACTGAGCTGTGTGTGCGATGACAGAGGAAAATAAAAAACAAAATGGCCGCGATCTCCTCTCACAGCTGTGATGTAGCAGCTCAGTGGGTGTGCCCAAGTCACAGCTGAGAGGCAGGAGGAGCGGTCGGAGCCCGACTGTTGGCTCCTATGCCCATGGCTGCCGTAAGTGAGGTGTGCAAGTGTCGTGCCCAGACACTTACACCCACACTAATGAAAATGGCGGCCTCCAGTGGTAAAAGTAAAAATGAATAAATAAAAAAGTATGAAAGTAGTACATTTACTTTTGTATTAAAAATAATTGATTATATAATCAATAATTATTAATACAAAAACTAAAATCACGGCCCCCCTTCCTTTAAGCTTCAGGAGTTTTATGAGCTCATATTTATGTCCAGTAGCAATTTTACCATGACTTTCATTTTTTTTTCCATTTTGTACGGTGCCAGGGGCATTGCCAGGGGTTTGGTTCAGGGAGGGGGTGAAACTTCTGAGTAAGCCCCTAACCAGGTAACCCTGAGTACAGCTATAGTAACGCTGTTACTAAAAAAAATCTCTACAAAGACCTACACTGATTGTACTGCCATACTGTGACCATATATTGATAGATACCAGTGCTGCAGAACATGTAAGAGATTACAGTACAGTAACAGATATTGACTTAGACCTGACATAGCAGCTTCTTCCAGCCAAGACTCGGCTGCAGAGATTACAACAAAGACACATTTGACTTCTCACATTTCAAGCACCGTTCCCATTTATCCCCAACGGGTGCACTTGGGCAAGTTCTGCGGCCCTGAGCAGGTGGGGGACCCAATCTCTGTTGGGGATAAAGGTGTACTATGGGGGCTCAGTGCCAGCGCCCACAAGTGGGCCCCTCCTCCCTTGCTCAGTGCCCCAGTACTTGCACTACTTACCTCTCCCGGTTCCTCCGCTAGGGCGTCTTCCACGTTTTCTGACTCTGTGACATCTCAGGTCAGACGGCGTGATGACATCACTATAGCTCACTTTCTGCTCTGAATAGTGTTGAGCATTCCGATACCGCAAGTATCGGGTATCGGCCAATATTTGCGGTATCGGAATTCTGATACCGAGTTCCGATATTTTTGCGATATCGGGAATCGGTATCGGGATGAAGATTGATGTGTAAAATAAAGAATAAAAAAAAAATATTGATATACTTACCCTCGGACGCGCCCTGTTTGTAACCGCTGCAACCGCCATGCTTCTGTTCCTAAGAATGAGCGCGTGAAGGACCTTCGATGACGTCGCGGTTTGTGATTGGTCGCGTGAGCGGTCACATGACCGCTTTATTTATTCTTTATTTTACACATGAATATGGATCCCAGGAGTTTCCTCTCCTTCAGACCCTGGGAACCATAGAGGATACCTTCCGAGCACGGTGGCTCAGTGGATAGCACTGCAGCCTTGCAGCGCTGGGGTCCTGGGTTCTAATCCCACCCTGGACAACATCTGCAAAGAGTTTGTATGTTCTCTCCGTGTTTGCGTGGGTTTCCTCCGGGCACTCCGGTTTCCTCCCACATTCCAAAGACATACTGATAGGGAATTTAGATTGTGAGCCCCAACGGGGACAGCGATGATGATGTGTGCAAACTGTAAAGCGCTGCGGAATATGTTAGCGCTATATAAAAAATAAAGATTATTATATTTGTGTCCCATTGACTTATATTGGTATCGGATATCGGTATCGGCGATATCCGATATTTTTCGGATATCGGCCGATACCATCCGATACCGATACTTTCAAATATCGGACGGTATCACTCAACACTAGCTCTGAACAGTCACAGTGTGAAGATCCAGAAGACGGCGACGCTGAGGAGTACGGAGCAGAACAGCGACCAGCAAGGAGAGGTGAGTGTTTCATTTTAAAAAAAATTTTTTCATGTTTGGAGAAATATATGGGATCGAGTCAACATGGAACATTATATGGGGCCCTTCATATACTGGAGCATTATATTGGGCCCATTATATGTGGAGTAATATATGGGGCTTATCATATACTGGAGCAATATATCGAGCACATTGTACTGTATATGGAGGAATATACTGGGCCCATTTTGCATGGAGAATTATATTGGCCCATTATGTATGGAGCATTATATGGGGCCCATTATATATGGAGCAATATATGGGGCCCAACATATCCTGTATGACGCATTACATAGGGCTCATTATGTATGGAGTATTATATTTGGCCCATCATTTACTGTATGGAGCAACATATGGGACTCATTATTCTGTATGGTACAATATATGGGGTCCATTATTCTGTATGGAGCAATATAAGGGGCAATTATGGAGCAATTATGCACTCCTCACAATCCTTCATATAGTATAATACAGTCCCCATAGAACTCTCCATATAGTATATTGCACCCCATACTCCTCCATATAGTACAATGCACTCCCTATAGTCCTCCATATAGCATAATGTACCATATAGTCCTCCATAATGTTTACTACACTCCCCATAGTCCCGCATACAATATAATGCACTCCCCATAGGCCCCTATATAGTATGCTGCACTCCTCATAGCCCTCTATACTGTGTAATGCACTCCCCATATTCCTATATTAAGTAAAATGCACTCCTCATAGTTCCCCATATAGTATAATGCACCCCCTATTCCTCCATATAGTATAATGCACCCCCATATTCCTCCATATAGAATAATGCACCCCATAGTCAACCATATAGTATAATTCACTTCCAATAGTCTTCCATATAGTATAATGCATTCCCTAGTCCTCCATATAGTATAATGCACTCTCTATAGTTCTCCATGAAGTATAATACAATCTCCATAGTCCTCCACATGTATAAAGCACTCCCTATAGTCATCCATATAATATATTGCATCCATAGTTTTCCATAAAAGTTAATGCACCCATAGTCCTCTATTTGGAATAATTCACTCCCCATAGTCCTCTATATAGTATATTGCATCCCAAAGTCCTCTATATAGTATAATACACTTCCCATAGTCCTCCATCAACGTAATGCACCCCATAGTCCTCCATTTAGAATAATGCACTCCCTATAGCCCTCCATATAGTATATTGCATCCATAGTTCTCCATAAAAGTTAATGCACCCCATAGTCCTCTGTTTAAAATAATGAACGCCCCATAGTCCTCTATATAGTATATTGCATCCCAAGGTCCTCTATATAGTATAATGAGTCCCAATAGCCCTCTCCATATAGTATATTGCACCCCATAAATCATTCATATAGTATAATACACTCCTGTTGTGGGTTCTGTTTTTGGGCTCCCTCTGGTGGTTACTGATGGTACTGGGTGACTTGTCTTTCCTGGGTTTCTGGGTTCCACCTGTTCCATCAGCATATGGGAGTTTCCTATTTAACCTGGCTTTGCTGGCATTTCCTCGCCGGTTAGCAATGTATCCAGTGTGTCTTGTTACCTCTGCTCCCTGCTCCTAGAACCTTCTGGACAAGCTAAGTTTGGATTTTCCTGTTTTGTGTTTTGCTTAATTTGGTTTTTAGTCCAGCCTGCATATATGTGATTCTCTGCTGCTGGTTGCTCTAGTGGGCTGAAATTGCTTTTCATGTACCATGAGTTGGCACATGAGTTCAAGTAATTTCAGGATGGTTTTTTGAAGGGTTTTTCGCTGACCGCGCAGTTTACTTTTGTATCCTCTGCTATCTAGCTTTAGCGGGCCTCATTTTGCTGAAACTGTTTTCATACTACGTATGTGCTTTCCTCTCATTTCACCGTCATTATATGTGGGGGGCTGCTATTTGCTGTGGGGTATTTCTCTGGAGGCAAGAGAGGTCTGTGTTTCTTCTGATAGGGGAAGTTAGATCTTCGGCTGGAGCGAGACGTCTAGGATCATCGTAGGCACGTTCCCCGGCTACTTTTATTTGTGTGTTAGGTTCAGGGTCGCGGTCAGCTCAGGTTCCATCGCCCTAGAGCTTGTTTGTATCTGTGCTTGTCCTTTTTGTGATCCCCTGCCATTGGGATCATGACTGTATAACCGGCCTACAAAGTGTTAATTGTATTGGCTGAAGTAGGAGGATAAGTAGTCTGAGGAAGTATTTTTTATTTTTTTTTCCCCTCAGAGTTTGCTGCCTAGCCTTATTGCAGCCTGGCTACCTCCTCCTCCTCTTAATCTTTGAATGGCTCTGATCTCAGCTGTTTATCATGGACGTCCAGAGTTTGGCTTCCAGCCTGAATAATCTTGCCACTAAGGTTCAAAATATACAGGATTTTGTTGTACATGCTCCTATGTCTGAACCTAGAATTCCTGTCCCAGAGTTTTTTTCTGGAGATAGGTCTCGTTTTCTGAATTTTAGGAACAATTGCAAGTTGTTTCTTTCTTTGAAATCTCGCTCCTCTGGAGACCCTGCTCAGCAAGTCAAGATAATTATATCTTTCCTGCGGGGTGACCCTCAGGATTGGGCATTTGCATTGGCACCAGGGGACCCTGCGTTGCTTAATGCAGATGCGTTTTTTCTGGCATTGGGTTTGCTCTATGAGGAACCTAACCAAGAGATTCAGGCTGAAAAAGCTTTGTTGGCCCTCTCTCAGGGGCAAGATGAAGCAGAAATTTATTGTCAAAAATTTCGGAAGTGGTCGGTACTTACTCAGTGGAATGAGTGCGCTCTGGCTGCAAAGTTTAGAGATGGCCTTTCTGAGGCCATTAAAGATGTTATGGTGGGGTTCCCTGCGCCTGCTGGTCTGAATGAGTCTATGACTATGGCTGTTCAGATTGATCGGCGTTTACGGGAGCGCAAACCTGTGCACCATTTGGCGGTGTCTTCTGAACAGGCACCTGAGACAATGCAATGTGATAGAATTCAGTCCAGAAGTGAACGGTAAAACTATAGGCGGAAAAATGGGTTGTGTTTTTATTGTGGTGATTCAGCTCATGTTATATCAGCATGCTCTAAACGCACAAAACAGGTTGATAAGTCTGTTGCCATTAGTACTTTACAGTCTAAGTTCATTCTGTCTGTGACTCTGATTTGTTCATTATCAGCCATTTCCGTCGATGCCTATGTGGATTCAGGCGCTGCCCTGAGTCTTATGGATTGGTCATTTGCCAATCGCTGTGGGTTTAGTCTGGAGCCTCTGGAAGTCCCTATTCCTTTGAAGGGAATTGACTCTACACCTTTGGCTATGAATAAACCTCAGTACTGGACACAAGTGACCATGCGTATGACTCCCGTTCATCAGGAGGTGATTCGCTTCCTGGTACTGTATAATTTGCATGATGTTCTAGTACTTGGTCTGCCATGGTTACAAACTCATAATCCAGTCCTTGACTGGAAATCAGTGTCTGTGTTAAGCTGGGGTTGTCAGGGGGTTCATGATGATGCACCTCCGATTTCTATCGCTTCATCTACTCCTTCTGAGATTCCTGTGTTTTTGTCTGACTATCGGGATGTTTTTGAGGAGCCTAAGCTCAGTTCGCTTCCTCCTCACAGGGATTGCGATTGTGCTATAAATTTAATTCCGGGCAGTAAATTTCCTAAAGGTCGTTTGTTCAATCTGTCAGTGCCAGAGCATACTGCTATGCGGGATTATGTTAAGGAGTCCTTGGAAAAGGGACATATCCGTCCATCTTTGTCCCCTTTGGGAGCAGGTTTTTTTTTCGTGGCCAAGAAAGATGGTTCCTTGAGGCCTTGTATAGATTATCGTCTTTTGAATAAGATTACCGTAAAATATCAGTATCCTTTGCCATTGTTGACTGATTTGTTTGCTCGCATTAAGGGGGCTAAATGGTTCACTAAGATTGATCTTCGGGGTGCGTATAATCTTATACGAATAAAGCAAGGTGATGAGTGGAAAACCGCATTTAATACGCCTGAGGGCCATTTTGAGTATTTGGTAATGCCTTTTGGACTTTCTAATGCTCCTTCAGTCTTCCAGTCCTTTATGCACGATATTTTCCGTGAATATCTGGATAAATTTATGATTGTGTATTTGGATGATATTTTGTTTTTTTCTGATGACTGGGAGTCTCATGTTCAGCAGGTCAGGAAGGTGTTTCAGGTCCTGCGGGCCAATTCCTTGTTTGTAAAAGGCTCAAAGTGTCTCTTTGGAGTCCAGAAGATTTCTTTCTTGGGGTATATTTTTTCCCCTTCTACTATTGAGATGGATCCCGTCAAGGTTCAGGCTATTTGTGACTGGACGCAGCCTACATCTCTTAAGAGTCTGCAGAAGTTCTTGGGCTTTGCTAATTTCTATCGTCGTTTTATAACTAATTTTTCTAGTGTTGTTAAGCCTTTGACGGATTTGACTAAGAAGGGTGCTGATGTTGCTAATTGGTCTCCTGCGGCTGTGGAGGCCTTTCAGGAACTTGAGCGCAGGTTTTCTTCTGCTCCTGTGTTGCGTCAGCCAGATGTTTCGCTCCCTTTTCAGGTTGAGGTTGATGCTTCCGAGATTGGAGCGGGGGCGGTTTTGTCACAGAGAAGCTCCGATGGCTCAGTGATGAAGCCATGCGCGTTTTTTTCTAGAAAGTTTTCGCCGGCTGAGCGGAATTATGATGTTGGTAATCGGGAACTTTTGGCCATGAAGTGGGCATTTGAGGAGTGGCGTCATTGGCTAGAGGGTGCTAGACATCGTGTGGTGGTCTTGACTGATCACAAAAATTTGATTTACCTTGAGTCTGCCAGGCGTCTGAATCCTAGACAGGCTCGTTGGTCACTGTTTTTCTCTCGTTTCAATTTTGTGGTTTCATACCTGCCAGGTTCAAAGAATGTGAAGGCGGATGCTCTTTCTAGGAGTTTTGTGCCTGACTCCCTTGGAAATTCTGAGCCCTCTGGTATCCTTAGGGATGGGGTGATTTTGTCTGCTGTCTCCCCAGACTTGCGACGTGCTTTGCAGGAGTTTCAGGTGGCTAAACCTGATCGTTGTCCGCCTGAGAGACTGTTTGTTCCGGATAATTGGACCAGTAGAGTCATCTCCGAGGTCCATTCTTCTGCGTTGGCAGGTCATCCTGGAATATTTGGTACTAGAGACTTGGTGGCCAGGTCTTTTTGGTGGCCTTCCTTGTCGAGGGATGTGCGTTCTTTTGTGCAGTCTTGTGAGGTTTGTGCTCGGGCTAAGCCTTGCTGTTCTCGGGCCAGTGGATTGTTGTCACCTTTGCCTATCCCGAAGAGGCCTTGGACGCACATTTCCATGGACTTTATTTCGGATCTCCCTGTCTCTCAAAAAATGTCCGTCATCTGGGTTGTGTGTGATCGCTTTTCTAAAATAGTTCATCTGGTACCCTTGCCTAAGTTGCCTTCCTCCTCTGAGTTGGTCCCTCTGTTTTTTCAGAATGTGGTTCGTTTGCATGGGATTCCTGAGAACATCGTTTCTGACAGGGGATCCCAGTTTGTGTCTAGATTTTGGCGGACTTTCTGTGCTAAGATGGGCATTGATTTGTCCTTTTCGTCTGCATTCCATCCTCAGACGAATGGCCAGACTGAACGAACTAATCAGACCTTGGAAACTTATTTAAGGTGTTTTGTTTCTGCTGATCAGGATGACTGGGTTACCTTTTTGCCGCTGGCCGAGTTTGCGCTTAATAATCGGGCTAGTTCTGCTACCTTGGTTTCTCCTTTCTTTTGTAATTCGGGGTTTCATCCTCGTTTTTCCTCTGGTCAGGTGGAACCTTCTGATTGTCCTGGAGTGGACATGGTGGTGGATAGGTTGCATCGGATTTGGAGTCATGTGGTGGACAATTTGAAGTTGTCCCAGGAGAAGGCTCAGCAGTTTGCTAATCGCCGTCGCCGCGTGGGTCCTCGACTTCTTGTTGGTGACTTGGTGTGGTTGTCTTCTCCTTTTGTTCCTATGAAGGTCTCTTCTCCTAAGTTCAAGCCTCGGTTCATCGGTCCCTATAGGATCTTGGAAATTCTTAACCCTGTGTCGTTTCGTTTGGATCTCCCGGCATCGTTTGCTATTCATAATGTGTTTCATCGGTCGTTGTTGCGGAAGTATGAGGTACCTGTTGTTCCTTCTCTTGAGCCTCCTGCTCCAGTGCTGGTGGAGGGAGAATTGGAGTATGTTGTGGAGAAGATCTTGGATTCTCGTGTTTCCAGACGGAAACTCCAGTATTTGGTCAAGTGGAAGGGTTATGGTCAGGAGGATAATTCTTGGGTGGTTGCCTCGGATGTTCATGCTGATGATTTGGTTCGCGCTTTTCATAGGGCTCGTCCTGGTCGCCCTGGTGGTTCTCGTGAGGGTTCGGTGACCCCTCCTCAAGGGGAGGTACTGTTGTGGGTTCTGTTTTTGGGCTCCCTCTGGTGGTTACTGATGGTACTGGGTGACTTGTCTTTCCTGGGTTTCTGGGTTCCACCTGTTCCATCAGCATATGGGAGTTTCCTATTTAACCTGGCTTTGCTGGCATTTCCTCGCCGGTTAGCAATGTATCCAGTGTGTCTTGTTACCTCTGCTCCCTGCTCCTAGAACCTTCTGGACAAGCTAAGTTTGGATTTTCCTGTTTTGTGTTTTGCTTAATTTGGTTTTTAGTCCAGCCTGCAGATATGTGATTCTCTGCTGCTGGTTGCTCTAGTGGGCTGAAATTGCTTTTCATGTACCATGAGTTGGCACATGAGTTCAAGTAATTTCAGGATGGTTTTTTGAAGGGTTTTTCGCTGACCGCGCAGTTCACTTTTGTATCCTCTGCTATCTAGCTTTAGCGGGCCTCATTTTGCTGAAACTGTTTTCATACTACGTATGTGCTTTCCTCTCATTTCACCGTCATTATATGTGGGGGGCTGCTATTTGCTGTGGGGTATTTCTCTGGAGGCAAGAGAGGTCTGTGTTTCTTCTGATAGGGGAAGTTAGATCTTCGGCTGGAGCGAGACGTCTAGGATCATCGTAGGCACGTTCCCCGGCTACTTTTATTTGTGTGTTAGGTTCAGGGTCGCGGTCAGCTCAGGTTCCATCGCCCTAGAGCTTGTTTGTATCTGTGCTTGTCCTTTTTGTGATCCCCTGCCATTGGGATCATGACACACTCCCAATTGTACTCAATATAGCACAATGCACCCCATAGTCATCCAACTAACATAACGCACTCTACATAGTTCTCCATACTGTAAAATACATAAGAAGTGCAAAAGAATAATGCACTCCTCACAGTCATCCATATAATATAATGCAGTCCCCATAGCCCTCTCCATAAAGTATATTGCACCAAATACTCCTTCATATAGTATAATGCACTCCCCATAGTTTTCCATATAGCATAATGCACCACATAGTCCTCCATATAGTTTAATGCACTCCCCATAGTCCTGCATACAGTATAATGTATCCCATATTCCTCTACACATTATAGTGCACTCAAGACAATCCTCTGTACAGTACAATGCATTCACCATAGTCCTTTATATAGTATACTGCACTACCTATAGCCCCTATACTGTATAATGCACTCTGCATATTACTCTATACAGTATAATGCACTCCCCATAGCTCTCCATATAGTGTAATGCACTCTTCATAGTCCTCCATCTATATATATAATTGTCTAAGGGTTTTTCCGTCTGTCTGTCTGTCTGTCTGTCTTTCTGTCTGTCTGTCTGTCTGTCTGTCCTGGAAATCCCACGTCCCTGATTGGTCGATGCCGCCAGGCCTCGACCAATCAGCGACGGGCACAGTATCGACGTAGAAATCCCGCGTCTCTGATTGGTCGAGGCTGCCAGGCCTCGACCAATCAGCAACGGGCACAGTGACGATGATGTCATAATGGTTGCCATTTAGAATAATGCACTCCCTATAGCCCTCCATCTAGTATATTGTACCCCATAGTTCTCGATATAATACAATGCACTCTTCATAGTTTTCCATACAGTGAAATACACTCCACCTAGTCCTACATAAAGAATAATGCACTCCTCACAGTCCTCATATAGTATAATGTGCAGACGCCATAGCCCTATCCATGTAATATATTGCACCACATACTCCTCCATATATCTTAATGCACTCCCCATAGACCTCTATACAGCATAATGCACCACATAGTCCTCCATAAAGTTTAATGCACTCCCCGTAGTCTTGCATACAGTATAATGCACTCCCAATTGTCCTCTATACAGTATAATGCCCAACGCATAGTACACTATAATGCACTCCATAGTCCTCCACATAGTATAATGTACTCCCCATAGTCCTCCATATAGTGTAATGCACTCCATAGTCCTCCGTATAGTATAATTCACTCTTAATAGTTCTCTATAAAGTATAGAGTCCTCCATTTAGAATAATACACTCCCTATAGTCTTCCTGATAGTTTAATGCACCCGGTAGTCCTCCAAATAGTATAATGCAATATTCGTAGCTCTCCATATAATATAATGTTCTCTCCATAGTTCTCCATACAGTAAAATACACTCCCCATAGTCCTACATAAAGAATAATGCATGCCTCATAGTCTTCCATAGATAATGCACCCCCTGAAACTCATAAAGCCTATGCAGACAATGCAAAGTTGCCAAAAATTAGAGAGAAGAGGGACTACAATACACCCTGTATTAGAAATAAAGAAGAACTTCATACACATTCTGTTAAAATTGTTAGACAGTAGGACTCATTTACTCATAAACCCTATGCACTAAGTGCACAGGCTGAAAAAAATTAGGAGGGACTGCAATAAACCCTGGAAGACACATAGAGCAAGGCATCAGAAAACATTTCTTTCCCATTTTTACAGAGTGTGGCTCCTACACTGGTGAAGCTTATGCACTAAATGCAAAGGCTGAAAACATTTACCCGTGGTGTATATATATATATATATATATATATATATATATACATATATATATATATATATATATATATATATATATATACACACAGTACAGACCAAAAGTTTGGACACACCTTCTCATTTAAAGATTTTTCTGTATTTTCATGACTATGAAAATTGTACATTCACACTGAAGGCATCAAAACTATGAATTAACACATGTGGAATTATATACTTAACAAAAAAGTGTGAAACAACTGAAATTATATATTATATTCTAGGTTCTTCAAAGTAGCCACCTTTTGTTTTGATGACTGCTTTGCACACTCTTGGTATTCTCTTCATGAGCTTCAAGAGATAGTCACCGGGAATGGTCTTCCAACAATCTTGAAGGAGTTCCCAGAGATGCTTAGCACTTGTTAGCCAGCTCACCCCAAACCATCTCGATTGGGTTCAGGTCTGGTTACTGTGGAGGCCAGGTCATCTGGGGTAGCACCCCATCACTCTCCTTCTTGGTCAAATAGCCCTTACACAGCATGGGGGTGTGTTTGGGGTCATTGTCCTGTTGAAAAATAAATGATGGTTTAACTAAACGCTAAGCGGATGGAATAGCATGCCACTGCAAGATGCTGTGGTAGCCATGCAGGTTCAGTATGCCTTCAATTTTGAATCAATCCCCAACAGTGTCAGCAGCAAAGCACCCCCACGCCATCACAGCTCCTCCTCCATCCTTCACAGTGGGAACCAGGCATGTAGAGTCCATCCGTTCACCTTTTCTGCGTCGCACAAAGACACGGTGGTTGAAACCAAAGATCTCAAATTTGGACTCATCAGACCAAAGCACAGATTTCCAGTGGTCTAATGTCCATTCCTTGTGTTCTTTAGCCCAAATAAGTCTCTTCTGCTTGTTGCCTGTCCTTAGCAGTGGTTTCCTAGCAGCTATTTTACCATGAAGGCCTGCTGCACAAAGTCTCTTCTTAACAGTTGTTGTAGAGATGTGTCTGCTGCTAGAACTCTGTGTGGCATTGACCTGGTCTCTAATCTGAGCTGCTGTTAACCTGTGATTTCTGAGGCTGGTGACTCGGATAAACTTATCCTCAGAAGCAGAGGTGACTCTTGGTCTTCCTTTCCTGGGGCGGTCCTCATGTGAGCCAGTTTCTTTGTAGCGCTTGATGGTTTTTGCCACTGCACTTAGGGACACTTTCAAAGTGTTCCCAATTTTTCAAACTTACTGACCTTCATTTCTTAAAGTCATGATAGCCACTCGTTTTTCTTTACTTAGCTGCTTTTTTCTTGCCATAAAACAAATTATAACAGTCTATTCAGAAGGACTATCAGCTGTGTATCCACCAGACTTCTGCACAACACAACTGATGGTCCCAACCCCATTTATAAGGCAAGAAATCCCACTTATTAAACCTGACAGGGCACACCTGTGACGTGAAAACCATTCCATGTGACTACCTCTTGAAGCTCATCAAGAGAATGCCAAGAGTGTGCAAAGCAGTCATCAAAGCAAAAGGTGGCTACTTTGAAGAACCTAGAATATAAGACATAATTTCAGTTGTTTCACACTTTTTTGTTAAGTATATAATTCCACATGTGTTAATTCATAGTTTTGATGCCTTCAGTGTGAATGTACAATTTTCATAGTCATGAAAATACAGAAAAATCTTTAAATGAGAAGGTGTGTCCAAACTTTTGGTCTGTACTGTATGTAATCCACCTGTCCCCCTGCTATTCCCTGGCCTCTCCCCATGTCAATCCCATCACTGGGTCCCCATTGCCCAGAGACTCCAGTACAAAACCCTAACCATGACATACGAAGCCATCCACAACCTATCTCCTCCATACATCTGTGACCTCGTCTCCCAGTACTTTCCTGCACGCAACCTCCGATCCTCACAAGATCTCGTTCTCTACTCCCCTCTTATCTCCTTTTCCCACAATCGCATACAAGATTTTTCTTGCGCATCACCCCTACTCTGGAACTCTCTACCACAACGTATCAGACTCTCGCCTACCATGAAAACCTTCAAAAAGAATCTGAAGATCCACCTCTTCCTACAACCTGCAGTAAGCACCGATCGACCAAACCGCTGCACGACCGGCTCTACCCTCACCTATTGTATCCTCACCCATCCCTTGTAGATTGTGAGCCCTCGCGGGCAGGGTCCTCTCTCCTAATGTACCAGTCGTGACTTGTATTGTTTAAGATTATTGTACTTGTTTTTACTATGTATACCCCTCCTCACATGTAAAGCGGCATGGAATAAATGGCGCTATAATAATAAATACCGTATATACTCGAGTATAAGCCAAGATTTTCAGCCCAAAATTTTGGGCTGAAAGTGCCCCTCTCGGCTTATACTCGAGTCACGGTGGGCGGCAGGGTAGGCGGGTGAGGGGGAGAGGGCGCTGAGGCAAACTCACCTAGTCTCGGCAGTCCTGACGCTCCCTCTGCCCGTCACACGGTCTTCGATGCTGCAGCTCTTCCCCTGTTCAGCAGTCACGTGGGACCGTTGATTAGAGAAATGAATATGCGGCTCCACCTCCCATAGGGGTGGAGCTGCATATTCATTTCTCTAATCAGCGGTAACGGTGACCGCTGAAAGAGGAAGAGGCTGCGGCACCGAAGACCGTGTGACAGGCAGAGGGAGCGGGACGCTGGGAGCAGGTAAGTATTACATATTCACCTGTCATCGTTCCACATGCCGGGCACCGCTCTGTCTTCACGTCCTCTTGCTCTGACTGTGCAGGTCAGAGGGCGCGATGACGCATATAGTGTGTGCGGCGCCCTCTGCCTGATCAGTCAGTGCGGAGAAACGCCGGGACCGGACACTGGGGAGCTGCAAGCAGCGAGGTGAGTATGGCTTTTTTTTTATTGCAGCTGCAATGGCACAGCTTTATATGGCACAGCTATGGGGCAATAATGAACGGTGCAGAGCACTATATGGCACAGCTATGGGGCAATAATGAACGGTGCAGAGCACTATATGGCACAGCTATGGGACAATAATAAACGGTGCAGAGCACTATATGGCAGCTATGGGGCAATAATGAACGGCGCAGAGCACTATATGGCACAGCTATGGGACAATAATAAACGGTGCAGAGCACTATATGGCAGCTATGGGGCAATAATGAACGGCGCAGGGCACTATATGGCACAGCTATGGGGCAATAATGAACGGTGCAGAGCACTATATGGCACAGCTATTGGGCAATAATGAACGGTGCAGAGCACTATATGGCACAGCTATGGGACAATAATGAATGGTGCAGAGCACTATATGGCACAGCTATGGCGCAATAATGAACGGTGCAGAGCACTATATGGCACAGCTATGGGGCAATGAACGGTGCAGAGCACTATATGGCACAGCTATTGGGCAATAATGAATGGTGCAGAGCACTATATGGCACAGCTATGGGACAATAATAAACGGTGCAGAGCACTATATGGCACAGCTATGGGACAATAATAAATGGTGCAGAGCACTATATGGCACAGCTATGGGGCAACAATGAACGGTGCAGAGCACTATATGGCACAGCTATGGGGCAATAATGAACCGCGCAGAGCACTATATGGCACAGCTATGGGGCAATAATGAACGGCGCAGAGCACTATATGGCACATCTATGGGGCAATAATGAACGGCGCAGAGCACTATATGGCACAGCTATGGGGCAATAATGAACGGTGCAGAGCACTATATGGCACAGCTATGGGGCAATGAACGGTGCAGAGCACTATATGGCACAGCTATGGGGCAATAATGAATGGTGCAGAGCACTATATGGCACAGCTATGGGACAATAATAAACGGTGCAGAGCACTATATGGCACAGCTATGAGACAATAATAAATGGTGCAGAGCACTATATGGCACAGCTATGGGGCAACAATGAACGGTGCAGAGCACTATATGGCACAGTTATGGGGCAATAATGAATGGCGCAGAGCACTATATGGCACATCTATGGGGCAATAATGAACGGCGCAGAGCACTATATGGCACAGCTATGGGGCAATAATGAACGGTGCAGAGCACTATATGGCACAGCTATGGGGCAATAATGAATGGTGCAGAGCACTATATGGCACAGCTATGGGGCAATAATGAACGGTGCAGAGCACTATATGGCACAGCTTTATATGGTACATCTATGGGGAAATAATGAACGGTGCAGAGCACTATATGGCACAGCTATGGGCAATAATGAACGGTGCAGAGCACTATATGGCACAGCTATGGGGCAATAATGAACGGTGCAGAGCACTATATGGCACAGCTTTCTATGGTACATCTATGGGGAAATAATGAACGGTGCAGTGCAATATATGGCACAGCTATGGGGCCATAATGAACAGTATGGAGCATCTATTTTTATTTTTGAAATTCACCGGTAGCTGCTGCATTTTCCACCCTAAGCTTACACTCGAGTCAATAAGTTTTCCCAGTTTTTTGTGGCAAAATTAGGGGGGTCGGCTTATACTCGGGTCGGCTTATACTCGAGTATATGCGGTAGTAATAATAATAATAATATATGTAAGTGAATTATAGAGGTAGGCTTCATACACATTCTGTAAAAATTATGAAAGAAGGCATCATATTCACCTTGGTGAAATTAAGAGCTGGGTCACTTGAAGACCCTCTAAAAATTGAGCAAGGGCTGCATGATGACTCTGTAATAATTTGCAAGTAGCCCATGTGTTCCTGTTTCTGTAATAATTTGAAGCGAGGGCTGCAGGATAACCCTGTAAAAATTTGCAGTGAGGGCCACAGTATGACCCTGTAAAAATTTTGAGAGAGGGCCGCATGATGACCAAGTAAAAATTTTTAATGAGAACCTCTTGATGACCCTGTAAAAATTTCGAGCAAGGGCCGCAGGGTGACCCTGTAAAAATTTAGAGAGGGTCTCCAGATGACCCTTTAAAGATTTTAAGAGAGGGCCACCTGGTGACCCTACATTTGAACTGTCTTTATGTTCCGTTTTTGTCTTCTGGTGGGAATGAAAAGTCTGGGCCAATACAGGCCTTCATCATTTTGAATGACGGCCGCCTGATGACCCTTTAAAGATTTTTTAGTGAGGGCCGCCTGTTGACCCTACATTTGAATTGGCTTTATGTTCCTCTACTGTCATTTGGTTAGGTTGAGAAGTCTGGGCCAATCCAGGACTTGCTCATTTTGAGTGAGGGCCGCCTGATGACCCTATAAAAATTTTGAGTGAGGGCTGCATGATGACCCTGTTAATATGGTAGAGGAGCAGTAGAAAAGAAAAAAACCATGAACTGTATACCTTTTTGGGTGGTAAGGGCTGCATGGGAATACACCAGGGAAAAAAAGGAACATTTAAATTGTCTTTATGTTCCGCTGCTGTCATTCGATGGGGTTGAAACGTCTGCACTAATCCATGACTTGTTCATTTTGATAAGAGTCAGCCTGTCAACATTTTCAGTTGACAGGTGGATGTGCCTATCAGTTACTATGCCCCTAGCAGCACTAAAAACCAGCCCTGAGAAAATGCCAGCTGCAAGGCTATCCCATCACATCCAAGGTATAGAGAGACAGTTCATGCCACGTGCCCAGCTCAAATATTCAATAGTTGTATGGCACAGAGGAATCATGGAGGACACTGGTATGGTTGGCTAGGTACCCCTTCACCAACTTCAAAAGCTTTTCTCTCCTTGTCAGACTACCCCGCACGCATACAGTACGTCCGGACGTTCACTTATTCAGAAGCGCAGAGTGGATCCACATCAGGGAAATGTAGCAGCACTGGCCACAAGCACTTGTCCACGTGTTGGTCGTTAAGTGGACTTTCCAGTAATTGTGTTAGTCAGGTCACAGTTGATGTTATGGGACACATGCTGGTGTAAAGGGGGACGGCACATAACTGCCATGAGGTTGTGGAAAGCCTTAGTGTACACAAAGCTAAATGGCAAAATTTCCAGGGAACACAGTCTGGAAATGTGCCTGTTTAGTGTTTGGGCTTGTAGGGGGTTAGTTGGGTATTTTCTTTTGCATTCCAAAATCTGGGGTAGGGACAGCTGAATGCTGCACTGGAACAAGGAATTGGATGTGGTTGCTGATTGTAGTTGCGAATGTGCAACAACAAATGCAATGGCAAGAGGCATCCGCCCCTGCATCATGCACAGGGAATTGAAAAGCAAGTAGCACATGGGAAGAGAAAGTGGTGTAACTAGCAGATATTGATTGTGGATCAAGGTATTCAGCCCACCAATTTGGATGCTTTGATGACATGTGCTTGAACATGCCGATGGAGGTCAGGCTGGTAGTGGTCAAGCCCCTGCTGATCTTGGTACAGCAGCGGTTGCAAATGACCATTCCTTTATTCTCCGCACTTTCTTTAAAAAAGCGCCAGACTGGGGAACACTTGCGGAGACTGACATGCGGCGCGTCTTTCCAGACCGTGGCATGTCAATTTCTCTTGCGGAGAAATGTATTGCATGTGGTAAATCTGCATGGTTCAGTGAACACATGCTGATTTACCTGCAGTCAATAGACTGCAGCGCTTTGGACGCAGCAAACATATGCTGCGTCCAAAGCGCTGCTAGTTTCGGATTGTGGGCACCAAGCCTTAAGGATCGGTAAGTGTATCAATTATTATCCAACACTTTAAAAGATTTGAAACAAATAACGCAAGCACATTCTCAGGAAAAATTGTCTTAAAAAATTCCGCTCATAATGAATTTCCCCTACAGCCAACTTTTTGTTTCACATAAAAATGGTCACTGGGCCAACAATAAATCAATGCTATAAGCTGTTCAGCAGTAAATCCAATGGTGGTTGACACAGCCATTTACTTACATTCTGTTTTACTCCAATTAATCCCATTTTGTCAATTAGGCTTGATGTGTTATATAAGAATGCAATCCTATCTACTGATATCTATAAATCTCCTTCCTGGCATGAAATGGTGAACTTTAAAAATGCCCTGGAGTCATTACTGTTTAAAACCAAGAGTCAGGAAGAACAGAAATATTACAGACTGCAAAATGTGCGGTAAAAATAAGGTAAAACCTGAGCCCTGTTAACAGCAGACAGTAATATAGAGAGATTGTTAGGTGGACAAGAGCCTGTTCTAATTACTATTTCCTTACATGGACTCTTCATGTTGAATTACTATCAATGTCACTTTTCTTAAACTAGAACTCTGAATGACAGCAGCCCAATATATCCTAGTTTTTATGAAGCGCAAGGCATCTAATCTTAGCCTGAGAGAAGTATATACTGTATTCATCACTTTTCTGAGAGTTTCTCATAAAAAAAGTTTATTTTTCTAATAGTATTGAAAACTTGTTAGAATCATAGGCAATATCACCAGGATCATAAATGTCATGTGTGTCATGAAAAATGGCTTAGTAGTAGTCAAAACTGGGCCACTACTCCTGGGGATCTATAGATCTCTGATGCCATGTAGAAAAATGCACTACAGTTTGAAGGTAGTAAGGAGAAACAATAGACTTATGCTAATGACCTAGCTTGTTATCCTGCTATACAATTATTTGGAAAATGGTAAATCATAAGACATCTGAATGACTTTGAAAAAAGGACAAATTGTAACAACTAGACAACTGGATTTAGAATAACTGCCTAACACCTTCCAAACGTGGTCGAAGGCAGGAAGACCGGTGGAATGGTGATAAAATCATAGGTTGCTATATGTCATTGATAAATATGGGAGCAAAACCTAGCCTATTGTTATGTCTCCCCTGGTGTGGTGTATCCCTAAAGCCCTTTGTCCGGATGTTCAGTCTGAATGCAGCACAGAGAGGTGGTGCTAGTGCAGCATGATGGAAGAGTGACTGTAAGGATGATGTCAGATTTGTTTTGCAGAGTTGAACCAGAAAGAACTTGACATAGCTGTAAAGACTTGGAGGTGATGCTCACTCCCCCTTGAAGATATGTGTTGTGATATAATGCACTCCACTGTTTTAAATGTGGTTTTGCCTGTTCAGTAATTTGCATGCACTTAGTTGTGAAATAGTTCGGACTAGCCCAAAATGGGATAGGTTATGTGGGAAGATAGAAGACTTGAGTGTTCAGTAGAGAAAGACCTATGGTCTGACAATTGGCAATCTAAAATGTTATAGTGTGTTGTGTGTGAAGGAGGAAAGGCCACAGGACATCAGATAACACGTCCCAAGGACTAAGGAAACGTGAAGCGATACCTGCTAGGAGAGCCTTGACAAATTGGAGCCTAGGCCAGAAAGGCCACCATAGCAGTATGGAAGTTAACCCAGGTAAGTAGAAGTCCCGCTTACAGGGGATTAAACGAGGGACTGCATCAGGAAAACTTTAGAAAACAGTTTTCTACAGTGAAAGGAACCTCAATTCTGTGTATTGAAAGGAAGCAATGGTCACCATATTGGTAAATAAACTTTCCAATCGAGAACAGTGGACTCTCAAGGTTCTAGTGAGGAGTTGTATCGATATAACTCAAGCCTCAAGGGGTCCTCATTATTAGTAAATTGGGAACTGAGTAGCTGGGAGCAGCCGAAGCATTAAACCTCGACCTGTCCGGCCAGGGCCGACTCCAGGTAATTGAGGGCCCCGGTCGAAAGAGTCTCAGTGGGCCCCCCTTATAACACGTACTACGATTCATGATGCACAGATACAGCAGAGAAATATAGGTATAGTACAATGCCAGATTTCACTTCTTACATGAGTGATAGCTATTGTAAATTCTACAATACCATATAGCAGAGGGGATTTATAAACGTCAACCCCTTATATGCCACATTTTTTTGCCTACTCCCTCTTCCACAGTTACCAGTAGGCATTTTATTGTTAGCTGATCTTGCTGCAAAGAAAAAACTACATACAAAACTTTTTAAAGTAAACATTAGAAAATATTAACGTCGAACATTTGTAAAAGTGCAAAATGGGTTGCAGCATCACAGCACATCAGTATTCGTTGTCCCATTTTTTTGAATTCACTGTCGGTTTGTAGTGCTGATGACTGACCCTAATAAGTGACGTGTGCAAAAATGCAGCTTAAGAGCTATAAAAACAAGAAAACAAAAAATAAACCAGTAGTGCAATTTGGTGGCAAACCAAAGATTTGATTTGAAAATTGCTAAAAAAGCTTTTCTCCTGTTTTTTTCAGCAGCAAAACAATGTATAACTTGATTAAAATCTACACATTCTACTTCTTGTGACTCAATTGAAAGAATTGCCAATGTATTTAAGCTTCCTTGAGACATCTGGGACCTGAGGAAGTTTTTAATAAGCTTCAGTTTACTGAAGCTTCTTTCAGCTGATGCAACTGAAACAGGCTCTGTTAACAGGAGCTTCAATGCCAATACCAGATTTGGGAATGCCAGGTTCAGCGAGTTAGAAAACAGATATTGCAGTGTTTCCTGTGGAGTTAGATGATCAGGCAGCATCCTAGCCAGTGTCTTCAATTCCTCCAGCAGAATCTCTCCATCAACTGCTGGATCAGCAAAGTTTAAACATAGCTGTTGTAATGTCGGCAAGTCAGGGGTTGCTTTTTTATGTCATTGAGAAATCCAAACTTGGCCATGAATTTTTTAAAGAAAACTAATCTTGTTTTGATTTCATCAAGCACAGTTTTAAGTAAAGGATTGAAGAATGTTTCTTCATATTCTTCTCTTGGATTTAAATATAACGTTCCACTTGCTTGCTGCCATGCTGGCTCATGGCAATCTTTATCATTGCATTGCCGAGTTTTTTCCTAATTCTGTTTGCTGAGTACTCGGTGGGTATATCAAGCTTCTTATATATATCGGCAGCTTTACTTTCTGCTTGTTTGAACCCCAATGTGAAATACTCTGTGGAGGCAGCAGTGATGATGGCCTTAACCAGTGAAATTGTGTTGGAGAGGTTCATAGTTCTCGTCTATAGAGCCAGGTTGATTTGGTTGACCTGCAGCAAGATGTCATACCAAACATATAATGATACTACAAAAGGGTACCTACAAAGTGAATCCAATAGAATCTTTGATTCGCTGTATGTGTCACTGGAATATTTAGTGCCATGTACAAAGACATCTAAAGCTTCAACAAGCTGAGGAAACTGAAACAAAATAGCTTTCACTGATTCAAGCTGAGCACACCATCTTATCTGAGATAGAGCCTTTAGTGTTAATTGTGATAAATGCTCAGAGGCCATTTCCCACCTCTTAGGCTACTTTCACGTTTCCGTCGGTACGGGGCTTTCTCTGATCTTCACACTGCGGCTCCAGCGCAGGCGTACTTTGTCTGCCCTGTTGAGGACAGAGCAAAGTATTGCAGTGCGCAGGTGCTGGGCCTCTCTGACCTTTCCCGGCGCCTGCGCACTGCGGTACTTTGCTCTGCCCTCAATAGGGCAGACAAAGTACACCTGCGCTGGAGCCGCAGCATGAAGCCAAGAAGAGGACGTCATCATAAGAAGATAGGAGGCGCCGGACCCGGACCAACAGCGGGAACGCCCCTGGGTGAATATAATCTAATGTCTTTTTCTCATCTTTTAGGATACATCGGGGGCTTATTTACAGCATTCCAGAATGCTGTAGATAAGCCCCTGATGCCAGTGGGCTTACCTCACCTGCGATTTTGGGGGTGACAGGTTCCCTTTAATACTAAGGCCTGTCTTAGGGCTTATTCTCACTTGCGAGAAATACGTGCGAGTCTCGCATGCTAAAACCAAGCTCTGGCGCCGGCACTCCAGAGCGGAGCGTGCGACTCCATGTGTTGCTATGCAGCTGCACGGCTCCGCTCTGGAGTGCTGGCGCCAGAGCTGGGTTTTAACATGCGAGACTCGCACGTATTTCTCGCAAGTGAGAAGGAGCCCTAAGATGACCTTAAGTAGGCCCAGACAGTTCATCACATGGAAGCATGCCAGGCCACCTGCAAAGCCCAACGTGGAGCACCAGAAAGTTCAAAGAACCGGCGGGGCAGATGGAGCGGAGCCTAGACCAAGGACAAGTGTGTAACAAATGAGTCTTGCTGAGACCAGCAAAAAGTCCCAAAAAATTAAAATAATCTAGTCTGTTATTGAAGGTAGCTGTCAAGAAATCTAATCTTCAGATTTCACAGATATGGTCTGCAAGGCCTGTATGTGAAGGTGGTGCAGTTTGTTTCCAGAAACAAACTCTTTTTCTATTTCAACGTTTGTGTATCTTTTTGTAAGAAATACCATTATGCAAACAATATCAATAACGAATGACAAGACTACTGAACAATAACATCAATAAATACTGTTAAGGTACCGTTACACTAAACTATTTACCAACGATCACGACCAGCGATACGACCTGGCCGTGATCGTTGGTAAGTCGTTGTGTGGTCGCTGGGGAGCAGTCACACAGACGGCTCTCTCCAGCGACCAACGATCAGGGGAACAACTTCGGCATCGTTGAAACTGTCTTCAACGATGCCGGAGTCCCCGGGTAACCAGGGTAAACATCGGGTTACTAAGTGCAGGGCCGTGCTTAGTAACCCGATATTTACCCTGGTTACCATTGTAAAAGTAAAAAAAAAAAATAAACAGTACATACTCACATTCTGATGTCTGTTACGTCCCCCAGCGTCCACAGGGTTAAAACTGCTTTCGGCAGGAGCGCTGCTAATGCACGCACTCCGGCCAAGAGCTTTAAAGGGAATCTGTCACTAGGTTTTTTTTTTATCCCATCTATGAGTGGTATGATGTAGGAACAGAGACCCTGATTCCAGTCCCTATCACTGATATTACTTGTTGGGCTGCTTGCAGCAGTTTTCATAAAATCTATTGACTTGCTGCTGACCTGCCAGTTATCTGAATGCTGAACACTAGTTGACAGCTTTCTGTGCCCACAGTGCATAGGCAGAAAGATGCTAATTAGTGGAGGAGGGTCTATCAAGGTCATGAATATGGAGGACTACCTGGCAGCAGGATTACTAGTCCCCTAGCTATAATCTCCTGTAGATAAAACAGCGTTTTTATCAAAATTACAGCAAGCTGCCCAATAAGTGACACATTACTGGAATCAGGGTTTTTGTCTGTATATTATGCTGCTGTCAGACTAGGTGACATATTCCATTTAAGATACTCTAAACATTGATATGAGCATCCTGATTACCACTTCTAAGGCCCTGTTAGAAATGTACAAAGGCCTAGTGATTAGCCAACTATTAGCTACTATAATCTGCATTTTTTTTATAATACAAAATTATACATACAAATATTTCAATATTGCATATCTTACATATTTATTATTTTATTTAATTTTTTCCGGAAACCGGACAACTCCTTTATGGAAAGAAATACATACAGTTTGTTACAGTCACATATTTCAAGTAATTATTAAAAGCTCTGAATATAGCGTTCCCTGCGCTTCATAATTGCACTAGAGTTTCAACACCAATATAATATTATGTGTTTGCATATTTTGTGTCTTTCTCCCTTAATACTAGTAAAGCTGAGCACAGGTAATGAAAAATGACGTTTGTAGGCCAGCATAATGCATTGGCTTGCACCGTTACCCTCTGGCCTATTTCTTCTAACGGAGGGCTCTGTATTTTTAAGTCATATATCACTGCAGGAGTATTTGGTGCAGTTGAATGATGGATCCTTGAAAACTCCTTTATCAGCATAGACTCAAACATGCAGAACCTTATTAGCGTAATAAATTCACCTGCTTGATCCCTGAAGACAGTTATGGCTAGAAGGATGGCACAATTATAACTGGCTATTTTAAACTGAATATGTAAAAGATACTGTAGCCATATGTACATTGTTCAAAATCCATAGTGTCCCAAGTGAATTATATTAAAGTTAGACAAAAAGTTTAATGCGACATTTGCATTATGACAATCAAGCATGAGCCACTCTGTTTTAAAAGAAAATAATTCAAGATTTAATTTCTTTCTAGTCTTTTGTAATGCAATTCCTTAGTTAATTATTATTGAACCGTTAAAAATTCAGTATGATACGTAACCAATAAAGGGGGTCGGACTGCCTTCAAACACATTTCAAAACTAACTACATACTGTAGCTATATGGGGAACTTAGCCCCAATCAAAATAATACCTTTTAATTTTGTCCCTTATAATGTGCAGAAAATAGTTTTTTATCCGATATGCTATATTCCACCCCTGCCTCCATGCTCATTAACAGCGCTGGCTTGCTCAAAGCTAACGCATGCTTAAAGGGGTCGTGCTGCTGGTCAGTATTTTACATCAGTATTTTTAAGCCAAATCCAGGAGTGGGTGATAAATGCAGAAGTGGTGCATATGTTTCTATTATACTTTTCCTCTAAGGCCGGCGTCACACTGGCGTTTTAAACGGCCGAGTGCAATGCGATAAAAAATCGCATTGCACTCAGACCAATTTTAAGCTATGGGGCAGCTCCCACCAGCCGACTTTTTGTCTGCCGTTTTCCTCGGTCTGAGACAATCGCAGCATGCTGCGATTGTCTCGGACCAAGAAAAACTCTCGGCTCACTCGCACCCATATAAGCCTATGGGTGCGAGTGAGACAGCGCACACCACTCGGATATCATAATAATAATCTTTATTTTTATATAGCGCTAACATATTCCGCAGTGCTTTACATTTTGCACACATTATCATCACTGTCCCTGATTGGGCTCACAATCTAAATTCCCTATCAGTATGTCTTTGGAATGTGGGAGGAAACCGGAGTGCCCGGAGGAAACCCACGCAAACACGGAGAGAACATACAAACTCTTTGCAGATGTTGTCCAAGGTGGTAACCACTGTGCTAACCACTGCACCACCGTGCTGCCCATCCGACTGATGTGCGTTATAAGCGGACCCCAGCAATGGAGAAGATGGAGAAATTCATTTCTCTTCTTCCTCTGCAGCTGTGCTCCGATCCTCCCTGTGCATGACACTCGGCTTCTGCTCTGCTGCGAGCAGGAGCCGAGTGTCATTAGCATATCACATCAGATGATCTCGCATCGGATGCAATACGCTAGTGTGACGCCGGCCTAAGGGCTCCTTCTCACTTGCGTGAAATACGGCCGAGTCTCGCAGGTTAACCCCTTTACCCCCAAGGGTGGTTTGCACGTTAATGACCGGGCCAATTTTTACAATTCTGACCACTGTCCCTTTATGAGGTTATAACTCTGGAACGCTTCAATGGATCCAGGTGATTCTGACATTGTTTTCTCGTGACATATTGTACTTCTTGACAGTGGTTAAATTTATTTGATATTACCTGCGTTTATTTGTGAAAAAAATGGAAATTTGGCGAAAATTTTGAAAATTTCGCATGTTTCCAACTTTGAATTTTTATGCAATTAAATCACAGAGATATGTCACACAAAATACTTAATAAGTAACATTTCCCACATGTCTACTTTACATCAGCACAATTTTGGAACCAAAATATTTTTTTTAGGGAGTTATAAGGGTTAAAAGATGACCAGCAATTTCTCATTTTTACAACACCATTTTTTTTAGGGACCACATCTCATTTGAAGTCATTTTGAGGGGTCTATATGATAGAAAATACCCAAGTGTGACACCATTCTAAAAACTGCACCACTCAAGGTGCTCAAAACTACATTCAAGAAGTTTATTAACCCTGTAAGTGTTTCACACGAATTTTTGGAATGTTTAAATAAAAATGAACATTTAACTTTTTTTCACAAAAAATTTACTTCAGCTCCAATTTGTTTTATTTTACCAAGGGCAACAGGAGAAAATGGACCCCAAAAGTTGTTGTACAATTTGTCCTGAGTACACCGATACCCCATATGTGGGGGTAAACCACTGTTTGGGCGCATGGTAGAGCTCGGAAGGGAAGGAGCGCCATTTGACTTTTCAATGCAAAATTGACTAGAATTGAGATGGGACGCCATGTTGCGTTTGGAGAGCCACTGATGTGCCTAACAATTGAAACCCCCCACAAGTGACACTATTTTGGAAAGTAGACCCCCTACGGAACTCATCTGGATGTGTTGTGAGAGCTTTGAACCCCCAAGTGTTTCACTACAGTTTATAATGCAGAGTCGTGAAAATGAAAATTCAATTTTTTTCACACAAAAATTATTTTTTAGCCCCCAGTTTTGTATTTTTTCAAGGGTAACAAGAGAAATTGGACCCCAAAAGTTGTTGTCCAATTTGTCCCGATTACACTGATACTCCATATGTGGGGGGAACCACCGTTTGGGCGCATGGGAGAGCTCAGAAGGGAAGGAGCGCCATTTGGAATGCAGACTGCAGGCCTCACATTGTGTTTGCAGAGCTCCTAATGTACCTAAACAGTAGAAACCCCCCACAAGTGACCCCATATTGGAAACTAGACCCCCCAAGGAACTTATCTAGATGTGTTGTGAGAACTTTGAACCCCCAAGTGTTTCACTACAGTTTATAACGCAGAGCCGTGAAAATAAAAAAAATCATTTTTTTTCCACAAAAATTATTTTTTAGCCCCCAGTTTTGTATTTTTCCAAGGGTAACAGTTGAAATTGAACCCCAAAAGTTGCTTTACAATTTGTCCTGAGTACGCTGATACCCAATATGTGTGGAACAACCACCGTTTGGGCGCATGGCAGTGCTCGGAAGGGAAGGAGCGCCATTTGGAATACAGACTTAGATGGATTGGTCTGCAGGCGTCACGTTGCATTTGCAGAGCCCCTGATATAACTAAACAGTAGAAACCCCCCACAAGTGACCCCATATTGGAAACTAGACCCCCCAAGGAACTTATCTAGATGTGTTGTGAGATCTTTGAACCCCCAAGTGTTTCACTACAGTTTATAACGCAGAGCCGTGAGAATAAAAAAAAATCATTTTTTTCCACAAAAATTATTTTTTAGCCCCCAGTTTTGTATTTTTCCAAGGGTAACAGGAGAAATTGGACCCCAAAAGTTGTTGTCCAATGTGTCCTGAGTACGTTGATACCCCATATGTTGGGGTAAACCCCTGTTTGGGTGCACGGGAGAGCTTGGAAGGGAAGGAGCACTGTTTTGCTTTTTCAACTAAAATTTGGCTGGAATTGAGATTGGACGCCATGTCGCGTTTGGAAAGCCCCTGATGTGCCTAAACAGTGGAAACTCCCCAATTATAATGGAAACCCTAATCCAAACACACCCCTAACACTAATCTCAACGGTAACCCTAACCACACCCCTAACCATGACACACCCCTAACCCTAATCCCAACCCTATTCCCAGCCATACATGTAATCCAAACCCTAACCCTTACTTTAGCTCCAACCCTAACCCTAACTTTAGCTCCAACTCTAACCCTAACTTTAGCCCCAAACCTAACTGTAGCCCTAACCCAAGCCCAACCCTAACCCTAGCCCTAACCCTAGCCCTAAGCCTAATGGGAAAATGGAAATAAATACATTTTTTTTTATTTTTTAATTTTTCCCTAACTGAGAAGGTGGTGAAGGGGGAATTGATTTACTATTTATAGCGGGTTTTCTAGCTGATTTTTATGATTGGCAGCCGTCACACACTAAAAGACGCTTTTATTGCAAAAAATATTTTTTGCGTTACCACATTTTAAGAGCTATAATTTTTCTATATTTTGGTCCACAGAGTCATATAAAATGTTTTTTCCAGGACGAGTTGACATTTTTATTGGTAACATTTTCGGGCATGTGACATTTTTTGATCGCTTTTTATTCGGATTTTTGTGAGGCAGAATGACCAAAAACCAGCTATTCATGAATTTCTTTAGGGGGGTTTATACCGTTCCGCGTTTGGTAAAATGGATAAAGCAATTTTATTCTTCGGGTCAGTACGATTACAGCGATACCTCATTTATATAATTTTTTATGTTTTGGCGCTTTTGTACGATAAAAACTATTTTATAGAAAAAAATAATTATTTTTGCATCGCTTTATTCTGAGGACTATAACTTTTTATATTTTTTCGCTGATGATGCTGTATGGTGGCTCGTTTTTTTGCGGGACAAGATGGTGCTTTCAGCGGTACCATGGTTATTTATATCCATCTTTTTGATCGCGTGTTATTACACTTTTTTGTTCAGCGGTATGATAAAGCGTTTTTTGCCTCGTTTTTTTATTTTTTTACGATGGTCACTGAAGGGGTTAACTAGTAGGACAATTTTATAGGTCGGGTTGTTATGGACGAGGCGATACTAAATATGTGTACTTTTATTGTTTTTGTTTTTTTTATTTAGATAAAGGAATGTATTTATTGGAACAATATATTTTTTTTATTATTATTTATTTAGGAATTTTTTTTTTTTTACACATTTAAATTTTTTTTCTTCACTTTTTTACTTTGCCCCAGGGGGGACATCACAGTAAAGTGACCGCTGATCTGACACTTTGCTGTGCACTGTGTCAGATCAGCGATATGATGTGCACTCCTGGAGGCTTCCCAGCACCTGCTCTGAGCAGGCGCTGTGAAGTCACCTCCCTGCAGGACCCGGATGCAGCCCCGCGGCCATTTTGGATCTGGACCTACTGCAGGGAGGAGGAGGTAAGAGACCCTCGGAGCAACGCGATCACATCGTGTTGCTCCGAGGGTCTCAGGGAAGCACGCAGGGAGCCCCCTCCCTGCCCGATGCTTCCCTATACCGCCGGAACACTGCGATCATGTTTGATCGCAGTATGCCGGGGTAAATGTGCTGGGGCAGTCCGTGACCGCTCCTGGCACATAGTGCCAGATGTCAGCTGCGATAGCTGACACTCAGCCGCGATCGGCCCACGCTCCCCCCGTGAGCACGGCTGATCGCGCTGGAGGTACTATTCCGTCCTTGGGAAGTAGAGCCCACTCCACATGGACGGAATAGTACGTCCAATGGTAGAAAGGGGTTAAATGTGTTGTCACACAAAATAGTTAATAAATAACATTTCCCACATGTCAACTTTACATCAGCACAATTTTGGAAACATAATTTTTTTTTTGTTAGGACAATATAAGGGTTAAAAATTGACCAGTGATTTCTCATTTTTCCAAAGAAATTAACAAAATAATTTTTTTAGGGACCACCTCACAATTGAAGTGAGTTTGGTGGGTAAATACAACAGAAAATACCAAAAAGGGACACCATTCTAAAAACTGCACCCCTTAAGGTGCGCAAAATCATATTTAAGAAGTTTATTAACCCTTCAGGTGCTTCATGAGAACTAAAGCAATGTGGAAGAAAAAAATGAACATTTTACTTTTTTCACAAGGGTATCAGGAGAAAATGGACACAAAATTTGTTGTGCAATTTCTCCTGAGTACGCCGATACCCAGTATGTGGGGGAAAGCCACTGTTTGGGTGCATTGCAGGGCTCAGAAGGGAGGGAGCTGTTGTGAATTCTGTTTCTGGGTTCCCTCCAGTGGTTGTAGGTGGGAATGTAGTTGGCTCTGAGTCGCAGTCATGGTCAGGTGTATCTGCTGATTGCAGTTCTGACTGGGACATTTAGGTGTGCAGGATTCATTAGTCCTTGCCAGTTGTCAATGTTTCTTGTGAAGTGTTGGATCACTTTCTGGCTTCTCCTGCTTAGCTGCCAATTCAGCAAAGATAAGTGTCTGTTTCTTTTTCTGTGGCACACATGCAGTGTGCTTATATTCTGTGCTATTCATTTGTTTTTCTCTTGTCCAGCTTAGACTGTGTCAGAGTTATCTCAGTCTTGTTGGATTCTCTGGAGTTGCAGATATACGCTCCACATCTTTAGTTAGATGGTGGAGTTTTTGTATTTTCTGCTGTGGATACTTTTGGAAGGATTTTTAATACTGACCGCATAGTATCCTGTCCTATCCTTTCCTATTTAGCTAGTGTGGCCTCATTTGCTAAATCCTGTTTCCTGCCTGCATGTGTCTTTTCCTCTACTATTCAAAGTCAATATTTGTGGGGGGCTGCCTATCCTTTGGGGTTCTGCTCTGAGGCGGAATAGTATTCCTATTTCCATCTATAGGGGTATTTAGTCCTCCAGCTGTGTCGAGGTGTCTAGGATTTGTTAGGCACACCCCACGGCTACTTCTAGTTTCGGTGTTAAGATCAGGGTTTGCGGTCAGTATAGTTACCACCTACTCCAGTGAAAGTTTTCATGCTGCTCCAAGGTCACCTGATCATAACAGTACAACTGGCCAATAATGAGTTAAATGCATCTCAGAAGAAGGGAAGAAAGATCTTGAGCCATTTTTTTTTCTTCAGTCTACTTTGTCTTTTCCTCCCTCTTTATCTCTGGGTGGCTGAAGAGCCTTGTGCTAGCATGAATGTTCAGGAATTAGCTTCTCGTGTAGACCAGCTTGCTGCTAGGGTACAGGGTATTTCTAATTATATTGTTCAGACTCCTGTTTTAGAACCGAAGATTCCTACTCCTGATTTGGTTTTTGGTGACAGGTCCAAATTTTTGAGTTTTAAAAACAACTGTAAACTGTTTTTTGCTTTGAGACCTCGATCCTCTGGTGATTCCATTCAGCAGGTTAAAATCGTCATCTCCCTGCTGCGTGGCGACCCGCAGGATTGGGCATTTTCCCTGGAATCTGGGAATCCGGCTTTGCTTAATGTAGACTCCTTTTTCAGGCTTTAGGATTGTTATATGATGAACCTAATTCTGTGGACCAAGCTGAGAAGACCTTGTTGGCCCTGTCTAAGGGTCAAGAGGCGGCAGAATTGTATTGTCAGAAATTCAGAAAATGGTCTGTGTTGACTAAATGGAATAATGATGCTTTGGCGGCAATTTTCAGAAAGGGTCTTTCTGAATCCGTTAAAGATGTTATGGTGGGGTTTCCCACGCCTTCCGGTCTGAGTGATTCTATGTCTCTGGCCATTCAGATTGACCGGAGCTTGCGGGAGCGCAGAACTGTGCGCGCTGTGGCGTTATCCTCAGAGCAAATTCCTGAGCCAATGCAGTGTGATAGGATTCTGTCTAGAATAGAACGACAAGGTTTCAGACGTCAGAATAGGTTGTGTTATTATTGTGGCGACGCTTCTCATGTCATTTCTGTCTGCCCTAAGCGGACAAAGAGGATCGCCAGTTCAATTACCATCAGTACTGTACAACCTAAATTTTTGTTATCTGTGTCCTTGATCTGCTCATTGTCATCATTTTCTGTCATGGTGTTTGTGGATTCAGGCGCCGCCTTGAACTTAATGGACTTTGAGTTTGCCAAGCGTGGTGGTTTTCCCTTGCAGCCTTTGCAGAACCCTATTCCTTTAACCCCTTCATGACCGGGGGATTTTTCGTTTTTCCGTGTTCGTTTTTCGCTCCCCTCCTTCCCAGAGCCATAACTTTTTTATTTTTCCGTCAATTTGGCCATGTGAGTGCTTATTATTTGCGGGACGAGTTGTTGTTTTGAACGACATCATTGGTTTTAGCATGTCGTGTACTAGAAAACGGGAAAAAAATTCCAAGTGCGGTGAAATTGCAAAAAAAGTGCAATCCCACATTGGTTTTTTGTTTGGCTTTTTTGCTAGGTTCACTAAATGCTAAAAATGACCTGCCATTATGATTCTCCAGGTCATTACGAGTTCATAGACACCAAACATGACTAGGTTATTTTTTATCTAAGTGGTGAAAAAAAATTCCAAACTTTGCTAAAAAAAAAAAAAAAAAAAAAAAATTGCGCCATTTTCCGATACTCGTAGCGTCTCCATTTTTCATCATCTGGGGTCGGTTGAGGGCTTATTTTTTGCGTGCCGAGATGACGTTTTTAATTATAGCATTTCGGTGCAGATACGTTCTTTTGATCGCCCGTTATTGCATTTTAATGCAATGTCGCGGCGACCAAAAAAACGTAATTCTGGCGTTTCGAGTTTTTTTCCCGCTACGCTGTTTAGCGATCAGGTTAATACTTTTTTTATTTGATAGATCGGGCGATTCTGAGCGCGGCGATACCAAATATGCGTAGATTTGATATTTTTTTTATTGATTTATTTTGATTGGGGCGAAAGGGGGGTGATTTAAACTTTTATGTTTTTTTTATTTTTTTCACATTTTTTTAAAAAAATTTTTTTAACTTTTGCCATGCTTCAATAGCCTCCATGAGAGGCTAGAAGCAGGCACAACCCGATCGGCTCTGCTACATAGCAGCGATCTGCTGATCGCTGCTATGTAGCAGAATTGCACGTGTGCTGTGAGCGCCGACCACAGGGTGGCGCTCACAACGACGGGCAATCAGTAACCATAGAGGTCTCAAGGACCTCTATGGTTACCATTCACAAGCATCGCTGACCCCCGATCATGTGACGGGGGTCGGCGATGACATCATTTCCGGCCGCCCGGCCGGAAGCGGTAGTTAAATGCCGCTGTCTGCGTTTGACAGCAGCATTTAACTAGTTAATAGGTGCGGGCAGATCGCGATTCTGCCCACGCCTATTACGGGCACATGTCAGCTGTTCAAAACAGCTGACATGTCCCGGCTTTGGTGCGGGCTCACCGCGGAGCCCTGCATCAAAGCAGGGGAGCCGGCATCGGACGGTATAGTACGTCCGATGCCGGTAAGGGGTTAAGGGGCATTGATGCTACACCCTTGGCTAAAAATAAGCCCCAGTTTTGGACACAGGTGAACATGCGCATGGCGCCAGCCCATCAGGAAGATTGTCGATTTCTGGTGTTGCATAATTTGCATGATGCTATCGTGCTGGGTTTTCCGTGGTTGCAGGTACATAATCCTGTGTTGGATTGGAAATCCATGTCTGTGACTAGTTGGGGTTGTCAGGGGGTTCATAATGATGTTCCTTTGATGTCAATCTCCTCTTCTTCCTCTTCTGAAATTGCAGAGTTTTTGTCTGATTTTCAGGATGTATTCGATGAGCCCAAGTCCAGTTTCCTTCCACCGCACAGGGACTGCGATTGTGCTATTGACTTGATTCCAGGCTGTAAGTTTCCTAAGGGTCGACTTTTCAACCTGTCTGTGCCTGAACATACCGCCATGCGGAGCTATATTAAGGAGTCTTTGGAGAAAGGGCATATTCGACCATCTTCTTCACCGTTGGGAGCAGGGTTCTTTTTTGTTGCTAAAAAAGATGGTTCTTTGAGACCCTGTATTGATTATCGCCTCTTGAATAAGATCACGGTCAAGTTTCAATACCCTTTACCTTTGCTTTCCGATTTGTTTGCTAGGATTAAGGGTGCTAGTTGGTTTACTAAGATTGACCTTCGGGGGGCATATAAACTTGTTCGTATTAAGCAGGGTGATGAATGGAAAACTGCGTTTAACACGCCCGAAGGCCATTTTGAATACCTTGTGATGCCATTCGGACTCTCTAATGCTCCATCTGTTTTTCAGTCCTTCATGCATGATATCTTCTGGACTTATCTTGATAAATTCTTGATTGTATATTTGGACGATATTTTGATTTTTTCCGATGATTGGGAGTCTCATGTGCAACAGGTCAGGATGGTATTTCAGATCCTTCGTGACAATGCTTTGTTTGTGAAAGGGTCTAAGTGTCTCTTTGGGGTGCAGAAGGTTTTTTTGGGGGGCTTTATTTTTTCTCCCTCGTCTATAGAGATGGATCCGGTTAAGGTTCAGGCCATTCATGATTGGATTCAGCCCACATCCGTGAAGAGCCTTCAGAAATTTTTGGGTTTTGCAAATTTTTATCGCCGTTTCATTGCTAATTTTTCCAGCGTGGTTAAACCCTTGACCGATTTGACGAAGAAAGGCGCTGATGTGGCCAATTGGTCCTCTGCAGCTGTCTCTGCCTTTCAGGAGCTTAAACGTCGATTTACTTCTGCTCCGGTGTTGCGCCAACCGGATGTTTCTCTTCCGTTTCAGGTTGAGGTTGATGCTTCTGAGATTGGGGCAGGGGCCGTTTTGTCTCAGAGGGATCCTGTTGGTTCCTTAATGAAACCATGTGCCTTCTTTTCCCGTAAGTTTTCGCCTGCTGAACGCAATTATGATGTCGGCAATCAGGAGTAGTTGGCTATGAAGTGGGCGTTTGAGGGGTGGCGACATTGGTTTGAGGGAGCTAAGCACCGTATTGTGGTCTTGACCGATCATAAGAATTTGATTTACTTCGAGTCTGCCAAACGGCTGAATCCTAGACAGGCTCGATGGTACTTGTTTTTTTCCCGTTTTGATTTCGTGGTCTCGTACCTTCCGGGTTCTAAGAATATTAAGGCTGATGCCCTCTTTACGAGTTTTTTGCCTGATTCTCCTGAGGTCTTAGAACCGGTCGGTATTCTGAAAGAAGGGGTGGTCCTTTCTGCCATTTCCCCTGATTTACGACGGGTTCTTCAGGAATTTCAGGCTGACAAACCTGACCGCTGTCCTGTGGGGAAACTGTTTGTTCCTGACAGATGGACTAGTAGAGTGATTTCTGAGGTTCACTGTTCCGTGTTGGCTGGTCATCCTGACATTTTTGGTACCAGAGACTTGATTGGTAGGTCCTTTTGGTGGCCTTCTTTGTCGCGTGATGTGCGTTCTTTTGTGCAGTCCTGTGGGACTTGTGCGCGGGCCAAGCCTTGTTGTTCCCGTGCTAGTGGGTTGCTTTTGCAATTGACAGTGCCTGAGAGGCCCTGGATGCATATTTCCATGGATTTTATTTCGGGATCCCAGATTCGGATCCTATTTCCATCTATAGGGGTATTTAGTCCTCCGGCTGTGTCGAGGTGTCTAGGATTTGTTAGGCACACCCCACGGCTACTTCTGGTTGCGGTGTTAAGATCAGGGTTTGCGGTCAGTATAGTTACCACCTACTCCAGTGAAAGTTTTCATGCTGCTCCAAGGTCACCTGATCATAACAGGGAGCACCGTTTGACTTTTTGAATGCAAAATTGGCTCAATGGACGGTGCCTTTGGAGACCCCCTGATGTGCCTAAACAGTGGAATCCCCAATTCTAACTCCATCCCTAACCCCAATACACCTCTAACCCTAATCTCAACCCTAACCATAACCCTAACCACAACCCTAACGCTACCACACCTCTAACCTTAATCCCAACCATAACGACAATCCTAATTCCAACACAAACCGAACCCCAACCCTAACCCTAGTACAGCCCTAACCCTAGCACAACCCTAACCCTAACTTTAGCTCCCACCCTAACCCTAGCCCCAACCCTAACTCTAGCCCCAACCCTATCCCTAACCCTAGCCTATCCTTAACCCTAATGGAAAAATGGAAATACATTTTTTTATTTTATTACTTTTACATAACTAAGGGAGTGATTAAGGGGGGTTGAATTACTATTGTTTTTATTTTGATCACTGTGATAGGATTTATCACAGAGACCAAAATGAACCAATAGGAAACATTTTCTATTGATGCTGGGTACTAGCTGGCAGATCTCGGCGGGTGCACTGCGCATGTGCCCGCCATTTTCTTCTTGAAAGAAGACACCGATGGCTGGGGGACAGGACCAAGGGATGCAGGAGGGTCCATGGAGGTTCTGGAGTGGGCTAGGGAGACCCCATTTCTAGATCATATCAGAGGAGAGAGAAATTAAATGGAAAATCAGACTTTTTTTTTGCAGTCGCCGTTATTTCGTGAATAACGGTGATCACAACACTATGATTGGTAAAAACCGACCCAAATCATGTTCTCTGAGGTCTCAGCTACCCCCAGTAGCCGAGATCCCAGAGAATTTCTGACATTGGGGGCAGGGCCGGCTCCAGGTTTTTGAGGGCCCCGGGCGAAAGAGTCTCAGTAGGCCCCCTTTTAACACATACCACGATTCATGATGCACAAATACAGCAGAAAAATATAGGTATAGTACAATGCCAGATTTCACTTCTTACATGAGTGATAGCTATTGTAAATTCTACAATACCATACAGCAGAGGGGCTTTATATAAGTCAACCCCTTATATGCCAATTATGCGAGAGCGATGCGCGAGCCTTGCATTGCATCACCCGAAACGTCTGTATTTCTATGCAGCTGCACACTCCTGTCCAAAAACGGGCGGCTGTGCAAGGTGAAGTGATGAGAGGCTCTCGTGTTGTGAATTCTGTGGCAGAGCTCCCTCCTGTGGTCACAAGTGTTACTGCGGCTTCTGAGTTTCCTTCCTCAGGTGATGTGGTGAAGTCGTTAGGTGCTGCTCCACCTAGTGCTTTGCTCCTGGCCTCCAGTCAATGTTCTAGTATTGGTCTTGCTTCCTCCTGGATCGTTCCTGTGGCCTGTCTGCTCTGCATAAGCTAAGTTTTGCTTGTGTTATTTTTGTTTGCTATTTTTTCTGTCCAGCTTGCTTTATTGGTTTTCTGGCTTGCTGGAAGCTCTGGGACGCAGAGGGAGCACCTCCGTACCGTTAGTCGGTGCGGAGGGTCTTTTTGCCCCCTCTGCGTGGTTGTTTGTAGGGTTTTGTGTTGACCGCAAAGTTATCTTTCCTATCTTCGGTCTGTTCAGTAAGTTGGGCCTCACTTTGCTAAATCTATTTCATCTCTGCGTTTGTATTTTCATCTCTACTCACAGTCATTATATGTGGGGGGCTGCCTTTTCCTTTGGGGTATTTCTCTGAGGCAAGGTAGGCTTATTTTTCTATCTTAGGCCTATCTAGTTTCTCAGGCTGTGCCGAGTTGCATAGGGAGCGTTAGGCGCAATCCACGGCTGCCTCTAGTGTGGTTGGATAGGATTAGGGATTGCGGTCAGCAGAGTTCCCACGTCTCAGAGCTCGTCCTATGTCTTTTGGTTATTGTCAGGTCACTTTGTGTGCTCTGAACTTCAAGGTCCATTGTGGTTCTGAATTACCTAATCATAACAGTACTGGAGGCCAAAAGTACTAATGCTTCTCAATAGAGGGAAAAAAGAAGTTCTGAGACCATTTTTTTTTCTTTGCACTGTGTTTTGCCTTTTTTTTCCCCTAGACATTTGGGTGGTTCAGGACACAGGTGTAGTGATGGACATTAAAGGTCTGTCTTCATGTGTGGATCATCTCACTGCAAGAGTACAAAATATTCAAGACTTTGTGGTTCAGAATTCTATGTTAGAACCAAGAATTCCTATTCTTGATTTGTTTTCTGGAGATAGAGCTAAATTTGTGAGTTTCAAAAATAATTGTAAACTGTTTCTGGCTTTGAAACCTCGCTCCTCTGGTGACCCAGTTCAACAAGTTAGGATCATTATTTCTTTATTACGTGGCGACCCTCAAGACTGGGCATTTTCCCTTGCGCCAGGAGATCCTGCATTATGTAATATTGATGCGTTTTTCCTGGCGCTCGGATTGCTGTACGATGAACCTAATTCGGTGGATCAGGCAGAGAAAAATTTGCTGGCTCTGTGTCAGGGTCAGGATGAGATAGAGATTTATTGTCAGAAGTTTAGAAAGTGGTCCGTGCTCACTCAATGGAATGAAGGTGCGCTGGCAGCTATTTTCAGAAAGGGTCTCTCTGAAGCCCTTAAGGATGTCATGGTGGGATTTCCTATGCCTGCTGGTCTGAATGAGTCTATGTCTTTGGCCATTCAGATCGGTCGACGCTTGCGTGAGTGTAAATCTGTGCACCATTTGGCGGTATTATCCGAGCATAAACCTGAGCCTATGCAGTGCGATAGGACTTTGACCAGAGTTGAACGGCAAGAACACAGACGTCAGAATGGGCTGTGTTTCTACTGTGGTGATTCCACTCATGCTATCTCCGATTGTCCTAAGCGCACTAAGCGGTTCGCTAGGTCTGCCACCATTGGTACGGTACAGTCAAAATTTCTTTTGTCCGTTACTTTGATCTGCTCTTTGTCATCTTATTCTGTCATGGCATTTGTGGATTCAGGCGCTGCCCTGAATTTGATGGACTTGGAGTATGCTAGGCGTTGTGGGTTTTTCTTGGAGCCCTTGCAGTGTCCTATTCCATTGAGAGGAATTGATGCTACGCCTTTGGCCAAGAATAGGCCTCAGTACTGGACCCAGCTGACCATGTGCATGGCTCCTGCACATCAGGAGGATATTCGCTTTCTGGTGTTGCATAATCTGCATGATGTGGTCGTGTTGGGGTTGCCATGGCTACAAGTCCATAACCCAGTATTAGATTGGAAATCAATGTCTGTGTCCAGCTGGGGTTGTCAGGGGGTACATGGTGATGTTCCATTTCTGTCTATTTCGTCATCCACCCCTTCTGAGGTCCCAGAGATCTTGTCTGATTACCGGGATGTATTTGATGAGCCCAAGTCCAATGCCCTACCTCCGCATAGGGATTGTGATTGTGCTATCGATTTGATTCCTGGTAGTAAGTTTCCTAAAGGTCGACTGTTTAATTTATCTGTACCTGAGCACGCCGCTATGCGGAGTTACGTGAAGGAGTCCTTGGAGAAAGGTCATATTCGCCCGTCATCGTCGCCATTGGGAGCGGGGTTCTTTTTTGTGGCCAAGAAGGATGGTTCGCTGAGACCTTGTATAGATTACCGCCTTCTAAATAAAATCACGGTCAAATTTCAGTACCCCTTGCTGCTGCTATCTGATTTGTTTGCTCAGATCAAGGGGGCTAGTTGGTTCACCAAGATGGATCTTCGTGGTGCGTATAATCTTGTGCGTATTAAGCGGGGCGATGAATGGAAAACTGCATTTAATACGCCCGAGGGCCATTTTGAGTACCTAGTTATGCCTTTCGAACTTGCCAATGCTCCATCGGTGTTTCAGTCCTTTATGCATGACATCTTCCGAGAGTACCTGGTTAAATTCCTGATTGTATACTTGGATGATATTTTGGTCTTCTCGGATGATTGGGAGTCTCATGTGAAGCAGGTCAGAATGGTGTTCCAGGTCCTGCGTGCTAATTCTTTGTTTGTAAAGGGATCAAAGTGTCTCTTTGGTGTTCAGAAGGTTTCATTTTTGGGGTTCATTTTTTCCCCTTCTACTATCGAGATGGACCCTGTAAAGGTCCAGGCCATCTATGATTGGACTCAGCCGACATCTCTGAAGAGTCTGCAAAAGTTCCTGGGCTTTGCTAATTTTTATCGTCGCTTCATCTGTAATTTTTCTAGTATTGCTAAACCATTGACCGATTTGACCAAGAAGGGTGCTGATGTGGTCAATTGGTCTTCTGCTGCTGTGGAAGCTTTTCAAGAGTTAAACCGTCGTTTTTCTTCTGCCCCTGTGTTGTGTCAACCAGATGTTTCGCTTCCGTTCCAGGTCGAGGTTGATGCTTCTGAAATTGGAGCGGGGGCTGTTTTGTCGCAGAGAAGTTCTGATTGCTCGGTGATGAAACCATGCGCCTTCTTTTCCAGGAAGTTTTCGCCTGCTGAGCAAAATTATGATGTTGGCAATCGAGAGTTGCTGGCCATGAAGTGGGCATTCGAGGAGTGGCGTCATTGGCTTGAAGGAGCTAAGCATCGCGTGGTGGTCTTGACTGATCACAAGAACTTGACTTATCTCGAGTCTGCCAAACGGTTGAATCCTAGACAGGCTCGTTGGTCGCTGTTTTTCTCCCGTTTTGACTTTGTGGTTTCTTACCTTCCAGGCTCTAAAAATGTGAAGGCGGATGCCCTGTCTAGGAGTTTTGTGCCCGACTCTCCGGGTTTGTCTGAGCCGGCGGGTATTCTCAAAAAGGGAGTAATTTTGTCTGCCATCTCCCCTGATTTGCGGCGGGTGCTGCAAAAATTTCAGGCTAATAAACCTGATCGTTGCCCAGCGGAGAAACTGTTTGTCCCTGATAGGTGGACGAATAAAGTTATCTCTGAGGTTCATTGTTCGGTGTTGGCTGGTCATCCTGGAATCTTTGGTACCAGAGATTTAGTGGCTAGATCCTTTTGGTGGCCGTCTCTGTCGCGGAATGTGCGTTCTTTTGTGCAGTCCTGTGGGATTTGTGCTCGGGCTAAGCCCTGCTGTTCTCGTGCCAGTGGGTTGCTTTTGTCCTTGCCGGTCCCGAAGAGGCCTTGGACACATATCTCTATGGATTTTATTTCGGATCTCCCCGTCTCTCAAAAAATGTTGGTCATTTGGGTGGTTTGTGATCGCTTCTCTAAGATGATCCATTTGGTACCCTTGTCTGGCCAGACCGAACGAACCAATCAGACCTTGGAAACATATCTGAGATGCTTTGTTTCTGCTGATCAGGATGATTGGGTGTCCTTCTTGCCTTTGGCTGAGTTCGCCCTTAATAATCGGGCCAGCTCGGCTACCTTGGTTTCGCCGTTTTTCTGCAACTCTGGGTTCCATCCTCATTTCTCTTCAGGGCAGGTTGAGTCTTCGGACTGTCCTGGTGTGGATACGGTGGTGGACAGGTTACAGCAGATTTGGACTCATGTAGTGGACAATTTGACCTTGTCCGAGGAGAAGGCTCAACGTTTCGCTAATCGCAGACGCTGTGTGGGTCCCCGACTTCGTGTTGGGGATTTGGTTTGGTTGTCATCTCGTCATATTCCTATGAAGGTTTCCTCGCCTCGTTTCATTGGTCCGTATAGGATTTCTGAGGTTCTTAATCCTGTGTCTTTTCGTTTGACCCTTCCAGATTCTTTTTCCATCCATAACGTATTCCATAGGTCATTGTTGCGGAGATACGTGGCACCTATGGTTCCATCTGTTGATCCTCCTGCCCCGGTTTTGGTGGAGGGGGAGTTGGAGTATATTGTGGAGAAGATTTTGGATTCTCGTGTTTCGAGACGGAAACTCCAGTATCTGGTTAAGTGGAAGGGTTATGGTCAGGAAGATAATTCCTGGGTCTTTGCCTCTGATGTCCATGCTGCCAATCTTGTTCGTGCCTTTCATATGGCTCATCCTGGTCGGCCTGGGGGCTCTGGTGAGGGTTCGATGACCCCTCCTCAAGGGGGGGGGTACTGTTGTGAATTCTGTGGCAGAGCTCCCTCCTGTGGTCACAAGTGGTACTGCGGCTTCTGAGTTTCCTTCCTCAGGTGATGTGGTGAAGTCTTTAGGTGCTGCTCTATTTAACTCCACCTAGTGCTTTGCTCCTGGCCTCCAGTCAATGTTCTAGTATTGGTCTTGCTTCCTCCTGGATCGTTCCTGTGGCCTGTCTGCTCTGCATAAGCTAAGTTTTGCTTGTGTTATTTTTGTTTGCTATTTTTTCTGTCCAGCTTGCTTTATTGGTTTTTCTGGCTTGCTGGAAGCTCTGGGACGCAGAGGGAGCACCTCCGTACCGTTAGTCGGTGCGGAGGGTCTTTTTGCCCCCTCTGTGTGGTTGTTTGTAGGGTTTTGTGTTGACCGCAAAGTTATCTTTCCTATCTTCGGTCTGTTCAGTAAGTTGGGCCTCACTTTGCTTAATCTATTTCATCTCTGCGTTTGTATTTTCATCTCTACTCACAGTCATATGTGGGGGGCTGCCTTTTCCTTTGGGGTATTTCTCTGAGGCAAGGTAGGCTTAGTTTTCTATCTTAGGCCTAGCTAGTTTCTCAGGCTGTGCCGAGTTGCATAGGGAGCGTTAGGCGCAATCCACGGCTGCCTCTAGTGTGGTTGGATAGGATTAGGGATTGCGGTCAGCAGAGTTCCCACGTCTCAGAGCTCGTCCTATGTCTTTTGGTTATTGTCAGGTCACTTTGTGTGCTCTGAACTTCAAGGTCCATTGTGGTTCTGAATTACCTAATCATAACACTCTCGCAAGTGGAACTCTGAGTCCAACCTAATATATAGTAATAAATAATCGTATATCCGCGCTGGAAATAATCCCTCTTTTATTACCGCTAATATTTAGGGGCACACCCACTATGGTCTACCACATATTACACGTCCTATATTGAGATTTACCTTATGATACACATTAAAATCTTCCAGATCTTCTAGCGACCACTGAATTGTCAGCAGAACAAATCTGGTAGGAAACAAATATATGCTAAGGGATACGGTTCTATTATGAAATATCTATCAATAAAATACATATGCTTTTCAATTATAGCATGTTAAGAACCTTAAACCCTCAGAGGGATTTCATAGAGGTAAAATTTCAATGTCGCTAGAAACTCTTTACCTCTTGTGGCTCAGTTAGCTCCTCCGTTCCTCAGTCTTTTTTCCAATAGTTCCTCATGCAGCAGATCAGGGTATTAGATCTTATTTCTTGGAAGCCGATGTATTCACGGTGAGAGTGCGGGTAGTGAGCACTGCCCCGGCCGGCGGCAGAACTCACCCAAGCCAGCACTTAGTCCTGTCAGCGTGGAGTAGATGCGCGCTGTAGAAGATAGCCGCTCGGTTCACTGACAGTGCAGGACCTTACGTGACGTCACGGTCACGTGATAGCACACGTGACTGGCTAGGGATAGTGCAAAGGACCAATTCCAACTAGTTTCGGAACAAACGTGTTCCTTCCTCAGGGATGGTCCCTCAGAGTATCTCTGCACTTTTTATCCACCTTCGCGATCACCTGACTCCTTTATTCATTAAACGCAAATAGTTCTATTTCACTGTTTAATCCCTTTGGCATTAAAGTATCCAGTTCAAGTATTTGTCTATATTTGCCCTGTATTCACATGTAAAGCGCCATGGAATAAATGGCGCTATAAAAATGTATAATAATAATAATAATAATAATCATGCGGCTTTCCTCTCTTGACATCTGTTTTACATAGTTGCCTTTTCGCCAACTTTTATTTACTATTTTTAGGCCCGTGATAATAGTCCCTTTTATTGAGCCTCCATGTTCGCTCAGGAAATGTTTTGATAATGGATGGCCTTGGAATTTCTTATTTATATTCCTTAGATGTTCCTTTATTCTTGTCTGTAGGGGCCGCTTTGTTCTCCCTATATAGCGTTTATTACATGGGCACTTTATAGAATAAATCACTCCTTCGGTGTTACAGGATATGTGATCCTTGATTGTCCATTTATTTGGCCCATTTGAAATTGATAATTGTTTCTTATACTCTAATTGCTTGCATGGTTTACATTTACGGCATGGATAAAATCCTTGACATATATGGTAGGGAGGATTGATCATCAGGGCTTGTGGATTTGGGACCGTTGGAGCCACTTTATTTGCCAAATTATTGGCCTTTCTATATATAAACACTGGGTGCTCTGGTATTTTGTCACCTATAATTTTGTCTTCCCTTAGGATATCCCAGTGTTTGTTTACTATCTTTTTGAGCAGATGAGTATTGGCATTAAATTGTATAATTATCGGAACTACATCTAGTGCTTTCTGATTATCTCCTTTCTCTTTATTTTTTAGTCGTTGGGTTCTAGGTACACTTTCGACTAGCTGTTTTGTCCTGATCAGGTGGTTCTGAGAGTAGCCTTTCTGAATAAATTTGGTGGTCAGAGTTTCTACTTCTTTGTTGAAGTCCTGTGTATTTGTACAGTTCCGGTGGGCCCTAATAAATTGACTTCTTGGAACGTTAATCAACCAGCTGGGAAGATGACAGCTTTCTAGAGCTATGTAATTGTTGGCGTCAGTAGGTTTGTGAAAGGTCTTGGTCTGGATTTTATCATTATCAATAAAAATAGTTAGATCTAAAAAATTTATGGACTCTGAGCTGGTGGTGCCCCTGAAGTTTAAAGAATATTCATTTTTATTTAAATTAGTAATAAAATCTGACAGTGAGTCGGGGCCCCCAGACCATATAAAAACAATGTCATCAATAAAACGTTGCCAGAGTACCAGGTTCGCACATCTAGGTTCTCCATTATAAATGGTTTCGTGTTCCCATTTTCCTACATATAAATTTGCATAGCTTGGTGCGAACCTGGTACCCATGGCTGTACCCCATTGCTGGGAGTAGTGGTACGCCTCATATCTAAAATAATTGTGAGTTAATATAAACCTCATACAATCTAAAATAAATAGGATTTGTTCCTCTGGTAGTATCCCTTGTCTGTCCATGATATATAGTAATGATTGGTCATTTAGTCACTTACTAGTCCACGTGTGCGTTCGGGAGTAGGTGACATGTAAATCCTGTGCTTTAGCAGATGGCTAACTCTGGTGATCTAAGGTCCACAGGTCTCAGGGTATCAGTACCTTTAATATTAGAGGCAAATCAACATTATAGAATACTTTTGGGTTTTCATTGGCTGTATAGTATAATGCTGTCACCCCACAGAGTATAATGCAGCCACCCCACAGAATATATTGTAGCCCCCTGAGTATAATGTAACCTCCAAGAGAATATAATGCAGCCCCTGCATATATAATATATGGCAGCCCCCTCATAGAGTATAATGCAGCACCCCCATAGAATATAATGTAGCCCCTTCATAGAATACAATAGTCTTCCTCATATAGTATAATGCAGCCCCCCATAGAATATAATGTAGCCCCCTCATAGAGTATTATGCAATCACCCCTCATAGAATATAATACATTTAATACATAGAATACATTTAATACATAGAATATAATACAGCCTACCTCCCCATAGAATATAGTGTAGCCCCATAAAAGAGTATGATGCAATCCTCCCTCATAGAATATAATGCATCCCCTATATAATATAATGTAGCCCCCAGAGAATATAATACAGCCTCCCCATAGAATGTAATACAGCCCCCATAGAATATAATACAGCACCCATAGAATATAATACAACCCCCCATAGAATATAATACAACCTCCCAGAGAATATAATACAGCCCTCCCATAGAATTTAATACAGCCCTCCCATAGAATATAATACAGCCTCCCACAGAATATAATTCAGCCCTCCTATAGAATATAATACAACCCCCCATAGAATATCATACATCACAACACCCCATAGAATATAATACAACCCCCCATAGAATATAATACAGCCCTCCCATAGAATATAATACAGCCCTCCCATAGAATATAATACTGCTCTCCCATAGAATATAATACAGCCTCCCATACAAAATAATACAGCCCTCCCATAGAATACAGCACCCCATAGAATATAATACAGCCCCCATAGAGTATAATACTGCTCCCCATAGAAAATAATACAGCCCCCCCATAGAATATAATACAGCACCCCATAGAATATAATACAGCATCCCATAGAATGTAATACAGCCCCCATGTAATGTAATATAGCCCCCTGTTGTGAATTCCGCTCTTGGGCTCCCTCCGGTGGTTGTAAGTGGCACTTTTGTGAGTTCTGCTCTTGGGCTCCCTCCGGTGGTTTTAAGTGGAATGGCTGCTCCTTGGATTTAGTGTTGTGAATTCTGTGGATGAGTTCACTTCTGTGGTCACAAGTGGTATTGCAGTCTCTGGGCTTCCTCCCTCAGGTGTTTTGGTGAGCTCGTTGGCTGCCTTGCTATTTAGCTTCACCTGAGTCTGTCTTCCTTGCTCCTTGTCAATGTTCCAGTGTTGGATCTGAGCTACTGCATCTTTCCTTGGGCCTGCTGCTCTGCTAGATAAGTGCTTCTAGTTTGTTTTCTGTTTTTTCTGTCCAGCTTGCTATTAACTTTTGCTGGAAGCTCTGAGAAGCAAAGGGGTGCACCGCCGTGCTGTTAGTTCGGCACGGTGGGTCTTTTGCCCCTTTGCGTGGTTTTCGTTTTAGGGTTTTTTGTAGACTGCATAGTTCTCTTTGCTATCCTCGCTCTGTCTAGAATATCGGGCCTCACTTTGCTGAATCTATTTCATTCCTACGTTTGTCTTTTCATCTTGCTAACAGTCATTATATGTGGGGGGCTGCCTATTCCTTTGGGGTATTTCTCTGAGGTAAGTCAGGCTTGTATTTCTATCTTCAGGCTAGTCAGCTCCTCAGGCAGTGCCGAGTTGCATAGGTAGTTGTTAGGCGCAATCCACTGCTGCTTATAGTTGTGTGAGGATAGATTAGGTACTGCAGTCTACAGAGATTCCACGTCTTAGAGCTTGTCCTATTGTTTTTGGTTATTGCCAGATCTCTGTATGTGCGCTGATTACTGCACGCTGTGTTGCCTGATTGCCAGCCATAACAGTACAAGGAGCCACACCAATGATTCCCAATAGAGGGAAAAAAGAAATCCTGACATCATTTTTTTTTCTTAGCTCTGTCTTCAGTCTTTTTTTCCCCTAGACATTAGAGTGCTTCAGGACACAGCTGTGGACATGGATATTCAGGCTCTGTGCTCCTCAATGGATAATCTCGTTGTAAATGTACAAAAGATTCAAGATACTATTGATCAGAAATCGATGCTAGAACCAAGAATTCCGATTCCTGATTTGTTTTTTGGTGACAGAACTAAGTTCCTGAGCTTCAGAAATAATTGTAAGCTATTTTTGGCCTTGAAACCTCATTCTTCTGGTAATCCTATTCAACAGGTTTTGATTATTATTTCTTTTTTGCGCGGCGACCCACAGGACTGGGCGTTTTCTCTTGCGCCAGGAGACCCTGCATTGAGTAGTGTCGATGCGTTTTTCCTGGCGCTCGGATTGCTTTACGATGAGCCTAATTCAGTGGATCAGGCTGAGAAAAATCTGCTGGCTTTATGCCAGGGTCAGGATGATATAGAAGTATATTGTCAGAAATTTAGAAAGTGGTCAGTACTCACTCTGTGGAATGAATCTGCACTAGCGGCTTTGTTCAGAAAGGGTCTCTCTGAAGCTCTTAAGGATGTAATGGTGGGATTTCCTATGCCTGCTGGTTTGAATGAGTCCATGTCCTTGGCCATTCAGATCGGTCGTCGCTTGCGCGAGCGTAAATCTGTGCACCATCTGGCGGTATTGTCTGAGAGTAAACCTGAGCCTATGCAGTGCGACAGGACTATGACTAAAGTAGAACGGCAAGAACACAGACGTCTGAACAGACTGTGTTTCTATTGTGGTGATCCCTTGCCATTGATTTCTGACTTGTTTGCTCGGATTAAGGGGGCTAGTTGGTTCACCAAGATAGATCTTCGTGGTGCGTATAATCTGGTGAGAATCAGGCAAGGAGATGAATGGAAAACGGCATTTAATACGCCCGAGGGTCATTTTGAGTATCTGGTGATGCCGTTTGGACTTGCCAATGCTCCATCTGTTTTTCAGTCTTTTATGCATGACATTTTCCGTGAGTATCTGGATAAATTCTTGATTGTTTACTTGGATGACATTTTGATCTTCTCTGATGATTGGGAGTCTCATGTGAAGCAAGTCAGAATGGTTTTCCAGGTACTGCGTGCTAATTCCTTGTTCGTGAAGGGATCAAAGTGTCTCTTCGGTGTGCAGAAAGTTTCATTTTTGGGGTTCATCTTTTCCCCTTCTACTATCGAGATGGATCCGGTTAAGGTTCAGGCCATCCAGGATTGGACTCAGCCGACATCTCTAAAAAGTCTGCAGAAATTCCTGGGCTTTGCTAATTTTTATCGTCGCTTCATCTGTAATTTTTCTAGCATTGCCAGACCATTGACCGATTTGACCAAGAAGGGTGCTGATTTGGTTAATTGGTCTTCTGCTGCCGTGGAAGCTTTTCAGGAGTTGAAGCGTCGTTTCTGCTGTGCCCCTGTGTTGTGTCAACCTGATGTTTCTCTTCCGTTCCAGGTCGAGGTTGATGCTTCTGAGATTGGTGCAGGGGCGGTTTTGTCACAGAGAGGTTCTGGTTACTCAGTGTTCAAACCATGTGCTTTCTTTTCCAGGAAATTTTCTGCTGCTGAGCGTAATTATGATGTGGGCAACCGAGAGTTGCTGGCCATGAAGTGGGCATTCGAGGAGTGGCGTCATTGGCTTGAGGGTGCTAAGCATCGCGTGGTGGTTTTGACTGATCATAAGAACCTTACTTATCTTGAGTCTGCCAAGCGCTTGAATCCTAGACAGGCCCGTTGGTCGTTATTTTTTGCTCGTTTTGATTTTGTGGTGTCATACCTTCCGGGCTCTAAAAATGTGAAGGCGGATGCTCTGTCTAGGAGTTTTGTGCCCGACTCTCCGGGGTTATCTGAGCCGGCGAGTATCCTCAAGGAAGGAGTCATTGTGTCTGCCATCTCCCCTGATTTGCGGAGAGTGTTGCAGAAATTTCAGGCTAATAAACCTGATCGTTGTCCGGCCGAGAAACTGTTCGTCCCTGATAGGTGGACTAGTAAAGTTATCTCTGAACTTCATTGTTCGGTGCTGGCCGGTCATCCAGGAATCTTTGGTACCAGGGAGTTGGTTGCTAGATCCTTCTGGTGGCCATCTCTGTCACGGGATGTGCGTGCTTTTGTGCAGTCCTGTGGAATTTGTGCTAGGGCTAAGCCCTGCTGTTCACGTGCCAGTGGGTTGCTTTTGCCCTTGCCGGTCCCGAAGAGGCCTTGGACACATATTTCGATGGATTTCATTTCTGACCTTCCCGTTTCTCAAAAAATGTCGGTCATTTGGGTGGTCTGTGATCGCTTTTCTAAAATGGTCCATCTGGTGCCCTTGGTTAAATTGCCTTCCTCCTCTGATTTGGTGCCTTTGTTCTTCCAGCATGTGGTTCGTTTACATGGCATTCCTGAGAATATTGTTTCTGACAGAGGTTCCCAGTTTGTCTCGAGGTTCTGGCGAGCCTTTTGTGGTAGGATGGGCATTGACCTATCTTTCTCCTCGGCCTTCCATCCTCAGACTAATGGCCAGACCGAACGAACCAATCAGACCTTGGAAACATATCTGAGATGTTTTGTTTCCGCTGACCAGGATGATTGGGTGTCATTTTTGCCGTTGGCTGAGTTCGCCCTTAATAATCGGGCCAGCTCGGCTACCTTGGTCTCTCCATTTTTCTGCAATTCTGGGTTCCATCCTCGTTTCTCTTCAGGACAGGTTGAGTCTTCGGACTGTCCTGGTGTGGATTCTGTGGTGGACAGGTTGCAGCAGATCTGGACTCAGGTGGTGGACAATTTGACCTTGTCCCAGGAGAAGGCTCAGCTTTTCGCTAATCGCAGACGCCGTGTGGGACCCCGACTTCGTGTTGGGGATCTGGTTTGGTTATCTTCTCGTCATATTCCTATGAAGGTTTCCTCTCCTAAATTTAAACCTCGTTTTATTGGTCCGTATAGGATTTCTGAGATTCTCAATCCGGTGTCTTTTCGTCTGACCCTCCCAGACTCCTTTTCCATACATAATGTATTCCATAGGTCGTTGTTGAGGAGATACGTGGCACCTATGGTTCCATCTGTGGAGCCTCCTGCCCCTGTTTTGGTGGAGGGGGAATTGGAGTATATTGTGGAGAAGATTTTGGATTCTCGTGTCTCTAGACGGAAACTCCAGTATCTGGTCAAATGGAAGGGTTATGCTCAGGAAGATAATTCCTGGGTTTTTGCCTCTGATGTCCATGCCCCAGATCTTGTTCGTGCCTTTCATGTGGCTCATCCTGGTCGGCCTGGGGGTTCTGGTGAGGGTTCGGTGACCCCTCCTCAAGGGGGGGGTACTGTTGTGAATTCTGTGGATGAGTTCACTTCTGTGGTCACAAGTGGTATTGCAGTCTCTGGGCTTCCTCCCTCAGGTGTTTTGGTGAGCTCGTTGGCTGCCTTGCTATTTAGCTTCACCTGAGTCTGTCTTCCTTGCTCCTTGTCAATGTTCCAGTGTTGGATCTGAGCTACTGCATCTTTCCTTGGGCCTGCTGCTCTGCTAGATAAGTGCTTCTAGTTTGTTTTCTGTTTTTTCTGTCCAGCTTGCTATTAACTTTTGCTGGAAGCTCTGAGAAGCAAAGGGGTGCACCGCCGTGCTGTTAGTTCGGCACGGTGGGTCTTTTTGCCCCTTTGCGTGGTTTTCGTTTTAGGGTTTTTTGTAGACTGCATAGTTCTCTTTGCTATCCTCGCTCTGTCTAGAATATCGGGCCTCACTTTGCTGAATCTATTTCATTCCTACGTTTGTCTTTTCATCTTGCTAACAGTCATTATATGTGGGGGGCTGCCTATTCCTTTGGGGTATTTCTCTGAGGTAAGTCAGGCTTGTATTTCTATCTTCAGGCTAGTCAGCTCCTCAGGCAGTGCCGAGTTGCATAGGTAGTTGTTAGGCGCAATCCACTGCTGCTTATAGTTGTGTGAGGATAGATTAGGTACTGCAGTCTACAGAGATTCCACGTCTTAGAGCTTGTCCTATTGTTTTTGGTTATTGCCAGATCTCTGTATGTGCGCTGATTACTGCACGCTGTGTTGCCTGATTGCCAGCCATAACAATTTAGCTGTCAGCAGCTGCTTCCACTGATTGTCTATTCTGCTCGGCTATTTAGCCTGGCTCTTTCCTTCAGCTTGTGCCACTTGTCAATGGTTCCTGGTTGGATTCACATCTCTTTGGATTTCCCTGTTATCCTGACCAGTTCAGCAAAGCTAAGTCCTTGCTTGCTCTTTTCTGTCCACAAGTTGTGGACTTATCCGTTCTGTGCTTTCTATGTTTGTCCAGCTTGTCAGTATGAATTAATTCAGTTAGCTGGAAGCTCTGGGAAGCAGATTTACCCTCCACACCTTTAGTCAGGTGTGGAGATTTTTGTAAACTCTGTGTGGATATTTTGTAGTGTTTTATACTGACTGCACAGTATTCCATCCTGTCCTATCTATCTAGCTAGACTGGCCTCCTGTGCTCATCCTGGTTTCATTCTGTGTATGTCTTTTCCCTCTCCACTCACAGTCATTAATTGTGGGGGGCTATCTATCCTTTGGGGATTTTCTCTGAGGCAAGATAGTTTTCCTGTTTCTATCTTTAGGGGTAGTTAGTTCTCAGGCTGTGACGAGGTGCCTAGGGAGTGTCAGGAGCATCCCACGGCTACTTCTAGTGTTGTGTTGAGCTTAGGGACTGCGGTCAGTACAGGTACCACTTCCTTCAGAGCTCGTCCCATGTTGCTCCTAAACCACCAGATCATAACAGCCCCCATAGAATGTAATGTAATACGGTCCCCCGATAGAATATAATAAAGCCCCCCATAGAATATAATACTACCCCCATAGAACATAATACAGCACAGCACCCCATAGAATATAATACAACCCTCATAGAATATAATACAGCCCTCCCATAGAATATAATACAGCCCTCCCATAGAATATAATACTGCTCTCCCATAGAATATAATACAGCCTCCCATAGAATATAATACAGCACCCCATAGAATATAATACAGCCTCCCAAAGAATATAATACCGCTCCCAATAGAATGCAATACAGCCCCCATAGAATATAATACAGCACCCCATAGAATATAATACAGCACCCAATAGAATGTAATACAGCCCCCTTATAATGTGATGTAATATAGCCCCCATAGAATGTAATGTAATACAGCCCCCATATAACATAATACAGCCCCCCATAGAATATAATACAGCCCCCCCATAGAATATAATACAGCACAGAACCCCATAGACACAAAAGAGAATGGTAAAACCAAAAACACTCAGTTTGAAAAAATGTTTGCAGTAATCCGCAAGTGCTAGTAAAAGATGTAAATAACAGGGTATTTGGTTGATACGTTTTTTGCAAAAAATGTATACTAAGCTGCTCTACCAATCTTCACGGTATACCCATATCAGAGCAGTCCTAACTAATGTATGCAATCCCTATCTGATGTATTTAAAAACCTGATCATCTGTATATTACCTGTGTGAACAGGGTTCAGAGAGGAAAAATCCATGTGTGCATACAGGGCAGAACAGCTTTTGTGCAGCTAGCCCAAGAGGAGTGGTGGAACTCCCCAGTCTTGTAGACACAAGAGAACAATCATGGAAACAGGAACACATGGGCTACTTGCACAGTGAACAAGTCTGTAAGAACATGTTCACACACCACCAAGAAACCTGAAGACACAAAAGAGAATGGTAAAACCAAAAACACTCAGTTTGAAAAAATGTTTGCAGTAATCCGCAAGTGCTAGTAAAAGATGTAAATAACAGGGTATTTGGTTGATACGTTTTTTGCAAAAAATGTATACTAAGCTGCTCTACCAATCTTCACGGTATACCCATATCAGAGCAGTCCTAACTAATGTATGCAATCCCTATCTGATGTATTTAAAAACCTGATCATCTGTATATTACCTGTGTGAACAGGGTTCAGAGAGGAAAAATCCATGTGTGCATACAGGGCAGAACAGCTTTTGTGCAGCTAGCCCAAGAGGAGTGGTGGAACTCCCCAGTCTTGTAGACACAAGAGAACAATCATGGAAACAGGAACACATGGGCTACTTGCACAGTGAACAAGTCTGTAAGAACATGTTCACACACCACCAAGAAACCTGAAGACACAAAAGAGAATGGTAAAACCAAAAACACTCAGTTTGAAAAAATGTTTGCAGTAATCCGCAAGTGCTAGTAAAAGATGTAAATAACAGGGTATTTGGTTGATACGTTTTTTGCAAAAAATGTATACTAAGCTGCTCTACCTATCTTCACGGTATACCCATATCAGAGCAGTCCTAACTAATGTATGCAATCCCTATCTGATGTATTTAAAAACCTGATCATCTGTATATTACCTGTGTGAACAGGGTTCAGAGAGGAAAAATCCATGTGTGCATACAGGGCAGAACAGCTTTTGTGCAGCTAGCCCAAGAGGAGTGGTGGAACTCCCCAGTCTTGTAGACACAAGAGAACAATCATGGAAACAGGAACACATGGGCTACTTGCACAGTGAACAAGTCTGTAAGAACATGTTCACACACCACCAAGAAACATGAAGACACAAAAGAGAATGGTAAAACCAAAAACACTCAGTTTGAAAAAATGTAAAAGTAGCCCATGTGTTCCTGTTTCCATGATTGTTCTCTTGTGTCTACAAGACTGGGGAGTTCCACCACTCCTCTTGGGCTAGCTGCACAAAAGCTGTTCTGCCCTGTATGCATACATGGATTTTTCCTCTCTGAACCCTGTTCACACAGGTAATATACAGATGATCAGGTTTTTAAATACATCAGATAGGGATTGCATACATTAGTTAGGACTGCTCTGATATGGGTATACCGTGAAGATTGGTAGAGCAGCTTAGTATACATTTTTTGCAAAAAACGTATCAACCAAATACCCTGTTATTTACATCTTTTACTAGCACTTGCGGATTACTGCAAACATTTTTTCAAACTGAGTGTTTTTGGTTTTACCATTCTCTTTTGTGTCTTCAGGTTTCTTGGTGGTGTGTGAACATGTTCTTACAGACTTGTTCACTGTGCAAGTAGCCCATGTGTTCCTGTTTCCATGATTGTTCTCTTGTGTCTACAAGACTGGGGAGTTCCACCACTCCTCTTGGGCTAGCTGCACAAAAGCTGTTCTGCCCTGTATGCACACATGGATTTTTCCTCTCTGAACCCTGTTCACACAGGTAATATACAGATGATCAGGTTTTTAAATACATCAGATAGGGATTGCATACATTAGTTAGGACTGCTCTGATATGGGTATACCGTGAAGATTGGTAGAGCAGCTTAGTATACATTTTTTGCAAAAAACGTATCAACCAAATACCCTGTTATTTACATCTTTTACTAGCACTTGCGGATTACTGCAAACATTTTTTCAAACTGAGTGTTTTTGGTTTTACCATTCTCTTTTGTGTCTTCAGGTTTCTTGGTGGTGTGTGAACATGTTCTTACAGACTTGTTCACTGTGCAAGTAGCCCATGTGTTCCTGTTTCCATGATTGTTCTCTTGTGTCTACAAGACTGGGGAGTTCCACCACTCCTCTTGGGCTAGCTCCACAAAAGCTGTTCTGCCCTGTATGCACACATGGATTTTTCCTCTCTGAACCCTGTTCACACAGGTAATATACAGATGATCAGGTTTTTAAATACATCAGATAGGGATTGCATACATTAGTTAGGACTGCTCTGATATGGGTATACCGTGAAGATTGGTAGAGCAGCTTAGTATACATTTTTTGCAAAAAACGTATCAACCAAATACCCTGTTATTTACATCTTTTACTAGCACTTGCGGATTACTGCAAACATTTTTTCAAACTGAGTGTTTTTGGTTTTACCATTCTCTTTTGTGTCTTCAGGTTTCTTGGTGGTGTGTGAACATGTTCTTACAGACTTGTTCACTGTGCAAGTAGCCCATGTGTTCCTGTTTCCATGATTGTTCTCTTGTGTCTACAAGACTGGGGAGTTCCACCACTCCTCTTGGGCTAGCTGCACAAAAGCTGTTCTGCCCTGTATGCACACATGGATTTTTCCTCTCTGAACCCTGTTCACACAGGTAATATACAGATGATCAGGTTTTTAAATACATCAGATAGGGATTGCATACATTAGTTAGGACTGCTCTGATATGGGTATACCGTGAAGATTGGTAGAGCAGCTTAGTATACATTTTTTGCAAAAAACGTATCAACCAAATACCCTGTTATTTACATCTTTTACTAGCACTTGCGGATTACTGCAAACATTTTTTCAAACTGAGTGTTTTTGGTTTTACCATTCTCTTTTGTGTCTTCAGGTTTCTTGGTGGTGTGTGAACATGTTCTTACAGACTTGTTCACTGTGCAAGTAGCCCATGTGTTCCTGTTTCCATGATTGTTCTCTTGTGTCTACAAGACTGGGGAGTTCCACCACTCCTCTTGGGCTAGCTGCACAAAAGCTGTTCTGCCCTGTATGCACACATGGATTTTTCCTCTCTGAACCCTGTTCACACAGGTAATATACAGATGATCAGGTTTTTAAATACATCAGATAGGGATTGCATACATTAGTTAGGACTGCTCTGATATGGGTATACCGTGAAGATTGGTAGAGCAGCTTAGTATACATTTTTTGCAAAAAACGTATCAACCAAATACCCTGTTATTTACATCTTTTCCTAGCACTTGCGGATTACTGCAAACATTTTTTCAAACTGAGTGTTTTTGGTTTTACCATTCTCTTTTGTGTCTTCAGGTTTCTTGGTGGTGTGTGAACATGTTCTTACAGACTTGTTCACTGTGCAAGTAGCCCATGTGTTCCTGTTTCCATGATTGTTCTCTTGTGTCTACAAGACTGGGGAGTTCCACCACTCCTCTTGGGCTAGCTGCACAAAAGCTGTTCTGCCCTGTATGCACACATGGATTTTTCCTCTCTGAACCCTGTTCACACAGGTAATATACAGATGATCAGGTTTTTAAATACATCAGATAGGGATTGCATACATTAGTTAGGACTGCTCTGATATGGGTATACCGTGAAGATTGGTAGAGCAGCTTAGTATACATTTTTTGCAAAAAACGTATCAACCAAATACCCTGTTATTTACATCTTTTACTAGCACTTGCGGATTACTGTAAACATTTTTTCAAACTGAGTGTTTTTGGTTTTACCATTCTCTTTTGTGTCTTCAGGTTTCTTGGTGGTGTGTGAACATGTTCTTACAGACTTGTTCACTGTGCAAGTAGCCCATGTGTTCCTGTTTCCATGATTGTTCTCTTGTGTCTACAAGACTGGGGAGTTCCACCACTCCTCTTGGGCTAGCTGCACAAAAGCTGTTCTGCCCTGTATGCACACATGGATTTTTCCTCTCTGAACCCTGTTCACACAGGTAATATACAGATGATCAGGTTTTTAAATACATCAGATAGGGATTGCATACATTAGTTAGGACTGCTCTGATATGGGTATACCGTGAAGATTGGTAGAGCAGCTTAGTATACATTTTTTGCAAAAAACGTATCAACCAAATACCCTGTTATTTACATCTTTTACTAGCACTTGCGGATTACTGCAAACATTTTTTCAAACTGAGTGTTTTTGGTTTTACCATTCTCTTTTGTGTCTTCAGGTTTCTTGGTGGTGTGTGAACATGTTCTTACAGACTTGTTCACTGTGCAAGTAGCCCATGTGTTCCTGTTTCCATGATTGTTCTCTTGTGTCTACAAGACTGGGGAGTTCCACCACTCCTCTTGGGCTAGCTGCACAAAAGCTGTTCTGCCCTGTATGCACACATGGATTTTTCCTCTCTGAACCCTGTTCACACAGGTAATATACAGATGATCAGGTTTTTAAATACATCAGATAGGGATTGCATACATTAGTTAGGACTGCTCTGATATGGGTATACCGTGAAGATTGGTAGAGCAGCTTAGTATACATTTTTTGCAAAAAACGTATCAACCAAATACCCTGTTATTTACATCTTTTACTAGCACTTGCGGATTACTGTAAACATTTTTTCAAACTGAGTGTTTTTGGTTTTACCATTCTCTTTTGTGTCTTCAGGTTTCTTGGTGGTGTGTGAACATGTTCTTACAGACTTGTTCACTGTGCAAGTAGCCCATGTGTTCCTGTTTCCATGATTGTTCTCTTGTGTCTACAAGACTGGGGAGTTCCACCACTCCTCTTGGGCTAGCTGCACAAAAGCTGTTCTGCCCTGTATGCACACATGGATTTTTCCTCTCTGAACCCTGTTCACACAGGTAATATACAGATGATCAGGTTTTTAAATACATCAGATAGGGATTGCATACATTAGTTAGGACTGCTCTGATATGGGTATACCGTGAAGATTGGTAGAGCAGCTTAGTATACATTTTTTGCAAAAAACGTATCAACCAAATACCCTGTTATTTACATCTTTTACTAGCACTTGCGGATTACTGCAAACATTTTTTCAAACTGAGTGTTTTTGGTTTTACCATTCTCTTTTGTGTCTTCAGGTTTCTTGGTGGTGTGTGAACATGTTCTTACAGACTTGTTCACTGTGCAAGTAGCCCATGTGTTCCTGTTTCCACAGAACCCCATAGACTATAATACAACCCCCCCATAGAATATATTGTAGCCCCCACCGAAAATGGACAATCCACAATCCAGTTATCACTAGTTGATTGATTTAAAAAAAACACACAATCCTTACCTCTCCTCGCGCCCCGCTCTGCTACCAGCGCTCCAGGTTCGGCTCCAGTCTCAGTGGCTGCAGTCTGCCCTGCACACAGCAGGTACACGGTGATATGACGTCATCGCGCATCTGCAGTGTCAGAGGCAGAGGGGAATGATGGGAGAGGGAGTGTCATCTGACGCTCTCTCCTCCATCATTGCATTCAACTGTACCGATGTCATAGACGCCGGTGTAGTTGAATGCGGCGGCGCTGGTGGGGAAGGTGAGTTGGCGCTGACGGTGGGTGACTCGGCACTGGCGGGGGGTGAGTTGCCTGTATCCCAGACAGAGTGAGCAGGCCCCACGTCTTGCCAGGGCCCCGGCACTTGCCCAGGTTCGCCGGGTGCTGACGCCGGCCCTGAGTCCTGTTACCAATTTTGAACTGCATTTAGCCTACTTTTTTATTGTGGACTGCAGGGTGCAGCCAGCCTATAAAGCAAGATGTTAGCAACACAAGTGCAAAATACCAGAACAGCCACTCTCCACATACCCACTCCTGGAGGGGGTGACTGCCCAGTATACAATTGCACAATAAAGGCCCAAATAGGGAGTTGTTCACACAATGGTACTGCATAGTGTTTGGTTCACAGCCTATTAGTCACGCCCCTACTTTTAGATTAGGCGGGCTTTGCTATTTAGTTTTTTATTGTGGGCCTACAAACTATGTCTGCGCCACTCATTACAGTTGTCCTCCACTGAACAAAGCAATGCCGTCTGTTTAGTCCTGTTACCAATTTTGAACTGCATTTAGCCTACTTTTTTATTGTGGGCCTACAAACTGTGTCTGCGCCACTCATTACAGTTGTCCACCACTGAACAAAGCTATGCCGCCTGTTTAGTCCTGTTACCAATTTTGAACTGCATTTAGCCTACTTTTTTATTTTGGGCCTACTAACTGTGTCTGCTCCACTCATTACAGTTGTCCTCTACTGAACAAAGCTATGCCGCCTGTTTAGTCCTGTTGCCAATTTTGAACTGCATTTAGCCTACTTTATTATTTGGGCTTATCTGTATTTCCTCCTCATCCTGCCCATTGCCCAGCCACTGCTAGATGAGTCTGCTGGTACATTGACCCAGACCACTACATTCCTCTTGCACTCTACACAGCCAGAATCTGACCCTGCTGAAAGTCAGGTTCCCCTTCCTGCATACTATACCACCTTACACGGGGACAAAGAGGAAGGTGCAGATAAAAGTGCAGGTTCCTTCATCAGGTGGGGGGCATACTCATTGGCGACGTCACAGGCACAGGGCCCCTCATAGTACGCAAAAGTGTCTCTGGCAGTGGGAGGCCCAACCCGCCGTCAAACACACCGCCGTACTATGAGGTGCCCTGTGCCAGTGCCAACTAGTGGGCCCCCCCTGCTTGCTCAGGATCACAGCACATGCAAAGTTGAGATACTTACCTCTCCCTACTCCACCGCTGTGACGTATTCTGCGTTTCCTGGGCCCACGAAAATCTTGAGCTAGCCCTACCCCCCACAACTTTAGCCAAATGACCCCCTGTTTTCAATGCCTAACTATTATTATAAAGTAAATTAAGATTGACAAGCATAATAAATAAGATTTGATGTTTTTGGCATGAAAATGGACACTGTAGGTGTTTTCCTGTCCTGCACTCACTGCCGACTTTGATTCCCCATTGACTTGCATTGGGTTTCCTGTTTCGGTCGGACCCGACTTTTCGCAATTATCGGCCTATTTCACCGACCCGACTTTTGACAAAGTCAGGTTTCGCGAAACCCGACTCAATCCTAAAAAAGTAAAAGTCACTCAACTCTAATGTCAACAATAAATTGGTGGAAGAGGTGTTTGCATTTCAAGATGTGATTTTCCTCAGCAAATCTTGTCATGATCCTATATGCATAGAAGTCCATGGCAGACACTTTTTTTCCTGAAGGGTTGCCTGTTGTAGGATCTGTATGAGGTATTACAAAGTGATAGCCATCCTGTCCCTGCCAAAAGATGATTGGATATTGCAATGCATCATAGGACCTGTGAGTTTCTGCTACTCGTTGCAAACTATTGTTCCTTTTCTGAAGCACAATGTCACGGCTTTGAAACGTCGATGATGCTCACCTTGTGGTGTTCTGTCAGCTCGAATGACAACCTTGTAATCGTCATTTGGCATGCATTCAAGTGCAGTCTTGAAAAGTTGAACATATGGATTGTTGGAGTGAAGGAACTGCTGCAAAATTGTGACAATATCAAGGCGAGTATTAGGAATTAAAGAGCATCTCCGCTGAGCCTCTGCTTCTGCATTTCCCATGAAGAAATTGAGGTTCTTCTCCTTGTAATGGAAGCAGTGAGCCAATTGAGTGGTAAACCTGTCCTTGAACTTTAAATGTCGGCATGAATCCTGTTATAAACATTTCTTTTGTTGCACCAAATGATGTCATTTGGAAGCAGGAGTTGTACTTCCTGATGTTGTCCAAGAAATGCTTTGATATTGTACTGGTACCTGTCATCAGAGACTTTAAGGGATCTGGTGGTGACAGGAGAGGTGGAAGTTTTATCTTGCCATTTGCACAGCATAAACCTGGTGGTTCATCTTTCCATTTTAGGGCACTGCAGTACATGCAGACCACATCCATTTTTCCTATCTGAACTTTAGGATTATCCTGATAGTTTATGTCTGACTGGTAACAAAATGCAGCATGTTTCAAATCTCCAACCATTTCCTGTGCCCTGGTGGAAGAAATAGCAATTTTCTTATCGGCAAGTCGGCCTTCTCTCTGCTGAGATGATTCATTGACCCTTGAGGAAGCAGCTCTTCTTCTCTTATCTGCAAGCCTCGCTTCCCTCTCCTCAGAAAGTTCATTGGCTCTTGAGGAAGCAGCTCTTGTTTTCATGTCTGCAAGCCTCGCTTCCCTCTCCTCAGAAAATTCATTGGCTCTTGAGGAAGCAGTTCTTGTTCTCTTGTCTGCAAGCCTCGCTTCCCTCTCCTCAGAAAGTTCATTGGCACTTGAGGAAGCAGCTCTTGTTTTCATGTCTGCAAGCCTCGCTTCCCTCTCCTCAGAAAGTTCATCGGCTCTTGAGGAAGCAGCTCTTATTCTCTTGTCTGCAAGCCTCGCTTCCCTCTGCTCAGAAGGTTCATTGGCTCTTGAGAAAGCAGCTGCTGTTCTCATGTGTGTCAGCCTTGTTTCTCGGTCTTCACATTTTTCATTGGCCCGTAATACAGCTTTTCTTTTCGCATCAGCTGACATTCGTGCCATGGAATTCCTTGTCTTATGTGGCATTATTCTGGTAAAAACAGTCTGTAACTGGCAGTTTCTATATCCTCTCACACAGAGGTAATGTGACTGACATTAGCCTTTCCACCAACACATCCTAACAACATGCTATTACTTCACACAAGCTTTGTTATACTGAGAATGTCCTGCCTATATTAACCAATCAGAGCTCAGATAAATTAACTGTAGCAAAGTAGAAGCTGAGCTGTGATTGGTTGCCATTGGCAGCCTGATAAATCCCAGCCAACAGGAAGCCCTCCCCCCTGGCAGTATATATTAGCTGACACATACACATAATAGACAGGTCATGTGACTGACAGCTGTCGTATTTCCTATATCGTACATTTGTTGCTCTTGTAGTTTGTCCGCTTATTAATCAGATTTTTATTTTTGAAGGATAATACCAGACTTGTGTGTGCTTTAGGGCGAGTTTCATGTGTCAATTTGTTTGTGTTGAGTTGCGTGTGGTGACATGCATGTAGCGACTTTTGTGAGATGAGTTTTGTGTGGCGACATGCGTGTAGCAACTTTTGTGAGATGAGTTTTGTGTGGCGACGTGTGTAGCAAATTTTTGTGTTTCAAGTTTCATGTGACAGGTTAGTGTGTTTTGCGCGTCGAGTTTTATGTGTGGTGCGTTTTGAGTATGTGCAGGTTTTGTGTGAGGCAACTTTTGCATGTGTTGCAACTTTTGTGCATGTGGCAATTTTTCTGCATGTGCAAGTTTTGCGTGTGGCGAGTTTTCCATGAGGTGAGTTTTGCACGTGTGGCAAGTTTTGCGTGAGCCTAGTTTTGCATGTGGTGAGTTTTGTATGTGGCTAATTTTGCGCATGGCGAGTTTTGAGTGGCGACTTTTGTGTTTCGACTTTTATGTGGCGAGGTTGGTGCATGTGTGGTGAAATGTGTGCTGAGGGTGGTATATGTGTTCAAGCACGTGGTAGTGTGTGGCACATTTGTGTGTGTGTTTATATCCCCATGTGTGGTGAGTATCCCATGTTGGGGCCCCACCTTAGCAACTGTACGGTATATACCCTTTGGCGCCATCGCTCTTGTTCTTTAAGTCCCCCTTGTTCACATCTGGCAGCTGTCAATTTGCCTCCAATACTTTTCTTTTCACATTTTCCCCATTATGTAGATAGGGGCAAAATTGTTTCATAAATTGGAACGCGCAGGGTTAAAATTTCGCCTCACAACATAGCCTATGACGCTCTCGGGGTCCAGACGTGTGACTGTGCAAAATTTTGTGGCTGTAGCTGCGACGGTGCAGGTGCCAATCCCGGACACACACACATACACACACACACACACACATTCAGCTTTATATATTAGATGTTTATTACAGGAGTAAGAGGGTGTCGCATGGATTAGCTGAATAATAAAGATGGCAAAGTGTGTTTAGTGGTTTATTTCATTAAAATAATTTATTCTGGTTGTGTCTTTATTTAAACAACTATAGGATTAGTAATGGATAGCTGTCTTATTTACACCTCTCTATTACTAAGCTGGGCTTGATGTCACCTTACAATACAAAGGTGACATTAATGCCCAAACTATTACCCCACTTGCCACCACTACAGGGAAAGTGGGAAAAGCGAGTCTAAGTGCCGGAATTGGCGCATCTTACAGATGCACCTAATTCTGGGGTGGCTGAGAGCTGATGTTTTTAGCCGGGGGGCAATATCCATGGTCCCTTCTTAGGCTATAAATATCTGCCCGCAGCTGTCTGCATAGCCTTTTCTGGTTATTAATTATATTTGGACCCCATGTAATTTTTTTTCGGGTTAATAGCCAGTAAAGGCTAAATATACAGCTGTGAGCTGATATTAATAGTCTGTGAAGCTCCATGGGTATTACCCCCTTCCCAGGCTATCAACATCTGCCCCCAGTCGCTGGCTTTCCTGTTGTGAATTCTGTTGTCAAGCTCCCTCCTGTGCTCATGAATGGTAGTTCGGCTGGTTCTGTCCATGGGCTTCCTCTGGTGGTGGTGAGTGGGGCTGCGGCTTCTGAGGTTCCTTCCACAGGTGACGAGGTTAATTCGTTAGCTGGCTGCTCTATTTAACTCCACCTAGATCATTGCTCCATGCCACCTGTCAATGTACCAGTATTGGTCTAGTTCACTCCTGGATCATTCTTGTGACCTGTCTTCCCAGCAGAAGCTAAGTTCCTGCTTGTTTTTCTCTGGTTTGCTATTTTTCTGTCCAGCTTGCTATTTTGATTGTTGTTTTGCTTGCTGGAAGCTCTGGGACGCAGAGGGAGTGCCTCCGCACTGTGAGTCGGTGCGGAGGGTCTTTTTGCACCCTCTGCGTGGTCTTTTTGTAGTTTTTTGTGCTGACCGCAAAGCTACCTTTCCTATCCTCTGTCTGTTCAGTAAGTCGGGCCTCACTTTGCTAAATCTATTTCATCTTTGTGTTTGTAATTTTCATCTTTACTCACAGTCATTATATGTGGGGGGCTGCCTTTTCCTTTGGGGAATTTCTCTGAGGCAAGGTAGGCTTTATTTTTCTATCTTTAGGGCTAGCTAGTTCCTCAGGCTGTGACGAGGCGCCTAGGGAGCGTCAGGAGCGCTCCACGGCTATTTCTAGTGTGTGTGATAGGTTTAGGGATTGCGGTCAGCAGAGTTCCCACATCTCAGAGCTCGTCCTATATTATCAGTAACTATCAGGTCATTCCGTGTGCTCTTAACCACCAGGTCCATTATTGTCCTGAACACCAGGTCATAACACTTTCCCTCTCTGGTTTGGAAAATTGCACGGGAGCCCACGCCATTTTTTCCCCAAAAAAGTTTCATTAATTCAATACATTTACAGTAAGCTGCACACATAATATACTATTTAACAAAAGAAAAAATGGAATTCATGTCCATAAATAAATATTTTATTTTACAAATGACAATCATAATACTACACATACATAAATAAAGATGTTTTCAAATAATACCTTAATATAAATCATAACAAAGAGGATAATTGGTAGCAAAAGATGGAAAAATAAACACCTGAAAGGGTTAAACTAGTGCCCGGTAGTTATTATTTAAAGTGCATAGTGCTGTAAACGTCTAGGGGCAAGGACCTACAATAATAAAGTTCTCATACGTAAATCTACCCGGCTAATATGAAGTCATGTAATTTGTATCCGTAATAGGCCAGTCAGATCTAAGAAATCGCTATAAGTCCATCAAACTAAATCCTTACCCAGATAGGAGGCAACTAGGATAACCCGCCAGGTGGCCCCAACGCGCGTTTCGCGTTAGCTTCGTCAGGGGTTCGCCCCCTGACGAAGCTAACGCGAAACGCGCGTTGGGGCCACCTGGCGGGTTATCCTAGTTGCCTCCTATCTGGGTAAGGATTTAGTTTGATGGACTTATAGCGATTTCTTAGATCTGACTGGCCTATTACGGACTCTATTGTGGTCACTCGGTCTGTGCGCAGGGCTGATACAAATTACATGACTTCATATTAGCCGGGTAGATTTACGTATGAGAACTTTATTATTGTAGGTCCTTGCCCCTAGACGTTTACAGCACTATGCACTTTAAATAATAACTACCGGGCACTAGTTTAACCCTTTCAGGTGTTTATTTTTCCATCTTTTGCTACCAATTATCCTCTTTGTTATGATTTATATTAAGGTATTATTTGAAAACATCTTTATTTATGTATGTGTAGTATTATGATTGTCATTTGTAAAATAAAATATTTATTTATGGACATGAATTCCATTTTTTCTTTTGTTAAATGCTATTCTTAGGAGTGTCCGTTGTGACTAAAAATAATTAAATATCTCTTTGGGCCGCTCCCCCATGGTGGGGTTGAGCATGGTTGGGATATTTGATAAAATATCTTCATGTTTGATTGTTTTTGGACACATAATATACTAATTGTATTTGTCACACACATCTATATATCTACCTATTCTGTATGTATGTACCAGTGGGGTACCGCAGGGGTCGGTATTGGGACCTGTTCTCTTCAACATATTCATTAATGATCTGGTAGAAGGTTTACACAGTAAAATATCGATATTTGCAGATGATACAAAACTATGTAAAGCAGTTAATACAAGAGAAGATAGTATTCTGCTACAGATGGATCTGGATAAGTTGGAAACTTGGGCTGAAAGGTGGCAGATGAGGTTTAACAATGATAAATGTAAGGTTATACACATGGGAAGAGGGAATCAATATCACCATTACACACTGAACGGGAAACCACTGGGTAAATCTGACAGGGAGAAGGACTTGGGAATCCTAGTTAATGATAAACTTACCTGGAGCAGCCAGTGCCAGGCAGCAGCTGCCAAGGCAAACAGGATCATGGGGTGCATTAAAAGAGGTCTGGATACACATGATGAGAGCATTATACTGCCTCTGTACAAATCCCTAGTTAGACCGCACATGGAGTACTGTGTCCAGTTTTGGGCACCGGTGCTCAGGAAGGATATAATGGAACTAGAGAGAGTACAAAGGAGGGCAACAAAATTAATAAAGGGGATGGGAGAACTACAATACCCAGATAGATTAGCGAAATTAGGATTATTTAGTCTAGAAAAAAGACGACTGAGGGGCGATCTAATAACCATGTATAAGTATATAAGGGGACAATACAAATATCTCGCTGAGGATCTGTTTATACCAAGGAAGGTGACGGGCACAAGGGGGCATTCTTTGCGTCTGGAGGAGAGAAGGTTTTTCCACCAACATAGAAGAGGATTCTTTACTGTTAGGGCAGTGAGAATCTGGAATTGCTTGCCTGAGGAGGTGGTGATGGCGAACTCAGTCGAGGGGTTCAAGAGAGGCCTGGATGTCTTCCTGGAGCAGAACAATATTGTATCATACAATTATTAGGTTCTGTAGAAGGACGTAGATCTGGGTATTTATTATGATGGAATATAGGCTGAACTGGATGGACAAATGTCTTTTTTCGGCCTTACTAACTATGTTACTATGTTACTATGTTACTGCATGTAATCCATCTATTCTATGCCTTTCTTCTATCTAATCTATCTATCTAATATTTATATACATGATGTTAGGGCTAGCGGAACGCACCAAATAATATAATAAGATAGGTAGAATAAGGTGCGTTCGCAGCCCGGGGTCCACCGTGCAAAGATGGAACCTGCTGCCAAGTAATGACGGACTATATGGCGGTACAATGTGAATACACACGGGTTAACTTCACCCTGTGTGAAGGAAGCGAACCCTGTTAAGTCACAGGGCCGCGGTACCGCACACAAGAGCACAAGCAAGGAGTCTCCGAGCCCAGTCCAAAGACTTGGGATCGGAGTCTGTGAAGACTACTTGCGGTCGACACCGCAACTGGGGTGTCAGCGTAACCAAAATAATGACAAAGGAATGCACGAGAGTGCGTGCGGTGCTGCACTGGCGGACGTCACTAACCACCCAGGCTTGGGTCAGGAAAGCGCTGTGAAAGCGCACGGCGCCGCACTGGTGGACACAGCAACTAGACGCTGTATTAGTGTGTAACGTGCTGTTGGATAAGTCGAGCGCTAGATAGCAAAAATACACCTTCCGCGAACAGTCATCCAATAGGGAAGGTTATTTAAAGAGCGACTTTCACTCACAACACACACGTTTACAAATGTACACTAGCGCATGGCCGTGCCGTGCAGCCATGTGAGCCTTAAATAGCTGCAGCATGTACAGGACCCTTCAAAGAAGGACCAATGGAATTGCTGCAGTACCAGAGCATGTGACCCTAGATCTCCACTGAGAGATCTTGCCCTGGGCATGCTCAGTGTGCAAAGCAGAACCTAGTCCTAATACCTGCAGGACCTTCCGTGAGAAGGACCAATGGAAGTCGCTGCAGTACCTGAGCATGTGACCCTAGATCTCCACTGAGAGATTTTGCCCTGGGCATGCTCAGTGTGTGCAAAGTAGGACTTAGTCCCAGAAGCTGGAGAAAAAGTAAAACACTGCACTCATCCAGTTCAATTTTGCTAAAGTGAAAAAAGTTTATTGCAGACGTGAAGGCAGAAAACAGTGAGGCAACAAGTTGTTCTGCCTTCACGTCTGCAATAAACTTTTTTCACTTTAGCAAAATTGAACTGGATGAGTGCAGTGTTTTACTTTTTCTCCAGTAATTGAGGGTCTTTGGATCCCGTGCACTAGCACCATCAAGAAACTCTACCTATTTGTCGAGTGCTAGCTCTTTATCCTTTCAAGTACTTAGTCCCAGAAGCGTCTGCTCGCCGCTGCCCAGCACTGGCTTCAATGGCAGAAGCTGGAAAAGCAGCAGTAACTCTATGCACAGAGTGGGACTGAGCAAGACGATGGGACCGATGTCTGCGCTGAGCAGACTCCACTGCGGCTGGAGAAGAATGGGAGACCGCAGCAGAGATAGTTCGAGATTCCCCCTGTGCAGAGGTGGGAACTCGACACCTAACACATATATACTGTATATATATATTTTTGAATAATATTTGGTTTTAAAGCGATGTGTATTACAATGCAATTTTAACATAAGTTTTTACATATAGAGAACTGCTGTACGTAAAAGCTCATGTTAAAATCACGTTGCATGCGGATTGCATACGGATGTCATACAGATACTAGATGCGAGGAAATCGCATTATCGCATTATCGCATTGCATATGGATTACACATGGATGACCATGCGGACCGTCGGACCAATTTTTTATATGTTGAGTGTGACTCCAACCTAACTATCACTATATTAGTGGTTGTAACCATGGATACCTAAGGTCCTGCAATGCCCTGCACATGGGGTAAGACACATAGTGAATCAGAAAAACTATTCTACATTTCTAATTGGAGGTATTTGCTAATATTATTATTATTATTACACCTACTACGTAGTGGGCTAGGATCTTGGAAATGAGAATACCCCCTTAACAAGTAGATAAATTAAAAATGAGTTTGTTTACAATTGTAAAGTAAGTACAAGTGCATTCATTCATTCATAGCAATTCACATACGCTAGAAAGTTTCCTTTTATTTACTTAATATAATGTTTACATTTTTGATAACCTAATGGTTATGCATACAAACCGAGTGCCTGTCTTTTATGCTATTTCATATACATAGTAAAAAAGCCAGGTAGGACTGAGTTAATTCCTAGCACTGCATGCCTTAGAGGCATCTGGCTAGCTATGTCTAGAGAGTTAGGCTGGTGTTCACTTGTCAGTAGTGTTGAGCATTCCGATACCGCAAGTATCGGGTATCGGCCGATATTTGCGGTATCGGAATTCCGATACCGAATTCCGATACTTCCCGCGTATCGGATACCGGAATCGGAAGTTCCCAGAATTCAAACTGAACGCAGCAGCCAATGAGGAATGATTGGAAGTGTGGGCACATCCTGTTTAGCATGGTGAGCATGTAAGTACTGGCAAGGCTGTGATTGGCTGCTGAAATGATGTCACTCTGCCCTATAAAAAACGCTGCCGCCATTTTGCGCTCACTCTGCTGTGATTTCAGTTAGGGACAGGACGCTGTGTTCTAACTGAGGGCCAGTTGAGCTAGCTAATTGCTTTATTTTCCTTTCCAAAGGCTAATTTAGCAAAACGCTGTGTGTTCTTCACTGTTCACCTTGCTCTTGCCTTGCAGCGCTGTTTTAACAGCTTTCTGCAAGGTCTCTGTGTGTGTGTGTGCAGCTCACTCTGTAGTCTGTGTGCAGCCATATATCCGGTTGTATTCAGCTCAGGGGGGGTTCACACTGCCTCACACAGTTGTCCTTTTTTGCTCATAGTGCAGCCTGCTGCACATTTTTTCTCAAATTTCCTATTAGTGTTTTTCCACCCGTCTCCAGCTAAATTGTGGAAAAACACTACATAGGATAACCTAGAGGGGGGTTTTTGGGCCTTGCAGCACCGTTTACGGCTGTCTGCACGGTCTCCGTGTGAGCCCAGCTCGCCCTGTAGTCTGTGTGCAGCCATATCCGGTTGGATTCAGCTCAGGGTTCTTTACTGGCTCATACCTTGAGAAAAATTTTCCTTTTTTTCAAATAGTGCAGCCTGTTTAAAAATTTAAAAAAAAATTCCCTATTAGTGTTTTTCCACCCGTCTCCAGCTAAATTGTGGAAAAACACTACATAGGATAACCTAGAGGGGGGTTTTTGGGCCTTGCAGCGCCGTTTACGGCTGTCTGCACGGTCTCCGTGTGAGCCCAGCTCGCCCTGTAGTCTGTGTGCAGCCATAGCCGGTTGGATTCAGCTCAGGGTTCGTTACTGGCTCATACCTTGAGAAAAATTTTCCTTTTTTTCAAATAGTGCAGCCTGTTTAAAAAATTTTTAAAAAAATTCCCTATTAGTGTTTTTCCACCCGTCTCCAGCTAAATTGTGGAAAAACACTACATAGGATAACCTAGAGGGGGGTTTTTGGGCCTTGCAGTGCCGTTTACGGCTGTCTGCACGGTCTCCGTGTGAGCCCAGCTCGCCCTGTAGTCTGTGTGCAGCCATAGCCGGTTGGATTCAGCTCAGGGTTCGTTACTGGCTCATACCTTGAGAAAAATTTTCCTTTTTTTCAAATAGTGCAGCCTGTTTAAAATTTAAAAAAAAAAATTCCTATTAGTGTTTTTCCACCCGTCTCCAGCTAAATAGTGGAAAAACACTACATAGGATAACCTAGAGGGGGTTTATTGGTCCTTGCAGCGCCGTTTACGGCTGTCTGCACGGTCTCTGTGTGAGCGCAGCTCGCCCTGTAGTCTGTGTGCAGCTATAGCCGGTTGGATTCAGCTCAGGGTGCGTTACTGCCTCATACCTTGAAAAACAATTTCCTTTTTTTCAAATAGTGCAGCCTGTTTAAAATTTAAAAAAAAAAATTCCTATTAGTGTCTTTCCACCCGTCTCCAGCTAAATAGTGGAAAAACACTACATAGGATAACCTAGAGGAGGGTTTTTTGGCCTTGCAGCGCCGTTTACGGCTGTCTGCACGGTCTCCGTGTGATTTAAACTAGCTCTGTAGCCCGATCTGCACAAAAAAAAAAGTAAAGTTCACCAAACACAACTTAACACTTGTGTAGGCCACATTTGAAAAATAATAAAGTTTAGTCCACACTTTACAACATTAGTGTTTCTTACACCTGTTAGGAGGAGCATTTCAGGAATAAGCACACTAAGGCCTTAGTACTTTTCTGCTTATCTTTATCTGTCAACCAAGATGAAGAGAGCAGGGAGTAAGGCACGTGGGCGTGGGCGCGGAGCAGGGAGAGGAGCAGGGAGAGGACGTGGTGATTCTGTGCCTGCTGCGGGCGCCGGTGACTCGTCGACACTCAGTTTCAGCAGGGAACAGTCCTTCATGCGCAGCTTTGTCGGAGAGCGCCGTGCACCGCTGCTGCGTGAAGACCAAATTGAAGCCGTTGTCGGGTAGATGGCAGCTAACGCCTCAGCATCGACTTCAGTTAGTGCCACATCCTCTCAGGCACAGAGCACTGGAGAGCAGCCATCTGTCTCTTCACCACCTGCCAAATTGGCCAGGCAGTCAGAGAGCCCAGGACAGGAGCCGTCTCTACTTCTGTTCTCTGAATCTCTTGGCTTGGAAACAGGGGGCCAGCCAAGCAGCATTGGAGAAATGGAAGAAGAGGCAGTGTGCAGTGATGCCCAACAGCTTTTTCTCTCTGACTCTGAAGAGGCAGGTGGGCCAGTGCCTCCGGTGACCACAGCGCAGTACGCATCTGATGATGAAACTCAGGTGCCGCTTTCTGATGCGTACTGTGCTGCCGAGACTACCCAGGAGGAGCAGTTGGTGGCAGAGGGTAGTGGAGATGATGAGGTCCTTGACCCATCGTGGCGTGAGGAACAGGAAGGTGGTGGGAGCAGCTCTGAGGAAGAGCTTCCCCTTACGGGCCAAAGAGGGAGAGGGAGGGGGAAGACTGCGGAGCCTGTAGCCTCCACTTTGGCACCCGTTAGGAGCCTGTCTCTTTCCAAAGCCAAAAAGGGCGCTCCCAAGACTTGCAGTGCCTGGTCCTTTTTGACACAGTTGCAGATGACATTTGTTTTGTCAAATGCAAGCTGTGTCATCAGAAAGTAAAAAGAGGGAAAAATGTCAGCAACCTCAATACCACAAATATGTGGAAACATGTGCGGACCAGGCACGCGGTGGAGTTACAGAAACAGACTGAAGATGTAGGCCAACCAACAGCGGCAGCTACCACCTCTTCAGCTCGTGTTGCCTCTTCCTCCAGCTCACGCACAGCTGGTTTGGCTTCCTCCCAGGATCGCCATGGAAGAACCTCTGGCACTGTTGTCCAGAGACCTTGTGTAATTCCACCCACAGCACCACCTTCCCAGTCATCCTCACACTCCCAGTCTACTCTACAGCCATCGGTAGTACAGGCATGGGAGAAAAGGCGGGCATTCTCGGCCAACCACCCCCGAGCACAGGCTCTGAATGCAGGCATTGCCAAACTGTTGTCCCTGGAAATGCTCTCGTTCAGGCTGGTGGAGACTGACAGCTTCCGTGACTTGATGGCATTGGCAGTCCTACAGTACAAGGTGCCCAGCCGCTTTTACTTCAGCAGGCAGGCTGTCCCTGCCCTGCACAGGAATGTTGAGGCAAACATAAAACATGCGCTACTGAACGCCGTCAGTAGCAAGGTCCACCTCACCACCGATGCGTGGACCAGTCAGCATGGACAGGGGCGATATGTTTCCCTCACTGCCCATTGGGTTAATGTTGTTGAGCCAGGTACAGATCGTGCGAGTGGCGCAGGACGTGTCCTGCCCACTCCAAGGATTGCAGGAATCCAGTCTGTACGCATCGACTCCTCCTCTTACACCAGTTCCTCAGATTCCTCTCTGCAGGATCCATCACAGTCCACCTCCACATGGACCCGTGAACGTTTACCTATGACCGACATGAGCACAGCCGTGGCCAAACGTCAGCAGGCCGTCTTGAAACTAGTTTCATTGGGGCATCGAATCCACACAGCGCAGGAGCTCTGGAATGCCATCAAGCAGGAGAGCGATGTGTGGTTACTGCCAGCGAATCTCCAGCCAGGCATGGTAGTGTGTGACAATGGCCGAAATCTGGTGGCAGCTTTGGCCCTTGGCAACCTCACTCACATCCCATGTCTGGCACATGTGCTCAATTTGGTTGTGCAGAGTTTTCTGAGGGACTATCCGGATCTTGATGCCCTGCTGCACAAGGTCCGCCTAGAGTGTGCTCACTTGCGGCGTTCCAGCTTGGCCAGATCCCGCATTGCTGCTCTGCAGCGCCGATTCCGCCTTCCGGAACACCGCATCATATGTGACCTACCTACCCGGTGGAATTCCACGTTACATATGTTGGAGCGGTTGTGTGAGCAGCAGCAAGCAGTTATGGAGTACCAGCTGCATCAGGCGAAAAGAAGTCGCAGTCAGCGCCGATCAGACTTCACAACCACAGAGTGGGCCACTATGAAGGACGTCTGCCAGGTTTTGCGTCCTTTTGATGATTCCACGCGGATGGCAAGTGCAGATGATGCACTAGTCAGCATGACTGTCCCCCTTATCTGCCTGCTTCAGCAAACTTTGCAAGGGTTAAGGGATGATGTTGTGGAAGAGGTGGAGGATGAGGAGTCACCTTTTCCATCAGCTTCTGGAGAGTCAGCGCCACGTGGTTCCTCACAAAGGGGTACGCAGGGGCCAATTTGTGAGGAGGATGAGGAGGAGTCAATGGAGGAGGAAGAGCTCCGTCCAGAGGAGGGAGCGACACAATTGTCCAGTGGTCAGTGTGTACAGCGAGGGTGGGGTGATGACGAGCGGGCAGAGATCATGTCTCAAGCAGGGGACAGCTTTTCTGGGCCAGTTGGCACTCTGCAGCACATGGTGGATTTCATGCTGCAGTGCCTGAGAAACGACAGCCGCATCGACCACATTCTCAACATGCCTGATTATTGGGTGTTCACCCTCCTCGATCCTCGCTACCGGGACAACGTCCAAAACCTCATCCCTGCGTTGACCCGGGAGCGTAAATTGCGGGAGTACCACGACACACTGGTGAATTCCATCATCTTCTCCTGTCCAACTGAGAGGAGTGCTGCTAGTGCTTTACAAAGCAGCTCAGTGCGTCGAGGCAGTGGGGGAGGCTCTGCCCAAAGAGGGAGCAGAAGCAGTGCCTCTGCCCAAGGCAAGCCCAGTATGGCACAACTCTGGCACACTTTTGTGTGCCCGCCCCAAATGTCTACACCATCACCGGCGGCTCCAGTCAGCAGGAGGCAACGGTTCCGTCAGATGGTGACAGACTACATGGCTTGCCCTCTTACTGTACTCCCAGACGGCTCTTCCCCGTTCAAGTTTTGGGTCTCTAAGCTGGATACACGGCCAGAGCTAAGCCAGTATGCATTGGAGGTGCTGGCTTGCCCTGCGGCTAGTGTCTTATCGGAACGTGTCTTTAGTGCCGCAGGTGGTGTACTAACAGACCGTCGCATGCGACTATCCTCCGATAACGTTGACCGGCTTACTTTCCTGAAAATGAACCAGGCCTGGATCTCGCAGGAATTTGCCACTCCTCTGCCTGATTAAGTAATTGGGTGTCATCCAGGTCTCCTGCTGTGTTCATCTTTCTACCACCTGAACTGCTATTCCTGGGCTCCAACACCGCCAGTTGCGGCTCAGAAGTGCAGGCTGCACAGTAAAAACATACGACCCAGTGTTATTGGGTTTCAGTAACGTCAGCTGATCCCCAGCTGTGTAGCCGGCAATGTGTCCTGCGACCACCACGCTGGCACAACAACCTAAATGTAAGGGAACCTGTCCCCTCCCCTCCCCCCGTCGTTTGTTACTGAAAGAGCCATCTTGTGCAGCAGTAATGCTGCACAAGGAAAGGGTAGCTCTTTTTTTTTAGCTCCTTGCACACGCAGAACTTAACACTTATAAAATGTGTTCACTGATACCGTTATACTGTCCCGGAGCTGGGACTTTCCTTCGTAATGTGACGCAGCACAGCCGTCATTCCTACCCCCTTGGTGCCATGCGCTGCCTCCTCAGCGTTGTTTTAAGCTGTCACGGAGCCTGCGCTGTTCTGTTATCCCTTGGGCATGCCCTATTTGCGCTGCCTGTCTTCTGACATAATTTGGTGTCAGGCTGGCTGCGCCTGTGCGGCCGCGCTGCCCGAGATCCCGCCTCGCAGTGTCTTCTGATTGAGTCACACTGCGGGCCTGGGATCCATGGGCATGCGCAGTGCATATCTTCCCCTCGGGCTCTCGCTCATTTCCCTCCGCCTTCTTTAGACTGTGCGCCGTCAGCTGATCCCTAATAGCATGCCACGGCCGTGACACCGCACAATCTGAAGAAGAGGGAAGGAGGGGAGTGAGAGTCGAGTATATGCACTGTGCATGCCCATGGTTCCAAGGCCCGCAGTGGGATTACGTTAGACGAGACTGCGAGGTGGGATCTGGAGCAGCGTGGACGCACAGGCACTGACAGCCTGACACCAAATTATGTCAAAAGACAGGCAGCGCTAATTGGGCATGGCCAAGGGCTAACAGAACAGCGCAGGCTCCGTGACAGCTTAAAACAACGCTGAGGAGGCAGCGCACGGCACCAAGGGGATAGGAATGACAGCTGTGCTGTGTCCCATTACGAAGGAAATTCGCACCTCCGGGACGGTTTAACGGTATAAGGGGACACATTTTTAGTGTTTACTTCGGTGTTTGCAAGGAGCATAATTAAAAGAACCACCTTTTCCTTTTGCATCCTTAGTGCTGCACAAGATGGCTCTTTCAGCTACAAACGTCTTGGGGGGGGAGGTTAAAGGTTCCCTTTCAACTTGCTCCAATCAGGCTTCGGCCTACACTCTGTTCCTCTGCTCCTCCTGCTGTCCCTGGGCTCTAACACCGCCAGTTGGTGCCTGGAAGTGCTGTGTGCACAGTCAACAGTCGCTCCTCTGTTATTGGGGTTCAGTAACGTCAGCTGATCCCCAGCTGTGTGTGCGGCAATACCTCCAATCTGCTCCTCCTGCTGTCCCTGGGCTCTAACACCGCCAGTTGGTGCCTGGAAGTGCTGTGTGCACAGTCAACAGTCGCTCCTCTGTTATTGGGGTTCAGTAACGTCAGCTGATCCCCAGCTGTGTGTGCGGCAATACCTCCAATCTGCTCCTCCTGCTGTCCCTGGGCTCTAACACCGCCAGTTGGTGCCTGGAAGTGCTGTGTGCACAGTCAACAGTCGCTCCTCTGTTATTGGGGTTCAGTAACGTCAGCTGATCCCCAGCTGTGTATCCGGCAACGTGTCATGCGACCGCCACGCTGGCACAACTAAAATGTAAGGGGACCTGTCCCCCCCCCCCTAGGCGTTTGTTACTGAAAGAACCACCATGTGCAGCACTAATACTGCACAAGGGAAAGGTCGCTCTTGAAATTATGCTCCTTGCAAACGCTGAACTACACACTCATGTAATGTGTCCCCTCACACCGTCTAACCGTCCCGGAGGTGGGACTTTCCTTTGTAATGTGACGCAGCACAGCCGTCATTGCTACCCCCTTGGCACCGTGCGCTGCCTCCTTAGCGTTGTTTGATTCCGTCATGGACCCTGCGCTGTTATGTTATCCCTTGGCCATGCACAGTTTGCGCTGCCCGTCCTCTGACATCATTTGTTGTCGTCCTGGCTGCGCCTGTGCGTCCACGCTGCCCGAAATCACACCTCGCAGTGTCGTCTAATGTGATCCCACAGTGGGCCTGGTATCCATGGCCATGTGCAGTGCATATACTAGCCTCTCACTCCCCTTCTTCACGCTTCTTCAGACTAGGCGGCGTCAGCTGATCCCTAATAGCATGCCACGGCCGTGACGCCGCACAGTCTGAAGAAGCAGGAAGGAGGTGAGTGAGAGGCGATGATATGCACTGCGCATGCCCATGGATCCCTGGCCCGCAGTGGGACTACATTAGATTACACTGCAAGGTTGGATCTCGGGCAGCTTGGACGCACAGGCACTGCCAGCCTGACACCTACATGATGTCAGAAGACGGTCACCGCTAACTGTGCATGGCCAAGGGATAACATTACAGCGCGGGCTCCGTGACAGAACCAAACAATGTTGAGGAGGTGGCGCCCGGCACCAAGGGGGTTGGAATGACGGCTGTGCTGTGTCACATTACAAAGGAAAGTCCCACTTCCGGGATGGTTTGACGGTGTGAGGGGACACATTATATGAGTGTGTACTTCAGCGTTTGCAAGGAGCATAATTTTCGGAGCCACCATTTTCCATGTGCAGTATTATTGCTGTACAAGATGGCTCTTTCAGCAACAAATGCCTGGGGGGGGGGTTAAAGGTTCCCTTTCAACTTGCTCCACTGCAGGCTTCGGCCTACACTCTGCTCCTCTTTGATTCCCTGGGTTTCAACACTGTCAGTTGCCACCTGGAAGTGTTGTCTACACAGAAAAAACACTAGGTGATGTGTCAGTGGGGTTCAGCACCGCCAGCTGTTACCCTGCTGTGTAGTCGGCAACGTGTCCAGCACAAGCCACGCTGGCACAACAGAACAAAAGCTGCCACCAGTGCAGGCCTCGGCCTACACTCTGCTCATCTCCTCCTCCTGCTGACCCTGGGCTCTAACACCGCTAGTTTTTGCCCGGAAGTGCTAGCTGCACAGAGAAAAACACCAGCCAATGTGTTAGTGGGGTTCATCAACGCCAGCTGTTCCCCTGCTGTGTAGCCGGCAACGTGACCTGCAAACGCCACGCAGGCACATGAACTGAAATTAAAGGGACCCTGCCACCCACCCCAAGGTGTTTCTATGTATAACAGCCACCTTGTACAGCAGTACTGCTGCATTTGTACAAGGTGGCTGACTTTGTCTACTTGCCCACGTTTAATTAAACACGTACAAAATGTGTCTCATTACAGACCATTACAATGTCCCTGAGGTGTGACTTTCCTTTTTAATGACACGCAGCACCCCCCTTGTTAGCGCTGCCCGTCTTCTGACATCTTTGCTTGGCTGGCTGCGGCTGTGCGTCCGCCCTGCCTGAAACCACGCTCCTCGTTGTCTTTCTTATTTTGACTGCGAGGGTGTGATTGATGGCCACGAGCAGTGGATATATTCGCCTGTCTTTGCTCATCTCCTTCCACCTTCTTCAGAATGTGCGGCCTCATGGCCGCGGCATGCGAGAAGGGATCAGATGAGGCCGCCCAGTCTGATGCAGGTGTAAGGACATGAGGGACAGGCGACAAAATTTACTGCGCAAGGTCACGAATCCCAGCTCAGCAGTGTGACTTTATTAAAAGACACTGCAGATCTGGGTTTCATGTCCATCGCTAACCGCACCGGCCAACATGAAATGAGGTGAGAAGACAGGCATCGCTCACAGCGCATGGCCAAGGGATAACAAGAGCGCAGACTCCTGTACAGCAAATAACATCGCTCAGGAAGCTGCGCCCATGCACCAAGGTGTTATTTTCGACACCAGTGCTGCTTTTCTTTAAAAAGACAAGTAACGCCTCCACTACTGTTTTACAGTATAATGGGCTAAATAGTGTACGCGTTTTATTCAGCGTGTGCAAGGAGCAAAATTAAGAGAGCAACCTTTTACTTGTGCAGCATTAATGCTGCACAAGGTGTGGCTCTTGTACCTTGCAACACCTGAGGGGGGGTTAAAGGTAACCTTTGAAATTGGTTCAACTAGGCTTCGGCCTACACTCTGCTCCTCTCCTCCTCCTGCTGACCCTGGGCTCTAACACCGCCAGTTTTTGCCCGGACATGCGAGCTGCACAGAGAAAAACACCAGTCAATGTGTCAGTGGGGTTCAGCAACGCCAGCTGTTCCCCTGCTGTGTAGCTTGCAACGTGACCTGCAAACGCCACGCAGGCACATGAACTGAAATTGAAGGGAGCCTGCCCCCCACCCCCAGGTGTTTCTATGTATAATAGCCACCTTGTACAGCAGTACTGCTGCATTTGTACAAGGTGGCTGACTTTTTCTACTTGCCCACGTGGAACTCAACACGTACAAAATGTGTCTCATTGAGACCATTCCACTGTCCCTGAGGTGTGACTTTCCTTTCTAATGATACGCAGCACCCCCCTTGGTAGCGTTTCCCGTCTTTTGACATCATGGTTAGCTGGCTGCGCCTGTGCATCCGCCCTGCTAGAAACAACGCCCCTCGTTGTCATATTTATTTTGTCAGCGAGGGTGTGGTTTATGGACACGAGCAGTGCATATGTTCGCCTGTCGTCACTCATCTCCTTCCGCCTTCTTCAGACTGTGCGGCCTCATGGCCGCGGCATGCGAAAAGGGATCAGATGAGGCCGCCCAGTCTGAAGCAGGTGTAAGGACGTGTGTGAGCGGCGAAAATATTTACTGCTCAAGGCCACGAATCCCAGCACCGCAGTGTGACTTTATGAAAAGGCACTGTGGGTCTGGGATTTATGGCCATCGTTAACCGCAGCGGCCAACATAAAATGAGGTCATAAGACGGGCATCGCTAACAGGGCATTGCCAAGGGATAACACAAGAGCGCAGACTCCTGTACAGCAAAAAACAACGCTCAGGAAGCTGCGCCAAGCACCAAGGCGTTATTTGGGACACCTGTGCTGCGTCTCCTTAAAAATACAAGTCACGCCTCAGTTTGACTGTAGAATGGGCTAAATTGTGTACGTGTTGCATTCAGCGTGTGCAAGTAGACAAATTAATAGAGCAACCTTTTACTTGTGCAGCATTAATGCTGCACGAGGTGTGGCTCTTGTACCTTGCAACACCTGAGGGGGATTAAAGGTTACCTTTGAAATTGGTTCAACTAGGCTTCGGCCTACACTCTGCTCCTCTCCTCCTCCTGCTGACCCTGGGCTCTAACAACGCTAGTTGTTGGCCTGGAACCGAAGATACTAGACAGTTCAGGACAGGAGAATGCGATTATTAACCTCACTGATCATGTTTTATCTGCGACACATATATCATTGCTGTTTAGGGGCTTAGGGTTTTGCATCCCACAGGAGTTTGACATGACGGAATTTAGAATCGATTTGTTCAAGTCTATCCGAAAAATTCACTTGTTTAAGGCGTTTAATAATAAAGTTGATATCAGTAATGTTCCAGAAGGGGAGATCCCGTGCACTATTGGCCCATTGGGTTTTATGGCGGGAACAGATTCCTTGGCGGACGTTAGAGAGGAGGCTAGATTACTGATGGGCATTAATGAGGGGACCATTATGGATGATTTGGAGGTAGATAAGAGTGCCGCATTTACAGGAGGTGTTCCGTCTAAATTTATGCCTCTAGTCTCTCCTGGGAACTTAGTGGACTTATTTGAGGCACAGGTAATCAAGGATGTCGAAGCCCTCATTTATCAGAAACCACAACATAATTTGACTAGAGATGAGAATAGTGCTATGCGAGAGATACAGTCTTGGGAGGATACGGTGGTCAGAGCCACCGACAAAGGGGGCAAAGTGGTGTTGCTTCCCAGATCTTATTATGTCGCGGAGGCCGAAAGACAATTATCAAATAGAGAAACATACGTGCATTTAACTGGTAATCCGTTAGTTAAATTTAAGACGGAGTTGAGATCATTTCTGAGGAAATACGTTGAAGAGGTAGTTATCACACGTAAGAAAGCTGAGAGATTGCTACCGGAGTACCCATCCAGACCCCATTGGTACCACATCCCTAAAGTGCACAAATCTGTTCTCCATCCTCCGGGTAGACCGATCGTTGCTGGGATAGGATCGGTTACTGAGCCCCTTTCCCAGTATATGGATTGGTTATTACGTCCTTTATTGCAGGACGTCCCGGCATACCTGAAAGATACGAATTCTTTTTTAGAGAGTATCCAAAATTTTGAATGGCAGGAGAATTTCTCCCTAGCTTCGATTGATGTAGAAAATCTTTACACAAAAATTCCCCAGAAAATGGGTGTGGAGGCTATTGAACAGATTTTGTGCACAACCAATAAAGGGGATAAATTTAGGGAATTCGTATGTGGGAGTTTGAATTTCATCCTCACGCATAATGCATTTATGTTTATGGACGATTGGTATTTACAGAAGGTGGGTACCGCGATGGGTACTCCGGTAGCATGCACTTTCGCCAACTTGTTTTTGGCTTTGTTCGAAGAAAAGTATATTTATGCAGATAACAACAATTTCCGACAACATATTAAGTTTTACCAGAGGTACATTGATGATATAGTGGTGATCTGGGATGGGACAGAAGAGTCGTTCAATGCATTTGTACAGTATCTCAACGAGACCAATGAGATGAATATGACGTTCACGTCAGTATTTGGAGGTCATAAATTGGAATTTTTGGACGTATTGGTCGAGATCAGGAATGACACAATCTGTACTTCTCTGTATCGGAAGCCAGTGGCTGCCAATACCATGATGCATTTTGAGAGCTTTCACCCGGGACATGTGAAAAGAGCATTGCCTCGCAGTCAGTTTTTGAGGGTGAGCAAAGTAAATAATACGGAGGAAGGATTTTTACGGCAATCTGATGAGATGTTGCATAGATTTAAACAGAGAGGTTATCCACATAAATTATTACAATCAGCCAGGGAACAAGTGATAGAAGAGAGGAGGACAGATGTCACTCATACGTTATCCTGTCAAAAAAGACAGAGGGAGAAAGCAGAAAAAAGATTCACTTTTTGCTTTTCCTTTAATAATATGGACCAACAGATAAGACTAGCGATTAAAAAGAATTGGCATATTTTAGGAAGAGACAAGGATTTGAGTGACATAGTGGCTAGAGGTCCGTTGATAGCGAACAGACGGAGTGTAAGGTTGAGAGACAGGTTAGTCCAGAATCGTATTAGGAAACCGAGCCACAATTGGTTAATGTCGACAGCCCCGAAGGGGAATTATAAGTGCGGACACTGCTCATTTTGCGCTCAGCATATTGTGGATCGGGTATTGCAAATAGGAGCATTGAAACAGGTGGTCAATGAGTTGATTACATGCCGGACAGATCATGTAGTGTATGTGATCTGGTGTCCATGTAGATATTTCTATGTGGGGAAAACAATAAGACCACTCTACATACGTTTTCGTGAGCACTGTAGATCTTTGGTAACTGGTAAGGGGGTACCATGGTTAATCACCCATATGAAGGAACATCATGAAGGAAGAGCAGATTTAATGACTTTTGCTGGGCTTGAAAAGGTTAATTTACCTATCGGAGGGGGAGACCTTGGCGGTTTTCTGTTGAAATGTGAGGCAAGGTGGATTTTGCGGAGTAATGCCATGGGCCCCTTGGGCTTCAATGATAGGGTAGATATGGCGGTGTTTTTATAATGAGGTATATGTAGAACTTAACATCTCGTGGTATATTAATGGCAGTGGGTTCATTAATTATATGGGTTAAGATAGTTCGTAACATCTGTAATGAGCCAATAGTATAGCACAGCCAGGGCAATGTCGGATATTTAGTGTGCTAATATGTTTTTAATTGTGCTTTTTATCTGTATTGCTTTAACGACCGGGAGGGTCAGGCAGCTGAATAGGGGAGGTGCAGTTGATTCGGCACTATATTTCCGCTGTCTCACCTGACCAGTTTGTGGACCCGTAGAAGCGCTAGCACAGCGCGAAACGGCCGTCGTCTCAGTTGCTCCCCTGCTCACATCATCAGCGGCGCTGCCAGCTCCGGTCATGCATTTTATGTGAAGATGTAATGAAGTTTTGAATCCTATGAAAATCGGTGAGTGCCCTCATTTGTTCTTACCTATGGACTCTAACAACGCTAGTTTTTGCCCGGAAGTGCTAGCTGCACAGAGAAAAACACCAGCCAATGTGTTAGTGGGGTTCAGCACCGCCTGCTGTTCCCCCACTGTGTAGCCGGCAAAGTGTCCTGCAAACGCAATACAGACACAAAGCTGACTCCAGTGCAGGCTTCGGCCTACACTCTGCTCCCCCTGCTTACCCTTTGCTCCAACATCGCTAGTTGGGGCTGTAGGAAGCCAATCTTTGATAGGCAACGCATCTGGGTTCCAGCTCCGCCAGCTGGTTCTCGGCAGTGTTCTTGTCACAGGTACTCCCTCATGCCAAGCCTGGTTTCAGCACCATCAGCTGTTTCCGGGTTGTGTCAAGTTCACTGAGACGCCTATGCTTGCCCCGTCGTGGTGCGGTCGGGTTAGCCAACTCCAGGGTGCCTCCAGTTTAGGAGCTTCCTATGTGGGCTGCGTGAACTGGTAGTCAAGGCTGGTTCTGTAGTGCCAGTAGGCCCAGCTCCCCCTGTAGGACTGTTGGGGGTCGGTAACTGTGGCTGCCTCGCGGCCTAGCTGTTCTCTCCTCTCCTGTGGACCTTCGGGTCCACCACCTGGTTCCAGCACTGTCAGCTGGTTCCGGGCCGAGCCTTTGGCTTAGGTGCCTCCTCCTGGGTATCCGAGTTCCGCCAACGCCAGGCGGTCCTTGGTAGTGCTTTTAAGCGCGGGCACCTACAGCTTAGTAACCGGGTTCCAGCACCGTCAGCTGGTCCTCGGTGCCATTGGCTCTTGCACACTGGGGCAACGCATCCGGGTTCCAGCACCGCCAGCTGGTTCTCGGCAGTGTTCTTGTCACAGGTACTCCCTCGTGCCAAGCCTGGTTTCAGCACCGTCAGCTGTTTCCGGGTTGTGTCAAGTTCACTGAGATGCCTATGCTTGCCCCGTCGTGGTGCGGTCGGGTTAGCCAACTCCAGGGTGCCTCCAGTTTAGGAGCTTCCTATGTGGGCTGCGTGAACTGGTAGTCAAGGCTGGTTCTGTAGTGCCAGTAGGCCCAGCTCCCCCTGTAGGACTGTTGGGGTTCGGTAACTGCGGCTGCCTCGCGGCCTAGCTGTTCTCTCCTCTCCTGTGGACCTTCGGGTCCACCACCTGGTTCCAGCACTGTCAGCTGGTTCTCGGCAGTGTCTTTTGCTCTTGTACCTTCTGCTCCCCATCCTGGTTCCAGTACCGTCAGCTGGTTCCGGGCAGAGCCTTTGGCTTAGGTGCCTCCTTCTGGGTATCCAAGTTCCACCAACGTCAGGTGGTCCTTGGTAGTGCTTTCAGGCACGGGTACCTCCTGCTTAGTAACCGGGTTCCAGTAACGTCAGCTGGTCCTCGGTAGTTCCATTGGCTCTTGGACCTTCGGCTACCCATCCGGGTTCCAGTACCGTCAGCTGGTTTTCGGCAGTGTCTTTTGCTCTTGTACCTTCTGCTCCCCATCCTGGTTCCAGTACCGTCAGCTGGTTCCGGGCAGAGCCTTTGGCTTAGGTGCCTCCTTCTGGGTATCCGAGTTCCGCCAACGTCAGGCGGTCCTTGGTAGTGCTTTTTAGCACGGGTACCTCCTGCTTAGTAACCGGGTTCCAGTAACGTCAGCTGGTCCTCGGTAGTTCCATAGGCTCTTGAACCTTCGGGTAGCCATCCGAGTTCCAGTTCCATCAGCTGGTTCTTGGCATTTTCTCAGCCTTCTTGTACCTTCTGCTACATTTCCAAGTTGAAGACCCTAAAGTCGACGACCCGGAAGACCACCCCGATGACGACGATGACGACCCGGAAGACCACCCCGATGACGACAAAGACGACGGCGGAGACGACGACGGCGGAGACGACGACGGCTGAGACGACGACGGCGGAGATGACGACACTGGAGATGACGACCCTGGAGACGACGACATGGAAGACCGAGAAGCAGAAGAACAAGAGGCTGCAGAACAAAGAGCAGAAGAACATTAAGCATAAGACTTAATATCAGAGCAAAAGATATTATCTAAATTATATGCAGAAGAAGACTAAGCAGTGTATGGGGGTGAGTCCGTTCCTCCTCGTGGTGCCCCTGGATAAAGCCTGATGCTGCAGGCCAAACTGAACGCGGACAAATGTAACTTTTGTGACTGGCAGAACGGAAGGTGTAATCTTCCAACTTTTATAGATAACAACTACGGGAATGCCTGTCACAAATGAGAATATGATGAAGAAGTAGAATAGGAAGAATAATAACAGTGGAATAAAAAGAATATGTAGAATAGGAAGAATAATAATAGTTGAATAAAATGAATATGAAGAATGTAATCAAAAAAAAAAAAAAGGTAAAGGATGAAGAAGAAGATGAATAAGGTGAAGAAGAAGTTGATGTCAAAGATGCTGATGATGATGAAGATGAAAGTGTGGGAAAAGAAAAAAAAAAAAGAAAAAAAAGAAGGGGAAGGGCGTGGAATAGTGAAACATCAATATCTGACAAAATAAAAAAAAAAATTTACATAGTCAATATCTTTGTCACTCCGAACGTCTTAAAAAAAAACAAAAAACATGCTATTCTATTTGATTGGGATAAACCTCTATGACTTTAATGTCTCCGCCACCTCCCCAAATACATCCGGCATTATTCTTAGTTGTTTTCCTTCATGTAGAATGAACCTACAAGGCAAGAAAGGGTTTATTTTAATTCCGATATTTTGGTCCCATTGACTTGCATTGGGATCGGGTATCGGCGATATCCGATATTTTTTGAATATCGGCCGATCCTATCCGATACCGATACTTTCCGATATCGGAAGGTATCGCTCAACACTACTTGTCAGTCAGCGGGGGAGATGAGCAGTCTGGTGGTCGATAGGAAAAAAGATCTTTTAATGCTGGTTGGAACCTGAGCTTGGTGTGGAACTTGAACTGTTCTCTGAGAAAGACTCTGGCATTGTTTAGCCTGCAGTGAGAGAAGGACTGAATTCTCATCTTGTGAGCCCGCTCTAATAGTTATTACCTGCTTGTGCATGAACAGATTATTTTTCAGTTATACCTTTGCGCCCTGAAGTGGCTGTTTTGTGTTTTGCAACCATTAGAGTTTTTATGAAAGCAATTAAACTGGACATGTTTGGAGCAGACCGCAATGCCTCTGCGAACACTAAGGGCACTCAGCAAGCGTGAGTCCCTGATAAACTAATAAATAAAAAAGATATACGTATATATATAAAATAAAACAAAACATAGAGGCGGCACTTCAAAAGTAGTGCTTATAGGACTCTAATGGCCCATGTGGCAAAGGTTAATAGTATAAACGTTTCTCAATCAACTGATTGACCTCCAGCTGTCATGGAAACCTGGGAGAACAGATGCGTGCTTACAATGATGTCATAGATTGACAGCTGCATTTACCATATCAACAGCCACAAATGGAGCTCCACTCCACCTGTGGCTATTGGAGGCAGATGATGACTGAATAATTGAGTCATCATCTGTCGGGAAAGATGTGGGTTCGGCATGCAGGATCATATTAAAGTCATGGACTCGACATATGGCGCAACGGTATGTCATATGTCAAGAAGGGTTGTTAGAGACGGGAATTCTAACCTACTCAGGTGTTCTGTGTCTTGGGTACCCAAGCAATGAAGCAATAATCAGAGAGACACACGCTCGTTGTCTGTCCAAATAGTCTCTGGTCTTTATTTTCAGGGCCTGGCCTTTTAAAAGCCCAAATATCAAAAGGAAATACAGCATTACATAATAAATTGGCAAGAATATGGATTATACAATGGGTTGTTATGCACATCCTGGGATACAAGATAGATTAGGTGAGAAGAATGTGGGGGTGCTTTGCACATGTCTGCATTTTATAAGTTTTTGGCTGAACATTCAAGATTTTTGGGTGGATACAGACAAAAACAGACACATATTGTTAATCTGGACAAAAACAACTTATGTCATTGACATTTCTAAGAAATATTGACCACTGCTATGTGGAATGTCTGGGAAATTGACCACTCGTAGTCAGATGATAACTAAAAACATATGAACTCTTGCACAACCAATATTCAGTTATTCCTATTTTATTTAGAATGGAGATTAACCATTTCTTTAACATGGGTTAAATGCTGCACAAGCCAACAACATAAAAGTCCAATTGGCTTCTATACATGGGAAGTATAAAACAATATATTAAGAGCTACCCCATTAAAAATAAATATCAAAGTCAATGTGCTAAAATTGATTAAATATTGTTTTAAAAGGAAATTCCATGTTTACCTGATGAGTGTCCATTACTTGATTTCAAACACATACTGCATAATGTAGTTTTGTTAGCCTTGTAGTTAGGGAATTATGAACAGAGTCATTGCACAGGTGTAACCCACAATTAACGCTGAAGGATTCAGCAGTCTGAAAAAAGAGAGAACATTTAGGTGTCCTTGACAGTATGCTAATTCACATGCAGCATTGAATTCTAGTAAATATGCCAGAGTAGTACGACAAAACGGACTAAATAATGTTCACAACCTAAAATGCTCAGCTTTAATGACAGTGACTTGGCAACCCTTCATGGCTTTTTGCAATAAAATGTTTAAATCACCTCAATATATCAATGCATCAGGACAAGGCAATCAAGCAAATAATATATTCACAGTTTAAACAAACCGAACATCATCACATTCGTTAACATTGACAGCTACTTACCCTGCCACTTTACATATCATTTTTCAAGAAGCAATAAAATCAGTAGGCTCAACAGGCAGAAAGTTTATCCCATTTTCAATGAAAAGCAGAGATGACACCAGTCTGAAAAACGCAATATTTCAAATGATCTAAGTACCATTTCTCCTCAATTATCCATCACTCTGATTGCTAATAACCAACCAGGATGGTACAGTGGTACAGTTGGGGAATAAGTATTTGAATCCCTTGCTGATTTTGTAAGTCTGTCCGCTGACAAAGACATGAACAGCCTATAATTTTAAGGGTCGGTTAATTTTAACATTGAGAGATAGAATATCAAAAATAAAATCCAGAAAATCACATTGTATAAATTATATACATTTATTTGCATTCTGCAGTGAGAAATAAGTATTTGTTCCCTCTGGCAAACAAGACTTAATACTTGGTTGCAAAGCCCTTGTTAGCAAGCACAGCATTCAGATGTTCTCAGAGCTTCAACTTCAGCTTCAGCTAGGCCACTCCATGACCTTAATGTGCTTCTTTTTGAGCCACTCCTTTGTTGCCTTGGCTGTATGTTTTGGGTCATTGTCTTGCTGAAAACCATGACCAATTTTTAATGTCCTGGAGGAGGGAAGGAGGTTGTCACTCAGAGATTTTACAGTACATGGCTCCGTCAATTCTCCCATTGATGCGGTGAAGTAGTCCTGTGCCCTTAGCATAGAAACACCCCCAAAACTTAATGTTTCCACCTCCATGCTTGACAGTCAGGATGGTGTTCTTTAGGTTATAGGCAGCATTTCTCTTCCTCCAAACACAGCGAGTTGAGTTATTGCCAAAGAGATCAATTTTTGTTTCATCTGATCACAGCACCTTCTCCCAATCACTAACAGAATCATCCAGTTGTTCATTGACAAACTTCAGACAGGCCTGCACATGTGCCTTCTTGAGCAGGGGGACCTTGAGGGCACTGCAGGATTTTAAACCTTTACAGCATAATGTGTTACCAATGGTTTTCTTGGTGACTGTGGTCCCAGCTGCATTGAGATCATTAACAACTTCCCCCATGTAGTTTTAGGCTGATCTCACACCTTCCTCATGATCAAGAATACCCCACAAGGTGAGATTTTGCATGGTGCCCCAGATCGATGTCGATTGACATTCATTTTGTATTTATTCCATTTTCTTACTATTGCACAACAGGTGTTTCTTTCTCACCCAGCATTTTACTTATGGTCTTGTAGCCTATTCCAGCTTTGTGCAGGTCTATGATCTTATCCCTGACATCCTTATAAAGCTCTTTGGTCTTGCCAATATTGTAGAGGTTAGCGTCTGAATGATTAATTAAGTCTGTGGACAGGAGTCTTTTATAAAGGTGACTCGGTAAGATAGCTGTCTTTAATGCAGGTAACGAGTTGATTAGTAGTGTTTAACTGATCTGTAGGAGCCAGAACTCTTAATGGATGGTAGGGGAGCAAATACTTATTTCTCACTGCAAAATGCAAATAAATTTACATAATTTATATAATGTGATTTTCTGGACTATATTTTTGATATTCTATCTCTAAATGTTAAAATTAACCTACCCCTAAAATTATAGACTGTTCATGTCTTTTTCAGTGGACAAACTTACAAAATCAGCAAGGGATCAAATACTTATTTCCTCCTCTATATTGTGATATGGCGACTGGCCATGTGGTTAATGGGTGCTATGTATCACAGAAGTGGGTGGTCCTGTGATGGAAGCCTGGGCTTGTTTTGCGCAATAGATCTACTGCTGAGGGTTACTACACATTGGGAAGGCTTCCAGGTGACTTGGAGAGATGGGTGGGTCCAGTCACCTACATACCCCACCCAAGGGGGTGTTGAACACCCAAGATGGAATCTGTGTGTTTTGTGCATGGGCAGTGCTGGTTAGTGTGAGCCAGAGTGAGGAGGCCCATGACATAACCCCGGAGAGGACACCTCTGAGGGTATAAGAGGTATCCGGGAACCTGTGTTGTCGTCAAGGACACTTAACAGACACTAAACTGTATTAGGCACACCAGGGCTCAGCGGGATCCATGGGTACTGAAGAGCCGAACGGTAGCCGGACAGAGTGTTGCATGTTACCAAGTACCTGAGAGGTTTATCCTGTGTAAATAAACAGAATGGACTTTTTACCCTGACTATCCCAGCGTATTCCTCAACGACCAGCCAAGTGAGTACTCCCTGTCCACAGATAGTGGAGACACGTTACAGTATGTAATAGACTCTAGGTACAAGAGTATTTGAATCAGCGAAACAGAAGAAATAGGTATCAATTAAAGCTTAAAAAATAAAAAATGTATTTTCAGAAAAATTTTAAAAATACAGTGGGGCAAAAAAGTATTTAGTCAGTCAGCAATAGTGCAAGTTCCACCACTTAAAAAGATGAGAGGCGTCTGTAATTTACATCATAGGTAGACCTCAACTATGGGAGACAAACTGAGAAAAAAAAATCCAGAAAATCACATGGTCTGTTTCTTTAACATTTTATTTGAATATTATGGTGGAAAATAAGTATTTGGTCAGAAACAAAATTTCATCTCAATACTTTGTAATATATCCTTTGTTGGCAATGACAGAGGTCAAACGTTTTCTGTAAGTCTTCACAAGGTTGCCACACACTGTTGTTGGTATGTTGGCCCATTCCTCCATGCAGATCTCCTCTAGAGCAGTGATGTTTTTGGTTTTTCGCTTGGCAACACGGACTTTCAACTCCCTCCAAAGGTTTTCTATAGGGTTGAGATCTGGAGACTGGCTAGGCCACTCCAGGACCTTGAAATGCTTCTTACGAAGCCACTCCTTCGTTGCCCTGGCGATGTGCTTTGGATCATTGTCATGTTGAAAGACCCATCCACGTTTCAAGTTGTGTTTCTACCAAACAGTTCCAGTTTGGTTTCATCAGACCGTAGGACATTCTCCCAAAACTCCTCTGGATCATCCAAATGCTCTCTAGCAAACTTCAGACGGGCCCGGACATGTACTGGCTTAAGCAGTAGGACACGTCTGGCACTGCAGGATCTGAGTCCATGGTGGCGTAGTGTGTTACTTATGGTAGGCCTTGTTACATTGGTCCCAGCTCTCTGCAGTTCATTCACTAGGTCCCCCCGCGTGGTTCTGGGATTTTTGCTCACCGTTCTTGTGATCATTCTGACCCCACGGGGTGGGATTTTGCATGGAGCCCCAGATCGAGGGAGATTATCAGTGGTCTTGTATGTCTTCCATTTTCTAATTATTGCTCCCACTGTTGATTTCTTCACTCCAAGCTGCTTGGCTATTGCAGATTCAGTCTTCCCAGCCTGGTGCAGGGCTACAATTTTGTTTCTGGTGTCCTTTGACAGCTCTTTGGTCTTCACCATAGTGGAGTTTGGAGTCAGACTGTTTGAGGGTATGCACAGGTGTCTTTTTATACTGATAACAAGTTTAAACAGGTGCCATTACTACAGGTAATGAGTGGAGGAAAGAGGAGACTCTTAAAGAAGTTACAGGTCTGTGAGAACCAGAAATCTTGATTGTTTGTTTCTGACCAAATACTTATTTTCCACCATTATATGCAAAAAAAATGATAAAAAAACAGACAATGTGATTTTCTGGATTTTTTTTTCTCAGTTTGTCTCCCATAGTTGAGGTCTACCTATGATGTAAATTACAGACGCCTCTCATCTTTTTAAGTGGTGGAACTTGCACTATTGCTGACTGACTAAATACTTTTTTGCCCCACTGTATATACACAATAATGTGGATCAAAATTTTGATTACGCCCTGTGAGGAAGCAAGTGATGTAAAACATGCGTTAGGGTAGTTGTGCAGTGTGCTCTTATATACCAAATGAGTAACAACTTTCTCTTGTTTACCTGCTCTAACAAATCTTTTCCATATTAACTTTATTTACAAAATTAGGTATCATTTACGATCTAATATACTGTATTTGTTGATTTGTTTTAACAAATATATGTCATACTATGGTGTTTCGTGGTAGCTTTTTCAAAAGGGAATCAATTATTTCCTTTTGAAAAAGCTACTGCGAAACGTGTGTCAGGGATTCTGTGGAATACAAACCACTATGGGTAAGCACTTTATGGAAACTATCATGATTACTATTATTCCGTTTGACATTGGGTTGACTGGGTGTTACTATTCAGGCCGGTTTGATATACTATTTTTTATTAAAGTTAGAAGTGGTTGTGGATGTGAGAAATCATTCTGTGAAACAGTTAATTGGTGTTTCAATACTAAATTGGAGTAACCACATGACATTTGACACCCCAGTTGACTTTTTGCCAGAGTGAAGGTATTGCTATACATATATATGTACTTTATGGACTTTATACAATTACAACTTAAATAGTAGCACACTTTCACAAATGAATACTTATTCTGCATATTTATAAACTAACTAGATGGTGGCCCGATTCTAATGCATCGGGTATTCTAGAATATGTATGTAGTTTATTTATGAAGATTTTAGAATAATGCAATGAATACACAGAATTCGGCTGGCCAGGCGAGACCAATTAGCGAGGCGTGGTTCAAATCCCGAGCCAATTCGTACATATACAAAATCAGCACGGTAGCCCAGTGGTAATGACTGCTGCTTGCCGCATGGGAGACCACGGTTCTAGTCCCGCCATGGGAAGTTGCAAATAGAATTGCTAAACTTTTCTATGTTACTATATACAATTATTAGGTTCTGTAGAAGGACGTAGATCTGTGGATTTATTATGATGGAATATAGGCTGAACTGGGTGGACAAATGTCTTTTTTCGGCCTTACTAACTATGTTACTATAGTAACATAGTAACATAGTTAGTAAGGCCGAAAAAAGACATTTGTCCATCCAGTTCAGCCTATATTCCATCATTATAAATCCCCAGATCTACGTCCTTCTACAGAACCTAATAATTGTATGATACAATATTGTTCTGCTCCAGGAAGACATCCAGGCCTCTCTTGAACCCCTCGACTGAGTTCGCCATCACCACCTCCTCAGGCAAGCAATTCCAGATTCTCACTGCCCTAACAGTAAAGAATTCTCTTCTATGTTGGTGGAAAAACCTTCTCTCCTCCAGACACAAAGAATGCCCCCTTGTGCCCGTCACCTTCCTTGGTATAAACAGATCCTCAGCGAGATATTTGTATTGTCCCCTTATATACTTATACATGGTTATTAGATCGCCCCTCAGTCGTCTTTTTTCTAGACTAAATAATCCTAATTTCGCTAATCTCTCTGGGTATTGTAGTTCTCCCATCCCCTTTATTAATTTTGTTGCCCTCCTTTGTACTCTCTCTAGTTCCATTATATCCTTCCTGAGCACCGGTGCCCAAAACTGGACACTGTACTCCATGTGCGGTCTAACTAGGGATTTGTACAGAGGCAGTATAATGCTCTCATCATGTGTATCCAGACCTCTTTTAATGCACCTCATGATCCTGTTTGCCTTGGCAGCTGCTGCCTGGCACTGGCTGCTCCAGGTAAGTTTATCATTAACTAGGATCCCCAAGTCCTTCTCCCTGTCAGATTTACCCATTGGTTTCACATTCAGTGTGTAATGGTGATATTGATTCCTTCTTCCCATGTGTATAACCTTACATTTATCATTGTTAAACCTCATCTGCCACCTTTCAGCCCAAGTTTCCAACTTATCCAGATCCATCTGTAGCAGAATACTATCTTCTCTTGTATTTACTGCTTTACATAGTTTTGTATCATCTGCAAATATCAATATTTTACTGTGTAAACTTTCTACCAGATCATTAATGAATATGTTGAAGAGAACGGTCCCAATACTGACCCCTGCGGTACCCCACTGGTCACAGCGACCCAGTTAGAGACTATACCATTTATAACCACCCTCTGCTTTCTATCACTTAGCCAGTTACTAACCCATTTACACACATTTTCCCCCAGACCAAGCATTCTCATTTTGTGTACCAACCTCTTGTGCAGCACGGTATCAAACGCTTTGGAAAAATCGAGATATACCACGTCCAATGACTCACCGTGGTCCAGCCTATAGCTTACCTCTTCATAAAAACTGATTAGATTGGTTTGACAGGAGCGATTTCTCATAAACCCATGCTGATATGGAGTTAAACAGTTATTCTCATTGAGATAATCCAGAATAACATCCCTCAGAAACCCTTCAAATATTTTACCAACAATAGAGGTTAGACTTACTGGCCGATAATTTCCAGGTTCACTTTTAGAGCCCTTTTGGAATATTGGCACCACATTTGCTATGCGCCAGTCCTGCGGAACAGACCCCGTCGCTATAGAGTCCCTAAAAATAAGAAATAATGGTTTATCTATTACATTACTTAGTTCTCTTAGTACTCGTGGGTGTATGCCATCCGGACCCAGAGATTTATCTATTTTAATCTTATTTAGCCGGTTTCGCACCTCTTCTTGGGTTAGATTGGTGACCTTTAATATAGGGTTTTCATTGTTTCTTGGGATTTCACCTAGCATTTCATTTTCCACCGTGAATACCGTGGAGAAGAAGGTGTTTAATATGTTAGCTTTTTCCTCGTCATCTACAACCATTCTTTCCTCACTATTTTTTAAGGGGCCTACATTTTCAGTTTTTATTCTTTTATTATTGATATAGTTGAAGAACAGTTTGGGATTAGTTTTACTCTCCTTAGCAATGTGCTTCTCTGTTTCCTTTTTGGCAGCTTTAATTAGTTTTTTAGATAAAGTATTTTTCTCCCTATAGTTTTTTAGAGCTTCAATGGTGCCATCCTGCTTTAGTAGTGCAAATGCTTTCTTTTTACTGTTAATTGCCTGTCTTACTTCTTTGTTTAGCCACATTGGGTTTTTCCTTTTTCTAGTCCTTTTATTCCCACAAGGTATAAACCGCTTACACTGCCTATTTAGGATGTTCTTAAACATTTCCCATTTATTATCTGTATTCTTATTTCTGAGGATATTGTCCCAGTCTACCAGATTAAGGGCATCTCTAAGCTGGTCAAACTTTGCCTTCCTAAAGTTCAGTGTTTTTGTGACTCCCTGACAAGTCCCCCTAGTGAAAGACAGGTGAAACTGTACAATATTGTGGTCGCTATTTCCTAGATGCCCAACCACCTGCAGATTTGTTATTCTGTCAGGTCTATTAGATAGTATTAGGTCTAAAAGTGCGGCTCCTCTGGTTGGATTCTGCACCAATTGTGAAAGATAATTTTTCTTGGTTATTAGCAGAAACCTGTTGCCTTTATGGGTTTCACAGGTTTCTGTTTCCCAGTTAATATCCGGGTAGTTAAAGTCCCCCATAACCAGGACCTCATTATGGGTTGCAGCTTCATCTATCTGCTTTAGAAGTAGACTTTCCATGGTTTCTGTTATATTTGGGGGTTTGTAACAGACCCCAATGAGAATTTTGTTACCATTTTTCCCTCCATGAAATTCGACCCATATGGATTCGACATCCTCATTTCCTTCGCTAATATCCTCCCTTAAAGTGGACTTTAGACAAGACTTTACATAGAGACAAACCCCTCCTCCTCTCCGATTTTTACGATCCTTTCTAAACAGACTGTAACCCTGTAAGTTAACTGCCCAGTCATAGCTTTCATCTAACCATGTCTCGGTTATTCCCACTATGTCAAAGTTACCTGTAGATATTTCTGCTTCTAGTTCTTCCATCTTGTTTGTCAGGCTTCTGGCGTTTGCGAGCATGCAGTTTAGAGGATTTTGTTTTGTTCCAATCTCCTCGCTGTGGATTGTTTTAGAAATGTTCTTACCTCCCTTCTGAGTATGTTTTCCTGGGTCTTCTTTGTTCAAGTCTAATGTTTTTCTTCCCGTCCCCTCTTCTTCTAGTTTAACGCCCTCCTGATGCTATATACATAGCCCACATAGTATATAACACAGCCCACGCAGTATATAACAGCCACGTAGTCCCACATAGTATATAGCACAGCGACATAGTATATAACACAGCCCATGCAGTATATAACACAGCCTCGTAGTCCCACATAGTATATTACACAGCCCATGTAGTATATAGCACAGCCACACAGTATATTGCACAGCTGATGCAGTATATAACACAGCCTACGCACTATATAGCACAGCCCATGCAGTATATTACAGCCACGTAATATATTACACAGCCCACATAGTATATTACACAGCTGACGTAGTATATAACACAGCCCATGCAGTATATAACACAGCCCACGTAGTCCCACGTAGTATATAGCACAACCAAGTAGTATATTGCACAGCCACAAAGTATATTGCACAGTCACGTAGTATATTGCACAGCCATGTAGTATATTGCTCAGTCCACATAGTATATTGCATTCCACATAGTATATAGCACAGCCACGTAGTATATTGCACAGCCAACACAGTATATTGCAGAGCCGACGCAGTATATAACACAGCTCATGTAGTATATAGCACAGGCCACGCAGTATATTACACAGCCACATAGTATATTACACAGCCCACATATTATATTGCACAGCCGATGTTACTCACTCACTCGTTACTCACCCGAGTATCGCTATGCTCGGTGTGCTCAGCGAGCAGCGAGCATTTCCGGGATTATTCAGCAGTAACTGCAGTCTCCACCCAGCAGTTTTGACGGACTTTAGAGACCCAATCATGGTGCAGGGATTGTCTGCCAGGCCATGAAACGCCGACAGCCATCTTTGTTATGGTCGTGCAGTGATTGGCTGGGCAGCACAGCATCATCCCGAGTATAAGAGACCAGGCGCCGCCCTGCTCGCTGCATTCTGTTCATGTTTCAGTGAGAGTAGGGAGAGCTGGTGCCGAGATAGGGTCAGAATTAAGGTTTTTAGAGGTAGTGTAGGTTTGCAACTCTTACATCCACAATTCCTGAGAAACCAACAGTCTTTTTTAGGGCTAAATCATGGGTCCCGATTAGAGTTGAGCGACCTTGACCTTTTTAGAGTCGAGCCGGGTTTCGCGAAACCCGACTATCTCAAAAGTCGGGTCGAGTGAAATCGGCCGATTATGACGTAAAGTCGGGATCGACCGAAACACGAAACCCAATGCAAGTCAATGGGGCAGCATAGTCGGCAGTGAGTGGGGGCCAGGAAAACACCTAGAGTGCCCATTTTAATGTCAAAACCATCCATTCTTCTTAATGAAGCTTGTCAAACGTAATTTACCTTATAATAATTGGAAGGCATTTGAAATTGGGGGTCATTTGGCTAAAGTTGTGGTGGGTAGGGCTGGTTCAAGTAATTAGTGGGCCCAGGAAATCTGGACCACGTCACGGCAGTGGAGCAGGGAGAGGTAAGTATTTCAACTTTGCAAGTGCTGTGAACCTGAGCAAGCAGGGGGGGCCCACTCGTTGGCATTGGCACTGGCAGAGGGCCCCTCAAAGTACAGCGGTGTGTTTGCACGGCGGGGGCGCCTCCCACCGGCAGCAACACTTTTGCGTACCATGAGAGGCCCTGTGCCAGTGACGTCGCCAACTAGTATTCCTCCCCCCACCTGATGAAGGAACCTGCACTTTCATCTGCACCTTCCTGTTTGTCCCCGTGTAAGGTGGTATGGTATGCGGGAAGGGGGACCTGACTTTCAGCAGGGTCACAATCTTGCAGTGTAGCGTGCACGGGAAATGTTGCGTTATGGGTCAATGTACCAGCAGACTCATCTATCACTGGCTGGGCAATGGGCAGGATGAGGAGGAAACACAGATATAGGCCCAAAGAATAAAGTGGGCTAAATGCAGTTCAAAATTGGTAACACAGGACTAATCAGGGGGCATTGCAGTGGAGGACAACTGGAATGAGAGGCTGACACAGAGAGTAGGCCCAAATCTGTAAGTAGTCGAAATGCAGTTCAAAATTGGCAACAGTAGTAAACAGGCGGCACAGCTTTGTTCAGTGGAGGAGAACAGCAAGGAGTGGCAGACACCGATAGTAGGCCCCAACCCAACTAGTAGGCCAAATGTAGTCTAACATTAACAACTACTTAACGAGCGCCTGAAAACGGAATTTCAGGACAGGAAACCAGGAGAACAGCAAGGAGCGGCAGACACCGATAGTAGGCCCCAAACCAACTAGTACGCCAAATGCAGTTGTTCCGTTTAACCACAATTTAATGAGAGCCTGAAGATAGAAGTTCAGGAAAGGCAACCTGGAGAACACCTTGGAGTGGAACACACCATCTCTCTACACCCCATACCCAATTTGTAGGCCTAATGCAGCGTAGTTTCCAACAACTACTAAACGAGAGCATGATGATCGAAGCATTGGCGAGGAAACCTGGGGAACACCTTGGAGTGGAACACACCATCTCTCTACAGTGGAACACACCATCTCTCTACACCCCATACCCAATTTGTAGGCCTAATGCAGCGTAGTTTCCAACAACTACTAAACGAGAGCCGGAAGATCGAAGCTCAGGAAAGGCAACCTGGGGAACACCTTGGAGTGGAACACACCATCTCTCTACACCCCATACCCAATTTGTAGGCCCAATGCAGCGTAGTTTCCAACAACTACTAAACGAGAGCCGGAAGATCGAATCTCAGGAAAGGCAACCTGGGGAACACCTTGGAGTGTAACAAACCCTCTCTCTACACCACGGAAGGGCTGATTCTTAGGAAGGAAGGCTGTCGGAAAGAAGCAGGGCGCGTCCGAGGGTGATTATATTCTTATTAGGTATATACTCACCCTCGGACGCGCCCTGCTTCTTTATTTGTAATGAATGTTTATTTGCAATGTGGTTTTGACTTACTCTATTTTTTTGGTAAATAATGATTTTATTATTTTCATTGTTTTGCATCTTCTTGGCAATAATATAAAGAAGACGCGACAGGACAACACTCGGTGGATGCCATATCTGTGTTTAAAATTGAAAAAACCTTTCAGTTAACTACTTGCAGGAGAAAGTTATTGTAGCTGGTGGCCATTTTTAGTATTGTACCAGATTTTTGTTGTATGTGTTTGTTTTTAATGTTAAAATGTCTGCATTTGATATCTCTCCAGTATTTTCTTTTTTATAAGCAAAATACTTATTTTTATATTTTCTGATGTTGGTTCCAGGGGTACACGGGCAGCAGTGGTGTGGTCAGTGGAGGCCTAGTGGAAGGAGTGACCGCAGACAGGCATCGAAGGCCTAAAATAATAACACATGGCTGTAGGCAATTTTAAATTGGTTCCAGGGGTACACGGGCAGCAGTGGTGTGGTCAGTGGAGGCCTAGTGGAAGGAGTCACCGCAGACAGGCATCGAAGGCCTAAAATAATAACACATGGCTGTAGGCAATTTTAAATTGGTTACAGGGGTACACAGGCAGCAGTGGTGTGGTCAGTGGAGGCCTAGTGGAAGGAGTGACCGCAGACAGGCATCGAAGGCCTAAATTAATAACACATGGCTGTAGGCAATTTTAAATTGGTTCCAGGGGTACACGGGCAGCAGTGGTGTGGTCAGTGGAGGCCTAGTGGAAGGAGTGACCGCAGACAGGCATCGAAGGCCTAAAATAATAACACATGGCTGTAGGCAATTTTAAATTGGTTCCAGGGGTACACGGGCAGCAGTGGTGTGGTCAGTGGAGGCCTAGTGGAAGGAGTGACCACAGACAGGCATCGAAGGCCTAAAATAATAACACATGGCTGTAGGCAATTTTAAATTGGTTACAGGGGTACACGGGCAGCAGTGGTGTGGTCAGTGGAGGCCTAGTGGAAGGAGTGACCGCAGACAGGCATCGAAGGCCTAAATTAATAACACATGGCTGTAGGCAATTTTAAATTGGTTCCAGGGGTACACGGGCAGCAGTGGTGTGGTCAGTGGAGGCCTAGTGGAAGGAGTGACCGCAGACAGGCATCGAAGGCCTAAAATAATAACACATGGCTGTAGGCAATTTTAAATTGGTTCCAGGGGTACACGGGCAGCAGTGGTGTGGTCAGTGCAGGCCTAGTGGAAGGAGTGACCACAGACAGGCATCGAAGGCCTAAAATAATAACACATGGCTGTAGGCAATTTTAAATTGGTTACAGGGGTACACGGGCAGCAGTGGTGTGGTCAGTGGAGGCCTAGTGGAAGGAGTGACCGCAGACAGGCATCGAAGGCCTAAAATAATAACACATGGCTGTAGGCAATTTTAAATTGGTTCCAGGGGTACACGGGCAGCAGTGGTGTGGTCAGTGGAGGCCTAGTGGAAGGAGTGACCGCAGACAGGCATCGAAGGCCTAAAATAATAACACATGGCTGTAGGCAATTTTAAATTGGTTCCAGGGGTACACGGGCAGCAGTGGTGTGGTCAGTGGAGGCCTAGTGGAAGGAGTCACCGCAGACAGGCATCGAAGGCCTAAAATAATAACACATGGCTGTAGGCAATTTTAAATTGGTTACAGGGGTACACGGGCAGCAGTGGTGTGGTCAGTGGAGGCCTAGTGGAAGGAGTGACCGCAGACAGGCATCGAAGGCCTAAAATAATAACACATGGCTGTAGGCAATTTTAAATTGGTTCCAGGGGTACACGGGCAGCAGTGGTGTGGTCAGTGGAGGCCTAGTGGAAGGAGTGACCGCAGACAGGCATCGAAGACCTAAAATAATAACACATGGCTGTAGGCAATTTTAAATTGGTTCCAGGGGTACACGGGCAGCAGTGGTGTGGTCAGTGGAGGCCTAGTGGAAGGAGTGACCACAGACAGGCATCGAAGGCCTAAAATAATAACACATGGCTGTAGGCAATTTTAAATTGGTTACAGGGGTACACGGGCAGCAGTGGTGTGGTCAGTGGTGGCCTAGTGGAAGGAGTGACCGCAGACAGGCATCGAAGGCCTAAAATTATAACACATGGCTGTAGGCAATTTTAAATTGGTTCCAGGGGTACACGGGCAGCAGTGGTGTGGTCAGTGGAGGCCTAGTGGAAGGAGTGACCGCAGACAGGCATCGAAGGCCTAAAATAATAACACATGGCTGTAGGCAATTTTAAATTGGTTCCAGGGGTACACGGGCAGCAGTGGTGTGGTCAGTGGAGGCCTAGTGGAAGGAGTCACCGCAGACAGGCATCGAAGGCCTAAAATAATAACACATGGCTGTAGGCAATTTTAAATTGGTTCCAGGGGTACACGGGCAGCAGTGGTGTGGTCAGTGGAGGCCTAGTGGAAGGAGTGACCGCAGACAGGCATCGAAGGCCTAAAATAATAACACATGGCTGTAGGCAATTTTAAATTGGTTCCAGGGGTACACGGGCAGCAGTGGTGTGGTCAGTGGAGGCCTAGTGGAAGGAGTCACCGCAGACAGGCATCGAAGGCCTAAAATAATAACACATGGCTGTAGGCAATTTTAAATTGGTTCCAGGGGTACACGGGCAGCAGTGGTGTGGTCAGTGGAGGCCTAGTGGAAGGAGTAACCGCAGACAGGCATCGAAGGCCTAAAATAATAACACATGGCTGTAGGCAATTTTAAATTGGTTACAGGGGTACACGGGCAGCAGTGGTGTGGTCAGTGGAGGCCTAGTGGAAGGAGTAACCGCAGACAGGCATCGAAGGCCTAAAATAATAACACATGGCTGTAGGCAATTTTAAATTGGTTCCAGGGGTACACGGGCAGCAGTGGTGTGGTCAGTGGAGGCCTAGTGGAAGGAGTGACCACAGACAGGCATCGAAGGCCTAAAATAATAACACATGGCTGTAGGCAATTTTAAATTGGTTACAGGGGTACACGGGCAGCAGTGGTGTGGTCAGTGGAGGCCTAGTGGAAGGAGTGACCGCAGACAGGCATCGAAGGCCTAAAATAATAACACATTGCTGTAGGCAATTTTAAATTGGTTCCAGGGGTACACGGGCAGCAGTGGTGTGGTCAGTGGAGGCCTAGTGGAAGGAGTGACCACAGACAGGCATCGAAGGCCTAAAATAATAACACATGGCTGTAGGCAATTTTAAATTGGTTCCAGGGGTACACGGGCAGCAGTGGTGTGGTCAGTGGAGGCCTAGTGGAAGGAGTCACCGCAGACAGGCATCGAAGGCCTAAAATAATAACACATGGCTGTAGGCAATTTTAAATTGGTTACAGGGGTACACGGGCAGCAGTGGTGTGGTCAGTGGAGGCCTAGTGGAAGGAGTGACCACAGACAGGCATCGAAGGCCTAACATAACAAAAATGTCAATACAATGGTATTGTCAGTGGCAGGCATTGAAGGATGTCAGCGCATAGACTAAACATTGGTGGAGCTGTGAGATAATTTTGCAAGTGGTAGAGCACTGTTTGAGCTGGGGTGGGGGGAAACTGTCTTGTGGCCGGCGGTACAGGCCCAGGGCCCCTCATATTACAACGGTGTGTCTGACGTTGGGTGCGCACCACCACCGCCAGAGACACTTTATTGTACTAGGAGGGACCCAGTGGCAGTGCCGTCGACCAAAAGCGGGCTCACCCACCTCTTCAGACAAACTGCACTCTCACGGGTGCTGTCGCCAAGTGTCAATACCACGGCCCCGTGTGGGGAGTTTGGCCATTTAGTGAGGTGTAAACATGTCGTATGCTGGACAATCAGGTGCAGAAAATTACGAGATTGGAAAAGGCATTCAGAATAGTCCACAGGCAAGACCTTTTCATAGGAAAGCTAGGTGTCAGCCGGGCAAGGTGGGGCAAAAGATTTCGAAATCCAGTTGTGGTTCATTTTAATGAAGGTTAGATCATCTACATTTTGGGTAGCCAGACGAGTCCTTTTTTCTGTTAGTATTGAACCTGCAGCACTGAATACTCTTTCTGATAGGACACTAGCTGCCGGGCAAGCAAGCTCCTGCAATGCATATTCTGCCAATTCTGGCCAGGTGTCTAATTTTGATGCCCAGTAATCAAATGGGAATGACGGTTGAGGGAGAACATCGATAAGGGATGAAAAATAGTTTGTAACCATACTGGACAAATGTTGTCTCCTGTCACTTTGAATTGATGCTGCAGTACCTGTCCTGTCTGCGGTCATAGCAAAATCACTCCACAACCTGGTCAGAAAATCCCTCTGGCCAACGCCACTTCTGATTTCTGCCCCTCTAACTCCTCTGGTCTGCTGGCCCCTGCAGCTCGTGTGAGAACGATCACGGGCGCTGTGTGCAGGGAATGCCAGAAGCAAACGGTCAACAAGAGTTGATTGTTTGGTTGCTGATATTAGTTCCAAGTTCTCATGTGGCATTATATTTTGCAATTTGCCTTTATAGCGAGGATCAAGGAGGCAGGCCAACCAGTAATCGTCATCATTCATCATTTTAGTTATGCGTGTGTCCCTTTTGAGGATACGTAAGGCATAATCCGCCATGTGGGCCAAAGTTCCAGTTCTCAAATCTGCGGTTGTGCTTGGTTGAGGGGCAGTTTCAGGCAAATCCACGTCACTTGTGTCCCTCAAAAAACCAGAACCCGGCCTTGCCGCGCCACCAATTTCCAGTGGCCCCGGAAAAGCTTCCTCATTAAAAATATAATCATCCCCATCATCCTCCTCGTCCTCCTCCTCCTCTTCGCCCGCTACCTCGTCCTGTACACTGCCCTGGCCAGACAATGGCTGACTGTCATCAAGGCTTTCCTCTTCCTCAGCTGCAGACGCCTGATCCTTTATGTGCGTCAAACTTTGCATCAGCAGACGCATTAGGGGGATGCTCATGCTTATTATGGCGTTGTCTGCACTAACCAGCCGTGTGCATTCCTCAAAACACTGAAGGACTTGACACATGTCTTGAATCTTCGACCACTGCACACCTGACAACTCCATGTCTGCCATCCTACTGCCTGCCCGTGTATGTGTATCCTCCCACAAAAACATAACAGCCCGCCTCTGTTCACACAGTCTCTGAAGCATGTGCAGTGTTGAGTTCCACCTTGTTGCAACGTCTATGATTAGGCGATGCTGGGGAAGGTTCAAAGAACGCTGATAGGTCTGCATACGGCTGGAGTGTACGGGCGAACGGCGGATATGTGAGCAAAGTCCACGCACTTTGAGGAGCAGGTCGGATAACCCCGGATAACTTTTCAGGAAGCACTGCACCACCAGGTTTAAGGTGTGAGCCAGGCAAGGAATGTGTTTCAGTTGGGAAAGGGAGATGGCAGCCATGAAATTCCTTCCGTTATCACTCACTACCTTGCCTGCCTCAAGATCTACAGTGCCCAGCCACGACTGCGTTTCTTTCTGCAAGAACTCGGACAGAACTTCCGCGGTGTGTCTGTTGTCGCCCAAACACTTCATAGCCAATACAGCCTGCTGACGTTTGCCAGTAGCTGCCCCATAATGGGAGACCTGGTGTGCAACAGTGGCAGCTGCGGATGGAGTGGTTGTGCGACTGCGGTCTGTGGACGAGCTCTCGCTTCTGCAGGAGGACGAAGAGGAGGAGGAGGGGGTGCGAACGGCTACAGCCAATTGTTTCCTAGACCGTGGGCTAGGCAGAACTGTCCCAAACTTGCTGTCCCCTGTGGACCCTGCATCCACATTTACCCAGTGTGCCGTGATGGACACGTAACGTCCCTGGCCATGCCTACTGGTCCATGCATCTGTTGTCAGGTGCACCTTTGTGCTCACAGATTGCCTGAGTGCATGGACGATGCGCTCTTTAACATGCTGGTGGAGGGCTGGGATGGCTTTTCTGGAAAAAAAGTGTCGACTGGGTAGCTCGTAGCGTGGTACAGCGTAGTCCATCAGGGCTTTGAAAGCTTCGCTTTCAACTAACCGGTAGGGCATCATCTCTAACGAGATTAGTCTAGCTATGTGTGCGTTCAAACCCTGTGTACGCGGCTGCGAGGCTAAGTACTTCCTTTTTCTAACCATAGTCTCATGTAGGGTGAGCTGGACTGGAGAGCTGGAGATCGTGGAACTAGCGGGGGTGCCGGTGGACATGGCAGACTGAGAGACGGTGGGAGATGGTATTGTTGCCACCGGTGCCCTAGATGCAGTGTTTCCTACTACAAAACTGGTGATTCCCTGACCCTGACGGCTTTGGCCTGGCAAAGAAACCTGCACAGATACTGCAGGTGGTGCGGAAAATGGTGGCCCTACACTGCCGGAAGGGATGTTGCGTTGCTGACTAGCTTCATTGGCCGAGGGTGCTACAACCTTAAGGGACGTTTGGTAGTTAGTCCAGGCTTGCAAATGCATGGTGGTTAAATGTCTATGCATGCAACTTGTATTGAGACTTTTCAGATTCTGTCCTCTGCTTAAGGTAGCTGAACATTTTTGACAGATGACTTTGCGCTGATCAATTGGATGTTGTTTAAAAAAATGCCAGACTGCACTCTTTCTAGCATCGGATACCATTTCAGGCATTGCAGACTGAGCTTTAACCGGATGGCCACGCTGTCCTCCAACAGGTTTTAGCTTTGCCACGCGTTTTGGGCAAGATACGGGCCCGGCAGATGGAACCTGTTGCGATGTTGATGCCTGCTGCGGCCCCTCCTCCTCCGCTTCAGAACTGCTGCCGCCTGCACCCTGTTCCCCCAATGGCTGCCAATCGGGGTCAAGAACTGGGTCATCTATTACCTCTTCTTGTAGCTCGTGTGCAACTTCGTCTGTGTCACCGTGTCGGTCGGTGGTATAGCGTTCGTGATGGGGCAACATAGTCTCATCAGGGTCTGATTCTTGATCAGCACCCTGTGATGGCAATGTTGTGGTCTGAGTCAAAGGACCAGGATAGTAGTCTGGCTGTGGCTGTGCATCAGTGCACTCCATGTCAGATTCAACTTGTAATGGGCATGGACTGTTAACTGCTTCACTTTCTAAGCCAGGGACGGTATGTGTAAAGAGCTCCATGGAGTAACCCGTTGTGTCGCCTGCTGCATTCTTCTCTGTTGTTGTTTTTGCTGAAGAGGACAAGGAAGCGACTTGTCCCTGACCGTGAACATCCACTAACGACGCGCTGCTTTGACATTTACCAGTTTCACGAGAGGAGGCAAAAGAGCTAGAGGCTGAGTCAGCAAGATAAGCCAAAACTTGCTCTTGCTGCTCCGGCTTTAAAAGCGGTTTTCCTACTCCCAGAAAAGGGAGCGTTCGAGGCCTTGTGTAGCCAGACGACGAACCTGGCTCCACAGCTCCAGACTTAGGTGCAATATTTTTTTTCCCACGACCAGCTGATGCTCCACCACTACCACTACCCTCATTACCAGCTGAAAATGAACGCCCCCGGCCACGACCTCTCCCACCATACTTCCTCATTGTTTTAAAAACGTAAACAAACTAACGGTATTTGTTGCTGTCACACAAATTACACGGTGAGCTATAACTTCAGTATGATTTAGCTACCCCTTTACAGGTGAGTGAGACCACAACGAAAATCAGGCACAATGTTACACACTCTGTTGTTGGTGGCAACAAATGAGAGAGATGCAACACACGCAGGACTGTCACTGAAGCACAAATGTAAATATTAATCTCCCACTGATTTGATTTTTTTTTTTTTTCAGGGAGACTTTAGGAAAAAAAAAATAGAATAAAATGATTTTTTCAGGAAGAATTTAGAAACCAAAGAAAATAAAATGATTTTTTCAGGGAGAATTTAAAAAACAAATAAAACAAAAAAAGGCTTTCTATGGCCCACTGAGTGAGAGATGACGCACACAGGAGTCAGGAGTGGCACACAAGCCCAGAGGCCAATATTTATCTCCCACTGATTGATGTAGTGATTTTTTCAGGTAGATTTTGGAACCCAAATCAAGCTAAAAAAAATAATAGGCTTTCTATGGCCCACAATTGGAGAGAGAGAGAGAGAGATGGCACACCCAGGAGTCAAGACTGGCACACAAGCAGAAAGGGCAATATTAATCTCCCACTGATTTGTTTTTGTTTTTTTGTTTTTTTCAGGGAGACTTTAGGAAAAAAAAATAGAATAAAATGATTTTTTCAGGAAGAATTTAGAAACCAAATAAAATAAAATGATTTTTTCAGGGAGAATTTAGAAAACAAATAAATCAAAAAAAGGCTTTCTATGGCCCACTGAGTGAGAGATGACGCACACAGGAGTCAGGAGTGGCACACAAGCCCAGAGGCCAATATTTATCTCCCACTGATTGATGTAGTGATTTTTTCAGGTAGATTTTGGAACCCAAATCAAGCTAAAAAAATAATAGGCTTTCTATGGCCCACAATTGGAGAGAGAGAGAGAGATGGCACACCCAGGAGTCAAGACTGGCACACAAGCAGAAAGGGCAATATTAATCTCCCACTGATTTGTTTTTGTTTTTCAGGGAGACTTTAGGAAAAAAAAAAATAGAATAAAATGATTTTTTCAGGAAGAATTTAGAAACCAAATAAAATAAAATGATTTTTTCAGGGAGAATTTAGAAAACAAATAAAACAAAAAAAGGCTTTCTATGGCCCACTGAGTGAGAGATGACGCACACAGGAGTCAGGAGTGGCACACAAGCCCAGAGGCCAATATTTATCTCCCACTGATTGATGTAGTGATTTTTTCAGGTAGATTTTGGAACCCAAATCAAGCTAAAAAAATAATAGGCTTTCTATGGCCCACAATTGGAGAGAGAGAGAGAGATGGCACACCCAGGAGTCAAGACTGGCACACAAGCAGAAAGGGCAATATTAATCTCCCACTGATTTGTTTTTTTTGTTTTTTTTTTCAGGGAGACTTTAGGAAAAAAAAAATAGAATAAAATGATTTTTTCAGGAAGAATTTAGAAACCAAAGAAAATAAAATGATTTTTTCAGGGAGAATTTAGAAAACAAATAAAACAAAAAAAGGCTTTCTATGGCCCACTGAGTGAGAGATGACGCACACAGGAGTCAGGAGTGGCACACAAGCCCAGAGGCCAATATTTATCTCCCACTGATTGATGTAGTGATTTTTTCAGGTAGATTTTGGAACCCAAATCAAGCTAAAAAAAATAATAGGCTTTCTATGGCCCACAATTGGAGAGAGAGAGAGAGATGGCACACCCAGGAGTCAAGACTGGCACACAAGCAGAAAGGGCAATATTAATCTCCCACTGATTTGTTTTTGTTTTTCAGGGAGACTTTAGGAAAAAAAAATAGAATAAAATGATTTTTTCAGGAAGAATTTAGAAACCAAATAAAATAAAATGATTTTTTCAGGGAGAATTTAGAAAACAAATAAAACAAAAAAAGGCTTTCTATGGCCCACTGAGTGAGAGATGACGCACACAGGAGTCAGGAGTGGCACACAAGCCCAGAGGCCAATATTTATCTCCCACTGATTGATGTAGTGATTTTTTCAGGCAGATTTTGGAACCCAAATCAAGCTAAAAAAATAATAGGCTTTCTATGGCCCACAATTGGAGAGAGAGAGAGAGATGGCACACCCAGGAGTCAAGACTGGCACACAAGCAGAAAGGGCAATATTAATCTCCCACTGATTTGTTTTTTTTTTTTTTTTTTCAGGGAGACTTTAGGAAAAAAAAAATAGAATAAAATGATTTTTTCAGGAAGAATTTAGAAACCAAAGAAAATAAAATGATTTTTTCAGGGAGAATTTAGAAAACAAATAAAACAAAAAAAGGCTTTCTATGGCCCACTGAGTGAGAGATGACGCACACAGGAGTCAGGAGTGGCACACAAGCCCAGAGGCCAATATTTATCTCCCACTGATTGATGTAGTGATTTTTTCAGGTAGATTTTGGAACCCAAATCAAGCTAAAAAAAATAATAGGCTTTCTATGGCCCACAATTGGAGAGAGAGAGAGAGATGGCACACCCAGGAGTCAAGACTGGCACACAAGCAGAAAGGGCAATATTAATCTCCCACTGATTTGTTTTTTTTTTGTTTTTTTTCAGGGAGACTTTAGGAAAAAAAAAATAGAATAAAATGATTTTTTCAGGAAGAATTTAGAAACCAAATAAAATAAAATGATTTTTTCAGGGAGAATTTAGAAAACAAATAAAACAAAAAAAGGCTTTCTATGGCCCACTGAGTGAGAGATGACGCACACAGGAGTCAGGAGTGGCACACAAGCCCAGAGGCCAATATTTATCTCCCACTGATTGATGTAGTGATTTTTTCAGGTAGATTTTGGAACCCAAATCAAGCTAAAAAAATAATAGGCTTTCTATGGCCCACAATTGGAGAGAGAGAGAGAGATGGCACACCCAGGAGTCAAGACTGGCACACAAGCAGAAAGGGCAATATTAATCTCCCACTGATTTGTTTTTTTTTTTTTGTTTTTCAGGGAGACTTTAGGAAAAAAAAATAGAATAAAATGATTTTTTCAGGAAGAATTTAGAAACCAAAGAAAATAAAATGATTTTTTCAGGGAGAATTTAGAAAACAAATAAAACAAAAAAAGGCTTTCTATGGCCCACTGAGTGAGAGATGACGCACACAGGAGTCAGGAGTGGCACACAAGCCCAGAGGCCAATATTTATCTCCCACTGATTGATGTAGTGATTTTTTCAGGTAGATTTTGGAACCCAAATCAAGCTAAAAAAAATAATAGGCTTTCTATGGCCCACAATTGGAGAGAGAGAGAGAGATGGCACACCCAGGAGTCAAGACTGGCACACAAGCAGAAAGGGCAATATTAACCCCTTTCTGCCATTGGACGTAATATTCCGTCCATGTGGGGTGGGCCTTAATTCCCAAGGACGGAATATTACGTCCAGCGCGATCGGCCGCGCTCACGGGGGGAGCGCCGCCGATCGCGGCCGGGTGTCAGCTGCTTATCGCAGCTGACATCTGGCACTATGTGCCAGGAGCGGTCACGGACCGCCCCCGGCACATTAACCCCCGGCACACCGCGATCAAAGATGATCGCGATGTGCCGGCGGTGCAGGGAAGCATCGCGCAGGGAGGGGGCTCCCTGCGGGCTTCCCTGAGACCCCCGCAGCAACGCGATGTGATCGCGTTGCTCCGGGGGTCTCCTACCTCCCTCCCTGCAGTAAGTCCCGGATCCAAAATGGCCGCGGATCCGGGTCCTGCAGGGAGGGAGGTGGCTTACCAAGTGCCTGCTCAGAGCAGGCACTTGGTAACGCTGCACTGCTCTCAGACAGATCGGTGATCTGTCAGAGTGCTGTGCAAACTGGCAGATCACCGATCTGTATTGTCCCCCCCTGGGGCAAAGTAAAAAAGTAAAAAAAAAAATTTCCAAGTGTGTAAAAAAAAAAAAAAATCCTAAATAATGAAAAAAAAATATATATATTATTCCCATAAATACATTTCTTTATCTAAATAAAAAAAACAAAACAATAAAAGTACACATATTTAGTATCTCCGCGTCCGTAACGACCCGACCTATAAAACTGGCCCACTAGTTAACCCCTTCAGTAAACACCGTAAGAAAAAAAAAAAAAAAAACGAGGCAAAAAACAACGCTTTATTATCATACCGCCAAACATAAAGTGGAATAACACGCGATCAAAAAGACGGATATAAATAACCATGGTACCGCTGAAAGCGACATCTTGTCCCGCAAAAAACGAGCCACCATACAGCGACAACAGCAAAAAAATAAAAAAGTTATAGTCCTCAGAATAAAGCGATGCAAAAATAATTATTTTTTTCTATAAAATAGTTTTTATCGTATAAAAGCGCCAAAACATAAAAAAAGATATAAATGAGGTGTCGCTGTAATCGTACTGAACCGAAGATTAAAACTGCTTTATCAATTTTACCAAACGCGGAACGGTATAAACGCCTCCCCCAAAAGAAATTCATGAATAGCTGGTTTTTGGTCATTCTGCCTCACAAAAATCGGAATAAAAAGCGATCAAAAAATGTCACGTGCCCGAAAATGTTACCAATAAAAACGTCAACTCGTCCCGCAAAAAACAAGACCTCACATGACTCTGTGGACTCAAATATGGAAAAATTATAGCTCTCAAAATGTGGTAACGCAAAAAATATTTTTTGCAATAAAAAGCGTCTTTCAGTGTGTGACGGCTGCCAATCATAAAAATCCGCTAAAAAACCCGCTATAAAAGTAAATGAAAAAAATGTATTTATTTCCATTTTCCCATTAGGGTTAGGGCTAGGGTTAGGGTTAGGGCTAGGGCTAGGGTTAGGGTTAGGGTTAGGGCTAGGGCTAGGGTTAGGGCTAGGGTTAGGGCTAGGGTTAGGGTTAGGGCTAGGGCTAGGGCTAGGGTTAGGGCTAGGGCTAGGGTTAGGGCTAGGATTAGGGCTAGGGTTAGGGCTAGGGTTAGGGCTAGGGTTAGGGTTAGGGCTAGGGCTAGGGCTAGGGTTAGGGCTAGGGTTAGGGCTAGGGTTAGGGCTAGGGTTAGGGTTGGGACTAGGGTTAGGGTTAGGGTTAGGGCTAGGGCTAGGGTTAGGGTTAGGGTTGGGGCTAGGGTTAGGGCTAGGGTAAGGGCTAGGGTTAGGGTTAAGGCTACAGTTAGGGTTGGGGCTAAAGTTAGGGTTAGGGTTTGGATTACATTTGCGATTGGGATTAGGATTAGGGGTGTGTCTGGGTTAGAGGTGTGGTTAGGGTTACCGTTGGGATTAGGGTTAGGGGTGTGTTTGGATTAGGGTTTCAGTTATAATTGGGGGGTTTCCACTATTTAGGCACATCAGGGGGATCTCCAAACGCGACATGGCGACCGATCTCAATTCCATCCAATTCTGCATTGAAAAAGTAAAACAGTGCTCCTTCCCTTCCGAGCTCTCCCGTGTGCCCAAACAGGAGTTTACCCCAACATATGGGGTATCAGCGTACTCAGGACAAATTGGACAACAACTTTTGGGGTCCAATTTCTCCTGTTACCCTTGGGAAAATACAAAACTGGGGGCTAAAAAATAATTTTTGTGGGAAAAAAAGAGATTTTTTATTTTCACGGCTCTGCGTTATAAACTGTAGTGAAACACTTGGGGGCTCAAAGTTCTCACAACACATCTAGATAAGTTCGTGGGGGGGTCTAGTTTCCAACATGGGGTCACTTGTGGGGGTTTCTACTGTTTAGGTATATTAGGGGCTCTGCAAACGCAATGTGACGCCTGCAGACCATTCCATTTAAGTCTGCATTCCAAATGGCGCTCCTTCCCTTCCGAGCCCTCCCATGCGCCCAAACGCTGGTTCACCCCACATATGGAGTATCAACGCACTCAGGACAAATTGGACAACAACTTTTGGGGTCCAATTTCTCCTTTTACCCTCGAGAAAATACAAAACTGGGGGCTAAAAAATAATTTTGAGGGGAAATTTTTTATTTTATTTTCACGGCTCTGCGTTATAAACTGTAGTGAAATACTTGGGGGCTCAAAGTTCTCAAAACACATCTAAATAAGTTCCTTGGGGGGTCTAGTTTCCAATATGGGGTCACTTGTGGGGGGTTTCTACTGTTTAGGTACATTAGGGGCTCTGCAAACACAATGTGACGCCTGCAGACCATTCCATCTAAGTCTGTTTTCCAAATGGCTCTCCTTCCCTTCCGAGCCCTCCCATGCGCCCAAACGCTGGTTCTCCCCCACATATAGGGTATCAGCGCACTCATGACAAATTGCACAACAACTTTTGGGGTCCAATTTCTCCTGTTACCCTCAGGAAAATACAAAACTGGGGGCTAAAAAATTATTTTTGTGGGAAAAAAATTTTGTTTTATTTTTACGGCTCTGCATTATAAACTTCTGTGAAGCTCTTATTGGGTCAAAGTGCTCACCACACATCTAGATAAGTTCCTTAGGGGGTCTACTTTTCAAAATGGTGTCACTTGTGGGGGGTTTCAATGTTTAGGTACATCAGTGGCTCTCCAAACGCAACATGGCGTCCAATCTCAATTCCTGTCAATTTTGCATTGAAAGGTCAAACGGCGCTCCTTCCCTTCCGAGCTCTCCCATGCGCCCAAACAATGGTTTACCCCCACATATGGGGTATCAGAGTACTCAGGACAAATTGTGCCACAACTTTTGTGGTCCAATTTCTTCTCTTACCATTGGGAAAATAAAAAATTGGGGGCGAAAAGATAATTTTTGTGAAAAAAAAAAGATTTTTTATTTTTACGGTTCTGCATTATAAACTTCTGTGAAGCACTTGGTGGGTCAAAGTGCTCACCACACCTCTAGATAAGTTCCTTAGGGGGTCTACTTTCCAAAATGGTGTCACTTGTGGGGGGTTTCAATGTTTAGGCACATCAGTGGCTCTCCAAACGCAACATGGCGTCTCATCTCAATTCCTGTCAATTTTGCATTGAAAGGTCAAACGGCGCTCCTTCCCTTCCGAGCTCTCCCATGCGCCCAAACAATGGTTTACCCCCACATATGGGGTATCAGCGTACTCAGGACAAATTGTACAACAACTTTTGGGGTCCATTTTCTCCTGTTACCCTTGGCAAAATAAAACAAATTGGAGCTGAAGTAAATTTTTTGTGAAAAAAAGTTAAATGTTAATTTTTATTTAAACATTCCAAAAATTCCTGTGAAGCACCTGAAGGGTTAATAAACTTCTTGAATGTGGTTTTGAGAACCTTGAGGGGTGCAGTTTTTAGAATGGTGTCACACTTGGGTATTTTCTATCATATAGACCCCTCAAAATGACTTCAAATGAGATGTGGTCCCTAAAATAAAATGGTGTTGTAAAAATGAGAAATTGCTGGTCAACTTTTAACCCTTATAACTCCCTAACAAAAAAAAATTTTTGGTTCCAAAATTGTGCTGATGTAAAGTAGACATGTGGGAAATGTTACTTATTAAGTATTTTGTGTGACATATCTCTGTGATTTAATTGCATAAAAATTCAAAGTTGGAAAATTGCGAAATTTTCAAAATTTTCGCCAAATTTCCGTTTTTTTCACAAATAAACGCAGGTAATATCAAAGAAATTTTACCACTATCATGAAGTATAATATGTCACGAGAAAACAATGTCAGAATCACCGGGATCCGTTGAAGCGTTCCAGAGTTATAACCTCATAAAGGGACAGTGGTCAGAATTGTAAAAATTGACCCGGTCCATAACGTGCAAACCACCCTTGGGGGTAAAGGGGTTAATCTCCCACTGATTTGTTTTTTTTTTTGTTTTTTTTCAGGGAGACTTTAGGAAAAAAAAAATAGAATAAAATGATTTTTTCAGGAAGAATTTAGAAACCAAATAAAATAAAATGATTTTTTCAGGGAGAATTTAGAAAACAAATAAAACAAAAAAAGGCTTTCTATGGCCCACTGAGTGAGAGATGACGCACACAGGAGTCAGGAGTGGCACACAAGCCCAGAGGCCAATATTTATCTCCCACTGATTGATGTAGTGATTTTTTCAGGTAGATTTTGGAACCCAAATCAAGCTAAAAAAATAATAGGCTTTCTATGGCCCACAATTGGAGAGAGAGAGAGAGATGGCACACCCAGGAGTCAAGACTGGCACACAAGCAGAAAGGGCAATATTAATCTCCCACTGATTTGTTTTTTTTTTTTTTTTTTCAGGGAGACTTTAGGAAAAAAAAATAGAATAAAATGATTTTTTCAGGAAGAATTTAGAAACCAAAGAAAATAAAATGATTTTTTCAGGGAGAATTTAGAAAACAAATAAAACAAAAAAAGGCTTTCTATGGCCCACTGAGTGAGAGATGACGCACACAGGAGTCAGGAGTGGCACACAAGCCCAGAGGCCAATATTTATCTCCCACTGATTGATGTAGTGATTTTTTCAGGTAGATTTTGGAACCCAAATCAAGCTAAAAAAAATAATAGGCTTTCTATGGCCCACAATTGGAGAGAGAGAGAGAGATGGCACACCCAGGAGTCAAGACTGGCACACAAGCAGAAAGGGCAATATTAATCTCCCACTGATTTGTTTTTTTTTTGTTTTTTTTCAGGGAGACTTTAGGAAAAAAAAAATAGAATAAAATGATTTTTTCAGGAAGAATTTAGAAACCAAATAAAATAAAATGATTTTTTCAGGGAGAATTTAGAAAACAAATAAAACAAAAAAAGGCTTTCTATGGCCCACTGAGTGAGAGATGACGCACACAGGAGTCAGGAGTGGCACACAAGCCCAGAGGCCAATATTTATCTCCCACTGATTGATGTAGTGATTTTTTCAGGTAGATTTTGGAACCCAAATCAAGCTAAAAAAATAATAGGCTTTCTATGGCCCACAATTGGAGAGAGAGAGAGAGATGGCACACCCAGGAGTCAAGACTGGCACACAAGCAGAAAGGGCAATATTAATCTCCCACTGATTTGTTTTTGTTTTTTGTTTTTCAGGGAGACTTTAGGAAAAAAAAAATAGAATAAAATGATTTTTTCAGGAAGAATTTAGAAACCAAATAAAATAAAATGATTTTTTCAGGGAGAATTTAGAAAACAAATAAAACAAAAAAAGGCTTTCTATGGCCCACTGAGTGAGAGATGACGCACACAGGAGTCAGGAGTGGCACACAAGCCCAGAGGCCAATATTTATCTCCCACTGATTGATGTAGTGATTTTTTCAGGTAGATTTTGGAACCCAAATCAAGCTAAAAAAATAATAGGCTTTCTATGGCCCACAATTGGAGAGAGAGAGAGAGATGGCACACCCAGGAGTCAAGACTGGCACACAAGCAGAAAGGGCAATATTAATCTCCCACTGATTTGCTTTTTTTTTTTTGTTTTTCAGGGAGACTTTAGGAAAAAAAAATAGAATAAAATGATTTTTTCAGGAAGAATTTAGAAACCAAAGAAAATAAAATGATTTTTTCAGGGAGAATTTAGAAAACAAATAAAACAAAAAAAGGCTTTCTATGGCCCACTGAGTGAGAGATGACGCACACAGGAGTCAGGAGTGGCACACAAGCCCAGAGGCCAATATTTATCTCCCACTGATTGATGTAGTGATTTTTTCAGGTAGATTTTGGAACCCAAATCAAGCTAAAAAAAATAATAGGCTTTCTATGGCCCACAATTGGAGAGAGAGAGAGAGATGGCACACCCAGGAGTCAAGACTGGCACACAAGCAGAAAGGGCAATATTAATCTCCCACTGATTTGTTTTTTTTTTGTTTTTTTTCAGGGAGACTTTAGGAAAAAAAAAATAGAATAAAATGATTTTTTCAGGAAGAATTTAGAAACCAAATAAAATAAAATGATTTTTTCAGGGAGAATTTAGAAAACAAATAAAACAAAAAAAGGCTTTCTATGGCCCACTGAGTGAGAGATGACGCACACAGGAGTCAGGAGTGGCACACAAGCCCAGAGGCCAATATTTATCTCCCACTGATTGATGTAGTGATTTTTTCAGGTAGATTTTGGAACCCAAATCAAGCTAAAAAAATAATAGGCTTTCTATGGCCCACAATTGGAGAGAGAGAGAGAGATGGCACACCCAGGAGTCAAGACTGGCACACAAGCAGAAAGGGCAATATTAATCTCCCACTGATTTGTTTTTGTTTGTTTTTTTTCAGGGAGACTTTAGGAAAAAAAAAATAGAATAAAATGATTTTTTCAGGAAGAATTTAGAAACCAAAGAAAATAAAATGATTTTTTCAGGGAGAATTTAGAAAACAAATAAAACAAAAAAAGGCTTTCTATGGCCCACTGAGTGAGAGATGACGCACACAGGAGTCAGGAGTGGCACACAAGCCCAGAGGCCAATATTTATCTCCCACTGATTGATGTAGTGATTTTTTCAGGTAGATTTTGGAACCCAAATCAAGCTAAAAAAAATAATAGGCTTTCTATGGCCCACAATTGGAGAGAGAGAGAGAGATGGCACACCCAGGAGTCAAGACTGGCACACAAGCAGAAAGGGCAATATTAATCTCCCACTGATTTGTTTTTGTTTGTTTTTTTTCAGGGAGACTTTAGGAAAAAAAAAATAGAATAAAATGATTTTTTTAGGAAGAATTTAGAAACCAAATAAAATAAAATGATTTTTTCAGGGAGAATTTAGAAAACAAATAAAACAAAAAAAGGCTTTCTATGGCCCACTGAGTGAGAGATGACGCACACAGGAGTCAGGAGTGGCACACAAGCCCAGAGGCCAATATTTATCTCCCACTTTTTTTTTTTTGTTCCAGGGAAAATTTATAAACCCAATAAAAAAAATAATAAATAGGCTTTCTATGGCCCACTATCTGAGAGACAGAGAGAGATGGCACGCTTAGGACTGGCACACAAGCCCAAAGGCCAATATTAATCTCCCTTTTTTTTTTAAGGGAGAATTTATAAAACCAAAAAAAAATAAATAAATAGGCTTTCTATGGCCCACTATTTGTGAGAGAGATGGCACGCTCAGGACTGGCACACAAGCCCAGAGGCCAATATTAATCTCCCACTTTTTTTTTTTTTCCAGGGAAAATTTATAAACCCAACAAAAAAAAAATAAATAAATAGGCTTTCTATGGCCCACTATCTGAGAGAGAGAGATGGCACGCTTAGGACTGGCACACAAGCCCAAAGGCCAATATTAATCTCCCACTGATTGATTTATTGATTTTTTCAGGTAGAATTTAGAACCCAAATAAAGCAAAAAAAAAAAAAATGGGCTTTCTATGGCCCACTGAGTGAGTGATGATGCACACAGGAGTCAGGAGTGGCACACAAGCCCTGAGGCCAATATTTTTCTCCCACTGATTGATGTAGTGATTTTTTCAGGTAGATTTTAGAACCAAAATCAAGCAAAAAAATAAATAGGCTTTCTATGGCCCACTGAGTGAGTGATGATGCACACAGGAGTCAAGAGTGGCACACAAGCCCTGAGGCCAATATTTTTCTCCCACTGATTGATGTAGTGATTTTTTCAGGTAGATTTTATAACCCAAATCAAGCAATAAAATAAATAGGCTTTCTATGGCCCACTGAGTGAGAGATGACACAGACAGGGATGGCACTCTAGCAGAAATGTCAATCTTAATCTCCCACAAAAAAAAAAAAAAAACAGGGAGTGTCCTTCAATTACTATCTCCCTGCAGTAATCTCAGCCAGGTATGGCAGGCAGCAATAAGGAGTGGACTGATGCACAAATTAAATAAAAAGTGTGTACAAACCAAAAAGATAGCTGTGCAGAAAGGAAGGAACAAGAGGATTTGTGCTTTGAAAAAAGCAGTTGGTTTGCACAGCGGCGTACACACAGCAATGCAGCTATCAGGGAGCCTTCTAGGGCAGCCCAATGAGCTACAGCGCTGAGGGGGAAAAAAAAAAAAAATGTAGCTTCCACTGTCCCTGCACACCGAAGGTGGTGTTGGGCAGTGGAAATCGCTACAGCACAAGCGGTTTGGTGGTTAATGGACCCTGCCTAACGCTATCCCTGCTTCTGACGAAGCGGCAGCAACCTCTCCCTAAGCTCAGATCAGCAGCAGTAACATGGCGGTCGGCGGGAACTCCCCTTTATAGCCCCTGTGACGCCGCAGACAGCAAGCCAATCACTGCAATGCCCTTCTCTAAGATGGTGGGGACCAGGACCTATGTCATCACGCTGCCCACACTCTGCGTTTACCTTCATTGGCTGAGAAATGGCGCTTTTCGCGTCATTGAAACGCGACTTTGGCGCGAAAGTCGCGTACCGCATGGCCGACCCCGCACAGGGGTCGGATCGGGTTTCATGAAACCCGACTTTGCCAAAAGTCGGCGACTTTTGAAAATGAACGACCCGTTTCGCTCAACCCTAGTCCCGATATTGCAGCGCTAGGCAGGCAGGGCACAGAATATCCACATCAGTGCAAGGCCTGCAGGCACTGTATGTACGTCCATTGGTCCCACTGCATCCTTCTCAAAGCTCTATAACTGCCTGCTGCTGCAGCTTATTTACTGTCTATATACCTTTCTTTTTTTTCAAAAAATTCTCCCCCCCCCCAAAAGAAAAATACAGTCTGTTTTGTCAGACTGAGGCCTGTTGAAAAATTATAGTTTGTCAGGCATATGTAGCATAGTTGTGTGTGCTACCCTTGTGCCCCTTTTTTTTGCGTGTTTTAAATTCACAGAAAAAAGCCTCATATATCTGCGTGCTCCAAGTTTGGTCATTGGAGGCCAGTGTATTTTTTTTTGGCTGTCTGATAGTCAACTTCTATACAGCACTATTTCGCCCCCCAAAAAATTGAAAGGCCACAGATTTGCCAGTGTGGTATTTCTGTTACAGCCGTCATATACCTCTGCTCCAAGTTTTGGCATTGGAGGCCGGTGCACTTATTTTTGGGCTGTGTGATACTCAAATTCTATTCAGCGCTATTCAGCCTTAAAAAAAATTTGAAAGGCCACAGATTTGCCAGTGTGGTATTTCTGTTACAGCCGTCATATATCTTTGCTCCAAGTTTTGGCATTGGAGGCCGGTTTCCTTAGTTTTTGGCTGTGTGATACTCGAATTCTATACAGCGCTATTCAGCCTAAAAAAAATTGAAAGGCCACAGATTTGCCAGTGTGGTATTTCTGTTACAGCCGTCATATACCTCTGCTCCAAGTTTTGGCATTGGGGGCTGGTGTACTTATTTTTGGGCTGTATGATACTCCAATTCTATACAGCGCTATTCAGCCTAAAAAAATTGAAAGGCCACAGATTTGCCAGTGTGGTATTTCTGTTACAGCCGTCATATATCTCTGCTCCAAGTTTTGGCATTGGAGGCCTGTTTACTTATTTTTGGGCTGTGTGGTACTCCAATTCTAAACAGCGCTATTCAGCCTAACAAAAATTTGAAAGGCCACAGTTTTGCCAGTGTGGTATTTCTGTTACAGCCATCATATATCTCTGCTCCAAATTTTGGCACTGGAGGCAGGTGTACTTATTTTTTTGCTGTGTAATTATCAAATTCTATACAGCGCTATTTCGCCTAAAGAAAAATTGAAAGGCCACAGATTTGCCAATGTGGTATTTCTGTTACAGCCGTCATATATCTCTGCTCCAAGTTTTGGCATTGGAGGCCGGTGTACTAATTTTTGGGCTGTGTGATACTCAAATTCTATACAGCGCTGTTCAGCCTTAAAAAAAATTTGAAAGGCCACAGATTTGCCAGTGTGGTATTTCTGTTACAGCCATCATATATCTCTGCTCCAAGTTTCGGCATTGGAGGCCGGTGTACTTATTTTTGGGCTTTGTGATACTTAAATCCTATACAGTGCTATTTCGCATAAATTAACGTTAAAAAAAAATTGAATACAGTCTGTTAGGTCAGGCTGAGGCCTGCCTGGTGTTTGTATTTGAAAAATCGTAGATTTGCAGGCATACTGATCACATATTATTTAGCTACTAATAAAGACATTGGTGTTGAGCATTTGAAATATTGCAGTAGGCCATTTAAAATGGGCAAGGCAAGGGACGGGGAAGTGGTCGTGATGCTGATGGTGCATCCAGAGGACGAGGCTGTGGGCAAGGTGAAAGTGGGCAACAACAAAGACCCACATCTTCTCACTCGATCTTCCCGTTCCAGTTTCTAGGGGACCGCAGCACACCACTATTGAAGCCAGAGCAGTGTGAAACGGTTGTTGGTTGGATAGCGGATAATGCTTCCAGTCACTTAGCCACCACCACCACTTGGTTTTCCACATGGTCAAGTCTGAGTAGCCGTGAGTGTGGCCAGGATATTCCTCACCCTGATCATCCCTCCTCCCACCATGCCGAGTGCCTTGAGACAACTGATCCCACACTTGGACACTCTGAAGAGCTGTTCAGTTTTCCATTTCAAGATTCAGAAATCTCTGCCGGTCAACTTGAAGTGGGGAAAGATGAGATCACATGTAGAGCTACCCAAAACTTTGACCAGCCCCGGTCACACGAAGGCGATGGTGGGAAAGTGTCACAAGATGTGGACGATGATGAGACACAATTGCCAGAAAGTCAGGAGGAGGAGCAGGGTGCGGATGTGGAAGACGAGGTGGCGGATGACATAGTGATTGACCCAACCTGGCAGGAGGACATGCATAGCGAGGACAGCAGCACAAACGGGGAAGGAGGTATATCCCCCCCCAACAGGCAGGAAGAAGCAGTGTGGCGGCCACAGTCAGAAGGCATACATACGTTCCCCGTAACACCAACATGAGTGAAGTTGCCATTCCACCTGTGAGATCTTCCTGAGTCTGGCTATTTTTTAAAGACTCTGCCGATAACCCCAAACAGGCCATTTGCAGCAACTGCCATGCCCACATCAGCAGGGGTAGCAAAACAACTAGCCTGACCACCACCAGCATGATCAGGCACATGCAAGCAAAGCCTCCGACTTTGTGGCCAAACCTCAGGCTCCAGGACCACTGCCTGCTGGTCACACCACTGCTTCTTCCACTGTTTTGCGTAGAAGCCAGTCCCCAGTACACCGTGCATGTGAAGATGCCTCTAGCCCTGCACCTGTTGTGGCCCACAGTCAAGCAGCACCATCAGCAAGCCCGTCCATGTCCTTGTCCCAGCATAGCGTTCAGTTGTCTATAAGCCTGTCTTTGGAAAGCAAGCGGAAATACCTAGCCAACGCCCCTCAGGCCACAGTCCTCAATTCTAATATTTCAACAAGCGACACCCTGGCCTCTCTACCCAATTCAGAGACTGCAGACTGGCTACATACAGCTACCCAAGGTAGGAGTGTGCGAAAAAAAAATATCCTAGTATGCGTAGATCTCTTCTCTGGTTGGCTGGAAGCCTATCTGGTAAAATCTGCAAATGCTAAAGCGACTGCAGACAAACTGATGAAAGAACTGATCTGCAGGTATGGTGTCCTAGAAACCATAGAGAGCGATAGGGGTACACACTTCATGGGAGAAATAATGGGGAAAGTCATGCAGACCCTAGGAGTACAGCATGCATATCATGCACCATATAGACCACAAAGTAGTGGGAAAGTGGAGAGACTAAACGGGACACTTAAACTGAATAATCAAAGGCCACGGCAGACACAGGAAAGAGCGGGGTAGAGTGCTTGCCTCTTGCACTCTTTTCAGTCAGACACACTCCAAATAGAAAGACAGGCTTGTGTCCTTTTGAAGTCCTGTTTGGTAGTTTGCCAAAGGCTGGGTTGTACTTCGCACAGGTGCTACAAATGCAACACGGTGCTATGACAGCCCATGTCTAGGCCTTGCAGAAAAGACTTAATGTGGTGCATAAACATGTGTTTTCATCCATTCGAAATCCTAATGCCAGTGCAGACGTACATCAGCTGAATCCAGGTGATTGGGTGGTCATACTCAGACACGTGAGAAGGAGCCTAGACCCACAGTTTGACGGCGCAGTTTAAAAGTCCAGCTGACCACATTCACCTCAGTGAAACTTGAGGGAAAGCCCACCTGGATCCATGCCAGTCACTGCAAAAAGATCTTTTCACCAGCAGAATGACTGTTGTCCTAATCACCATGCTGGCAGTGGAAGGATTTTTGCACCTTACAGAGACATTGGATACACTTTTAAATATTGACAAGGACAACAACTTGTTCAACATCTTGCTTTTCTTATAAAAGACGCGGAAGGACAAAAACTGTTGGACTGTTGGATCTGTACACACAGCCCAGTATCTGCAAGGACTATGCTTTACTTAGACTTACCCCAGGAGCCAAGGAAGGTATTAACACCAGACTGCATGCACAGTAAGACTTGGACTCAGATTTTCTAGGTTCCTTAAGGCTCTTAATGAGACTAATACAATATAGATACTCCTTTTTAAATCCAGCCAATTGGCTTAGCAGCCTAGCGGGATGGATTATTTTTGGTATTTTACAGACTTGTATGCAAATTTTGTTGCTTTGCTTATTGTTTTATGTAGCCATAAAAGCGCTAATATATGTATTACCTAAGCTATTGAAGAGTGTATGTTTAAGGACGGAATCTAAGGCTGTGCCATCCATAGTGTATCATAGACCCCAGATAACCACTGCTGACTGAGGAAGTGAGTGTCCACACTGAGGGTGGATGGGTGAAGCAGGTAAAAAGCCCCCTTGTGGGTACTAGACCCATGAGACATTAGCTCCTTTGTGGACATCAGCTGACCCGGAGGCAGAGGTTATACCATTTACAAAAGGGGGAAATTGATATAGAAGGGTTAATAGTTTGCCTTTAACTGCCTGTTGCCTTTAATTGCTAGAATTACTAGAATCTGTTGATGCATTGGTCTTATGGTCTCATCTACAAAGAGACTACACTTGTTATCATGTATATTCTCAATAGTTAGCCACAACATGTTCTTGGTACGTGGTGAGGAATAAAGGTCAGTATGACCCTGGGTGATGGTGAGGGCTACATAAATTATATTGAGAGTTACATTTGTTGTAAATGGCATAAAATACTGCCTTTTTCTGCATTACATCAGATAAAAGTGACTTGCTCACAGAATATGTGTGAGGTGTCCTTTGTCTCAAAGTGCGCTTGTAAAATGATGGGCGTAACCTCCTGATTTGGCCTCACTGGTGATCTGTCATGTCTGTCTTTGGGTCAGAGCGAAAACAGCTTTACGGTAGTGTCTTTTTCTCCTCCTTGTTCACGGGCTTTACGGTAGTGTCTTTTTCTCCTCCTTGTTCATCGGGCTTTACGGTAGTGTCTTTTTCTCCTCCTTGTTCAGAACGAAAACAGCTACGACAATAGCGTGGGGCTTTTTTTTTGACACCGCAAAGGATGAGCCAACTCGTGCAATCTGCCAACTTTGCAAAAAAAACTGAATCGAGGTAACAAGTGCAATAATTTGACTACTACATGTATGGACCTTCACATGCGCAATCAACATGCGTTACTCTGGGAATTCCACTGCGCTAAAATTTTGACCAGCAGACTGCAACAACCATCAGCTGCCCCAAGAATCGCATCTGCTGCTTCTTCCTCCTCCTCTGTTACCGTGCCATCTATTGAGATGCAGGTCTGCGACCACAGAACCTCGGGTTCTTTACCCATTCCAGTCACGCTGATTGAGAGCCCACTGTCAGCTGTAACGGAAGTGGACATGCCTGCTGTTTTTAACTGATCTCAGAGAATGAGCAGACCACAACTTTCTCAATCCACCATAACCATACCTCCCAACCGTCCCTCATTGTGCGGGACTTTCCCGGATTTGACTCTTTGCCTTGCTGTCCAGCGCAGGACGCGCTCATCCCGGGAGACAGCAGGAGAACTCCGTCACACCCCCTTTTGTTAGGCCACGCCCCTTCCCCATGTTCCTGAGTCTCCCAGCGTCACTGGTCAGAGAGGGAGAGAGAGGGGACACTTCTAGTTTGAGGTAACAGCTGAACACAGCCTGGGTGTCGGCGGCAATGTAAGCAGCAGACCAGTGTGAGTGGACTGGAGCTGCTAATTATAATGCCTGGCTGGTGTAATGGTGCTTGGAATGAGTGGGGCTCAGCAGGGAGGGACGGACACACTCACAGCCTCCTCTGTTTGCCTCCGCTGCTCAGTGCTCACTGCTGTGTTATCTGCAGATCAGTGTGAGTGAGATCGATGACTCACTGACACGTCTGTCTCCCTGGGAGATGGTGACAACACAACGCTATTGTGGCTGCTATTCCCCCCCCAAACATAAAAAGGGCTAAGCCAAAGCCCCTGTGACAGTCTGACACTGTAATGTAGCAGAGCCGTGTCTACAAGGTGTATGAATCGGAGCAGCGTGTGAAAGGTGTATGGAGCAGAGTCGTGTGTGTAAGACGTGTACGGAGCCGTGTGTATGAGGTATACGGAGTGGAGCAGCGTGTGCAATGTGTACGGAGCGGAGCCGTGTGTGTGCAATGTGTACGGAGTGGAGCCGTGTGTGTGCAATGTGTACGGAGTGGAGCCGTGTGTGTGTGCAATGTGTACGGAGTGGAGCCGTGTGTGTGCAATGTGTACGGAGTGGAGCCGTGTGTGTGCAATGTGTACGGAGTGGAGCCGTGTGTGTGCAATGTGTACGGAGTGGAGCCGTGTGTGTGCAATGTGTACGGAGTGGAGCCGTGTGTGTGCAATGTGTACGGAGTGGAGCCGTGTGTATGAGGTATACGGAGTGGAGCAGCGTGTGCAATGTGTATGGAGCGGAGCCGTGTGTGTGCAATGTGTACGGAGTGGAGCCGTGTGTGTGCAATGTGTACGGAGTGGAGCCGTGTGTGTGCGAGGTGTGCGGAGCAGAGCCATGTGTGTACAAGGTATACGGAGTGGAGCAGCGTGTGCAATGTGTATGGAGCGGAGCCGTGTGTGTGCAATGTGTATGGAGCGGAGCCGTGTGTGTGCAATGTGTACGGAGTGGAGCCGTGTGTGTATAAGGTGTATGGAGCTGAGCCGTGTGTGTGCAATGTGTACGGAGTGGAGCCGTGTGTGTGCGAGGTGTACAGAGCGGAGCCGTGTGTGTATGAGGCGTACAGAGCGGAGCCGCATGTGCAAGGTGTATGGAATGGAGTCGTGTGTGTACGAGGTGTACGGAGCAGAGCCGCATGTGTACGAGGTGTACGGAGTGGTGCCGTGTGTGTATGAGATGTATGGAGAGGAGCCGTGTGTATGAGGTGTACGGAGCGGAGCTGTGTGTGTGCAAGGTATACTGAGCGGAGCAGCGTGTGAAATGTGGACGGAGCGGAGCCGTGTGTGTGCGAGGTGTACGGAGTGGATCCGTGTGTGTATAGAGTGGAGCCATGTGTGTACGAGGTGTATGGAGCGGAGCCACATGTGCAAAGTGAATGGAGCGCAGTCGTGTGTACGAGGTGTACGGAGCAGAGCCGCATATGCAAGGTGTATTGAGCGGAGCCATGTGTGTACGAGATGTATGGAGAGGAGCCGTGTGTATGAGGTGTACGGAGCGGCGCCATGTGTGTGCAAGGTATACTGAGCGGAGCAGCGTGTGCAATGTGGACGGAGCGGAGCCGTGTGTGTATGAGGTGTACGGAGTGGATCCGTGTGTGTATGAGGTGTATGGAGCGGAGCTGTGTGTGTACGAGGTGTATGGAGCGGAGCCGCATGTGCAAGGTGAATGGAGCGCAGTCATGTGTGTACGAGGTGTACGGAGCAGAGCCGCATGTGCAAGGTGTATTGAGCGGAGCCATGTGTGTACGAGATGTATGGAGAGGAGCCGTGTGTATGAGGTGTACGGAGTGGAGCTGTGTGTGTATAAGGTGTATGGAGCGGAGCCGTGTGTGTACGGAGCGGAGCCACATGTGCAAGGTGTATGGAGCGGAGTCGTGTGTGTACGAGGTGTATGGAGCGGACGCTGGCTGTGTCAGATCGGAGCAGATATTGCTCCTCGCTCTGACACGGACTGGCACAGGAGACACGGAGGTCTTTATCAGTGGCATATCACAGCTGCAGCGACGTGAGCAGTCAGCGGCGCAGCTGGATGACACCATTCAGCGCCGTGGGAGTGGAAGCTGCCGGCTGCTGTGAGGGTGCGTGGTGAAAGGTGTCTGTGTGTAGTGATGGAGAAGGCAATGATGGGGGTAGGGTAACCATGTGTGGCCAGTATACTGTACCCAGCATTATGTGTGGCCATTATTCTATACCCAGCATTGTGTGGGGCCATTATACTGTACAAAGCATAATGTGGCGCCATAATACTGTATGGACCATCACGTGGGGCAAGTATGCTGTACGCAGCATCATGCATACAGTATGGAGCATAATGTGGCCAATGGCCATTGTACAGTATGGAGCGTCATGTGTGGCCATTATACAGTATGGATCGTCATGTGTGGCTATTATACAGTATGGAGCGTCGTGTGTGGCCATTGTACAGTATGGAGCGTCGTGTGTGGCCATTGTACAGTATGGAGCGTCGTGTGTGGCCATTGTACACTATGGAGCGTCGTGTTGGGCCATTGTACACTATGGAGCATCGTGTGTGGCCATTGTACACTATGGAGCGTCGTGTGTGGCCATTGTACACTATGGAGCGTCGTGTGTGGCCATTGTCCAGTATGGAGCGTCGTGTGTGGCCATTGTACAGTATGGAGCGTCGTGTGTGGCCATTGTACACTATGGAGCGTCGTGTGGGGCCATTGTACAGTATGGAGCGTCGTGTGTGGCCATTGTACAGTATGGAGCGTCGTGTGGGGCCATTGTACAGTATGGAGCATCGTGTGGGGCCATTGTACAGTATGGAGCGTCGTATGGGGCCATTGTACAGTATGGGGCGTCGTGTGGGGCCATTGTACAGTATGGAGTGTCGTGTGTGTGGCCATTGTCCAGTATGGAGCGTCGTGTGTGGCCATTGTCCAGTATGGAGCGTCGTGTGTGGCCATTGTATAGTATGGAGCGTCGTGTGGGGCCATTGTACAGTATGGAGCGTCGTGTGTGGCCATTGTCCAGTATGGAGCGTCGTGTGGGGCCATTGTCCAGTATGGAGCGTCGTGTGGGGCCATTGTACAGTATGGAGCGTCGTGTGGGGCCATTGTACAGTATGGAGCATCGTGTGTGGCCATTGTACAGTATGGAGCGTCGTGTGGGGCCATTGTACAGTATGGAGCGTCGTGTGGGGCCATTGTACAGTATGGAGCGTCGTGTGGGGCCATTGTACAGTATGGAGTGTCGTGTGTGGGGCCATTGTACAGTATGGAGCGTCGTGTGGGGCCATTGTACAGTATGGAGCGTCGTGTGGGGCCATTGTACAGTATGGAGCGTCGTGTGGGGCCATTGTACAGTATGGAGCGTCGTGTGGGGCCATTGTACAGTATGGAGCGTCGTGTGTGGCCATTGTCCAGTATGGAGCGTCGTGTGTGGCCATTGTATAGTATGGAGTGTCGTGTGTGGCCATTGTACAGTATGGAGCGTCGTGTGTGGCCATTGTCCAGTATGGAGCGTCGTGTGGGGCCATTGTACAGTATGGAGCATCGTGTGTGGCTATTGTACAGTATGGAGCGTCGTGTGTGGCCATATTTTTTTGTTTATAATTATTGTTTACGAAACATTGTGATCAGAAGTGCTAAATGGGTGTGGTTGGGGCGTGGCTAGTTGTGAAATGGGTGTGGTCAGAGGTGTGGCCTAAAATTTGCCGCTGCGCGCTATGCTATGCGCTGACTTTGTCCCTCTTTCCCTTACTCGAAAGTTGGGAGGTATGCCATAACATCTCCACCTGCACCTCCCTCACTGTTCAGTAGTTTGTCCAATTCACCATACTCCACCCTCTCAGCACTGCAGCCAGCCCATGGTACCGCAGTTATTGTCACATAAAATATTGTTTCCTCCTACGCATGACAAAGCTAAGAGTTTAAACACCACCATCTCCAATCTGTTGGACACAGAAATGCTGCCTTTATGGCTGGTAGATACAGATGGTTTCTGAAAGCTGATGGCTGTTGCAGTCCCCCAGTACAAGTTGCCCAGTTGCCATTACTTTTCTAAGAAAGCTGTGCCTGCACTACACCAGCATGTCACAGACAACATCACTCATTCCTTGGCTAAATCTATGTCTGCTAGGGTGCATTTCACTACAGACACTTGGATGAGTAAGCATAGCCAAGGGCGTTACTTCTCGCTCACTAGGCACTGTGATACTCTGGTGGCTGTGGGGGAAAGCGCTGCTCCACAAGTCTTGGAATCCCCAAGGCTTGCAGGACAAACCTCTATATTTAACACTTCCTGCACTGCTTCTGCCTCCTCCTCTATCTCCTCTAGGGCCAACACCGGCGCCCTCATCCTCTGCCTTAATGAGATATAGCCAATCCCCACCACATCCATACTGCACAGCCAGGGCTCACTGTAATCAGGCAGTGCTAAAATTAATATGCTTTGGAGATCGCAGTCATACAGCTGAAGAGTTGTTCACAGCTATCCAGGCCAAGTTTGAGCAATGGCTGTCTCAGCTGAGCCTGCATCCAGGAAAGGTCGTGTCTGATAACAGTGTGAACCTGGTGGTGGTCGTACAGTAAGGCAAACTCACACACATGCCTTGCATGGCTCACGTCATCAAGCTTGTGGCACAGCATTTTCTCTTCCACTATCCTGGCTTGGGTGAGCTGCTGCAGAAAGCACAGAAGCTGTGTTCTCAACTTCTGCCGTTCGCACCCCTCAGGTCATCGACTTGCATCGATAGTACGGACATGGCGCATATCACATTTACGGAGTTGGCACAGATTAAGGACCTTTGCACCCTTCTGCAGTTTCAAAATGGCTACTAAAATGCCATCACTATTCCGGTCATCTATATGCTGGAGCAGACTTTGAATAGCCCGCAGGAGGAGGTAGTGGTCTCAGAGTAAGAGGAGGAAGCATAGGAGGATGCGTAAGGGATAACAAACATGGTGTTAGGTGTCGAGTTCCCGCCGCTGCACTTGGGGAATCTCGACCCACCTCCGCTGCAGTCTCCCATTATTCTTCAGCTGCAGTGGGGCCAGCTTAGCGGAGACGTCAGTCCCAGCGTCTGGCTCAGGCAGATACTGTGCACTTGGTTACTGCTGATCTTCCAGGCTCAGCCATTGTAACCAGCACTGTTCTGCAGCGAGCAGATGCTCCTGGGACTAAGTCCTGCTTTTCCTCTACTGAGCATGCCCAAGGGACGACCTCTCATTGGAGGTCGGGGGTCACATGCTCAGGTCCTGAAATGGTTCCTATTGGACCATTAGGAAGGTCCTGGAGAGGAAGGTCCAGAGAGGAGTTCATGTGTGTGAATTTAGGGCTGGCGTATAACCACTAGAATTCTGGCACCTCTGGAGAGGAGTTGCTTGTGTGCTGATGCTGACTGTATGGCCACAGTATGCTATCTGCTCTGTAAGTGAGCTGTGATCCTTTGTGAAGTTTACAGGGCACAGCGTTATCTGTGTCTATTCAGGCGTTGTACTGCCATAAAGTGCCACCATTTACTAGCAGCAGGTTCCACTCCTGCACTGTGGACCTATATTATCTCAATATTTACTCGGTGCGTTCCGCCAGCCCTAACACATGGACTCAGGTTCCAGACTGTTGTCACACAAGTGTGTGTCAAGGGAGGGTGGATTATTGCAATTGAGGAGGGCTGGTGATAACAGACTAACTGATAGTGAAGGTGTAAGATCTGAGGAACAAATCGAGGAGGAAGAGGTGATTGGTGAGCAACTATCAGATGAAGAGGATAATCATCCCTTCTCTGTTTTTCATGGTTGGTGGGAGGGGATGAAGGAAACAAGCATCAGTGATAACCAGCCACCAACACAGCATGGGCTTGGATCTCATGCTAGAGTCTGACATATGAGTGCCTTCTTGCTGCACTATCTGCAACATGATCCCCGTATATTTATCATTAGAAATAGTGCTGACTACTGGATTGCCACTCTGTTAGATCCACATTATAAAACCAAATTTTGCCAGATTCTTCCCGCCATTGAAGAGGACCCGCGAATGCTGGAATATCAAAACACCCTTTTACACAACCTTAAGAGAGCTTTTCTACAAGCACAGCAGTGAAGCACACAGTGGGCATCGCAGCTCTAGTCTTTCAATGTCCAGGACGTCAATTCGTCAACGCCAAAACATTAGCAGCAGCAGCAGTAGTGTAAGTGGAAAAGGCAATTTCTGTGAGTCCTCTGACACTTTTTTTAGACCAGCTCGTGAACCAGCACAACAGAGTCCAAATCTTATATGTGGTGAACAAATGGAGAGGATGGTTTGGACCCTTTCACATTTTGGTCCTCCAAAATGGACGAGTGACCTGAGCTTGCCTCACATGCCTTGGAGGTTCTATCATGCCCGGCAGCCAGCATTTTCTCAGAACATGTCTATGGCAGTGCTACTGGTATCCTGATGGATAAGCACAGTCTGCTGTCCCCTGAAAGTGTAGACCGCCTAATTTTCTTCAAGATGAACAAGTCATGGATCTCCAAGGACTCTTGCACCCCAATCGCAGACTAGGCGATGCTCCATTTTTTAGTAGGCTGCATTAATCTTGCGTAAATGTAGTCTGTGATATGTTTAGTGTGTCTTCTGTGCCTGCTGTTGCTGCTACTGCCTGCAGATGTTAAAATAAATTTGTGGAATTGTAAGCAGTCATGGTTTGTCTACATCTGATGAGTTGGCTGTAATGGTAGACGTGTCGGTCCCTTTTACACTATTTCTATTCTCGTGAAATTTATGCCACTTCAGTGGTGTCAGGCCCTCATTTTTTGAAATTTGAAAACTCGTGTTTGGGTGTCCATCTGCTGGGTTGGGTGTAGTAGAAGACCTATCGGTCCATATCATACTATCTATACTGTGGTGAAATTGATGCCACTTTGGTGGTGTTTGGCAATAATTTTTGTAAATGTGAACAATCCTGGTTGGGTGTCCATCTGCTGGGTGGGTGTAGTGGAAGACCTGTCATTCCACATTATACTATTTATACTGTGGTAAAACCCCGGCCTTACTCACATAATTGGAACAGGTGCATCTAGAGTGATCGCATTTATAAAATACTGTATTCCGCAACCATATTGGTAAAACCGCATTAAATGTAAGCAAAGTCAGATAAACTAGAGTGCCAAGTGTAGGAGCCTTTTTTAACTACAGAATTTACTGAAGTTTTTAATATTTCGGTGAACTTTTCAGCCTGGAATAACAGAGGGATATGTATTTTAACTATATTCATAATATCGGTAAACTGAGAGCAAAAGTTAATGGAAAAAGTGAGTATTCTATTATTGTCTCTCTATATTGCCCACTATTTTATCGACTCTATTCAACATCAAAGCAGGGTATTGTCTTTCATGCAATTTTTTGTGTAATTTATTTGATTCTTGAACCCTCTATATGTGGCATTATTCTTAACCCTAAAATATTCTCCTATGGTATTTTTTTTATCACGTGATGGATGACAAGATGTTGCTAAAAATGTGGAATCTGTAAAGTGAAGTGCGCCTGAGCAGGAGTGCAATTGGGGGAAACTGTGTGGATGATGTAGGACGCGTTGTCCACATGAAGCAGAGCAGTAGGATGGCAATTGCATCGAGAGAGGAGACGCCAAAGGACTGGACCGCACCATATGTATAATAAAAGGTCTTTTTGTGCTATGTAGAGAAGGTTGGGGACATACATAGAGCCTACTATAATGCTGTAAAATAGTCCTTAAGCATGGTGGCTGTACTTTACATAGGGAAAACCTAGAGACAGGTTTCCTTTAATTGCATTTTTTTGTAATCACTGCTAAATCTAGCGCCATAAATGTATACTGCTGAGCGCTAACTACTAGCTTCTAACTCCATCATTTATAGTACGTTACCAACTCTTCTCTACGAACTTAAAAAAACCAGTTTTCAAACTCCTTAATTTGCAATTCTCTGAATCTAAAAATGGTTGTAAAGGTCGATATGCCATTGAAATAAACTAATTACATAATTGTCGGTTTCAAATAAACCACCTGCTATTTTTTCCTATAAAGTAGAATTTTGTGTAATTATTAAGACAGAACAATTTCCTAGTGATAATTGCAAATTCTAAGCAAGTAGAACATCGGGATGTTTCTCACATAAATTCTGATATAGAGGGTTCAAGAATCAAATAAATTACACAAAAAATTGCATGAAAGACAATACCCTGCTTTGATGTTGAATAGAGTCGATAAAATAGTGGGCAATATAGAGAGACAATAATAGAATACTCACTTTTTCCATTAACTTTTGCTCTCAGTTTACCGATATTATGAATATAGTTAAAATACATATCCCTCTGTTATTCCAGGCTGAAAAGTTCACCGAAATATTAAAAACTTCAGTAAATTATTCTGATTATTTTGCTATTCTCAACATGCTGAAGCATTTTGCTTATTTTCCTTTTGAGAACACTTAGCATAGAGATCAGGCAGTTTGAGAGGGTTTCTTCAGTTTACTCAGAAAGGTTTTTCGCATTCTGCTTTGGTATAGTTGTATTAGCTGAGGAAATTGATTCACTCTCAAGAGTTTAGAAAGAGCTGCATACAATGAGTATAGTTCACCTCTGAGTATATAGTTATATATTGCAGACAAATGTGCCAGATATTTTCTCTAACAGAGAATGTAATATTGGACTATCGTACTAGATTTATGTGAGAAACCTATAAATTGTTCTATCCCAAGTGCATTTCACCCTGGACTGTATGATAGCATAGTCTTAAGCAGTGTTCCCCAAGTACGGTCCTCAAGAGCCACCAACAGGTCATGTTTTCAGGATTTCCTTAGTATTGCACAGGTGATAATTGCATCACTTGGACAGGCAAGCATTCATTGACCTGTGCAATACTAAGGAAATCTTCAAAACATGACCTGTTTGTGGCTCTTGAGGACCGGACTTGGGGAACACTGGTCTAAAGGGTCAAATACCTGGAGCCTGGAACCTACTGTTTAGATGTTCATTGTTGTTTCAACAAACTTTACCAACAGCAAAATCTATTTTCTCATATGTAAAGTCCCCCTCACCCAAACTAAAAAGATCTTTCAGTCTGAAAAATAGCTAAATTTGGTCTTATTCAAGGTATGACAGACTGTCAGCTCATTGATGAATCAGAGTACAGCTGCTCATTGAAGTCTATGTAGAGGGGAGGGGAGCTGGAGGTGCTGCTGCTTTCTTGTGTTTATTCCATTGCTGGATTAACAACTATAATACTCAGTAATCATGTATAATATTAATATCCTCCATACTGTTGCTGACTCTTTCTCTGTGCCACATAGAGACAGAAGGGCAGTGCCATGTGCACACTTCTCAGCACGTGACGTGGAGTGCACCTGTAAGGGTTAATTTATCTCATCTCACTCAATCCAACACTCAACTTCTGTTCTAGGCTATACAATGAGCATAAAATCACACCCCGACACAGTCCGCACACCCCAATTTCTTAACTCGCCGCTACCTCTCATCAAACGCATTGGGTGATGAGCCCCCAAAATATGTTACTGTCGGACAATGAAAAGGTCACACACTCTCTGAAAGCTATGGATTATTTAGAGAATACAAGGATAAAACTTATTAAAAATGTTAGGCTTCAATATAAAAATATATAGCGCTTACAATAAAAGATATAAAAAGATACAAATAAAACACACAAATATGCAAAACAGTTCTAAAATAAAAAGTGAGAAATAACAGAAATACCTAAATGTTTCCATCTACAGTGAACAACTTAACAACTTATTTTGTGTCACCCAGCTTTTTATAGTTCTGACCATAAGCTCATATTTCCAGGATGACCCCGATTGGCCCATTTAAAAGTTGCTGTTTGTGAATGGACTGGGGGATAAGTTGTGGCATTTCAAATATTCTGTGACTGCCACCACCCTCCCAATCCCCATCTTACTATAGTCAGTAGGAAATATTTTGCCAAGTCACAAACCCTTTGCTAGCTCCTTTTGAAGCTCCCATGTTTGACACCTCTCAGTAGTCTCCCAGTAGACCCCCCTGTGGTTCTGAGTTCCTGCACTAAAGGTACCTTCACACATAACGATATCGTTAAGGATATCGTTGCAACGTCATGCTTTTGGTGACGTAGCAACGATCCCGCTAACTATCTCGTTATGTGTGACAGCGACCAATGATCAGGCCCCTGCTGGGAGATCGTTGGTCGCTGGGGAATGATCAGGACCATTTTTTGGTTACTGATCACCCGCTGTCATCGCTGGATCGGCGTGTGTGACGCCGATCCAGCAATGTGTTCACTTGTAACCAGGGTAAATATCGGGTTACTAAGCGCAGGGCCGCGCTTAGTAACCCGATATTTACCCTGGTTACCATTGTAAAAGTTAAAAAAAAAAACAGTACATACTCACATTCTGATGTCTGTCACATCCCCCGGTGTCCACAGGGTTAAAACTGCTTTCGACAGGAGCGCTGCTAATGCACGCGCTCCGGCCGAGAGCTTCCCTGCACAGACTGTCAGCACCAGCAGTAACAGCGGTGACGTCACCGCTGTGCTCTGCTTTACGGCCGGCGCTGACAGTGCAGGGAAGCTATCGGCCGGAGCGCGTGCATTAGCAGCGCTCCTGCCAAAAGCAGTTTTAACCCTGTGGACGCCGGGGGACGTGACAGACATCAGAATGTGATTATGTACTGTTTTTTTTTTTAACTTTTACAATGGTAACCAGGGTAAATATCGGGTTACTAAGCGCGGCCCTGCACTTAGCAACCCGATGTTTACCCTGGTTACCCGGGTGCTGCAGGGGGACTTCGGCATTGTTGAAGACAGTTTAAATAATGCCAAAGTCGTTCCCCTGATCGTTGGTCGCTGGAGAGAGCTGTCTGTGTGACAGCTCCCCAGCGACCACACAACGACTTACCAACGATCACGGCCAGGTCGTATCGCTGGTCGTGATCGTTGGTAAGTCGTTTAGTGTAACGGTACCTTAAGAGTATGCAGATGTTTTGTCCTTTGTCTTAGAGACAATCATGCAGATACAGCCTTACTAGTTATTTAATTGACATTATAGTTTCCCTTAGCATTATATACTTCCTACACAGGCAGGAATCAATCACTTATGTCTGTGTTATATTTAATACAATAACCTTGAAGCAAAAGTCTATTTTGTAATTGTGAGCAGGTAGTACCAGCTCTCTCTAAGCACCCCACAGGTGCCCAACCACTAGGACCACTCCACAATAATACTACCACAAAAACACGGAGCAAAAATGTCCACTTAGACATATTTATATATAAGAATCTTCAAAAAGTTTATTAATGTATAAATCTATAAAAATCACATTGCAGTATTAATACAAGGTACAAAAATAATAACAATACAATATGTGTGCTGTCTGCACAGCCATATAGCAGGAGACGATAAAGGAAAGATGTGATGATAGCCAAGTGGGAGGAGGAATGCTATAAATCACCCTTATGGTAACAGCATGAGTTCATGATAAAAAGTACTATGCGTGGCCACATATCTATCAATATATACTGTTATGTCAGGCAATATGTTCCTCCGGCCACCCCCGTATGTAATCACACAGATGCGTACAGGTCATGCTTACCCATGAATGGTCTGGGAATGCACCCCCTCCTCACTTGGCCCCCCCGGACGCGCGTTTCGCGTAGCTTTTTCAACAGGGTATACACATAAAGCGTCTCATTGTGCTTATATAAGATTAGAAGCGGAAGTAGCGCCGGTGAGCATGGCGCATGCGCAGCAGCGTCCCCAGCACGCCGACAGACAAGTCCGTCATAGCTGGGCGTGTGTGTGGGCGGAGTTCCATCATATGATTACCAACAGCACACACCCAGCCGTAGCTGACAGTCCCACCTGGAGGAAGATGCAGCGGACGACACCAGGCATGCGCACCACCGGCGTACATCTTCTCGGAGACCATGGCGGCGTCCATCTTTACAGTGACAAAAAACATCAGATAGACACAGGACCCCAACTATTCACATCTACGGAACACTGGGTGAATATAATGAGTGGTAAGTGCGCGGTATCTATATAGATACATGAAGGGAATATAATGAGCTATCCCTGTGTGGTATATAATAAGTGAAAGCCGGACCTGCATACTTCCGGCAACCATTTTTCGAAAGATCATAGTGGCAGCCTTTTTTTTACAGTGACCACAGCAATCAAATTACCACAGAATCCTAATCCCCATTTGTGGAGCTCTAAGTGGGTACAATACACAAATATAAATAATAATAACAACAGTACCGGTCCATACCATCTCAGATATAAGGACCGTAGCTAATACATATGAAAATAACTTAAACATGTGCATAATACAAGTCCTATATCAATAAAGTGACAAGTGCATTAAACAAGTAATATATGTATTCACTGGGTGCATCTTAGCAGACAATCTAGTTTCTTTGTGGGTTCCATATACATGGGCAGACGGAGTCCACTGTAGCCTATAATGTAACTGAAGCCATGGTCTTTACAGACACATACTGAAAGAAAAAACACAAACAAGACAATTAATACAAAATATTAAAAAGAATAGTGGATAACTCGAATCAGAGAGGAAAACTAGACAACAAGTCATAATGGTATATATGATACCTAATCTATGCGGCGAGGCTGTTAGTACTCGGGTGGAACAGGGCAAGAAAATATTTGAATCACAAAAATGGAGCGAAACTCAATTGTTCGTTGAGTCCCTTAGGGACGAGGGTATCAAGGGTGACAATCCACTTGCACTCACATTGTGCAAGTGTTTTCGTCATATTTCCGCCCCTGATCCCTCCGTGTACCCTGTCAATACCTCTTACTTTCAAACCCCTAGGGTCTGATCCGTGGAACATCCGAAAGTGCCTCGGTATGGTCTTCAGACTCGATGGATCTGCCACATCCTTGGCAGCCAAGATGTCTCGTACGTGTTCGCGTGTCCGAACTTTCAACTCCCTAGACGTGAGACCAATATAGATCAGGGAGCAGGGACAAGTAGCGTAATACACTACAAATGTGGTACTACATGAAATAAATTCTCTTATCTTAAATTCCCTGCTCCCATCTGAGGTCTTGAAGGTCCCACATCTGAGAATGTTCGGACACGCGACACACGAACCACAAGGGTAGCATCCCTGTTTTGGGCTGCCCACATCAAGAAATGTTTTGTTTTTCGCCACATAGTGGCTTCTCACTAAGGTGTCCTTCAAATTTCGTCCCCTCCGCTGTGTCAAAAGGGGAGATTCCGTCAAGTGCGAAGCCAAGGCACCATCGGTCTTCAACACAGACCAATGTTTGTTAAGCACCTCACGAATGCAGTGCCATTGGCAGTTAGAGGTGGAAATGAATCTGACTAAGGGCTCATTGTTCGCTCCAGATCTTTTGGACTGCCGTAACAAATCCTCTCTCCGTGTTCATTTCGCCCGTCCATACCCTGCCCTGATGCTGCGACGACTGTGTTATATATGGGAAAAATCACAGCAGCCAGTCTCCTTACGTCAGCTCAGAGACAACTGAAAATAAGACATAAATCATGGGGGGGGGGGGAATAAAATGCTGTCGAGTGCACAATGTAAGTCAAATAATGGAAAAAGTGGTGTAATGCCAAATATACATTATAGCATATTTTGCAAAATCACCTAAAACAGCAAGTATGTTTTAAGTGTTATCATCACCCACTTACACACCACATAATACTTGCTTTAATTTTTTTCCTTAGTTAGTTGCCTTTAATATATGGCTCATGCTGTGATATTATTTAAACACTGCATAGCACTATGTAGTATACTGTTCGCATTGGGACTGCAGTATAGATGCATATATCCTGTCTCTGTCACTCATGCAGAGACATACACAGTGTATAAAATAAATTGGAACGATCTCTCCTCCAGTTTTCTTATCTTGTAACGGCAAGACCACTCACATCCACAGCATCTGGGAGGGGGGGGTCCACAGTTCTGACCACACATGTACCCATCCAAGCTGTCAGGAGTGCAAATTAACCCCAAAATACCAAACACATTTTTCCCTACGCGTTTCGTTTTATGAACTCATCAGGGGAAACCGATGTAAAGTCCCTCCACGTCCGTGGGGGACCCTCAACCTAGGGGTATGCCAGTAATCTATGGATTTTGTAATGGATTAACGGGACTCTATAGAGAGACCTAACTCTTCAAATTACAATGGACCAGAGATGGTAGTCTATAAACTGTAAATTATGATACAGGAGTGAGTAAGAACATGATGTGGACATAAAATGAACTCCAGAATAACTCTGAAGTTAATGCTACTGAATTAAGAGTTTTCCCAACAACTGTGCTTGATGGCTCAGCATAACCAGAAAAGTTCCTACTTACTACTTGAAGACATTAGCTTTATTCCAATTCCTGTTAATGTGATAGAATCCAGACAACCTGCCGATTTTGGCCTATTTTCCTTTGCTGCAGTTACTACAATTGTTATAAAAGTTACTTGAATCATTCTGCTGAGGTTCAGCCTTTAACTATTGTCAGTGTGATGCAAATCAGAATTCTTACATTTACATAATGGCTAATGTTTCTTTTGGCGAGGTTTCTGATTAGGTCATAGAAAGTAACATTATGCAACATATTCAGCACAAAGGAAGAAAATATTTCTCAAAGCAAAAGCTATAATCTTTTTTTCAAACCTAAAGCTATACTTATTTGAAATAGCTGACATAATATTACTTTCTAGAATATTTTCTATGAGGTTCATTTGTTGGTGGTGGCTCCTGCTGTCAGGTTTTTTGCAATATAAGAAAAATGTCAATATCTCTGTGTGTAAAAAAAAAATAAAGAACACTTCTTCTAAAATCTACTATATAAAGCTGAATGTGTGTGTGTGTGTGTGTGTGTGTGTATGTGTGTATGTCCGGGATTGGCATCTGCACCGTCGCAGCTACAGCCACAAAATTTTGCACAGTCACACGTCTGGACCCCGAGAGCGTCATAGGCTATATTGTGAGGCGAAATTTTAACCCCGCGCGTTCCAATTCACCAAACAATTTTGCCCCTATCTACATAATGGGGAAAAAAGTGAAAGGAAAAGAGTTGGAAGCGTCGCAGCTACAGCAACAAAATTTTGCACAGTCACACGTCTGGACCCTGAGAGCGTCATAGGCTACGTTGTGAGGTGAAATTTTAACCCCGCGCTTTCCAATTCACCAAACAATTTTGCCCCTATCTACATAATGGGGAAAAAGTGAAAGGAAAAGTGTTGGAGGCGTCGCAGCTACAACCACAAAATTTTGCACAGTCACACGTCTGGACCCTGAGAGCGTCATAGGCTATGTTGTGAGGTGAAATTTTAACTCCGCGCTTTCCAATTCACCAAACTATTTTTCCCCTATCTACATAATGGGGAAAAGTGAAAGGAAAAGTGTTGGAGGCAAATTGACAGCTGCCAGATGTGAACAAGGGGGACTTAAAGAGTGAGAGCGATGGCGCCAAAGAGTATATACCGTACAGTTGCTAAGGTGGGACCCCGACATGGGATACTCACCACACACGGGGATATGAATGAACACACACACAAAATGCGCCACACACTACCACGTGCTTGAACACATATTACCCTCAGCACACATTTCACCACAAATACACCAACCTCGCCACATAAAAGTCGAAACACAAAAGTCGCCTCTCAAAACTCACCACGCGCAAAACTCGCCACATGCAAAAAATAGGCTCACGCAAAACGCCACAAGTGCAAAACTCACCTCATGGAAAACTCGCCACAAGCAAAACTTGCACATGTGGAAAAATTGCCACATGCACAAAATTTGCAACACATGCAAAAGTTGCCTCACACAAAACTTGCACATACTCAAAAGGCACCAGACATAAAACTCACCACGCGCAAAACTCGCCATGCGCAAAACTTGCTGCACACAACTTGCTACACTAAACTGTCACATGCAACTCGACACACAAAAAGTTGCTACATGCATGTCGCCACACAAAACTCATCTCACAAAAGTTGCTACATGCATGTCGCCACACACAACTAAACACACACAACTTGACAAACGAAACTCGCCCTAAAACACACACAAGTCTGGTATTAGCCTTCAAAAATAAAATTCTGATTAATAAGCAGACAAACTACAAGAGCAACAAATGTACCATAAAGGAAATACGGCAGCTGTCAGTCACATAACCTGTCTATTATGTGTATGTGTGAGCTAATATATACTGCCAGGGGGAGGGCTTCCTGTTGGCTGGGGATTTATCAGGCTGCCAATTTATCTTACAAATACTGAGGTAAAAATACTGAGCAAATAACGTGTTAACGAGGTCTAATACAGGAGATCACACAGGTATATACTATATACAGGAGAGATGACACATGTATATACTATATAAAGGAGGAGATGACATACAGGTACATACTATATACAGGAGGAGATGACATACAGGTATATACTATATACAGGAGGAGATGACACACAGGTATATACTATATACAGGAGCAGATTACCTACAGGTTGTGAGGCAGTGACCGGTGTCATATGCGAGGGTCGCTATGTGTCCCCCAGGATGTGCTTAGAAGCATATTAGATCCGCTGGAGTGCCCTGTGCTCACAGCAGGTTGCCTGTGAGACACAGGGAAGAATAAAAGTAAGTGTGAACTGGGTCAAGTTATTTGTCCCAGAATTTATTCAGGAAAACCCGGTATGGGCTTTTATTTTGAAACGGACTGCAGGATGGTAGTGGGGCCGGTCCGTTTCCTCCAGCCCAGATCTTATAGTGGCCCATGGCCATAGAATCTGGAGGATAGAAAAAAAAAAACCAGCAAGAGAGTTTGGGTGTGTCAGTCTGGTCTGGGAGTCAGACCTAGGAGGAGGCTTGTGCAGAGCTCCTTCCATGTGGAGAAACACGGGCCAGGCAGAGCCTGAAAAGCCAGACACCCCAGCGTACATGGGGGTGTAATACGCTCACGGCAGCGGACTGTGGACTGTTGTTATTTTTCCCGGCTGCATACTGAAGGACTTGTTTGTTTTCTTTTCCGGTTTGTGAGTATGCTGTGAAATAAACAGAACTTTGTTTGAACTTTATATGGGTCACTGCCTATTCACTGCACAGCAAGGACATCGCTACATCACAATTGGTGGAGAATGCGGGCAGTGTGAATTAAGGCATACCCCAACGCCATTTGCATGTCTGTTATTAAGCCTGCTACATTGCAATTCAGGCCTACAGACAAAATGGAGGAGATCCTGAGGCAGCTAGTCCTCACACAGCAACAACAGCAACAAACTAATAATCTGTTGCTGCAGCAAATTACAGCCCTGCGAGAGGCACCTCCAGCACCGACCCCGGAACGTCGCGATGCCCGTGACAAGGTCCGCTCCGCTTTGATGAAATTGAGTCCGGAAGATGACGTGGAAGCTTTCCTCACCGTCTATGAGCGCACGGCAGAACGGGAGAATCTGCCAGCAGCACAGTGGGCTGAAGTTGTGGCTCCGTTCTTGAGGGGTGATGCGCTAAAGGCCTACTTTGACCTCAGTCGGGAGGATGCCCAGGACTATTCCAAGTTAAAAGGTGAGATCCTTGCCCGACTGGGGGTTAATACTTATGTGAGAGCTCAACGGGTGTTTTCTTGGACTTTTGTGGAAGCCCAGCCTGCCTGGTCTCAGATTTTTGACTTATTGCAGCTTGTGAAACGGTGGCTCCAACCTGAGACTTTATCCACAAGTCAGATAGTGGAGAGGGTGGTGGTCGACCGACTGGTGAGGGCTCTGCCAGCGGCCATTCAGCGTTGGGTGGGTCAAGGGGACCCGGTACCCTAGACCAGGTTGTAGGCCTGGTAGAGCGATATAAGGCCACCCAGGACTTTATACGGGACACTGCTCCACTTCGGCTGTCACGTAAGGCTCCGCCAGCTCAGGAGTCTGAGAAAAGTCCACGGCCCTCCACTGGGACAAGACCGGACCGAGTCCGTGCTGAGGGATTGTCTCGGAAAGAGAGTGACCACAGACCTGTGTCCCCTAAACTGGCTCCAAGGTTACCTCGTGCCACAGTCGTTATGTGTTGGCGGTGCCAAGAACCTGGACATGTGGTTGCTAATTGTCCCCTAACAACAGAACCCATGGACTGCGGGTATACCCGCCGCATGTCTATGTATGCCCAGCCAGTCTGCATTGCCACTACAGACCCTGCCGGTACCGAACCTCAGCTGTGCAGAGTGCTCGTTAACGGGTACCAAACGGATGCTCTCTTGGACTCGGGGAGCTTGGTGACCCTGGTACACGGGTCCTTGGTTGCTGGGGACAGTCCTATTGGACGAAAGGTGGGGGTAGTGTGCATACATGGGGACCTCCGAGAGTACCCGACTGCGGAGGTCACGTTCTCCACCCCATGTGGAGAGATAAAACATGTGGTGGGAGTGGTAAAAACTCTTCCGTATGGGACTGTGTTGGGTAGAGACTTACCGTTGTTCTGGTCCCTCTGGGAGACCAGAGTTAACCCTCTCAGGGTAAAAAGCATTCCGGGTGCAGAACCCGAAGATCCCGAGTCAGGGATACCTGCCGTAGGGGTCGCCACGATAGGGACAGTGTGTAATCCCGATAGGTTTCCCCTAGAGGTATTGGCAGGGGAAGTGGAAGAGAATCCACCAATTCATGAGCTGGAGGTGTCACCTGGTAAGTTTGGGACTGCCCAGCTCCAGGATCCCACTCTGACCCGGACAAGGGAAAGAGTAATCGAGGTAAATGGGGTGGCACAACAACCTGGTGCAGAAAAGGAGTATCCCCGGATGGCGGTCATCCAGGAGTTACTGTACAGGGTTGACAAAATCCGGGATGAGGTGGTGGAACAACTGGTAGTGCCCCAACCCTATCGTCGGGCGGTGCTCGACATGGCTCACACTCACATGTTGGGGGGGGCACTTGGGGGCCAAAAAGACGTTAGAGCGCATATTACAGAGGTTCTTTTGGCCTGGTGTCTACGCTGAGGTTACAAAGTACTGTGACACTTGTCCTGAGTGTCAACTAACCTCACCCACCACAAACTACCGGAGTCCGTTAGTACCTCTGCCCATCATAGAAGTACCCTTTGAGCGGATAGCGATTGATCTGATGGGACCAATAGTAAAATCCGCCCGGGGCCATCAGCACATATTAGTAGTCGTAGACTACGCCACCCGGTATCCAGAGGCGATACCGCTCCGGCACACTTCGGCTAAACTAATAGCCCGTGAACTGTTTGCCATGTTTTGTCGTCTTGGGCTCCCCAAGGAGATCCTTACAGATCAGGGAACCCCTTTTATGTCTAAAGTGACTAGGGAGCTATGTAAATTGCTCCAAATTAAACAGTTGCGTACGTCAGTGTACCATCCACAAACCGATGGGTTGGTCGAGAGGTTTAATAAGACCCTCAAGGCCATGCTCAAAAAGGTGGTCGCCAAGGATGGGAAGGATTGGGATATGTTATTGCCATATTTAATGTTCGCCATACGCAAGGTACCGCAGGCGTCCACGGGGTTCTCCCCATTTGAGCTATTGTATGGCAGGCACCCGAGGGGGCTGCTGGATATAGCCAAAGAGACGTGGGAACAGGAGCCCACTCCACATAAGAGTGTTATAGAGTATGTGGCAAGTATGCAGGATCGGATTGCAGTCGTGCAACCCATCGTAAAGGAGCATCTGTTGGATGCCCAGGCCGCTCAGAGCCGTACCTATAATAAAAGGGCCACGGTCAGGTCCTTTAAAGAAGGAGACCGGGTGTTGGTACTAGTGCCCACCCCAGAGAGTAAACTCATGGCCAAGTGGCAAGGGCCGTATGAGATACGGGGAAAGGTGGGGGAAGTGAATTACAAAGTGTACCAACCCGGGAAAAGAAAACCCGAGCAGTTGTACCATGTACACCTGCTAAAGGCCTGGAAGGACCGAGAATGTTTGGTCACAGATGCAACTACGGTCATACAATCGGAGGTCCCTCTGGCCCTGGCCAAGGACACAGCCAGGTGTGAGGTAAAAGTCAATGATGCCCTCACAAGACAGCAGCGGCGGGAGGCTCGAGCTTTGGTACAGCAGAATATGGATGTATTCTCAGAGCTGCCAGGGCGAACCTCAGTGATTCAGCATGACATTGTCACTGAGCCCCGGGTAAAGGTGCGGATGAAACCGTACCGAGTGCCAGAAGCCCGAAGGCAAGCCATCGCGGCCGAGGTAAAGAAAATGCTTCAGTTGGGAGTCATTGAGGAGTCCCGAAGTGAGTGGGCTAGCCCCATTGTACTTATACCAAAACCTGATGGGTCATTACGCTTCTGTAATGACTTTAGGAAGTTAAATGAAGTGTCAAAATTTGACCTGTATCCCATGCCACGGGTGGACGAGCTAATTGAGAGACTGGGGAAGGCCCAGTACTTCACCACGCTGGATCTCACGAAAGGTTACTGGCAGGTTCCCTTAACAGAGTCAGCGAAGGAAAAGACTGCTTTTATAACCCCAGAGGGTCTCTTTCAATACATTGTCTTACCTTTTGGGTTACATGGGGCTCCGGCCACATTCCAGAGGCTGATGGACATTGTGTTAGCACCACATAGAGATTATGCATCGGCCTATTTGGATGACATAGTCATCTTTAGTACCGACTGGGATACCCATCTGTCCCAGGTACAAGCAGTGCTAGAGTCTCTTAGAGCCGCAGGGTTAACAGCAAACCCAAAGAAATGTGCGATAGGTCTCACGGAAGCCCGGTACTTGGGATACGTGATCGGCCGGGGGGTTATCAAACCTCAAGTGAACAAAATTGAGGCCATTCAAAACTGGCCCAAGCCCTTAAGTTCCAAACAAGTGAGGGCATTCCTTGGCATCATTGGGTATTACCGTCGGTTTATACCCAATTTTGCTGGTAAATCGGCTTCCCTAACGGACCTGTTAAAAGGGAAGAAAACGGTGATGGTCAAGTGGAATCCTCAAGCGGAAGAAGCGTTCCAGTCTCTGAAGTCGGCGTTGTGTGGACAGCCGGTCCTCATCAGCCCCGACTTCAAGAAAACCTTTATTGTGCAAACCGATGCCTCAGAGGTAGGCTTAGGAGCGGTGCTGTCGCAAGAGGTGAACGGGGATGAGCATCCAGTCACCTATTTAAGCAGGAAACTGACCCCGGCAGAGAAAAATTATAGCGTAGTGGAGAAGGAGTGCTTGGCGATTAAATGGGCCTTGGAGTCCCTACGCTACTATTTGCTCGGGCGTCAATTTCGGTTGGTAACAGACCATTCACCCCTTGTCTGGATGAGAAATGCAAAGGAAAGGAATGCCCGAGTCACCAGATGGTTCTTGTCCCTACAAAATTTCAGCTTCTCTGTGGAACATCGGGCTGGGAAATCACAGGGAAATGCAGATGCCCTGTCACGGGCACCATGTATGCTGACAAATGTTCAACCCCACAAGTCTGAACAGAGGGGGGGGTATGTGAGGCAGTGACCGGTGTCATATGCGAGGGTCGCTATGTGTCCCCCAGGATGTGCTTAGAAGCATATTAGATCCGCTGGAGTGCCCTGTGCTCACAGCAGGTTGCCTGTGAGACACAGGGAAGAATAAAAGTAAGTGTGAACTGGGTCAAGTTATTTGTCCCAGAATTTATTCAGGAAAACCCGGTATGGGCTTTTATTTTGAAACGGACTGCAGGATGGTAGTGGGGCCGGTCCGTTTCCTCCAGCCCAGATCTTATAGTGGCCCATGGCCATAGAATCTGGAGGATAGAAAAAAAAAAACCAGCAAGAGAGTTTGGGTGTGTCAGTCTGGTCTGGGAGTCAGACCTAGGAGGAGGCTTGTGCAGAGCTCCTTCCATGTGGAGAAACACGGGCCAGGCAGAGCCTGAAAAGCCAGACACCCCAGCGTACATGGGGGTGTAATACGCTCACGGCAGCGGACTGTGGACTGTTGTTATTTTTCCCGGCTGCATACCGAAGGACTTGTTTGTTTTCTTTTCCGGTTTGTGAGTATGCTGTGAAATAAACAGAACTTTGTTTGAACTTTATATGGGTCACTGCCTATTCACTGCACAGCAAGGACATCGCTACATCACAAGGTATATACTATATACAGGAGGAGATGACATACAGGTATATGCTATATATAGAAGATGACATACAGGTATATACTATATACAGGAGGAGATGACACACAGATATATACTATATACAGGGGAGATGACACACAGGTATATACTACATACAGGAGGAGATGACATACAGGTATATACTATATATAGAAGGAGATGACATACAGGTATATACTATATATATATCGGAGGAGATGACATACAGGTATATACTATATATAGGAGGAGATGACATACAGTGTTATGAACAGGTAATTCAGAACCACAATGGACCTTGAAGTTCAGAGCACACAAAGTGACCTGACAATTACCAAAAACATAGGACGAGCTCTGAGACGTGGGAACTCTGCTGACCGCAATCCCTAATCCTATCCAACCACACTAGAGGTAGCCGTGGAGCGCTCCTGACCAGACCTATGCGCCTAAGAAAGAAAAATAAGCCTAGCTTGCCTCAGAGAAATACCCCAAAGGAAAAGGCAGCCCCCCACATATAATGACTGTGAGTTGAGATGAAAATACAAACGCAGAGATGAAATAGATTTAGCAAAGTGAGGCCCAACTTACTGAACAGACCGAAGATAGGAAAGATTGCTTTGCGGTCAACACAAAACCCTACAAACAACCACACAGAGGGGGCAAAAAGACCCTCCGCACTGACTAACGGTACAGAGGTGCTCCCTCTGCGTCCCAGAGCTTCCAGCAAGCAAGAAAAACCAATATAGCAAGCAGGACAGAAAAAATAGCAAACAAAAATAACACAAGCAAAACTTAGCTTATGCAGGAAGACAGGCCACAGGAACGATCCAGGAGAAAGCAAGACCAATACTAGAACATTGACTGGAGGCCAGGATCAAAGCACTAGGTGGAGTTAAATAGAGCAGCACCTAACGACTTAACCTCATCACCTGAGAAAGGAAACTCAGAAGCCGCAGTACCACTCTCATCCACCAAAGGAAGCTCATAGACAGAACCAGCCAAAGTACCACTCACGACCACAGGAGGGAGCTTGGCCACAGAATTCACAACAATACAGGTATATACTATATACAGGGGAGATGACACACAGCAGGTATATACTATATACAGGGAGATGACATACAGGTATATACTATATACAGGAGATGACATACAGGTGTATACTATATATAAGGGAGATGACAAACATGTATATACTGAGGTGAAAATGAGAGGTGTAAGTTGAAAATGAAAAGGTGTGAGTGCAAAATGAGAGGAGTGAGGGAAAATAGTGTAGTGATCGGAAAATGACAGATGTGAGGTCGAAATGACAAGTGTTAGGCGGGAATGAGAGGAGTGAGGGAGAAAATGAGAGGTGTGAGGGAGAAAATGAGAGATGTGATTGGGAAAATTAAAGATGTGATTGGGAAAATGAGAGGCGTGATGGGAAAATAAGAGAAGTGACGTGCTATAACAAACCACAGATATTTACTATGCCCAGGCAACGCCGGGCTCTTCAGCTAGTTATTTATAAACATAAAAAAAGAAAGATTATAGCTTATCATATATAGTTTTTTTTTCTTCTCTGCATTTTATTCTTCGGTATAATCTTCTATGCCCATCTTGCAAAGTATAAAAATCATAAGTGCACTTCCTCAAAAGAGTTTTGCCAAATTTCTGGTATATTTATGGGACCCTCACTGATTACTATAGCTGAAAAGGTTCTTTCCTTTACCAATTCCTTGGCTATTTCCAACTGCTGCATTTAGTGAAGCCAGATATTGGAAGGTGAAGAATAGCATCACAGACTATTCATTTAAAGGGAATCTGTCAGTAGGATCAACCCTCATAAGCAGTCTATATAGGCATGTAGGTCATAGGAAGCTGAATACAATGGTACTTTAATATCTCTGATCCGATGTATTGATATCTGTGATCCGATGTCTGTTTCCAGAAAAATCCATGTATATCTTATATGTAAATGAGCTGTTCAGAACTATGGGACGGACACTGATCTGCATGTGAATCTGCTTATTATTATTATTTATATAGCACCATTAGTTCCATGGTGCTGTACATTAGAAGGGGTTATATCCAAAGTTATAGATATCGTTTATAGTGATCAAATTTACAATGACAGACTGGTACTGAGGGGAGAGGACCCTGTCCTTGCAGACGTACATTCTATGGGATAGTGGGGAAGAGACAGAAGGTCGGGGGTGCAGCAGCTCCTGTGGTGGTGAGGAGGAAGCTTGGGTGGTTGGTGAGGTGGCAGAATGGTTATTGCAGGCTGTAGGCTTTCCTGAAGAGATGGGTTTTCAGGTTCTGTCTGAAGGATCCGAAGGTGGTGGCCTATAGAGCTTATTAAAGAACTTATCATTATTCAAGAGAGAAAAGAGGTGTTACCAGTGTGAGGCATGTAACTAACACAGAACCGTAGAACTGAACTTCATCTCCTTACAAAAAAGTATACTGCAACTCTCACATCTCTGCTGTATTCCAACAATATTACCACCCTGTCTGCCTGTGAGCTGGAAGCTGAGTGGAATCTGTGTCCGGTATAATCACACACAGTTCTTCAGTGAGATCAGGAGAGCAGAGAGCGGCCATTATACATCACACTGGTAATACTTCCTGTCATTTACAATAAGCTCTGGAGGCAGATTCTCATTAAGATCAGTGTTCCGCTCATAGTTCTTAACAGCTCATTTACATATAAGGAAAACATGGATTTCTCTGGAATAAGACATCGAATCACAGATATCAAAGTATCATTTTATTCAGCTTCCTAAGCCCTGCATATCCATATAAACGGCATAGAAGGGTTGATTCTACTGACAGATTCCCTTTAAAGGGGTATATATAATGTCCTTTAAAAAATATCTATTTTTAAGCCATAACAATTTTTTTGATTTACTTCATTTTAAAATCCCCTACTGTTCTCCTTATCCCTCTAATCCCTATGTTTTTTTTCACTTTACATACCGTGACATTTTGTTTGACTGAAGTCTTAAACGGGACATGACATGAGATGCAGTCACTTCTCCACAGCTTCTATCACACTTACTACAGCTTCTTTCACAGCCATTCCCTGATGACACCCAGAATTAGTCACAGTGATGGAAGCAGAGAGAAAAGATCACAGCGCTATATCTTCTATCCTTGCTGCCTCTTTCACTGAAACAAGACTTCATCAAGTGGCGGTGACAGAAGAAGGGTGAGTGACAGCACTTAAAGCTTCTCTCAGCTCCCTGAAATAAATCATTGTCAGAAGACAGAAGTTGTGGGGTCCTGCTGCTATCATTCACACTACTTCTATCAAGGCCCCTAATGATGTCTCAATTAAAAAAAAAACAGTAGGGACAGAAGATGTAAAGAGAGGTGGCAAAAGAATTGGGGCTGTGGTGAAACATACTGCAGTCACTGCTCCTGCCCCCATTATCAGCATTGATTTCAGATGTCATCAGGGAACGGAAATGAAAGAAGCTGTGCAGAGCGAGTGCAGCGCTATCCAGTGATGATATCCTGTTTCAGAGGGGCGACAGAAACTGTGGGGAAGTGACTGCATGGCAATCTTCCTGTGATGTCTAAACTTGAGACATCGCTCAAGCAAAATGATACAGGAAGCAAAGTAAAAAAAATGATATAGTGTTTAGCATGATGGGGAGAACAGTAAAGCAAATTATAAAAGTGGATAGAGCTTAAACATAGATATTTGTAAAGGGCATTATATGTATTGGACAACCACTTTAAGCAAATTGTGCAAACTATCAACAGAAAATGGTCTATAATCTGTATTAGATTTTTGTATTACATGCATTCAAAAACAACTAATGTTTTACATCATGATATTTAGATAAAAAAAGTCATTTGCATTTTTTACATCGGCTGTTTGTGCTTTTTTAGACTCATATTTCCTGTCCTTTAAAGAACAGTTGTGAGAAAAGCTCCAAATTATCAGAAGGATTACAATGACAGGTATTAGCTCTATAGACAGCTGATGAACAAAGATTAACCAGTCACAATGGGCGATGTCACAGCCGACCCTGATCCCCTTCCCTTTGCAGTTACCTTTGCATTTGATGATATGAATATTTGTATTGTAGCATGAGTGAGCACAAAGGTAATTGTGAAGAAAGGAGGAGCAGGGGCCGTTGTGACATCGCCTATCGTGATTGCTGATCCCTAAGCTATAAGTTGTATATAGAGATAATACTGTATCTACGAGGGGCGATCCAAAAGTAATGATAATCAATACTAAACACAATGAATATAGTGACTTATATGTATTTAGTTATTGCAGTCAAATCTAAAAGTTGGATTTAGTCATGAAGAGTAGCCTCAAAGTATCCATTAGACAGTTAAGCACTCGCTAAATTTGACATGGGACACTAACAAAGCATTTGGCAGATTAGGCGGCAAAGGTGGTGGCTTCACTTTAGGCCTTGCTATTTCTTGCAAAAAAAGGATTTAGGCGGTGACTACTGTGCTAAACTATATGAAATGCTCCTACTCTTCCCTTAGGGATGATTGTTACTGTCTACGCAGGTGATTTGAAGTTCTATATCATAGAAACAAAAACGATATCATAGAAACAGAAACAAAACGAACATTCCTGTATGTGGGAAATAAATGATGTTGCTGCCTCTCACGTGCCAGACTGATAATAATCCACTGTTGTCACATTGTTTCCTTTTGTTTATGTCCACAATGGGTAAGTTGAAGTCCTTTCTTCCATTGTAATATTTCATAGAAGAATAAAGCGGCAGCACACGTCCTTTTTTATCTAGTATTGCAAATGTATAATTGCTATAATTAATCATCTGGATAAATATAGGACATAATAGGAATGAGATATTCTTTAGAATATGGAAAGTGTTGTCATAAACGTTTCTCGAAATCTGAAAGTATAAGTACATTTATAAAATATTTTACTGTACAAAACTTCTACAAACAGAAGATCAGAGATAACACATGTCTATAATTCTGAATTTTACAAGATGACAGAACCTATGTTAAATGCTGCCTGTATTGTTCACTTTTTCTGGATATTTGCCAACAGAACGATGCAAAGCTATTATTATGAATTCTTACAATGGAATAGTTAAATAATTTTCTGAATGTCATTGAAACACTGTTTTATATTTTTGTGCAACTCATTTAGAATCATATAGAAAAATGAGTTATTTTTTCAACTTTTTTTAATAACTTAGTTTATTGTGGTCCTTGAGAGCATCACACCATCATAGAAGGGAAAATAAACTCCTAGCAAATGTGGCGCTAAGCACCTACGGATTTTTCGAATGCATCCACTTCCAGTGAAAAATGTTAATAAAAATTCATTGATTTTCTCAAAATAAAAAATAAAATATATTTGTAAAATATTTTTAAAATACTGTACAACGCGTTTCGGCTGCTATTATTACAGTGCCGCCTTCATCAGGTAGCAAAAAAAAACAAAAAGAACAGACATACAATAAGCACTATAATGTGATGTTACAACCTCCAAGTGTTCTTATTTATGAGGGTTCCTAGAAGGGGCAAGCAGGGCAGGACCGGGGATCGGGTTCTCCTTTCCTGACGAATAACTACATGGTAACCTCTAAAGAGACTCATTTTTCTTATATATATAAAAGAGCAATTTAGTACTTCTATTCTATCCAAAATGAGCTTTTAAATACATGGTGTTACATTGTTACGAACAAACATACCATTATAAGTATAGGTATAGGTATACACAGAATTATAAATATGATTCACTCTAATACTTTATCAATTTTACTGCTATCGTCTCTACATGAATCAATTCATCCCATAAAAAATACATTATAAAAAAAAAAAAAAAAGGATTTAGTTGTTATATTAACCCATGTGCAAACGACTGAGCTATTCATGACAAACCCTTACACATTCTCTACTACATCATTAAGTCCATTTGGATAAAGGCTTTGTAACCTATATATCCAATATGACTCCTTACGGTTTAATAATTTGTTCCTGTTATTAGCCCCTTTTGGTACATGCTCCAACGGTGTGACCGTGATGCAGAGGCATTTATTGTGCTTCAGCAGGAGATGACGGGACAGACTATGTTTAATCTGCCCGTTCTTTGCATTATAGCGGTGATTATTCATCCGGGCACTCAATTCCTGGGAAGTTCGTCCCACGTATTGGAGTCCGCATTTGCAAGTCACTACGTAGATGACAAAATCCGTTCTACATGTGAGTCTCTGCTTAATCTTAATTGTTTCCCCAGTAGTATTAGATTGAATACTCCTAGCTCCATGGTTAATGATCTTACAACATTTACATTTGTTTGAAGAGCATCTATATACTCCTGTGTTCATCTTCCCTCCATTCACATTGGTATTGTTTCCTATCATATTTTCTATTTTTGGAACCTCTCTTAATTTACTCTGAGCTACAATATTTTTCACTGTCGCCCCTCTCCTAAAAGTTACTCCCGGTTCCCTTGGAAGCATTTTCCCAAGAATCACATCTTTTTTTAAAATATACCAATATTTTTTTAATTCTCCTTATCAATACATTCCCTTTATTATAAGTTGTTATAAAATTGAACTTCCAAAGATTTCTCTTATTCTCCTCTTTTCTTGCTGTCCGTTCTTTCCCTCTAGTTTCCTCCGCATTACAATCTTTTCCCTTCCTACTTGGGAGACAATCCTCCTGTACTTTGTCCAAATTCTTTCTGTATGCTGCCTCGATTAATTTTTCTGGATATTTCTTATCCCTGAACCTTTTCTTCAGTATCACTGATTGAGTCACAAATCTTTGGTGTTTGTACAGTTTTTTCGTATCCTTAAGAACAGGCTGAATGGTACATTAGTTTTCCACTTTTTTTAATGCGCACTTCTAAAGTCCACGTAGCCATTCGTATCACAGCTTTTGAAGTGCGCTTTTGTTATAATTTTCCCCGCTTTATGCCCCAATTCCAGGTCCGGGAACACAATTTTGTCCCTTCTGATGCATGACGTAAAGGAGATGCCCCAGTTATTGCTATTAAGAGAATCTATTAATTTACAGACTTCTTCCTCCGTCCCGGCCCAGAAAATGATCAAATCCTCTATATATCTACGGTATAGTAATATTTTTTCTTTGTATTCAGATGCATACAACAGCGATGAGGACTCGAAACGCCCCATGAAGAGATTAGCGAAACTTGGCGCTACCCGAGTCCCCATCGCTGTACCGAGGCACTGCAAATAGAGTTAACCCTGAAACTCAAAGATGTTGTGCGTTAATATGAATTTCAACCCTTCCAACAAAAATGTTTTTTGTTCCTCCCGCAATCCTGATATTAATGATAAATAATGATCTACCGATTTGATACCAAGTGTGTGATCAATGTAGGAGTACAATGAATTTACATCCAGTATGATAAAGCTGTAATTCTCCTGCCATTTTATATTCCTACATTCCTCAATCAGTTGTGCAGAGTCTTTCAAATATAAAGGAAGATATAAAGGAAGGGTAGTTACAATTTCTTGAAGAAATAAATCAATGTAATGCGATAATGAACTTGTTAAGGGATCGATTCCAGATATAATCGGGCGACCAGGGGGATTAGTGGAATTTTTATGCATCTTTGGAAGATGATAAAAATGTGCTATTGTTGGTGTATTGTTGGTCAAAATCTTCTTTATTTATTATATTGTCTTTATGGGCTTTGTTTATAAAACCATGATATTCCTTATTAAAATTGGCTGAAGGATCATTTTTTAGAATTTCATAATATTTAGTATCAAATAGGATGTTATAGGCTTCTTTCAAGTAATCAGACCTATTCTGAATCACTACCCCTCCCACCTTATCTGCCTGTCTTATCACAATCTCTGTGTTGTTTTTCAAGGAATTCAATGCATTTTTTTCCTGTGGTGTGATGTTATCTTTGTAAACATTTTTATGTATTTTTTATTATTTTTTGTTTTTATCCTTTTATTTTTGACAAAAGCTTTCTGTTCCTCATTAGAACTAAGACTATTTTTATTCAGATTCCGGAATTCTTCTGAAACAAGATGAAAAAATGTCTCTAGACAATGCCCCCTATGGTGGGTTGGAAAAAATGAAGAGACAGGCACTACTTCTTTATGTAGGTAGTTGCTAGCACTTGTGGTCTCTGTTTCCAAAATATCTATATTTTTGTCAACTAGTTTCGTATCCGTTTGTACTGTGGCATTTCTTTCTTTAATTGTGAAATGCCTCAATAGGGTTAATTTTCTTGTGAATCTATTTAAGTCCAAAAATAACTCAAAATCATTAGTGTTTTGTGATGGACAAAAATGTAACCCTTTCATTAGGATGCCCATTTCAGTGGGTGATAACAAGTGATCAGAGGGATTAAACATTTTTACTGTTGGAATACTTTTTATTTCCTCATTAATCCCTGTACTTATTTTATTCTGATCTACCGATACTGTAGATTTATCACACTTATTCCTATTTTCTGATATTTTTAATTCATTTGGCTTTCTAAATGTTTTGAATTTTTTAGATTTTTTTGATTTCTTTGTGAGGCCTCTGCCTCTTGTCCCTCTTGTTCTGTTTTTGCACATTTGTGTTGGCAATTTTTGGAAATAACGTGTGATTCGATTCTGTTGCATGTTCGGTGGAGGATGAGAATTTTTCATTTTCACTATGCTCGTATTGGTCAACATTTGGGGGTTAGTGTTTGTTAGGATGGGTCTCGTTGGAACTATCGATAAAAAAGATACGTGTGAGATAGTGGAAGATGGAGAGGGGGAAGGAGAAGGAGCCTGTAGTACTGTGATGAAAGGTGAACTTGAGGCTGTTTGAGGATCGATGTACAGGGTTAGAGGAGGATACATTGGACAAAGTGGAGTTTTATTGTCTTACACCATAAGTGGGATAGTGAAGGTGCGTCAATACCGGTGTAGAAATGTTCACCGGATTTCTTTTGTCCGGGCTGAGCAATGTTGTAGAAAAGAGTGATAGGGGCTTATTTCCCTTCCCAGATGTTCTTGGCTTTGGTGAACCCCAAAGTATTAGAGTGAATCATATTTATAATTATGTGTATACCTATACCTATACTTATAATGTTATGTTTGTTCGTAACAATGTAACACCATGTATTTAAAAGCTCATTTTGGAAAGAATAGAAGTACGAAATTACTCTTTTATATATATAAGAAAAATGAGTCTCTTTAGAGGCTACCATGTAGTTATTCGGCAGGAAAGGAGAACCTGATCCCTGGTCCCGCCCTGCTAATCCCTTCTAGGAACCCTCATAAATAAGAAAACTTGGAGATTGTAACACCACTTTATAGTGCTTATTGTATGTCTGTTCTTTTGGGTTTTTTTTTTTTTTTGGCTACCTGATGAAGGCTGCACTGTAGTAATATAATTAACCTACAAAACAAACCTCAGAGCTACCAGAGGGCATCCCCCGTAAGCCAATATGTATAAACCAAAAACAAACAAACAAAAAAAAAGAAAACAACTCAGTACGGTAGTGGATCAATAATATGACTAGGAAATTAAAAAACATCAAGTGTAAAAATACACAAAATCCATACCAAACGGGGGTAAATATGAATATATAATTTATTAGAGAAAATTTATTAAATAGATCATACAAAAAAGACAACAGTGAAAGTGAACAGAAACAGCTAAAAAGAGCAGCGCATCAGATGTTACAAAAAACGGGGGATGCGCTGGAAGACAGCACAAAAATATCACTGTTGCACAGCCTGCAAAACCTGAGGCGTGGGTGCCATGGGTATAGCCAGCATACTATCAGTGAAAACCTCATAGAGGGTAACAAGTAAAGGACAAGCTAATAATAATCACACTGAAAATCCAGAGTACCGGATTGCTGCACTATAAAATGTAACACAAGGTAGACCCAGTAAAAATCATTGTCAAATCAGGCTAAATACTAGTACCTTGGGACATCGCAGCAACTGGGTGCGGGCATGCAGACAGGGAACAGAGAGCCTCGCGTTTCACCGCCTTGGCTTCGTCAGGAGGCGTGTTTATATTTTGGTTTATATGCACTGTAATAATAGCAGCCGAAAAGCGTTGTACGGTATTTTAAAAATATTTTACAAATATATTTTAGTTTTTATTTTGAGAAAATAAATGAATTTTTATTAACATTCTGCACTGGAAGTGGATGCATTCGAAATATCCGTAGGTGCTTAGTGCCACATTTGCTTGGAGTTTGTCTTCCCTTTAAAGTCGCCACCTATGTGGATCCGAAGCAGGATCAACACATAGTTCTCCAAAGTGAGCTGCACACCTTATTGGATTATACAACATATGGAGAAGAGTTGCCTAAAGAATTGATTCCTTGAGAATCTCAACGTGCATTTCTTACCGATAGAAGGTGAGCATAACCACAATTAAAAGAATTTTTTTTAACTGTTGGTAAAAACGTATTACGCTCAGAGGAAGCGCCGCACTTGTCTCTTTTTTTTCCCCTCTTTCCCTAAACCAGGGTATTTCTAAAGACCATCATAGAAGAACAGAAAACCCACACCATCATAGAAGAACAGAAAGCCTAATTTTCCCGACTCATAACTGCCTGCTAATCCATTATTATAGCCCTTCACACATTCAAAACATTCTCTATCTAATTACACTGCCACAAGTTCTTATTCTATGTACTTTTAGGCCGGCTTCACACTTGCGAGTTTTACGGACGTAAGAGCGCAGAAACTACGTCCGTAAAACTCGCAAAAAATACGGCACAATTATTCTCTATGCCCCTGCTCCTATCTGCCGTATTTTACTGATCAGTATTATACGGCTTTCTACGGCCGTACAAAATCGCAGCATGCTGCGTTTGTCACCGTACTGCGCAAGAAATACGCCAATGAAAGTCTATGGAAGCGTGAAAAATACGGATTTCACACGGACAAGCAGTGTGACTTGCGAGAAATACGCAGCGCTGTTAGAGAGAAAAGCCGGTAATTCAGTGCGGTGTACAGTAAAATCACACTGACAGCTTACAGTCCAATAGGTAGAATAAATGTGTACACATAGAATAGGTATATATATATATATATGACACTACTCTGTCCTCCTCCTCCTGGACCTGTCCTCTGCCTTTGACACAGTGGACCATTCCCTGCTGCTGCAGACCCTCTCATCCCTTGGCATCACAGAATTGGCCCTATCCTGGATCTCATCATACCTAACTGACCGTACATTCAGCGTCTCCCACTCACACACCACCTCCTCACCTCGCCCCCTATCTGTCGGAGTCCCGCAAGGTTCAGTTCTAGGACCCCTGCTCTTCTCCATCTACACCTTTGGCCTGGAACAGCTCATAGAATCTCACGGCTTTCAGTATCATCTCTATGCTGACGACACACAGATCTACATCTCTGGACCAGATATCACCTCCCTACTAACCAGAATCCCTCAATGTCTGTCTGCTATTTCATCCTTCTTCTCCACTAGATTTCTAAAACTTAACATGGACAAAACAGAATTCATCATCTTTCCCCCATCTCACGCGATCTCCCCAACGAACCTATCCATTACAGTAAACGGCTGCCCACTCTCCCCAGTCCCACAAGCCCGCTGTCTTGGGGTAATCCTTGACACTGATCTCTCCTTTAAACCACATATCCAAACCCTTTCCACTTCCTGCCGCCTCCAACTCAAAAATATTTCACGGATCCGCACATTCCTAAACCAAGAATCTGCAAAAACCCTAGTCCATGCCCTCATCATCTCCCGCCTTGACTACTGTAACCTCCTGCTCTGTGGCCTCCCCTCTAACACTCTTGCACCCCTCCAATCTATTCTAAACTCTGCTGCCCGACTAATCCACCTGTCCCCCCGCTATTCCCCGGCCTCTCCCCTCTGTCAATCCCTGCACTGGCTCCCCATCACCCAGAGACTCCAGTACAAAAGCCTAACCATGACATATAAAGCCATCCACAACCTGTCTCCTCCATACATCTGTGACCTCGTCTCCCGGTACTTTCCTGCACGCAACCTCCGATCCTCACAAGATCTCCTTCTCTACTCCCCTATTATCTCCTCTTCCCACAATCGCATACAAGATTTCTCTCGTGCATCCCCCCTACTCTGGAATGCTCTACCACAACATATCAGACTCTCGCCTACCATCGAAACCTTCAAAAAGAACCTGAAGACCCACCTCTTCCGACAAGCCTACAACCTGCAGTAACCACCGATTGACCAAACCGCTGCACGGCCAGCTCTACCCTCACCTACTGTATCCTCACCCATCCCTTGTAGATTGTGAGCCCTCGCGGGCAGGGTCCTCTCTCCTCCTGTACCAGTTGTGACTTGTATTTTTCAAGATTATTGTACTTGTTTTATTATGTATACCCCTCCTCACATGTAAAGCGCCATGGAATAAATGGCGCTATAATAATAAATAATAATAATAATAATATATGTCAGTGAGACACATATATGTATATATATTACTATTTATTCCAGCGCTATACAGCTTGAAAGCCGGTAATTCAATTACCGGCTTTTTCTTTCTCCTTCTTAAAACCCGACATGATTTGAGACATGGTTTACATACAGTAAACCATGTCTTCTCTCCATTTTTTTTGCAGATTCCACACTACTAATGTCAGTAGTGTGTATCTGCAAAATTTGGCCGTTCTAGCTCTTAAAATAAAGGGTTAAATGGCGGAAAAAATTGGCGTGGGCTCCCGCGCAATTTTCTCCGCCAGAGTAGTAAAGCCAGTGACTGAGGGCAGATATTAATAGCCTGGAGAGGGTCCATGGTTATTGGCCCCCCCTGGCTAAAAATATCTGCCCCCAGCCACCCCAGAAAAGGCACATCTGGAAGATGCGCCTATTCTGGCACTTGGCCACTCTCTTCCCATTCCCGTGTAGCGGTGGGATATGGGGTAATGAAGGGTTAATGCCACCTTGCTATTGTAAGGTGACATTAAGCCTAATTAATAATGGAGAGGCGTCAATTATGACACCTATCCATTATTAATCCAATTGAATGAAAGGGTTAAATAAAACACAAACACATTATTTAAAATTATTTTAATGAAATAAAAACAATGGTTGTTGGAGTATTTTATTCTACGCCCAATCCAATCACTGAAGACCCTCGTTCTGTGAAAGAAAAAACATAATAAACCAACAATATACTTACCCTCCGCAGATCTGTAACGTCCAACGATGTAAATCCTTCTGAAGGGGTTAAAACATTTTGCAGCAAGGAGCTTTGCTAATGCAGGCTGCTCCTCGCTGCAAAACCCCGGGGAATGAGTCTAAATATAGATCAATGAGCTATATTTAGCTTCATTTGCGGTGAGGCGCCCTCTGCTGGATGTTCGTAGATCGTGGGAAATTTCCTAGAAAGCTCCCAGGCTTTCTAGGCAAGTTCCCACGATCTATAAACAGCCAGTCATAATTGACGCCTCTCCATTATTAATTAGGCTTAATGTCACCTTACAATAGCAAGGTGGCATTAACCCTTCATTACCCCATATCCCACCGCTGCACGGGAATGGGAAGAGAGTGGCCAAGTGCCAGAATAGGCGCATCTTCCAGATGTGCCTTTTCTGGGGTGGCTGGGGGCAGATATTTTTAGCCAGGAGGGGGCCAATAACCATGGACCCTCTCCAGGCTATTAATATCTGCCCTCAGTCACTGGCTTTACTACTCTGGCAGAGAAAATTGCGCGGGAGCCCACGCCAATTTTTTCCGCCATTTAACCCTTTATTTTAAGAGCTAGAACGGCCAAATTTTGCAGATACACACTACTGACATTAGTAGTGTGGAATCTGCAAAAAAAATGGAGAGAAGACATGGTTTACTGTATGTAAACCATGTCTCAAATCATGTCGGGTTTTAAGAAGGAGAAAGAAAAAGCCGGTAATTGAATTACCGGCTTTCAAGGTGTATAGCGCTGGAATAAATATTAATATATATACATATATGTGTCTAATGACATATATATATATATATATATATAGACAGTATATATATATATTTTTTTCTTTTTGGGACACATGGATCATTTCTATAGCGGTATGTTGGTTTTGCAAGCCTGCGAGAAAACCACGCAGTACGGATGCCGTACGGATTACATATGGAGGATGCCATGCGCAAAAAACGCTGACACACCCTGCCTACGGAGGAGCTACGGACCACTATTTTCGGGACATTTCAGCGTATTACGGCCGTAATATACGGACCGTATTTTCATACGCTGAGTGTGAAGCCGGCCTTAGACTTGCAAGCAGATTACTACTTCTTTGAGCTTATTACTCCTTTGAGTTACTAGCCATAGACAAGCCAGCTTAAGGAGACATAAAGGCCATGCAAACTTCCTGTGGTAATTTAAATATGCAAATCGCCTCTTCAGAGAGAAAGAAAACTTGAACTCTAGCGCCACATATTAGGTAGCAATCCTAAAAGCGATTGTGGCCCTTTAATGACCATTGACACATGACTTAGGAAAAGACTTAGGATAAAAAGCCAAACCAGAAAGTTTTGGAGTGTTTGCCACTCTTCAGTGTAAAGAAGGAGATCTGATTTGGTTGTATGTGAGGCCTCTGACTGTGGTGTAAGGGGAAGTGTTTCTCCTTGTGGAGAGTACTGACATTGTACTCCATGGCACTCCAATTTTTTAGGGACCAAATCACCTTTGAAGTGATTTTTAGAGGCTATAAAATACCCAAACGTGACATCATTTTAAAAATTGCACACGTCGAACTGCTTAACACCACATTCAAAAAGTTTATTAACACTTTAGGTACAATACAGAAATTAAAACAATGTGGAAAGAAAATATGAACATTTTCATTTTTTTCCAACCAAACTGTTACTTTAGCCCCAAATGTTTAATTTTCACTAGGGTAATAGGTGAAAATGGACTGTACAATTTACTGTGAAATTTCTCCTGAGTACTGTAAAATTACTGTTTGGGCACATGGCAGGCTTCAGAACAGAAGGAGCACCATTTGACTTTTGGAGTGCAAAACTGTCTGGAACTGATAGCTCACACTGTAATATCCCACAAGTGACCCCATTTTGGAAACTAGACCCTTTAAGGAATTTACCTAGTAGTGTGGTAAGCACCTTGAACCCACAGGTGCCATTCCTTGTGCGGTATTCTTGAGTGGTATAAGTGATTTGAAAATACTTAAAAAAAAACTGTTTTTGCACTGCCATATTTTAACACCTATAATCTTTCTATATTTCTACTGACATCGTCATGTGAGGGCTTGCTTTTTGTGGGATGTGCTCCAGTTTTTATTCTTTACCGTTTTTAGGTACCAGTAATATTTTTTGATCACTTTCTATTTCTATTTTTGGGAGGCAGAATGAACACAAACCAGTAACTCAGTTATTTTAATGCCATTCATTGTGTAGTAAAAGTGATAAGGCAGCTTTATTCTTCGGGTCAGTACGATTATAGCGATAGCAAATTGATACTTTTGTTATGTTTTGTCACTTCTTCGCAATAAAAACAATATTATAGAAAAAATATTGTTTTGCATTAATGTATTCTGAGAGCTATAGTTTTTTTCCAATTTTACACTGATGGCGTTTTCAGCTATACCACTTTTTATGCACCATATTTTTAAGACTATAAAAGTCACTTTTCCTGTAAATTTGGGAGGTAAATGGAGGTACATCTTATAATCGGAATGTAGCTTACTAGGGGGCGGCTGTGGTGGAGTGGGGTCACAGGAGACAGGGTCACTGTGTGACCCGTTCTCCCAGCCTCGGGCCTGCAGCATCTCCCCACTCCTGCCACTGCCGTCAGCTTCGTGCAGCGGCGACCGTGCCTCCTGTGAACCAGCTCCCCCGGTAAGATACCGTAAAACTGGATGTACCACCATTTTATAAAAAAAACATTTTTTCTCTTTTCCTCCTCAATATTTGGAGTGTGTCTTATAGTCCACAAAATATGCCATATTTTTTATTTATTTTTTTAAGGAGGGGTTTACTTTATTCTAGGGGTTAACTAGTGAGGTAGTTTTATAGATTGTGTCTTTCTGCATATCGAGATACCAAATCTGTGCTTTATAAGTTTTTTTTTTACATAAATATGTGTATTTATTACTGTAATATGTTTGTTCTTTATTGTGTGTTTTATGTTTTGGGGCTTTTTAAATAATTTTTGCGTTCTTTTTCTTAACTTTTTTTTTACTTAGTCCCTCTAAGGAACTAACTTTTACTAAGTTGATCACTGGTCTCATGCAATGCAACACAGATGTCCTGCAATGGATGAGACCTGTGAGTTTACATAGGCAGAACACCTGTTAGACCCTGCCAATGATTAGGTCTAACAGGTCACCATGCCTGGCACACCAGGAAGTCATTGTTTGACCTCGAGATGCCATGACAACCTTCAACTCTCCTCTCACAACCTTGCAAATTCAGTGGTTGCTATCAACAAGGGCCACTGGCCCTGGCTGTTACTGCAGGAGCTTGGTGAGCTGTTAGTAGTGATTGTGCAGGAAAGTGCTGATATTTTAGCGATGTCCTGCAGATCACATGCTGTGATCAGTCAGTGAGTCAGATTAAATTACAGATCACAGCGATCAGAGAGTGGGGACTGCTGAAATGGGTCCACGAATCTCTAGCTATGCCAGTCAGCTGTCAGTGACTGCTGCTATGACGGAGCTGTCACTGTGTGTTTTCCAACAGGGACACTTATAGTACAGGTTGGCAGGGCTGCCACTAGAAATTTCGGGGCCCCATACTGGCAAATTTTTCGGGGCCCCCTTGAGACTCCGCCCCAGGCTCCACCTCCACCCCTCAAACTGCCCAGTCCTACCCGCTCTCTCTTGGAAAAACTCCACTTCTAATCTATTGCACATTAACAGTTCCCATCACCAGATCACACATATAGCTGGCAGCTTTTGTTTTGGCCAAAAGATTTTTAAAGCCACCACCATAACACAGTAGACACTTTTGGCCGGGCCCTACTCTGCAGTAACCTATTAAATATTTGTTAAAATATTTGTTAAAATATGCAATACAATTTAGGTATATTTTTTATTTAGTTTTCAATTTTTAAAATGACCAATAATCTAACATACAAGGAACAAATACCGCTACACCATGTCCAGACCAAATATTAACACCAGTGACCGAATAATATCACATACAAAGAACAAATACCACCGCACCATGACCAGACCACATATTACCACCACAGTGATCGAATAATATCACATACAAGGAACAAATACCGCTACACCATGACCAGACCACATATTACTACCACAAAGTGACCAAATAGCACATACAAGGGACAAATACCACTACACCATGACCAGACCACATATTACCACCACAAAGTGACCAAAAAGCACATCCAAGTGACAAATACCGCAACACCATGTTCAGACCACAAATTACGACCACATAGTGACTGAATACTACAATACTAATCAGTAATAAAAAAAACCCACAATACTATCACCATAAGTGCCATTATACACATGAGATCTGTACTTAGTATGCAGTGTCTGTGTACAGGTAATAGTGATCACTGGTGGTATTATACACAGGGGCTGTGTATATAATGTATAGGTAATACAGTGATCACTGGTGACATTATACACAGAACCTCTGTATATAGTATACAGTGTATAGTGTCAGTGTATAGGAAACACACTGACTCACCAGTGACATCTCTAGGTGAAGTCCTTCATCTTTCAACTTTCATCCAGCACAGACCACCATCACTTCTTCCAGCCAGGGCTCATCTCTGCACAGTTATCTCGAGCTCCGCTTGCGAAACACATTACTTAATTTTTCCCAACTTCTACATTACACCACATGAAGAGAAAAAGGCGACATAGTATCACTCTACACAGTAACAGGACCGCACCCCATTTAAAACAGTATCCTCAAAAAATAAAATAAATACGTCCCTGCAGTAATAATATCCCTTTAGTTAGCCCCTATGGTAACAATATTCCCCATCCTGGCCCCCATGTGTCTCATTTCTGGCTCCAGCCATATGTTCTCACTTACTGCCCTCATGAGTATCCATTCTGCCCCATATGATCTCCCCATCCTGCCCCATCTGTCTCCATCGAATCCTTCCTGCCCTATGATCCTGCACGATCTGTCTCCAATCCTGCCCCAGTGTCTCCAATCATGCCCCCATGTCTTTCATCCTGCCTCGTATCTCCATTCTGCCCCTTATCTCCAATCATGCCCATATCTCCATTTTGCCCCCAGTTTCTCCAGTATTCTGCCCCCAGTGTCTCCAGCATTCTTCCCCCAGTATCTCCAGCATTCTGCCCCCGTTGTCTCCAGCATTCTGCCCCGTGTCTCCAGCATTCTGCCCGAGTCTCCAGCATTCTGCCCCCAGTGTCTCTAGCATTCTGCCCCCCGTGCCTCCAGCATTCTGCCCCCAGTGTCTCCAGCATTCTGCCCCCAGTGTCTCCAGCATTCTGCCCCCAGTGTCTCCAGCATTCTGCCCCCAGAGTCTCCAGGATTCTTCCCCCAGTATCTCCAGCATTCTGCTACTAGTGTCTCCAGCATTCTGCCCCCAGTGTCTCCAGGATTCTGCCCCCAGTGTCTCCAGCATTCTGCCCCTGCGTCTCCAGCATTCTGCCCCTGCGTCTCCAGCATTCTGCCCCCAGTGTCTCCAGTATTCTGCCCCCAGTGTCTCCAGCATTCTTCCCCTAGTGTCTCCAGCATTCTGCCCCCAGTGTCTCCAGCATTCTGCCCCAGTGTCTCCAGCATTCTGCCCCCAGTGTGTCCAGCATTCTGCCCCCAGTGTCTCCAGTGTTCTGCCCCCAGTGTCTCCAGCATTCTGCCCCCAGTGTCTCCAGCATTCTGTCCCCAGTGTCTCCAGCATTCTGCCCCCAGTGTCTCCAGAATTTTGCCCCCAGTGTCTCCAGTATTCTGCCCCCAGTGTCTCCAGTATTCTGCCCCTGCGTCTCCAGCATTCTGCCCCCAGTGTCTCCAGCATTCTGCCCCCAGTGTCTCCAGCATTCTTCCGCTAGTGTCTCCAGCATTCTGCCCCCAGTGTCTCTAGCATTCTGCCCATGTCTTCAGCATTCTGCCCCCAGTGTCTCCAACATTCTGCCCCCAGTGCCTCCAGCATTCTGCCCCCAGTGTCTCCAGCATTCTGCCCCCAGTGTCTCCAGCATTCTGCAACCAGTGTCTCCATCATTCTGCTCCCGTGTCTGCAGGATTCCTCCCCCCGTGTCTCCAGCATTCTGACACCAGGCCCTCCAGCATTCTGCCCCCAGAGTCTCCAGGATTCTGCCCCCCGTGTCTCCAGCATTCTGCCCCTGCGTCTCCAGCATTCTGCCCCTGCGTCTCCAGCATTCTGCACCCAGTGTGTCCAGAATTTTGCCCCCAGTGTCTCCAGTATTCTGCCCCCAGTGTCTCCAGTATTCTGCCCCTGCATCTCCAGCATTCTGCCCCCAGTGTCTCCAGCATTCTGCCCCCAGTGTCTCCAGTATTCTGCCCCCAGTGTCTCCAGCATTCTGCCCCCAGTGTCTTTAGCATTCTGCCCATGTCTTCAGCATTCTGCTCCCAGTGTCTCCAGCATTCTGCCCCCGTGCCTCCAGCATTCTGCCCCCAGTGTCTCCAGCATTCTGCCCCCTGCGTCTCCAGCATTCTGCTCCCATTGTCTCCAGCATTTTGCCCCCAGTGTCTCCAGTATTCTGCCCCCAGTGTCTCCAGTATTCTGACCCTGCGTCTCCAGCATTCTGCCCCCAGTGTCTCCAGCATTCTGCCCCCAGTGTCTCCAGTATTCTGCCCCCAGTGTCTCCAGCATTCTGCCCCTAGTGTCTCCAGAATTTTGCCCCCAGTGTCTCCAGTATTCTGCCCCCAGTGTCTCCAGTATTCTGCCCCTGCGTCTCCAGCATTCTGCCCCCGGTGTCTCCAGCATTCTGCCCCCAGTGTCTCCAGTATTCTGCCACCAGTGTCTCCAGCATTCTGCCCCTAGTGTCTCCAGCATTCTGCCCCCAGCGTCTCCAGCATTCTGCCCCCAGTGTCTCCTGCATTCTGCCCCCAGTGTCTCCAGCATTCTGCAACCAGTGTCTCCATCATTCTGCCCCCCGTGTCTCCAGGATTCTTCCCCCCGTGTCTCCAGCATTCTGCCCCCAGTGTCTCCAGGATTCTGCCCCCTGTGTCTCCAGCATTCTGCCCCTGCGTCTCCAGCATGCTGCCCTTGCGTCTCCAGCATTCTGCCCCCAGTGTCTCCAGCATTCTGCCCCCAGTGTCTCCAGTGTTCTTCCCCCAGTGTCTCCAGCATTCTGCCCCCAGTGTCTCCAGCATTCTGCCCCCAGTGTCTCCAGCATGCTACCCCCAGTGTCTCCAGCATTTTGCCCCCAGTGTCTCCAGTATTCTGCCCCCAGTGTCTCCAGTATTTTAACCCTGCGTCTCCAGCATTCTGCCCCCTTTGTCTCCAGCATTCTGCCCCCAGTGTTTCCAGTATTCTGTCCCCAGTATCTCCAGCATTCTGCCCCTAGTGTCTCCAGCATTCTCCCCCCAGTGTCTCCAGCATTCTGCCCCCAGTGTCTCCAGCATTTTGCCCCCAGTGTCATAATTAGTCTATAGAGGGCACCACACCATAACAGAGGGATACACCTAAGGTCAATACAACAAGTACAGAGAAATAACAAAAGAAGAAAGCTATTGACCGATACAAGGGATCACCTTAAATCATTAGAATATTTTATTTAGTAAAGTACAACACAGACCAAACTTGTAAAAACATTTAAAAAGTCACTAACATGACATAATCACAGCACATATGGCTCAAAATGGAGCCAAAAAGGCCCCTACCCCAGGTGTCACAATATCAAAGGTACATACAAGGCTAGGTTTATAAACCATACAATGAATAATTTGTATTGCTCTAATAAGGCAGAAAGAAAGCAAACTACACAATAAATGGCAAATACAAAACAATGCATGTAACAATATAAGAATAAGACAAGCCTAATAGCAATGAAGATACCAGTGTTCTATTTGCAGGCCATAAACAAATAGTGGGGGCTTCAATATGAACAGGAACCCTTAGGGTACCGTCACACAGTGCCATTTCGATCGCTACGACGTTACGATTCGTGACGTTCCAGCGATATCGTTACGATATCGCTGTGTCTGACACGCAGCAGCGATCAGGGATCCAGCTGAGAATCGTACGTCGTAGCAGATCGTTTGGAACTTTCTTTCGTCGCTGGATCTCCCGCTGTCATCGCTAGATCGGTGTGTGTGACACCGATCTAGCGATGCGATCTAGCGATGCGTTCGCTTGTAACCAGGGTAAACATCGGGTTACTAAGCGCAGGACCGCGCTTAGTAACCCGATGTTTACCCTGGTTACCAGCGTAAATGTAAAAAAAAAAAAAAAACAGTACATACTTACATTCCGGTGTCCGTCAGGTCCCTTGCCGTCTGCTTCCCGCACTCAATGACTGCCGGCCGTAAAGTGAAAGCAGAGCACAGCGGTGACGTCACTGCTGTGCTGTGCTTTCACTTTACGGCCGGCAGTCAGTGAGTGCGGGAAGCAGACGGCAAGGGACAGACACCAGAATGTAAGTATGTAGTGTTTGTTTTTTATTACGCTGGTAACCAGGGTAAACATCGGGTTACTAAGCGCGGTCCTGCGCTTAGTAACCCGATGTTTACCCTGGTTACCCGGGGACTTCGGCATCGTTGGTCGCTGGAGAGCTGTCTGTGTGACAGCTCCCCAGCGACCACACTACGATTTACCTACGATCACGGCCAGGTCGTATCGCTGGTCGTGATCGTAGGTAAATCGTATAGTGTGACGGTACCATTAGTCTCTAATAGAGCGAGACCCACAGGAACTGAGTTATAGCCCACAAAGGAATGAGTGAGCAAGATACAAAGATATCCAGGGAAGCATACCCATAGACCTTGAAACAGAACCTGGTAGAGCGATACCTAGACAACCATGTGGTGGGGGAGCCTGTGGAAATGCCCGAAGCGTGTCGCCACCGCTAGGTAGCTTCATCAGGGGCTGAAGTTTTAGTCCGTTAGGTAGCCATTATATATACAAAACCATCAAAGTAAATAAGACACAGCTGTGGTAATATTACCTAGTTAGGCAGGAATAAAGACTTCCAGAACGCCGGGATGGGCTGCATGGACTGCATACGATTACGTCACTAAAGGTGGACAAAAAGGGAAATTACACAGTGGAAAGGTGCGCATGCGCGTAAAGGTGGTGACTAATCACGCTTGTGCAGTACAATCCTAGATATCGGACAACTGCACTGAAGAGAACTAAGTTAGAGCTGCGCTTGCGCCCGGAGAGTGTAAAATACAGCATCTGTGCAGTAATAGGTTGCCATGGTCACGGCCGGAAGGCCAACATCAAAACGCCGGGAAGGCAGAGATACACAAATACACACAACCTTCAATGAGAACAGAAGTATATTGCCAGTGTGACTGCGCATGTGCAAAAGAGAATGTCAGACACAGCAGTTGTGCGATAAGCATTGCCGAAATAGTAGTCGGACAGTAAGCTTCCAGAGCACCAAGGAAGCGAACATCCATACTGATACCCAAATAAATACATCATATTTTACTGGTGTACAAGCGCAAGAGCAGATGTTATGAATTATACTTGCACGCATGCGCGTGAGGGGAATAGCAGATCAACTCGTGCCGTACAAGTTACCGTTGCCATGATAAGAAGGCACACTTCCTGGATACCAGAAAGCTGCATTGAGGCAATGAGCTGCATTTCAACTGCGCATGCGCATAGAAGAGAGTATAACAGCGTCTGTGCAATAAGGGATACCATTATGACATCCGAACGATAGACACCAAGGAAGTAGAAATGCACGGACATACATGACCTATAATGAGGACATAATGTATTGCCAGTATAACTTTGCATGCACATAAAAAAGTATAGAGCACAGCACTTACGCAATAAAAGTTGCCATAGTCATAGCCAGAAGAGAAACTTCTGGAGCGCCGAAGAGGCAGAGATGAACGGACCTACCAAAATCCCAGTAAGAACCTCATAGATTATTGGTATGTAGTTGTACGGGTGCATGGAAAAATGATTAGGATCGCAATTGCCTAATGAAAGCCATCGTCGCACTCACAACCTCCGCGGCGCCATATCTCGATAGTGGCTACATGACTGACGTAAGTAAAAGAGTAAGTGATCAAGGTCACATTTCCCTGGTGAAATCATCACCATGGGAACAAACGCACAAAATGTCACATAAAAAGAAAAACAAAGAATGCATGAACGTGCAAAACCCATAGTAGAGACATAATGAATTGCTGGTGTAAGATTGTCCGGGCAGCTGGACAGCTATTGTGGATCACATATGTAATGAGAGACACCATCACCCTATAGACCCCCACCACACCTTACCACACTAGTGGCTACATGACTATGCATACACAAAAATGGATGCTCAGAATCATGTGACCCCAGTGAGAAACACCATCATCATGGGGACATGAGCTTAACATATCACAGACACAATGGGGAACACAGAGAAAGGTCTTATCTACCAGTCGTCACATGGTGTCTAAAGGTACCTTCACACTGAACAACTTTCCAACGATCACGACCAGAGATACGACCTGGCCGTGATCGTTGGTAAGTCGTTGTGTGGTCGCTGGGGAGCTGTCACACAGACAGCTCTCTCCAGTGACCAACGATCAGGGGAACGACTTCGGCATCGTTGAAACTGTCTTCAACGATGCCGAAGTCCCCCTGCAGCACCTGGGTAACCAGGGTAAACATCGGGTTACTAACTGCAGGGCCGCGCTTAGAAACCCGATATTTACCCTGGTTACCATTGTAAAAGTAAAAAAAAAAAAACACTACATACTCACATTCTGATGTCTGTCACGTCCCCCGCCGGCATCCAGAGGGTTAAAACTGCTTTCGGCAGGAGCGCTGCTAATGCACGCGCTGCTGCCAAGAGCTTCCCTGCACTGACTGTGTCAGCGCCTGCAGTAACAGCGGTGAGGTCACTGCATTAGCAGCGCTCCTGCTGAAAGCCGTTTTAATCCTGTGGACGCCGGGGGACGTGACAGACATCAGAATGTGAGTATGTACTGTTTTTTTTTTTACTTTTACAATGGTAACCAGGGTAAATATCGGGTTACTAAGCGCGGCCCTGCGCTTAGTAACCCGATATTTACCCTGGTTACAAGTGAACACATCGCTGGATCAGCGTCACACACGCCGATCGAGCGATGACAGCGGGTGATCAGCGACCAAAAAATGGTCTTGATCATTCCCCAACGACCAACGATCTCCCAGCAGGGGCCTGATCGTTGGTCGCTGTCACACATAACGAGATCGTTAGCGGGATCGTTGCTACATCACCAAAAGCGTGATGTTGCAACGATATCGTTAACGATATCGTTATGTGTGACGGTACCTTAAGACCAGCGCTGGGAGAGTGCCCTAGCAGATGTAACGCTTATTGTGCAATATTTGCACATGGCAAAATAAGATAGTTGGTCAAAATAAGGTACAAGACAAGCAGACACCACAAATAAGTGCCCACAGAAGTGGACAGTGAAGAAAACCCGTTGGGATAAACCCAATTGTTCACAAGCCCAGTAAATGGGAAAGTGAAACCACAAAAAAAATGCATGCCGGACATGGAACATCTTAAAAATGTAATAGACGAATAAGGGACAATGGTTCTTAAAACGAACACAACAAGATATGAGAAGCCGATCAAGCATATCAGCACACCAAGCCTTTAGAATGAGTGTTTAATTATGCAGATGTTACAAACCGGAAAAAGGGGCTAAGAACATATATAGGAACCAAGGTGAACCAAGCAGAGAAGAGTGGCTCAGATCAGTAGGCCACTAATCTTTGTAGAACTGCACAATGACCCTGGGGGGAGGGAGGGAGAAAAAAAAAGGAAAAGACACACTACACAGACTCACCCACCACTGTAGGCCTCAATAAAAATTATATGGTAAAGAACCTGCCAATAGACAGTAGACTGCCAAATAATACAAGAAATGGTAAAACTGAAGCAAATTTGAAACAATAATGATGGTATTAAATCCAAAGATTAAACAATTGGATGGGTATCACCAGTATATCCCAGAGATAGTTAGTCCAGATGTATAAAATAGACCAGGGTGGACAAACCACCAACCTAATAAAAAAAGTAAAGGAAGTCGAAAAGTCAGTGGGAATCACAATTGTTTGTAGAAACCGGTGAACAGCAGATCTTCATTCAGTCCAGACGGAGAAAGGCTGTGCAAATCATAAATCCACTTAGATTCACAGCGAAGTAGCTCCAAGGTAATATTGCCTCCTCTGATGTTGGTAGAGATGGCCTCCAAGCCCATCACTTTAATGCCAGAGCTGTTACCGTTGTGTATTTGCAGAAAGTGTGATGCCACAGGGGTCAGGGTTTTGCCTTTAGCCAGGTCTGTTTTTGCTGTATTAATGCTAGAAAGATGTTGTTGTATCCGCCGTCTTAATTCCTCTGTTGTTGTGAATTCTGTGGTCAAGCTCCCTTCTGTGGTCATGAGTGGTACTTCGGCTGGTTCTGTCTATGAGCTTCCTCTGGTGGATGTGAGTGGGGCTGCGGCCTCTGAGTTTCCTTCCTCAGGTAACGAGGTTAAGTCGTTAGGTGCTGCTCTATTTAACTCCACCTAGTTCTTTGTTCCTGGCCTCCAGTCAATGTTCCAGTATTGGTCTAGCTCTCTCCTGGATCGTTCTTGTGGCCTGTCTGCCCTGCATAAGCTAAGTTTTGCTTGTGTTACTTTTGTTTGCTATATTTTCTGTCCAGCTTGCTATATTGGTTTTTCTTGCTTGCTGGAAGCTCTGAGACGCAGAGGGAGCACCTCCGTACCGTTAGTCGGTGCGGAGGGTCTTTTTGCCCCCTTTGCGTGGTTGTTTGTAGGTTTTTGTGCTGACCGCAAAGCTATCTTTCCTATCCTCGGTCTATTCAGTAAGTCGGGCCTCACTTTGCTATAATCTATTTCATCTCAGTGTTTGTATTTTCATCTTACTCACAGTCATTATATGTGGGGGGCTGCCTTTTCCTTTGGGGAATTTCTCTGAGGCAAGGTAGGCTTATTTTTCTATCTTCAGGGCTAGCTAGTTTCTCAGGCTGTGCCCGAGGCGCCTAGGTTTTTGTTAGGAGCGCTCCACGGCTACCTCTAGTGTGGTTGATAGGATTAGGGATTGCGGTCAGCAGAGTTTCCACGTCTCAGAGCTCGTCCTATGTTAGTAACTATCAGGTCACTTTGTGTGCTCTTAACCACTAGGTCCATTGTGGTTCTGAATCACCTGTTCATAACACTTTGTGGTCTGCCCTACATAGATCTTTGGGCATTTACAGATCAAACCATACACCACATTTTTGGACCTGCAATTGAAAAAAGTTTTTGAGAAGATTTTTGAAGTACACAAGGGGAGAGACACTCCTTCACCGCCCACAGTTAGGAGGCAGATATTACATCTGCCACATGCAAAGGTGCCGCAAAGTCGCGTGCCATGATTTAAGCTAAAGGTGGGCCTTTTAAAGTGACTGTGGCAAAGGGAATCCTTCAGGGACCAGGCCTTCCTGGCAATAAGGGTCGGTGTAGGGGCTAATTGGGGTACCAATTTAGGTTCATTTGCCAGTATCCCCCAGTATTTAGAGAGAGTACCCCGTACATGTTGCCACTGATTATTGAAGGCCGTAATCACCCCCAAAGGTGTAGCCTTGCTGTGTGACTGTGGTTTGAGGAGTTCAGTACGATTGGAATCCCTAGCTGTGACAAAGGCTTTCGAGATTACCTCTGTTTCTGAACCGTTCAGTCAGGTCTTTCGCTTGTGTCAAAAAGTCTTCTTGGTTGGAATAGTTTCTTTTCAGACAGAAGAACTGTCCCTTAGGAATGTCATTTTTCAGATGTTCTGGGTGAAAACTAGAGTAGTGTAGAACACTGTTCGTTGAGGTCGGCTTACGATAAAGAGTCGTCTTCACCATTGAGTTCTCAATACTAAGATGGAGGTCCAAAAATACCGCAGCTGTACCAGAGAGGCTGGTTGTAAGATGAATATTCAACAGGTTGTTATTTAGAACATCAGTAAAGGTTTTACATTCATCAAGGGGCCCGGTCCAGAAAAGAAAGACATCGTCGATATATCAAAACCATTTAAAAGACACAATTTTGGAATTCAGGTAAGGCAAAAATATGGGTCAGCTCCCACTACCCTAAAAACAAATTGGCATATGAGGGTGCACAATGTGCATCCATCGCCATACCGGATACCTGCCTGAAAAATACTCGGTCGAAGACAAAGTAATTTTTATCCAAAACGAAATGCAGGAGATCCAGGAAAAAGGAATCGTGTTGTCGGTCACCAGTAGAATGTTGTTCAAAGAAGTAAGAGACTGCTTGGATCCCCAAATCATGTCAAATACACGTATACAGCGATTCCACGTCCAGGGTTACTATAAAGGTATTGGGAGGAATAGTAAGATTTTTGAGGATACTCAACAAATGAGACATGTCCTTGACATAAGACTTTAGGGTGACCACAAGAGGCTGTAGAAAAAAGTCAACATAGATGCACAGTTTTTCAAAGATACTCCCTATGCCAGATACTATAGGCCTACCTGGGGGTTCTTTTAAGGACTTATGCACCTTCGGCAGCATATAGAAGGTAGGGATTCTTGGATATTTTGTAGTCAGAAAGTCTTTTTCGTTTTTACCAATGATGTTGTAAGAATGAGCTGCATGAACCAGGTTTTCAAGTTTAGAGTTAAAGCAGGAAGTGGGATCGAAGGGAAGTTTCTGGTAAAAAAGCGAGTTGTTAAGTTGTCGTTTGGCTTCTTTAACATAAAAATCTTATGGCCAAATGACAATATTCTCCCCTTTGTCCGCTTCCCTTATGACAAGATTTTTATTATTATTTAAATTATGGAGGGGTACCCTTTCTGACTTGCTGACATTATTCAACCAATTAGATTTAGTATCCAACCTCTGTATGTCTCTACATACCGCAACAAAGAAGATCTGTACAGCTGGGAAGAGTGAGAAGCTAGGCGTGTCACCAGCATTCTGCCCCCAGTGTCTCCAGCATTCTGCCCCCAGTGTCTCCAGGATTCTTCCCCCAGCGTCTCCAGCATTCTGCCCCAGTGTCTCCAGCATTCTGCCCCAGTATCTCCAGCATTATGCCCCCAGTGTCTCCAGCATTCTGCCCCCAGTGTCTCCAGCATTCTGCCCCGTGTCTCCAGGATTCTGCCCTCTGTGTCTCCAGCATTCTGCCCCTGTGTCTCCAGCATTCCACCCCCAGTGTCTCCAGCATTCTGCCCCCAGTGTCTCCAGCATTCTGCCCCCAGTGTCTCCAGTATTCTGCCCCCAGTGTCTCCAGTATTCTTCCCCCAGTGTCTCCAGCATTCTGCCTCCAGTAACTCCAGCATTCTGCCCCCAGTGTCTCCAACATTTTGCCCCCAGTGTCTCCAGTATTCTGCCCCCAGTGTCTCCAGTATTCTGCCCCCAGTGTCTCCAGCACTCTGCCCCCAGTGTCTCCAGCATTCTGCCCCTAGTGTCTCCAGGATTCTGCTTCCAGCGCCTCCAGCATTCTTCCTCCCACTCCGTGTCTCCAGCATTCTTCCTCATACCCCCCCCCCTGTGTTTCCAGCATTCTTCTTCATATCCCCGTGTCTCCAGCTGCCCCGGGGCCCCCTGGATCACTGCATTCAAAAAAACAAAACGAGGTGTTCTTACCTGACTGCGCTCCTGCGGCGGGCGAAGCTCCCGAGTCCACGCAGCTGAAGCGCGCACTCGACGGCGGCTGACAATGACATCAGATGCCGGAGAAGGTCCCCGCTGCGGCTGAAGTCAGCTGCCAGCCTCCAATTGGCTGGCGGCTGTTAACTATTGACATGCGGGCGCACACCCGCACGTCAATAACGTTAAACTGCCGCAGCGCCTGTAGGGGGGGCCCGGTTAGCAGATGAGACGGGGCCCGGTGCGGGCCCCCTCTGCTCACCAGGCCCCATACCCCAGTCAGGGCAGTAATGCCCTGATGGCGGCCCTGCATGTTGGTTTAGCACGTTACTAAACACTTTCCGAGAGCAACTTATCCTAAGGATCCAGGAACTGTGAGATCAAGAACAATACATTTTCCAGCATGATGCAGACCATATCACAAAGGCAGAAGTGATAATTGCAGTAAGTGCTTGATGAACAAAACATTGCAATATTGGGTCCATGGCCAGGAAACTCCCCATATCTCAATCTCATTGAGAACCTATGGTAAATCCTCAAAAATCGTGGGAGAAAAACAGAAACTATGATAAACTCAAGCACTAATTTGGCAAGAAAGGGCTGTGATAGTCAAGATTTGGCCCAGAAGCCAAGCATGCCATGATGATTTGTTTCCGTCTTAAAACTTCTGGTCATGACTTCATATTAAATACATTATATATTTTGTATTTTGTTACACTCAAAAACACCTAGTATTTTTTTGTGGAAGGAACTTTAGTTTTTATATGTGCCATTTGCTCATTGTGTGGGTTAGAGGGAAGCTGTCAGGCCACAAGCAGCATGAATTGCAGCCTTGCTGCACAATTGCCTGGGACATTAAAAGAACTGACCGGGAACCATAACCAGAGAAGACACTAATCAGCACCCCTGGCTGGCTCTTCTCAGCACTGCTGCAGGTGATTGACAGATCTTTCCATCACGTGTAGATAGGGAGAGACTTGTCGATCACCTCTAGAGAAACATAATTATGGAAAACATTCATAATGCATATTCAAATATATTCCAGTTTCTGAATGCAGAATGCACATCTCAAAACACATTCTTAAATTCTTAAGAGTAGCGTGGAATTATTTAAAATATTTCTCATCCTTTTTACACCCAAAGTGTCATGTCTTGCAAATATTATGCTAGCATATGCATTTTTACTTGTCAACCTCACAAGCCTCTAAAAAAAAAAAAAGAAAAGAGAAAAAAGGTGCTGGCTAAAAATACATTTTCGACTATTTCAGTTCAGAGAAGACATGGTGATTAAATACAAGAGCTTTGGCCTCTGGACCATCATGTCAGCAAAAAGCAAACCTGAGCTCAAGAATAAAACTTAACCAGAGCAGAGATTTCCCTCATGACCCACACAAGCACTTACAGCAATAGAGCACTATGATATTTAATGTGCGCTTCAATGCCTCTAAACATAAGAGTTATTTTAAAATATTGCGCTACATAAAAATAAGTAACTCTACATAACTGTGTGAGAAGACTTACTTATGTTCTTATTTTTTATATTATTTACAGGCACTCCTATCCATGTCCAGGTTATTTCTACAGTTTCCCCATCATTAGTACATGATATATATCAATTGAACTGTTTTAACTTATAGTGGAGATCATTAGGTTTTAGGCTGTCTGCACACATTGCTGTTTTTTCGCGTTTTTTTCACGTTTTTTCCCAATAAAAACGCTATAAAACCGCCAAAAAAACGCATACAATAAGCATCCCATCATTTAGAATGAATTCCGCATGTTTTGTGCACATGATGCGTTTTTTTCTGTGAAAAAAAACGCATCGCAGTAAAAAACGCAGCATGTTCATTAATTTTGCAGGTTTTTTTGCGGATTTCCCACTACAAAATGCATTGGGAAATGTCCGGAAAAAAATGCATAAAAAACGCACCAAAAACGCGGCAAAAACGCATGCGGATTTCTTGCGGACTTCTTGCAGAAAATGTCCGGTTTTTCCCAGGAATTTTCTGCGAGAAATCCTGAACATGTGCACATAGCCTGAGTGTGACTTTTTGACAGCAATAGTAGCTGTTTGTGCTGTCAGAAAACAGAAAAAAAAAGTACGGAATAGGATAAAACTGCAGCGTCAACATAACTTTGGGGCTTTTCCAGTTTTAGTCCAGCATGAGATGGCAAATGTAAGTGAAAGCCCTTTCTAAGGACAGGTGGAATGAGTTAGATCCTCAGAAATGGTTCTATTCTAAACTGTCTATAGCGTTGAGAAAACCCTTTTAAAAATGAACAATCAGAAAAATATTACTACATAGTCCATATTAGCCCAAATCTAATATGAATCCAGTGGGATTGTGACAGTCTTACTCTTAAAATAGGGTTTCTAAGGTGGTGGCCAGTGGAAGGAGCTCTCATGCTTTTTCTAAGCACTTAGATGTCAATTAAGGATGTTATTCACACCACGCGTTTCAGCGCCGGACTGGTGCCTTTTTCAAGGTAACAAAAAACCGTTTGTGGTTTTTTACTTTGAAATAGGAATTAGTCAAGCAGGTGTGAATAAAAACCATATACCATCAAGGCTTCTTCATTTCCACAAGCTTCAGGTACCATGATATCTCCACTAAAGTGAATTGCTTTCTTGAACAATTTCTTCTCCAGCCACGGGGCTGCAGTTGTGGATTCTTAGGCTGCTATAGATGTTATGTCCTCGCCCCGATCCCAAGTGAGCACTACCATCACTTTCACCCTCTCTTACGGTATTACCCTAATGTCCCAACCAGACCTTCTTAACCCCTTTACCCCCAAGGGTGGTTTGCACGTTATGGACCGGGCCAATTTTTACAATTCTGACCACTGTCCCTTTATGAGGTTATAACTCTGGAACGCTTCAACGGACCCTGGTGATTCTGACATAGTTTTCTCATGACATATTGTACTTCATGATAGTGGTAAAATTTCTTTGATATTACCTGCGTTTATTTGTGAAAAAAACGGAAATATGGCGAAAATTTTGAAAATTTCGCAATTTTCCAACTTTGAATTTTTATGCAATTAAATCACAGAGATATGTCACACAAAATACTTAATAAGTAACATTTTCCACATGTCTACTTTACATCAGCACAATATTGGAACCAAAATTTTTTTTGTTAGGGAGTTATAAGGGTTAAAAGTTGACCAGCAATTTCTCATTTTTCCAACACCATTTTATTTTAGGGACCACATCTCATTTGAAGTCATTTTGAGGGGTCTATATGATAGAAAATGCCCAAGTGTGACACCATTCTAAAAACTGCACCCCTCAAGGTTCTCAAAGCCACATTCAAGAAGTTTATTAACGCTTCAGGTGTTTCACAGGAATTTTTGGAATGTTTAAATAAAAATTAACATTTAACTTTTTTTCACAAATAAATTACTTCAGCTCCAATTTGTTTTATTTTACCAAGGGTTACAGGAGAAAATGGACCCCAAACCTTGTTGTACAATTTGTCCTGAGTACGCCAATACCCCATAAGTGGAGGTAAATCACTGTTTGGGCGCATGACAGAGCTTGGAAGCGAAGGAGCGCCATTTGACTTTTTAATGCAAAATTGACTGGAATTGAGATGGGACGCCATGTTGCGTTTGGAGAGCCACTGATGTGCCTAAACATTGAAACCCCCCACAAGTGACACCATTTTGGAAAGTAGACCCCCTAAGGAACTTATCTAGAGGTGTGGTGAGCACTTTGACCCACCAAGTGCTTCACAGAAGTTTATAATGCAGAACCGTAAAAATAAAAAATCATTTTTTTTTCACAAAAATTATCTTTTCGCCCCCAATTTTTTATTTTCCCAATGGTAAGAGAAGAAATTGGAACCAAAAAGTTGTTGTACAATTTGTCCTGAGTACGCTGATACCCCATATGTGGGGGTAAACCACTCTTTGGGCGCATGGGAGAGCTCGGAAGGGAAGGAGCGCCGTTTGACTTTTCAATGCAAAATTCACAGGAATTGAGATGAGACGCCATGTTGCGTTTGGAGAGCCACCGATGTGCCTAAACATTGAAACCCCCCACAAGTGACACCATTTTGGAAAGTAGACCCCCTAAGGAACTTATCTAGATGTGTGGTGAGCACTTTGACCCACCAAGAGCTTCACAGAAGTTTATAATGCAGAGCCGTAAAAATAAAACAAAAATTTTTCCCACAAAAATTATTTTTAGCCCCCAGTTTTGTATTTTCCCGAGGGTAACAGGAGAAATTGGACCCCAAAAGTTGTTGTGCAATTTGTCCTGAGTGCGCTGATACCCCATATGTGGGGGGGAACCACCGTTTGGGCGCATGGGAGGGCTCGGAAGGGAAGGAGCGCCATTTGGAATACAGACTTAGATGGAATGGTCTGCAGGCGTCACATTGCGTTTGCAGAGCCCCTAATGTACCTAAACAGTAGAAACCCCCCACAAGTGACCCCATATTGGAAACTAGACCCCCCAACAAACTTATCTAGATGTGTTGTGAGAACTTTGAGCCCCCAAGTGTTTCACTACAGTTTATAACGCAGAGCCGTGAAAATAAAAAATCTTTTTTTTTCCCACAAAAATTATTTTTTAGCCCCCAGTTTTGTATTTTCCCAAGGGTAACAGGAGAAATTGGACCCCAAACGTTGTTGTCCAATTTGTCCTGAGTACGCTGATACCCCATATGTTGGGGGAAACCCCTGTTTGGGCACACGGGAGAGCACGGAAGGGAAGGAGCACTGTTTTACTTTTTCAACGCAGAATTGGCTGGAATTGAGATCGGACGCCATGTCGCGTTTGGAGAGCCCCTGATGTGTCTAAACAGTGGAAACCCCCCAATTATAACTGAAACCCTAATCCAAACACACCCCTAACCCTAATCCCAACGGTAACCCTAACCACACCCCTAATCCTAATCCCAATCGCAAATGTAATCCAAACCCTAACCCTAACTTTAGCCCCAACCCTAACTGTAGCCTTAACCCTAACTGTAGCCTTAACCCTAACTGTAGCCTTAACCTTAGCCCTAACCCTAACCCTAACTATAACTCTAGCCCTAACCCTAGCCCTAACCATAACTCTAGTCCTAACCCTAGCCCTAACCCTAGCCCTAACCCTAGCCCTAACCCTAACCCTAGCCCCAACCCTAGCCCTAACCCTAGCCCTAACCCTAGCCCTAACCCTAGCCCTAACCCTAACCCTAGCGGGAAAATGGAAATAAATACATTTTTTTAATTTTTTGATTTTCCCTAACTAAGGGGGTGATGAAGGGGGGTTTTATTTTCTGTTTATAGCTTTTTTTAGCGGATTTTTATGATTGGAAGCCGTCACACACTGAAAGACGCTTTTTATTGCAAAAAATATTTTTTGCGTTACCACATTTTGAGAGCTATAATTTTTCCATATTTAAGTCCACAGAGTCATGTGAGGTCTTGTTTTTTGCGGGACGAGTTGTCGTTTTTATTGGTAACATTTTCGGGCACGTGACATTTTTTGATCGCTTTTTATTCCGATTTTTGTCAGGCAGAATTACCAAAAACCAGCTATTCATGAATTTCTTTTGAGGGAGGCGTTTATATCGTTCCGCGTTTGGTAAAATTGATAAAGCAGTTTTATTCTTCGGGTCAGTACGATTACAGCGACACCTCAATTATATCATTTTTTTATGTTTTGGTGCTTTTATACGATAAAAACTATTTTATAGAAAAAATAATTATTTTTGCATCGCTTTATTCTGAGGACTATAACTTTTTCATTTTTTTGCTGATGTTGCTGTATTGCAGATCTTTTTTTGCGGGACAAGATGACGCTTTCAGCGGTACCATGGTTATTTATATCCGTCTTTTTGATCGCGTGTTATTCCACTTTTTGTACGGTGGTATGATAATAAAGCGTTGTTTTTTGTCTCGTTTTTTTTTTTTTTCTTACGGTGTTTACTGAAGGGGTTAACTAGTGGGACAGTTTTATAGGTCGGGTCGTTACGGATGCGGCGATACTAAATATGTGTACTTTTATTGTTTTTTTTTTATTTAGATTAAGAAATGTATTTATGGGAATAATATTTTTTTTTTTTTTTCATTATTTAGGATTTTTTTTTTTTTTTTTTACACACTTGTAAAAAAATTTTTGAACTTTTTTACTTTGTCCCAGGGGGGGACAATACAGATCGGTGATCTTCCCAGTTTGCACAGCACTCTGACAGATCACCGATCTGTCTCAGAGTGCTGCAGCGTTAACAAGTGCCTGCTCTGAGCAGGCACTTGGTAAGCCACCTCCCTCCCTGCAGGACCCGGATCCGCGGCCATCTTGGATCTGGGACTTGCTGCAGGGGGGAAGGTAGGAGACCCCCGGAGCAACGCGATCACATCGCGTTGCTCCGGGGGTCTCAGGGAAGCCCGCAGGGAGCCCCCTCCCTGCGCGATGATTCCCTGCACCGCCGGCACATCGCGATCATGTTTGATCGCGGCGTGCCGGGGGTTAATGTGCCGGGGGCGGTCCGTGACCGCTCCTGGCACATAGTGCCGGATGTCAGCTGCGATAAGCAGCTGACACCCGGCCACGATCGGCCGCGCTACCCCCGTGAGCGCGGCCGATCGCCTATGACGTACTATTCCGTCCTTGGGAAGTAAAGCCCACCCCACATGGACGGAATAGTACGTCTAATGGCAGAAAGGGGTTAAGGGCTAAACTCCACAAGAACAAGGTCATGACTGGCTTCACATAATGCTGCAGCATTGCAGAATTTTCTGAGACAGTTCATCAGAATTGGGTTGTTTTGACAGCAAAAAGTTACAAAAAAGTTATTTCTGTTACAAAATCTGCCACATGTGAATTCATGGTTTTAGGCTATGTGCACACGTAGGAAATGTGGTGCAGAATTTTCTGCACTAAATCTGCATCTGCAGATTTGATGCAGTTTCTGTGCAGTTTCTGTGCAGTTTCTATGCAGTTTCTATGCAGTTTCTGCGCAGTTTCTATGCAGTTTCTGTGCAGTTTCTGTGCAGTTTTTGTGCAGTTTCTGTGCAGTTTCTATGCAGTTTCTGTGCAGATTCTATGCAGTTTCTGTGCAGTTTCTGTGCAGTACAATGTAAATCAATGAGAAAAGAAAAAAGCTGTGCACATGGTGCAGAAAAATCTGCGCAGAAACGCTGCAGAACTGCACAAATGAAGCGACGTGCACTTCTTTGAAATCTGCAGCGTTTCTGCGCAGATTTTTCTGCACCATGTGCACAGCTTTTTTCTTTTCTCATTGATTTACATTGTACTGTAAATCACAGTGCAGTTCTGCAGCGTTTCTGCAGCAGAAAAATCTGCTGCAGTTCTGCACCAATTCTGCACTAAATCTGCATCGTGTGCACATACCCTTACACTTGTCAGCTGAATGTGATGGTATGGGCTGAGTTATGCAATGTACTTTGCAACTTTCTTTTAAATACTGGAAGTCCCTACTACAATACAGATAGTATATTAGTATATCGCAAAAAAAGGTTAATTTTGAATGAAATTTAAATATGGCTCATTATTAGAAGTTAGATGTATGCCACGTATGCCATTGTTAACTCATATGTGAGTTACTGAAGCAAATATGAACAATCTCGTATATTTACAGATGGATGATTTGTTGATTTGTAATCTCGACTTCATCCACGTACACAAGCATTTGAAGAAAAACCTAAGTGTAAGTAAATTTGCTCTCAGCAGATTGCACAATCCAGCAACAAAAGTGACTCAGGTTGGTTAAATTTCTTCTATATGTACATACATCCTCTGTGTTAACAATTTCCTGCTGATTTTTGAATTACCTGTTATGCTAACATTTTATTTCTAGTACTTAACGACTTTGGTTTATAGTAATTCTATATGTTTTATTCTCAAAGTACACTTTACTTAAAATAAATGGAGTAGTATTAGCATTTGATGAGGATCTATCATGAGTATTCGCTGTTAATTTGTTCCTGATGCTCCGATGAATTTTCACGTGCTTGGGGTGTTTGTCATAAAATCCACCATAGTGGCCCAGAGATTTTATTTAGTACTAACTTGTAAAATTTTTAACAAGAGTTGTGGCCAAAGCATTCTCTGAGGGAATGTCTTTAGGCTACTTTGCAAAATTACCATGTGAGCAATTCCCCTTGGTAAAGATACCATAAATAGTAACACTAAACAACAAGGCTAATATGTCTGGAGCTGGTACATTTGAGAAAAACAAAAAATGGAATACTCAGGGGAGAAGTGGGAATAAAATAAGAGCGACAACTGCCCAGTTTTGAACTGGTGACAGGTCCTCTTTAAAAGGGTTGTCTCACTTTCAATCTTCTGGAGTGCACTGCTCTTCTCCCTCGAGGCTTCCTGCTTGCCAAGAGACTGTGCACTCCTGATGATTGAAGGATAGGGTCAACAGTATGGCTTAGGCTAGTTTCACATTTGCGTTAGAATCCGCAGCGTTAATTCCGCATCTGCAAGTGCAGGAAAAAACGCATAAAAGTACGTACAAAAGCAGCGTTTTTTTGACGCATGCAGGAACGCATGCAGTTAATAAAACGCAGCGTTTTCACACTTTATCATTAGTTTTGAGCAACCTCCCTAGTGTTCGGGTTCAGTTCGGTTCGTCGAACAGGGACGTGTTCAACGAATGTTTGTCGAACGTTCGATGAACACGGTCGAACCCCATTGAAACCAATGGCAGGAGAACACAACAAACACATGGAAAAGTCACAACTACATATAGTCATGCGAAAAGAAAAGAGGTGGAGGAGTAAAAGGAGTAGGAGACACAGATATAGGCATGTCATTCCCTTCTAAAATCAAGAAAGGCTGGAGTAAAAATCTAAAATCACTCTACCAACACCCAGACGTCTTAACAAAAAAAATAAAAAATAAATGTCTTTAGGTAGAATGGCGGCGTGTCCATTCAGAACACATTCCTTAGAAGACGTAGTGGTACCCCCGTTGGGAGTTGTGCTAAAAGATGAACCCAATACATTCAGACTAATCCACCATTTGTCATATCCAAGGGGCAGGTCAGTAAATGACAACATCGATGCGGAACCAAGTACAGTACTATGTACTGTACCTCCTTTGACGAGGCAATCAGGCGGGTCAAGAAGTTGGTAAGGGGCACCCTAATGGCCAAAACAGACATTGAGGGGGCGTTCCGGTTACTACCTTTGCCTCCGAATAGTGTCCTCCCATTGGGCTGCTTCTGTGAAGGAGCATACTACATAGATCGCTGTTTGCCCATGGGGTGCTCCATATCCTGCTCACTATTTGAGGCGTTTAGTTGCTTCCTCAAATGTGTCGTCATGGACGTTTGTAAGGTGGCACATATTATCCATTACCTCGACGACTTCTTATGACTGGGCCCAAAAGATTTGCCACAGTGTGAAAACACGCGGTAGTCCACCTGTGAGAAGGAGAGAGCTGGAGGGAGAGTGGACACCCCAGTGCCGAGGGGTTAGATTGAGAAAGGAAGAAGGTGGTGTAGCTTGCTTCATGGGTGGGGTACTCTGCTGAGTAGCAGAAATTGCTACTAGGCCCAAAAGGATTTCCTGGGCCAGATGCCATTAAAAAATAGTATTTAGGTAAACAGGTGGTGTAGCTTGCTTCATGGGTGAAGTACGCTGCTGAGTAGCACCAAATTCTACTAGGCCCAAAAGGATTTCCTGGGCTAGATGCCATTAAAAATATAGTACTTAGGTAAACTGGCGGTGTAGCTTGCTTCATGGGTGGGGTACGCTGCTGAGTAGCACTAAATTCTACTAGGCCCAAAAGGATTTCCTAAGCTAGATGCCGTTACAAAATAGTAGTTAGGTAAACAGGCGGTGTAGCTTGCTTCATGGGAGGGGTACGCTGCTGCGTAGCACTAAATTCTACTAGGCCCAAAAGGATTTCCTGGGCCAGATGTCGTTAAAAATAGTACTTAGGTAAAGAGGCGGTGTGGCTTGCTTCATGGGTGGGGTGCGCTGCTGAGTAGCACTAAATTCTACTAGGCCAAAAAGGATTTCCTGGGCTAGATGCCGTTACAAAATAGTAGTTAGGTAAACAGGCAGTGTAGCTTGCTTCATGGGTGGGGTACGCTGCTGAGTAGCACTAAATTCTACTAGGCCCAAAAGGATTTTCTGGGCTAGATGCCATTACAAAATAGTTAGGTAAACAGGCGGTGTAGCTTGCTTCATGGGTGGGGTACGCTGCTGAGTAGCACTAAATTCTACTAGGCCCAAAAGGATTTCCTGGGCTAGATGCCATTACAAAATAGTAGTTAGGTAAACAGGCGGTGTAGCTTGCTTCATGGGTGGGGTACGAATGCTGAGTAGCACCAAATTCTACTAGGCCCAAAAGGATTTCCTGGGCTAGATGCCATTACAAAATAGTAGTTAGGTAAACAGGCGGTGTAGCTTGCTTCATGGGTGGGGTACGAATGCTGAGTAGCACCAAATTCTACTAGGCCCAAAAGGATTTCCTGGGCTAGATGCCATTACAAAATAGTAGTTAGGTAAACAGGCGGTGGGTGGCTTGCTTCATGGGTGGGGTACGCTGCTGAGTAGCACCAAATTCTACAAGGCCCAAAAGGATTTCCTGGGCTAGATGCCGTTACAAATAGTACTTAGGTAAACAGGCGGTGTAGCTTGCTTCATGGGTGGGGTACGCTGCTGAGTAGCACCAAATTCTACTAGGCCCAAAAGGATTTCCTGGACTAGATGCCATTACAAAATAGTAGTTAGGTAAACAGGCGGTGTAGCTTGCTTCATGGGTGGAGTACGCTGCTGAGTAGCACTAAATTCTACTAGGCCCAAAAGGATTTCCTGGGCCAGATGCCGTTAAAAATAGTACTTAGGTAAACAGGCGGTGGGTGGCTGGGCTACTCTGCAGACTAGCAGACACTGAAGCTTTGGAGCAGACCTCTGAATCCCAGGCCATAGTATGAGTAAGCAACTCTGCAGATGACCCCACCCACCTGGAATTGACGTTGGCAATGTCATGTAAAACTCAGCAAGGGGACTAAATAAAGAGTCTCCATTTTTTCCAAAAATTCGGCCACAGACATCACTTAAGTGGCATCAATTTCGCCAGAGTTTTTAAAACGGTTGGTGAGGTGATTTTCAAAAATCATCAAGCTTTTAGTCTCCCCAGGATGACACAGGGGTAGAAAAGTCCTTGCGGATCCAGGATTTGTTCATCTTGATAAACGTTAGTCTGTCTACATTGTCGCTGAACACACTTTCAGAGAGAACGCTTGCTGCGGGGCACGACAAGATCTCCAAGGCGTGAGTGGCGAGCTCAGGCCATTTTTCAAGATTGATAGCCCAAAATGAGCAAGGTTCCAGTTCCATAGTCATGGCATTGATGTTAACTTGGAGATACTCTTGTACCATCTAGGCGTTGTCTGTGCGTCAGACTTCTTGTCTCCTGTGGCCTTGCAAAGGATGGTCTAAAAAAATCTTGAAGCGATTGGAAAAAATAGCTGTTACCACCAGATACGATGTTACTGTTACGGTTTGAGTGATAACTCGATAGTCCCACTGTTGGCAAGTTAGAACTCAGAAATTCACTACGTACACCACTGGTGTTTTGTGGAAAAGCAGATGTTAGATTCTGTAACAGTCTCTGCTGATACTCCTGCATGCGTGAATCCCTTTCTATGGCAGGAATTATTTAGCCAAATTTACTTTTGTACCAGGGATCAATTGCTGAAAAATTCTGGAGTGTGTGTGATTTCCCCAACTGTTTGGGAGCGCTGGATGGAAAGCACATCCGCATTATCAAACCAGCCAGAACAGAATCGAAGTACTTCAACTACAAAAATTATTTTTCAGTTGTGCTCATGGCAATAGCAGATGCGGACTGTCACTTCATTGCCGTGGACGTGGACATTGGAGCTTTAGGCCGTGGCAACGATTCCCAGACTTTCAAGAACTCTGATATGGGGCGTCGTGTGTATGACAAAAATTTTAATTTTCCACGGCCACGACCTCTCCCCAACACTCAAGGTCCATCGATGCCATTTGTTATGGTTGGGGATGAGGCCTTTCAGATGCGTGAAAACCTACTGAAGCCATATTCTAGTCGGGACTTGAACCACACTAAAAGGATCTTTAGCTACAGACTGACCAGGGCCCGAAGAACAGTAGAGTGTACCTTTGGGATTCTAGTCTCAAAATGGCGCATTCTTGCAACAGCCATTAATCTAAAAATGGAGACAGTCGATGAGGTGGTCAAAGCCTGTGTAGTTCTCCACAATTACATAATGGCTAAGGAGCGACCCAACATTGAACTGGATGAACCAGTTGCAAACCCATTGCCAGATTACCAGCATCACCTGCTGCGGTCAACTGCTGAAGTTGGCCACATGCGGGACCAATTTACTGCCTTTTTTGATTCTGATATTGGACGTGTGGCATGGCAGGACAATATTGTGTAAAATGTCCTGTTGGGTCTGTACCAGTTATGTTTTAAATGTTACTAATATTTGTTGTTGATAAACTTTATATTTCTGGTATCTTGACCGTGTTTCCTATGTATTTCCTCTACAAACCACTTAGGTTGTTAGTGGCAAGGTTGTTGACGTCATTGTGTCCTGATTCGAGCGCCGATGCAGTTACAGTAGCGTAGCTCCGGGTGGACGACCGCCCCGTCTACCCCCCGGTAGCTACGCTACTGTTTTATACACAAACACTGTATGTTACACACGATTATTGCATCTTACAAACAGAACACTGAATGAGTCCAAAGGCTCCATATTTACATTCTGGACCACAACCTGGGGTGGAGATATGGTGAACAGCCTCTCACCCACTCTTTAGATGTTCACAAAAGCCCAGCCTTTAACATGGCAAATTATCCTCTCTCAGCACTTAGTATGCTGGAGCATTTTTCCAGGTTCACATCACTGAGTCTAAGATCTTGAGTGACACATATCTCACCTCCAGTATTTTACCATGGACCTTCTCACACTCCTTGTTCCAAGAATAGTCTATTTTTGACCCTTAATCAGTTATGATATTTTTTATCAATCTTTTAGTATCCTTGAAAATAAATATTTTAGCAAAATTCCTGTAGATTGCAGTACTCCAATCACATAGTTTGCATGTGAGTATTGATTAAGTAGTCTTCTTCACTCAGTGTAACCAACCAGTCATTAACATTATGATTCTAGCCTCTATAATATACGTCCTGTGAATACATTGATAGTCATACAGAAAGTAGTAGGAAAAACTATTTATGCCCCCCAATTTCATAGGTATCAAATAGAGAAATGCAATAACACCTACACAAATCCAGCACAAGACCGTTAATCAAATAATTATTATAATCTTTATTGAAAAAGTGGATAAAAACATATAAATTAAAACCATATATGACAAAACAGACAAGATAAAATAGATGTGGAAGAATACAGTACAAAAATTATGAAGTAGAGTGCAAAAATATGAATGTATAAATACAGCAAGGTTCCAATGCACAATAAAAAATATGCAGCACTTAATTCATAAGAATATAGAGTTCAAATCATAATGAGTTATGGAATACTAAACACCTAAAGGTATACAAAGTTCATAGATGAGGGGTCACATCAATATAAGAATAATAAAAGGAATAACAAACCCATAGGGCCAAAATGCACTGCTTGTCCTCCATTTCACCCTCCAACATACATTTCGCATCTTCAGGGAGAAATATTTTCATATCTTATAATGTAGAGCCGTAAAGATAAAAAATCATATTTTTGTCACAAAAATGATCTTTTCGACCCCAATTTTTTATTTTACCAAGGGTAACAGGAGAAATTAGACCCAAAAAGATATTGCACAATTTGTGCTGAGTATGCTTATACCCCATATAATAATAATAATAATAATCTTTATTTTTATATTTTTATATAGCGCTAACATATTCCGCAGCGCTTTACAGTTGGCACACATTATCACATTATATATGGGGGAACCACCGTTTTGGAATGCAGACTTTGATGGAATGGTCTATGGGCATCACGTTGCGTTTGCAGAGCCCCTGATATACAGTACAGACTAAAAGTTTGGACACACCTTCTCATTTAAAGATTTTTCTGTATTTTCATGACTATGAAAATTGTACATTCACACTGAAGACATCAAAACTATGAATTAACACATGTGGAATTATATACTTAACAAAAAAGTGTGAAACAACTGAAATTATATCTTATATTCTAGGTTCTTCAAAGTAGCCACCTTTTGCTTTAATGACTGCTTTGCACACTCTTGGCATTCTCTTGATGAGCTTCAAGAGGTAGTCACCGGGAATGGTCTTCCAACAATCTTGAAGGAGTTCCCAGAGATGCTTAACACTTGTTGGCCCTTTTGCCTTCACTCTGCGGTAACAGCTCACCCCAAACCATCTCGATTGGGTTCAGGTCTGGTGACTGTGGAGGCCAGGTCATCTGGCATAGCACCCCATCACTCTCCTTCTTGGTCAAATAGCCCTTTCACAGCCTGGAGGTGTGTTTGGGGTCATTGTCCTGTTGAAAAATAAATGATGGTCCAACTAAACGCAAACCGGATGAAATAGCACGCCGCGCAAGATGCTGTGGTAGCCATGCTGGTTCAGTATGCCTTCAATTTTGAATAAATCCCCAACAGTGTCACCAGCAAACCACCCCCACACCATCACAGCTCCTCCTCCATGCTTCACGGTGGGAACCAGGCATGTAGAGTCCATCCGTTCACCTTTTCTGCGTCGCACAAAGACACGGTGGTTGGAATGAAAGATCTCAAATTTGGACTCATCAGACCAAAGCACAGATTTCCACTGGTCTAATGTCCATTCCTTGTGTTCTTTAGCCCTTAAAAGTCTCTTCTGCTTGTTGCCTGTCCTTTGCAGTGGTTTCCTAGCAGCTATTTTACCATGAAGGCCTGCTGCACAAAGTCTCCTCTTAACAGTTGATGTAGAGATGTGTCTGCTGCTAGATCTCTGTGTGGCATTGACCTGGTCTCTAATCTGAGCTGCTATTAACCTGCGATAAACTTATCCTCAGAAGCAGAGGTGACTCTTGGTCTTCCTTTCCTGGGGCGGTCCTCATGTGAGCCAGTTTCTTTGTAGAGCTTGATGGTTTTTGCCACTGCACTTGGGGACACTTTCAAAGTTTTCCCAATTTTTCGGACTGACTGACCTTCATTTCTTAAAGTAATGATGGCCACTTGTTTTTCTTTACTTAGCTGCTTTTTTCTTGCCATAATACAAATTCCAACAGTCTATTCAGTAGAACTATCAGCTGTGTATCCACCAGACTTCTGCACAACACACCTGATGGTCCCAACACCATTTATAAGGCAAGAAATCCCACTTATTAAACCTGACAGGGCACACCTGTGAAGTGAAAACCAACTTTGGTGACAACCTCTTGAAGCTCATCAAGAGAATGCCAAGAGTGTGCAAAGCAGTCATCAAAGCAAAAGGTGGCTACTTTGAAGAACCTAGAACATGACATAATTTCAGTTGTTTCACACTTTTTGTTAAGTATATAATTCCACGTGTTAATTCATAGTTTTGATGTCTTCAGTGTGAATGTACAATTTTCATAGTCATAAAAATCAGGAAAAATGTTTAAATGAGAAGGTGTGTCCAAACTTTTGGTCTGTACTGTACCTAAACAGTAGAAACCCCACAAGTGACCCCATATTGGAAACGAGACCCCCCAAGGAACTTATCTAGATGTGTTGTGAGAACTTTGAACCCACAAGTGTTTCACTTAAGTTTATAACGCAGAGACGTGAAAATAAAAAAATCATTTTTTTCTCACAAAAATCTTTTAGCCCCCAAATGTTTACTTTTCCAAGGGTAACGAGAAATTGGACCACAAAAGTTGTTGTCCAGTTTGTCCTGAGTACCCTATACGTGGGGGTAAACTACTATTTGGGCGCACAGCAGAGCTCAGAAGGGAAGGAGCACCGATTTACTTTTTCAGTGCAGAATTGGCTGGAATTGAGATCGGACACCATGTCGCGTTTGGCGAGGCCCTGATGTGCCTAAACAGTGGAAACCTCCCAATTCTAACTCCAACCCTACCTCAAACACACCCATAACCCCAACACACCCCTAACCCTAATTCCAACCATAACCCAAACCACCACACCCCTAACCTGGACACACCCCTAACCCTAATCCCAACCCTAATCTAATCCCAGCCGTTAACGTAATCCAAACCCTAAGCCCAACTCTAGCCCCAACCCTAACTTTAGCCCCAACCCTAACCCTAACTTTAGCCCTAACCCCAATGTTAGCCCTAACCCCAATGTTAGCCCTAACCCTAACTCTAATGGGAAAATGGAAATTAATTGTTTTATTATTTTTCCTTAACTAAGGGGATGATAAAGGGGGTTTGGTTTACTATTTATAGCGGGTTTTTATATCGGGTTTTTATGTTTGGCAGCTGACACATGCTAAAAGATGCTTTTTATTGCAAAAACTGTTTTTGCATCACCACATTTTGAGAGCTATAATTTTTCCATATTTTGGCCCACAAAGTCATATGAGATCTTGTTTGCAGGACGAGTTAACGTTTTTATTAGTACTATTTTCGGGCACATGACAACTTTTGATCGCTTTTTGTTACGATTTCTGGGAGGCAGAATGAACAAAAAAAGGAATTCATGAATTTCGTTCATGTGGTAATATAAATAAGGCAGTTTTATTCTTCAGGTCAGTACGATTACAGTGATTCCTCATTTATATCATTTTTTTTATTTTGCGCTTTTATACAATAAAAGATATTTTATATAAAAAATAATTGGTTTTGCATCGCTTTATTCTGAGAGCTATAACTTTTTAATTTTTTTGTTGATGATGCTGTATGGCAGCTCGTTTTTTTGCGGGACAAGATGAAGTTTTCAGCGGTAGGATTTTTACTTACATCCATCTTTTTGATCGCGTGTTATTCCACTTTTTGTTCGGCGGTATGATTATAAAGCATTGTTTTTTTGCTTTGTTTTTTATTTATTTTTTTAACAGTGTTCACTGAAGGGGTTAACTAGTAGGACAGTTTTATAGGTCAGGTCATTATGGTCACGGGGATACCAAATATGTGTACTTTTATTGTTTTTTTTATTTACATAAAGATATGTGTTTATTGGAACAATATTTTTTTTTCTTTATTTAGGATTTTTAAAAAAAATATTTTTACACAGTATAATATTTTTTTTAAAACTTTTTTACTTTGTCCCAGGGTGGGACATCACTATATAGTGTCAGATCACTAAGACACTTTGGAGAGCACTGTGTCAGATCAGTGATCTGACAGGCAGTGTAGGAGGCTTGCCGACACCTGCTCTCAGCAGGCACGACAAGCCACCTCCCTGCAGGACCCGGAAGGACCCTGCGGCCATCTTGGATCCGGGGGCCTGCAGGGAGGAGACAGGAGACCCTCGGAACAATGCGATCACATCGCATTGTTCTGAGGGTCTCAGGGAAGCACGCAGGGAGCCCCCTCCCGGCGCGATGCTTCCCTATGCAACCGGAACACTGCAATCTTGTTTGTTTCATCGCAGTGTTTCGGGGGTAAAGTGCCAGGAGCGGTCCATGACTGCTCCTGGCACATAGTGTCGGATGTCAGCTGTGATAATCAGCAGACACCCGGTCGCGATCGGCTGCGCTCCCCCCGTGAGCGTGGCTGATCGCATATGACGTACTATACCATTGATGGTCATATGGGCCCTGGTCATCTCGACGGGATAGTACGTCTGATGTCAGAAAGGGGTTAAGATGCTGACATCCCCTCAGAGGTGATAGAAGCCATAAAGCACACAAGGTCTGGGATTAACCCCTGAGGCCCCTCTACAGAGCTCAAATAATTCAGCCTAAGAGTCACAAGAGGACTACCTCAGAGACTGCACACAACACAGGACCTAGAGGACAGGTGATATTGATTTTATTAACCTCTCGGCAGCGGTTTAACCTGGTGAAATCGTCACTCAGTGACACATTAATTTGTTTAAAACTTAGAGGTTCATATTAGTCCTCTGACATTCAAGGTTATTTAACCTCTTTAAATAAAGGTCAGCAGCAAGAGCTCCATACTCTATAAACTCCATAGAGGAGCTAAATGCTACATTTAGATTCTAATGTAATGCTTCTGAACTGAGATATCACCGCCTTCTATCTTATCATCATTGTCACTGGGTGTGGGTAAATTTGTGGGCAAACAAACTAAAGGAGGCTGCGCCTCTTCTCGAAATCAATAAGGCTCATCCTCGCCAAAATCTACCTCTGATACTAGTAGCGAGACTTCACATTCAATAGCGGATGCCATCATGGAACACCTTATGCCCGAAATACTTTTCAAACCTTTCAAACCTCAATAGACTCAATAATAGACTCAATAATTTCACAAGTTAACAGTCAGGGCACTTGCCTGGATGAGGCCAAACAACGTATCTCTGATTTAGAGGATGTTACCAGGGAAATGGCAGAATGTCTAGAGGGAAAAGAGAATGTCGGCACAGAGCTTAAATCTAAAATTGATGATTTAGAAAACTGATCTAGACGCAATAACTTGAAACTGATAGGACTACCGGAGTCCATACATCCCTTTGAATTGCTAAAATTAACATCTGAGTGGCTGCCGGGAGTCTTTGACATTCACCTAACATCGGCTTCAATGGCAGTTGAGAGAGCATATAGAGTAGGCCCGCCGAGGGGAAAAGACAGCGACAGAACCAGACCGGTGATATTTAAGGTCCTTGACTTTCAAGACAAAATTCGTCTACTCACTGCTTACAGGAAGAAAGAGCACCTATCCTACGAAGGGCACAAAGTTCTGATGTTCCAGGACTATTCGGCCATGGTGATGACCAGACGCAGAGCCTTCAACCCGGTGTGCAAGCTGCTGGCTGACAAAAACATCAGGTTTGGTCTACAATATTATTATTATTTATTTATATAGCACCATTGATTCCATGGTGCTGTACATGAGAAGGGGTTACATACAAGTTACAGATATCACATACAGTAAACAAACTAACAATGATGGACTGATACAGAGGGGCGAGGACCCTGCCCTTGCGGGCTTACATTCTACAGGATTATGGGGAAGGAGACAGTAGGTTGAGGGTTGCAGGAGCTCCGTTGTTGGTGAGGCGGTGGCTTCGATAGTGATGAGGCGGCAGCGGTGTCAGTGCAGGCTGTAGGCTTTCCTGAAGAGATGTGTTTTCAGGTTCCGTCGGAAGGATCCGACTGTGGTTGATAGTCGGACGTGTTGGGGCAGAGAGTTCCAGAGGATGGGGGATATTCGGGAGAAGTCTTGGAGGCGATTGGATGAGGAGCGAATAAGTGTGGAGGAGAGAAGGAGGTCTTGGGAGGACCGGAGATCACGTGAGCGATACTGCGCTTTAACCTATCTGGGAAAGGCTGGGCCATCGACGACCTGGTGAGGGATTTAGAGGTTGTCTGGGAAACTGCCCAGCCACCGTGAACAAGATCCAGAGTGGCTTACTCAGTGACAATACCATGAATCACATAAGGTGATGTCCACTGACATCTGTTTATTATGTTGTTGTTTTTTGCTATTTTCTTACTTCTGCGTCTAAAGTTAGGATGCAGGTTTAAGAGAAAGGTTGATTTTGGCACACAGTTACAAATTTTGTGGGAGGGGGAGGTCTCTTGGGGGAGGGTCTCTGCATTTGATTTCAGGTAATCAACAATCCAGGGATTCTAATGCTTACTCGCTGGGTTGGGCAGGGATCCCATTATTATGTAACGGTTACATCTAATCATTTTTCCCACCCTGGAGCGGGTTAATGGTAGATATAAATGGGCAAAAAAGTCAGCTATGACATCTCTTCTTTGGTGTTCCTGGAATGTCAATGGCCTAAATTCCCCGGTCAAAAGGAAAAAAAAAATAATTATTGGCTAATGTGCTGAAACAAATCGCGGGTTGGGACACCTCCCACATGATTGTGGGTGGCGATTTTAATGCATGACATCGCTATGGATAAATCTAATTCTCAATTTACTCATATACCTATGCAAGGGAGACTAATACAATCTTTTTTAGATCACCTGGGATTGATGGATGTTTGGAGAGTGCAACACCCTGTTGAGAGAGATTACTCTCACTATTCACATGTTCACAACTCTCATGCTAGAATTGACTACAGATTGCTGGGCCCCTCACTCAAGAATCACACATACCAAAATTCTGTACGTGTATATTTCAGATCATGCACCGATAACGTTCAGTCTAAAACTAACTAACCCAATCTATTTTCATAGGAAATTGAGGTTTCCGTAATACTTATACCACGCAGATGATTTTAAAAAATTCATACAATTTTCATGGGATACGTACAAATCTGACAACCAAATACACTGTGAAACACCAATTCTTTTCTGGGATATGTCTAAAGCAGTGTTAACAGGTCAAGTAATTGTGTATGTATGTGTTTAAAAAAAACAGTTGCAGGAGCGGACCCTGGCAGCGCAGAGGGCTTTAACCCCTTCATGACCTTGGAATTTTCCGTTTTTCCGTGTTCGTTTTTCGCTCCCCTTTTTCCCAGAGCCGTAACTTTTTTATTTTTCCGTCAATATCGCCATGTGAGGGCTTATTTTTTGTGAAACAAATTGTACTTTTGAACAACATCATTTGTTTTAGCATGTTGTGTACTAGAAAACGGGAAAAAAATTCCAAGTGCGGTGAAACTGCAAGAAAAGTGCAGTCCCACACTTGTTTTTTGTTTGGCTTTTTTGCTAGGTTCACTAAATGCTAAAACTGACCTGCCATTATGATTCTCCAGGTCATTACCAGTTCATAGACAGCTAACATGACTAGGTTATTTTTTATCTAAGTGGTGGAAAAAAATTCCAAACTTTGCTAAAAACAAAAAAAATTGCGCCATTTTCCAATACCCGTAGCGTCTCCATTTTTCATGATCTGGGGTCGGTTGAGGGCTTATTTTTTGCGTGCCGAGCTGGCGTTTGTAATGATACCATTTCGGTGTAGATAGGTTTTTTTGATAGCCCGTTATTGCATTTTAATGCAATGTCATGGCAACCAAAAAAACGTAATTCTGGCTTTTCAAATTTTTTTCGCGCTACGCTGTTTAGTGATCAGGTTAATGCTTTTTTTATTGATAGATCGGGCGATTCTGAATGCGGCGATACCAAATATGTGTAGGTTTGATTTTTTTTATTGATTTATTTTGAATGGGGGAAAGGGGGGTGTTTTAAACTTTTATATTTTTTTTATTTTTTCACATTTTTTTTACTTTTTTTTTTACTTTTGCCATGCTTCAATAGCCTCCATAGGAGGCTAGAAGCTGGCACAACTCGATCGGCTCTGCTACATAGCAGTGATCATTAGATCACTGCTATGCAGCAGAAATGCAGGTGTGCTATGAGCGCCGACCACAGGGTGGCGCTCACAGCTACCTGGGATCAGTAACCATAGAGGTCTCAAGGACCTCTATGGTTACTATACAGAAGCATCGCTGACCCGCGATCATGTGACGGGGGTCAGCGATGCGCTCATTTCTGGCCGCCCGGCCGGAAGCGCCGGTTAAATGCCGCTGTTAGCGTTTGACAGCGGCATTTAACTAGTTAATAGCGGCGGGTGAATCATGATTTCACCCGCCACTATTGCGGGCACATGTCAGCTGTTCAAAACAGCTGACATGTCCTGGCTTTGATGCGGGCTCACCGCCGGAGCCCGTATCAAAGCGGGGGTTCTGACCTCGGACGTACTATCCCGTCCGACGTCAGAAATCGGTTAACTTTAGCATATAAAAATGTGAAACTTAGTAATTCGCCCCCCACAAAAAAAACAATATATCAAGGTGAAAGAGCTAGCGGATACACTAGCTCATGAATGGGCCACTTATAGTCTTGATCTCCAAAAACAAACATTTTTTAAATGGGGCAATAAACCTGCCAAATTACTTGCGTCTCTTACTAGATCATATAGAAAGGCCACAAGGATTCGCAAAATTTGGACCAAAGAGGGCAATGTGTTGACAGAGAATGACGAGATTGTAGAAGAATTTAGATAATTTTTTGGCTCCTGTACAAAGCGGAGAAGAGAGACAGGGATGATATTTTAAACTTTATGGAAATGGAGGTGGCACCTTTACTGACAGATGAACACAGGGAAATCCTTAACACCCCAATATTCCCTTTGGAAGTTATCCAAAATATCAGCACCTTGAAGCTCTCTAAATCTCCTGGCCCTGATGGGTATATCAATTAATTTTAATATTGGGAGGAAGTATAGGCACTTTGAAAAGTCTTTAATCAGTTGGTTTAGTTCGGGGCAGCTCCCGGACCGTTTCAATGAAGCTGACATAATAATGCTCTCCAAATCGGGCAAAGATCCTTTACTAGTGGAAGGATATAGACCAATCTTGCTTTTAAACTCCGACTTTAAAATTTTCACTTAAATAGTAGCAAACAGAGTGCAAAAAATAATCCCCAATCTGATATTGCCTCAACAAATTGGGTTTGTCCACGGTAAATCCATAACATACAACATATGGACGACTTGGGAGCTATCTCTTACGGAAAATCTCATGGTTGTTTAGAGTCTATTGTGATCAGCCTGGATGCTGACAAAGCGTTTGACAGGGTAGCATAGGATTGCCTCTTTGATATACTGGAGTTTAGAAACTTTGGTTCATGATTCTGTGACGCAATAAAGTTGCTATATAAAAGCCCGGTGTCCAGGCTGGCCATAAACGGTATACTCTCTGCCACATTTGAAATCCAGAGAGGAACGTGTCAGGGCTGCCCCTTATCACCCTTACTTTTTAACCTCGCTTTAGATCCTTTGCTTAGAACCCTCCAAAATTCTTCAATATACAGGGGTATAGAGGTAGGCTCCACCTCACTTAAAATTTCGGCATTTGCCGACGATATTCTCCTATTCATCTCCAATCCCAATGCAGCAATACCAGTTATCATAGAGGCCCTAAATCATTATGGCAAATGCTCAGGCTTTAAAATAAATTATAATAAATCAGAGGCCCTGGCTCTGCTTAAGCAAGGGAAATTAAATAACTCGACACTTCCTTTCCAATGGAGCACATCATCTATCAAATATTTGGGTGTCCATCTCCCGGCAGATTTGGCGTCATTATACTACATTAATATCAGACCCCTAATTATGTCCACATTTAATCTTCTAAACTCCTTGAAAAATGTTACTTTGCCTTTTTCCGGACGATGTCATTTAATTAAGATGATAGTATTTCCAAAACTATTGCATATTTTCCAAACACTACCTATTTTGTTGACATGAGCGGATGTTAAAAATCTAAACACTGCTTTTAGGAATTTTATTTGGCGAGACAAAAAGCGTACATGTATAGGTCTAATCAAACTACAAGCCACAAAGGAGGAGGGTGGCATCAATTTCCCGGATATTGGAAAGTACTATCTAGCAGCAAATCTCAGATACACCATTGATTGGATAAGAGGTAGCTCACATTTTGAAAATGTACTACTAGACCAGCAATTAAGCCCTCATATCTCTTTACCAGCATTACTACATATGGCCAACGATGACCTTATAGCAGACATAAGAAATCACCCCACCTTATGGCAAACTGTACAGACGTGGAGGAGATGCAGGAAACTATGTTATCCAAGAAGCGATTTCTCTCCTTTTATGCCCTTTCTGGGTAACCCGGGTTTTGTGGGAGGTAAACCTCCCTTATCATACATTGAGCTGGCTGGGCAGGGTTGCATCTTGGCAGCTGACCTATTAGATGATAACTTCTCCACGCTTGCATTTGACATAGCAGCACAACGTTTCCCATCATTTGTAAACAAGTTCTTCCTTTTTCTTCAAGCAAGGAGCTTAACTTTGAAAAGTATAGCAACTAGGGGTGGAGATAGAGGGAGGAACGCTTTGGATGGCTTTCTTAGGACCACCAAGATGCAGATAGCCTCGACAAGCAGTAGCTACACAATATCTAGTCAATGGTCATTGGAGGGCAAAAAGACAGGCCCAGCATGATGTGTTAATGATATACAGAAAATCACAGTCGGGGAAATCTTAGATGCTTAGATAAAAATGTATAATCATAATAATAATAATAATAATAATAATAATAATGCCACTTTGATGCAACAGAAGGTGATCCCCTCCAGCAGTTATGCAGACATGTCTTTATTGCTCCTTCATAGAGCTTATATTACTCCACACATTAAGTCTAGGATGTCTCCAGTGGGCACATTCACATGTTCCAAATGCGGGACAGGAAACACAGACATATTTCATCATATGTGGGGAAGTACAAAAAATATGGTAGTCTATCCACACCGAACTGCAGAATCTTGGTGGGATATTGTTTCCATTGACGCCGCAATGGGCAATATTTAATATTTTAGATAGCTCTCAGCACAAACTCCCAAAACATCTTAAGGCCATGTTGATAATATGGGCCTCAGCTACTAGAAAAAGTATTTTGCAGCACTGGCTAAATCCATTACCACCACCCAAATCTCTCATATACCCAAAAATAAGGTATAAAAATAAGAATTTAATAATCCTTCAATTTAAAAAATAAGTTAAAGTCATATATATATTTTTAGGAGATACAACATAGGAGCAGTATATTGTATATTTTAAGTATACAGGCCCAAGATTGAGAGGGGAAATATATTAATATGAATCATGTTGATATAATGTGGCACATACAATTTGATCACACTATGCAATAAGAAATATTTTGCAAAGTTATTAAATGTGAAGATAAATAAGTATTATTCATGTACATCTTATTTACTTATTTAGGGGAAACAGGGTCTTACTTGTAAAAAAAAAATATTCTGTGTCTGTTAAAAGAATACATTCTATTTTAAAAATGAACTTAATATTTGCTTTAATCTATGCATTGCATGCAACTCTTATCTTTTTCATCTATCTTGGCAGAAAAGCAGGGAAACTTGTAAGAGTCTTGCAACTGATTTTCCTTAATCATGTGTGCTTTGAACTAACACTTTGGAACAGTCGTTTCTAATATAAAAAGGATTTTACAGTTTAATTACAAGCAACTCTAAAAACGTAAATATGGAAAAAAAAGGAGATAATATATATTCTAATATAACTAACCGTCAGAATTTTCCGCTTGACCCTTATCAGGATAATTTCATTAGGTCTTATGCTCTAGGGCAATATTTTTACACAAAGACATAATGTGCCTTCAAATACTGGATGATGCATGAGTTTGCGTTACTATGGACAAAAGGTTAATGGGCAGACTACACACTGCTTTGTATGTCTACCATTGCCTAGCTCTACTTCAATTCTTAAAGGGGAGAAACACTAAGCCAAACATGCCAAAATTCTGGTGCTATTTGTTTTTCCAAACAACTTTATTAACATTTTCAACCAAAACAAGACATAGAGAGAGCAAGGTTAACATAGTATAGCTTGCCATTCAGTAACGCCAATTTTTGTTCATAGGATTTATGCAAAGCCAGTGTCATGATCTGTTCCAAAGTTTAGTCCTGTCTGCTCTTTCTCTGGGTGGATCATGTCAAGGGTTAACTTTGCTCTGCCTCATTCTGGGCTCGGGTTTGCTATTTAGCTCCCAGGTATCCTGAGGGTGGTGTCAGCTATAGCTCTGTCTTTGGCGTGTGAACCTGACTCTGGAAGCCCTTGATTTGTCCTACTGTGATCCCTGACTTGTCCTGTGTCTGTTATCTCCCCCTACCTGCCCTTTCCCAGTGTCTCTTTGCTTGTCTGTAGTTCTGCTTTACTATGGTTCTGATCTCTTGGCTTGGCTTTTTGACTTTGACTTTGACGTTTCAGTTTGTCCCTATTGTACCGTATTTTGCCAGTCCTGGTTTACTGATCCCATGCTACGTCCTGACTATCCATTCTGTCTAAATCCTTTTGTACTGTTGTGCTGTCTTGTGCTCTGACTTGGCTTTCCTGACCTCGCTCTCGCCACTAGGTGGCGTCTGTTCAGTTGCTCTGTGTGTGCAGTTTGGCTTCCCTACCAAGCTCCCCCTGGTGGAGGTTGCGCTGTACTGCACTGCAGCTGCTTGACAGCCAGTTTGTCAATAATTTCCTGTGAAGAGGGTACTTTAAAAGATTAAAAAAAAAAAAACGATAGCATTCTTAGAAACTAAAAGAAGATGTATAACAAGTTTCCTAAAAGGTGGAGTCAACTGATCTGCATTCAACGAGAGCAGGGCCAACTGAGGAGACAGAGAAAAATCCGAATGTTTTAATATAATAGAAATAAGAGAAGAGATTTCATCCCAAAAAGGTCTAATACGTGGACAAAACCAAAACAAATGGGAAAGGCTACCATAATGTCCATAATCCCTCCAGCAGAGAGGGGAATTGGAAGGATTAATAAATGCTAATCGAGATGTGAATACCACCTAGAGATAAGCTTAAAATAAGACTCATGAAGACCAATGGACATGGTGGCAGAATAAGTCAAGGACATGGCCAGTTCCTAATCATCTAGAGCTACAGAAAGATTCAAAGTAGATTCCAATTTGCTCATGTATGGGGAGTTTATAATTTTGAAATCATTATTAAACCACTGGTAGATATATTGAGTAGACCAAAATATGCTATGACCGGAGTTGCATAAAATATTAATAGCCGGCTCCGATAAAGGAGGGCGACCAGTCACCAGTGGCATCAAAAAATCCTTTAAAATAGTAAACTGCATAAAAGCCGATGAGGGAACACCAAACCTATCTTTAAGGTGGGTAAATGACACCAACTTGTTACCATCAAAGATGTCATGTAGTTTAGAGATTCCCCAGTCAGCCCAACTTGAATGCAGATCAAACGAGAAAACAGTAGCCAAAAAAGAGAGGGGTTTTGTATAAAACCTGTGCTGCCTAGGGTCCTTACACAATAGGAGACCAGATGCGGTATGGATGTGGTTTTATTTTTTAACGCGTTTCAATGTGATCACATCTCTTCATCGGGACAAACCACAATGATCATAATAAAAAATAAAACTGCATCCATACTGCTCCTTATCTCCTATTGTATTTTGGATCCTCGGCAGCATGGGTTTGTATCCACTTCCATCTTCCAGTTTGCATACTGTCTGCTTTGGTGGATCTGCAGCACCCATCTTTGCTTAAAATCGAATAAAAGGGTTGTGACATTCACAACCCTCCAGGTGAGGAAATCCCATTTAACTATTTTCTTTGTAATTTGGATAAGACTCTATTGCGCTATTTCTTATTATACTTTTTGTGAACCTGTCCTGTCTCAACCTGTACCTGTGTTATCTACCAGTGATCCAGAAATGATCTTTCCAAAAACCCTGAGTCTGTTCTAGCTGAGTTTCCTGTTCTGTCCGTGCCTGATCTTGTTCTGTCTGAACCAGGCTCCGATATCTGTTCTACCAGTTATCTGAATCCTGTCTTGCCTGTGAGTCCATGACTGCTATCCTGACCCTGGAGTCGTACCTGGTGGCTACCTGCAGATCAAGCCTAACTCCACCATCAGGGGCTCTAGTGAAAACCAGGTAGCTCATAGAAAAAATGCTAACACTTTGTGCTGCCATTCCTTATAGGCAGTATATCTAGATCTAAAGGTTCCTATTCTACACCCAATCAGTATTCTGGCATCAAGCACACTCCTACCTAACTGCACGTCACCTAATTGCTTACTCATGCCCCTCCAGGGTAAGCCCGGCCCGTGACGCAGTGTGTCCATGATCCACCAGCGTGACATACCATAAACTCTTGATAGGATGAAACTTGCAGTTATGTGGGAGTGTGCTTGATGCCAGAATACTGATTGGGGGTAGAATAGTTACCTTTAGATCTAGATATACTGCATATAAGGAATGGCAGCACAAGGTTTAAGTGTTTTTTCTATGGGGAAGTTTTGTCTCATACGGCTAATTGAGGGCTCTAGGTCTCACTATTGTTGTATGGAAGGGTGTCAGATGTAGCTCATAACCATCTCTCAGAGCTGAATGTGGCTCTCAAGTCAAGAAAGTTGAAGACTAATGATGAGCGAATAGTGAAATATTCAGATTCAGGAAAATCGATACAAATAATTTCTAATATCTATGTATTCGTACCTAATAATGAATCCAATGCGAGTCAATGGAAAAAAGATGAAATTGATGGGAAGTGTTATGTTTGCTAATGACAGGTGTTATGAAGGCAATCCAGAAACACAGTGTGCTTAGCGATCAGAGCGCACACAGTGATCTGACAAATACCCAAAAATACAAGAACGAGCTCTGAGACGTGGAAACTCTGTAGACTGCACACCTGATCCTATCCTAAACACAACTAAAAGCAGCTGTGGATTGCGCCTAACAACTACCTAGGCAACTCGGCACAGCCTAAGAAACTAGCTAGCCTGAAGATAGAAAAATAGGCCTGACTTGCCCCAGAGAAATTCCCCAAAGGAAAAGGCAGCCCCCCACATATAATGACTGTGAGTAAGATGAAAAGACAAAACGTAGGGATGAAATAGATTCAGCAAAGTGGGGCCCGATATTCTAGGACAGAGCGAGGACAGTAAAGCGAACTTTGCAGTCTACAAAAAACCCTAAAGCAAAACCACGCAAAGGGGGCAAAAAAAACCCACCGTGCCGAACTAACGGCACGGCGGTACACCCTTTGCGTCTCAGAGCTTCCAGCAAAAACAAAGACAAGCTGGACAGAAAAAAAGCAACAAAAAAGCAAAAAGCACTTAGCTATACAGAGCAGCAGGTCACAGGAACAATCAGGAGAAGCTCAGATCCAACACTGAAACATTGACAAGGAGCAAGGATAGCAGCATCAGGCGGAGTTAAGTAATGAAGCAGTTAACGAGCTCACCAGAACACCTGAGGGAGGAAGCTCAGAAGCTGCAGTACCACTTGTGACCACAGGAGTGAATTCAGCCACAGAATTCACAATAGTAACCCCCCTTGAGGAGGGGTCACCGAACCCTCACCAGAGCCCACAGGCCGACCAGGATGAGTCGCATGAAAGGCACGAACAAGATCGGAAGCATGAACATCAGAGGCAAAAACCCAGGAATTATCTTCCTGAGCATAACCCTTCCATTTAACCAGATACTGGAGTTTCCGTCTAGAAACACGAGAATCCAAAATCTTCTCCACAATATACCCCAATTCCCCCTCCACCAAAACCGGGGCAGGAGGCTCAACAGATGGAACCATAGGTGCCACGTATCTCCGCAACAACGACCTATGGAATACATTATGTATGGAAAAGGATTGAGAACCTCAGAAATCCTATACGGACCAATAAAACGAGGTTTAAATTTAGGAGAGGAAACCTTCATAGGAATATGACGAGAAGATAACCAAACCAGATCCCCAACACGAAGTCGGGGACCCACACGGCGTCTGCGATTAGCGAAAAGTTGAGCTTTCTCCTGGGACAAGATCAAATTGTCCACTACCTGAGTCCAGATCTGCTGCAACCTATCCACCACAGAATCCACACCAGGACAGTCCGAAGACTCAACCTGTCCTGAAGAGAAACGAGGATGGAACCCAGAATTGCAAAAAAATGGAGAAACCAAGGTAGCCGAGCTGGCCCGATTATTAAGGGCGAACTCAGCCAACGGCAAAAAGGACACCCAATCATCCTGGTCTGCAGAAACAAAACATCTCAGATATGTTTCCAAGGTCTGATTGGTTCGTTCGGTCTGGCCATTAGTCTGAGGATGGAAAGCCGAGGAAAAGGATAGGTCAATGCCCATCCTACCCCAAAACCTTGAAACAAACTGGGAACCTCTGTCAGAAACAATATTCTCAGGAATGCCATGCAACCGAACCACATGCTGAAAGAACAAAGGTACCAAATCAGAGGAGGAAGGCAATTTAGCCAAGGGCACCAGATGGACCATTTTAGAAAAGCGATCACAGACCACCCAAATGACTGACATCTTTTGAGAAACGGGAAGGTCAGAAATGAAATCCATCGAAATATGTGTCCAAGGCCTCTTTGGGACCGGCAAGGGCAAAAGCAACCCACTGGCACGAGAACAGCAGGGCTTAGCCCTAGCACAAATCCCACAGGACTGCACAAAAGTACGTACATCCCGTGACAGAGATGGCCACCAGAAGGATCTAGCCACTAACTCTCTGGTACCAAAGATTCCAGGATGACCAGCCAACACCGAACAATGAAGTTCAGAGATAAGTTTATTAGTCCACCTATCAGGGACGAACAGTTTCTCTGCTGGACAACGATCAGGTTTATTCGCCTGAAATTTTTGCAGCACCCGCCGCAAATCAGGGGAGATGGCAGACACAATGACTCCTTCCTTGAGGATACCCGCTGGCTCAGGTAAACCCGGAGAGTCGGGCACAAAACTCCTAGACAGAGCATCCGCCTTCACATTTTTAGAGCCCGGAAGGTACGAAATCACAAAGTCGAAGCGGGCAAAAAATAACGACCAACGGGCCTGTCTAGGATTCAAGCGCTTGGCAGACTCGAGATAAGTCAAGTTCTTATGATCAGTCAATACCACCACGCGATGCTTAGCTCCTTCAAGCCAATGACGCCACTCCTCGAATGCCCACTTCATGGCCAGCAACTCTCGATTGCTCACATCATAATTACGCTCAGCGGGCGAAAACTTCCTGGAAAAGAAAGCACATGGTTTCATCACTGAGCAATCAGAACCTCTCTGTGACAAAACCGCCCCTGCTCCAATCTCAGAAGCATCAACCTCGACCTGGAACGGAAGAGAAACATCTGGCTGACACAACACAGGGGCAGAACAAAAACGACGCTTCAACTCCTGAAAAGCTTCCACAGCAGCAGAAGACCAATTAACCAAATCAGCACCCTTCTTGGTCAAATCGGTCAATGGTTTGGCAATGCTAGAAAAATTACAGATGAAGCGATGATAAAAATTAGCAAAGCCCAGGAACTTTTGCAGACTTTTCAGAGATGTCGGCTGAATCCAATCCTGGATGGCTTGGACCTTAACTGGATCCATCTCGATAGTAGAAGGGGTAAAGATGAACCCCAAAAATGAAACTTTCTGCACACCGAAGAGACACTTTGATCCCTTCACAAACAAAGAGTTAGCACGCAGGACCTGAAAAACCATTCTGACCTGCTTCACATGAGACTCCCAATCATCTGAGAAGATCAAAATGTCATCCAAGTAAACAATCAGGAATTTATACAGATACTCACGGAAGATGTCATGCATAAAAGACTGAAACACAGATGGAGCATTGGCAAGTCCGAACGGCATCACTAGATACTCAAAATGACCCTCGGGCGTATTGAATGCAGTTTTCCATTCATCTCCTTGCCTGATTCTCACCAGATTATACGCACCACGAAGATCTATCTTAGTGAACCAACTAGCCCCCTTAATCCGAGCAAACAAGTCAGATAACAATGGCAAGGGATACTGAAATTTAACAGTGATCTTATTAAGAAGGCGGTAATCAATACACGGTCTCAGCGAACCATCCTTCTTGGCTACAAAGAAGAACCCTGCTCCCAGTGGTGATGACGATGGGCGAATATGTCCCTTCTCCAGGGATTCCTTCACATAATTGCGCATAGCGGCGTGTTCGGGCACGGATAAATTAAATAATCGACCTTTAGGGAATTTACTACCAGGAATCAAATTGATAGCACAATCACAATCCCTATGCGGAGGTAGAGCATCGGACTTGGGCTCTTCAAATACATCCTGATAATCAGACAAGAACTCTGGGACCTCAGAAGGGGTGGATGACGAAATCGACAAAAATGGAACATCACCATGTACCCCCTGACAACCCCAGCTGGATACCGACATGGAATTCCAATCCAATACTGGATTATGGGTTTGTAGCCATGGCAACCCCAACACGACCACATCATGCAGATTATGCAACACCAGAAAGCGAATAACTTCCTGATGTGCAGGAGCCATGCACATGGTCAGCTGGGCCCAGTATTGAGGTTTATTCTTGGCCAAAGGTGTAGCATCAATTCCTCTCAATGGAATAGGACACCGCAAAGGCTCCAAGAAAAACCCACAACGTTTAGCATAATCCAAATCCATCAGATTCAGGGCAGCGCCCGAATCCACAAACGCCATGACAGAAAACGACGACAAAGAGCATATCAAGGTAATGGACAGAAGGAATTTGGACTGTACAGTACCAATGACGGCAGACCTAGCGGACCGCTTAGTGCGCTTAGGACAATCAGAAATAGCATGAGTGGAATCACCACAGTAGAAACACAGACCATTCAGACGTCTGTATTCCTGCCGTTCAACTCTAGTCATAGTCCTATCGCACTGCATAGGCTCAGGTTTAACCTCAGGCAGTACCGCCAAATGGTGCACAGATTTACGCTCGCGCAAGCGTCTACCGATCTGAATGGCCAAAGACAAAGACTCATTCAAACCAGCAGGCATAGGAAATCCCACCATGACATCCTTAAGAGCCTCAGAGAGACCCTTTCTGAACAAAGCTGCCAGCGCAGATTCATTCCACTGAGTGAGTACTGACCATTTCCTAAATTTCTGACAATATACTTCTATATCATCCTGACCCTGGCACAAAGCCAGCAAATTTTTCTCAGCCTGATCCACTGAATTAGGCTCATCGTACAGCAATCCGAGCGCCAGGAAAAACGCATCGACACTACTCAATGCAGGGTCTCCTGGCGCAAGAGAAAATGCCCAGTCTTGAGGGTCGCTGCGCAAAAAAGAAATAATAATCAAAACCTGTTGAATAGGATTACCAGAAGAATGAGGTTTCAAGGCCAGAAATAGCTTACAATTATTTTTGAAACTTAGAAACTTAGTTCTATCTCCAAAAAACAAATCAGGAATAGGAATTCTTGGTTCTAACATAGATTTCTGATCAATAGTATCTTGAATTTTTTGTACATTTATAACGAGATTATCCATTGAAGAGCACAGACCCTGAATATCCATGTCCACACCTGTGTCCAGAATCACCCAAATGTCTAGGGGAAAAAAAAAGTGAACACAGAGCAGAAAAAAAAAAAAAAATGATGTCAGAACTTTTTCTTTCCCTCTATTGAGAATCATTAGTTTTGGCTCCTTGTACTGTTATGTTTGCTAATGACAGGTGTTATGAAGGCAATCCAGAAACACAGTGTGCTTAGCGATCAGAGCGCACACAGTGATCTGACAAATACCCAAAAATACAAGAACGAGCTCTGAGACGTGGAAACTCTGTAGACTGCACACCTGATCCTATCCTAAACACAACTAAAAGCGGCTGTGGATTGCGCCTAACAACTACCTAGGCAACTCGGCACAGCCTAAGAAACTAGCTAGCCTGAAGATAGAAAAATAGGCCTGACTTGCCCCAGAGAAATTCCCCAAAGGAAAAGGCAGCCCCCCACATATAATGACTGTGAGTAAGATGAAAAGACAAAACGTAGGGATGAAATAGATTCAGCAAAGTGGGGCCCGATATTCTAGGACAGAGCGAGGACAGTAAAGCGAACTTTGCAGTCTACAAAAAACCCTAAAGCAAAACCACGCAAAGGGGGCAAAAAAAACCCACCGTGCCGAACTAACGGCACGGCGGTACACCCTTTGCATCTCAGAGCTTCCAGCAAAAACAAAGACAAGCTGGACAGAAAAAAAGCAACAAAAAAGCAAAAAGCACTTAGCTATACAGAGCAGCAGGTCACAGGAACAATCAGGAGAAGCTCAGATCCAACACTGAAACATTGACAAGGAGCAAGGATAGCAGCATCAGGCGGAGTTAAGTAATGAAGCAGTTAACGAGCTCACCAGAACACCTGAGGGAGGAAGCTCAGAAGCTGCAGTACCACTTGTGACCACAGGAGTGAATTCAGCCACAGAATTCACAACAGGGAAGGGGCTAAAACTAAATGGTAACAGCATGGAGAGTCTGTATAAGACCAGTTGAAAGAGGCCGTGATAGGGACCTAACAATACATTTACCAGTTATCACAAGAGGTAGAGATAGAGTACAGGTTTCACCATTGCACAATGTGCAAAGGTTTAAAAAAATGAGCCAAAGGTCCTCTCTCAGATCAGCTGAAAGATGCCATGATGGGGACATCACAATACACTTTGCAGTAATTACAAGAGGTTGAGATAGAGAGTACAAGTTTCACCATTACACAATGTGCAAGGGTTTCAAAAAGTACAAAACATTACCCATGTGGGGTATACATAGATGAACACTAAGTACTTGTTACAGAAGCAGGAGGAAAAGGTGAGTTCCTGAACAAAATAGTTTTGGATGGTAAGGGATGGACATTAAGACAACTTCCAAAAAAAAACATTTCGCCTGCTTTTACATAACACTGCTGTCATCCGTAGGGCTTACAAAGATGGAGGAAATCCGGCCCTTGTTTAATTTTAGAAGAGTCAGCCTGTCTGCATTTTCCGTTGATAGGCATGTGCACCTATCCATTATGATTGCACCTGCTGAACTAAAAACCCGCTCAGACAACACACTCACGGAAGTTCATGGCGGCACCATCAAGGCGTACAAGGAGAGGTTGGGCCAAGTGTACAGCTTGGACAACCAATAGTTAAAGGGCACTAAAGAATCATGAAGGACGCTGGTATGGTCACTTAAGTAGTCCTTCACCATCTTGGTCAACTTCTCCCTCCTTGTCATAGTTATACCCACAGATAGCCCTTGCTGATGAGATGGTCTCATGAAAATGGCCCAGTTGGTAGACATTTACTCCCTTGAGTTGAACCTGGTGTGTGTGGCCCTCCTCCTTGTGGGTGTAAAGAGAAAGTACCTCTGCCATCAGCGTTGTCTGAGGGTAATATTTTGACAAAGTCTTCCACTACGGCCCTCTGTCATGCACGCACTGAAAATGGCATGTCTGCTCCAACATTAGAGAAGCAAATTTCTCCTTGTACCTTGTGTCAAGAAAGGTGCACAGCCAGTATTTCATGGTGGACAAAATGTCTTTCACGCGAGGGTCTTGGAAAAGACATCTGGACATGAACTCTGCCATGTGTGGCAGACTACAAAGAATCAAATGTTTAGTGTCCTCACCAGAAAGAACACTAACCTTCCTCTCCTCCTCACAACGCATAGCCTTCTCCTCCTCTTCAGGCCATCCATGCTGGACAGGCATGAAGCTGGTTATGGGAGTCCCTTCTGTAGCACACAGCAAAAATCCCTGTTCTGCCTCATCCTCCTACTCCTCCTCCTGTTTCTCATCATCACCCAATGCGGCGTAAGAATACTGTGGGAGGATGGGCTGTATGGTATCAGCCACTGAACAATCTTGCTCCATAGCCACCTGCTCAGCATTCAAAGCTTCCTCTTTCATATTCTGCAGCAAATGTTTTAATACACAGAGCAGCGGAATGGTTACTCTCATAATAGCGTCATCAGTGCTCACCATCTTGGAGCAGTACTCAAAGTTTTGAAGAACATCACATAGGTCAGCGATCCACACCCATTCGACAATTATGTGTGGGAGCTGAGTGTTACTCTGATGGGCACTGAGAAGCTGGAATTCATAGACTGCCCTCTGCTGCTCAATAAGCCATGGAATGTCGAATTCCAGAGTGTGGGCAGGTCACAAATTAGTCAATGACAAAGCAAATTAAAGCACTGCTGCAGCGAAGCTAGACTGGAGAAAGCCTAAGATCACTTTCAAAAATGTGCCCTGACATGACATACCTTGGCAAGTAGGTTAGACAACTCAGGGTATGTTTTAAAAAAATGCTGTACAACCAAGTTCAGCACGTTGGCTATGCATGGAACGTGTACCAGCTTGCCGAGGTTTAAAGCCAACACCAAGTTACACCCATTATCGCACACAACCAGACCTGGTTGAAGGTTCAGCAGGGAGAGCCACTGATCAGTCTATTCTCCCTTTCAACAGCTCAACTGCATTGTGAGCTTTATCGCCTAAACAGATGAGCTTCAGCAGAGCATGCTGCCAAGGCATTGCTGCAGATTTCCCAGTTGGGGAGTGATGGGGAGGCTAGTTCCGCTGAGGAGGAGGAGAGACAGAAAATGGAATACGAGGACACTGAATCTATGATGGAAGCTGGTGTGGGTAAGATGTGTAATGTCCCAGCCTCTGACCCTGTCTCAAACTCCACCAGGTTAACCCAGTGTGTTTTCAGGAAAATGTATCGTCTCTGTCCACAAGAACTTGTCCACGTGTCTGTAGTTAGGTGGACCTTCCCCGTGACTGCATTGGCAAGAGCATGGCTGATATTGTGCAACACATGATTATGTAAAACGGGGATGGCACACTGGGAAAAATAGTGTCGGCTGGGAATCGAGTGCCGTGAGGCTGCCATTGCCAAGAGGTCGCGGAATGACTTGGATCCCACAAGTCAAAACAACAACATTTGCAGTGTTAGCAATCTGGCAATATGGGTGTTTAGCATTTGGGCCTGTGGGTTGGTGGCTGGATATTTCTGCTTTCTGGTAAACATCTGGGGCAGGGACAACTGGATGCTGTGCTGGGACAAAGAAGTGGACATGGTTGCTGAATGTTGTGTGTGTGCAATCGCTGGTTGTGGGCAGGAGGCATCAGTGCCTGCTTCTTGGTCAGCATATTTGGAAGGCCGTAACACAGGGGAAGGATCAGTGGTTTGACCCTCAAACACAGATTTTGTACCCAGGCGTTCCGCCCACCTACTGGAGTGCTTGGCTGCCATGTGCTTTTGCATGCTGATGGTGGTAAAGTTGGCAGTGTTCTTGCCTCTTCTCAGCTTGGTTTGGCAAATGCTGCAAATTAATGTTGTTTTATCTGAAGGACTTTCAGAAAAAACTACCATACAGGGGAACAACGCACACTTGGCCTGTTATCTTGCCGTGTGGGGGGGGGGGGCTGGGAGTCTGTGGAATAGTTGACCGAGTTCTACTTCTGGTCAAACCACTACCTCTTGTTGCCTGTTTTCATGCTATGGATACATCCCTCTCTGCACTGCTGTGCTTGCTAGGCGTGCCATCGTGCCAGGTTTGATCAGTGGCCTCATCATCGACCATATCTTCTTCAAATTCCTCAATCTGATTTTCCTGAGTTGCAATTTGAGGCTGACCTAGTGGCAACTGTGCATCATGATTATCCTCCACCTCTTCAGACATGAATTGATCTTCCCCAACATGGCTTTCTCCTGGCCGTGACTACTCAATGTTTGGGCATCACTGCACTCCACCTTCTCATGGCCCTCTTTAATGGTGGACATTGAGAGGCCTTTCAAATTACAAGGGAACGTAAACATTTCCTCAGAGTGGCCAGCGTTTGGGTCATGTCTCCTGGGACTCTTGATAGTGGGAGGAAGTGGGACCAGGCTGAGGAGTCAGAGGTCCAGCCTCTTGGCATCTGAGAGTGGACTGTGTGGAAGACTTTGTGGTGCTGCTTGTCAACACATTGGAGCCTTTGTTTGCCATCAAACCTACAACATCCTCGCACTTGTCTGGGTTTGCTAGTGGTGTAGTGCACTGACTAGTGTTGAGCATTCCGATACCGCAAGTATCGGGTATCGGCCGATATTTGCGGTATCGGAATTCCGATACCGAATTCCGATATTTCCCGCGTATCGGTTACCGGAATCGGAAGTTCCCAGAATTCAAACTGCACGCAGCAGCCAATGAGGAATGAATAGAAGTGTGGGCACATCCTGTTTAGCATGGTGGGTGTTATGACCTGGTGGTCAGGACAAAAATGGACCTGGTGGTTAAGAGCACACGGAATGACCTGATAGTTACTGATAATAAAGGACGAGCTCTGGGACGTGGGAACTCTGCTGACCGCAATCCCTAATCCTATCACACACACTAGATATAGCCGTGGATTGCTCCTAACACTCCCTATGCAACTCGGCACAGCCTAAGGAACTAGCTAGCCCTGAAGATAGAAAAATAAAGCCTACCTTGCCTCAGAGAAATTCCCCAAAGGAAAAGGCAGCCCCCCACATATAATGACTGTGAGTAAAGATGAAAATACAAACACAGAGATGAAATAGATTTAGCAAAGTGAGGCCCGACTTACTGAACAGACTGAGGATAGGAAAGGTTGCTTTGCGGTCAGCACAAAAACCTACAAAAAGACCACGCAGAGGGCGCAAAAAGACCCTCCGCACCGACTCACGGTGCGGAGGCGCTCCCTCTGCGTCCCAGAGCTTCCAGCAAGCAAGACAACAATGAAATAGCAAGCTGGACAGAAAAATAGCAAACCAAAGAAAATACAAGCAGGAACTTAGCTTCTGCTGGGAAGACAGGTCACAAGAACGATCCAGGAGTAAACTAGACCAATACTGGAACATTGACAGGTGGCATGGAGCAAAGATCTAAGTGGAGTTAAATAGAGCAGCCAGCTAACGGATTAACCTCGTCACCTGTGGAAGGAAACTCAGAAACACCCACCAGAGGAAGTCCATGGACAGAACCAGCCGAAGTACCATTCATGACCACAGGAGGGAACCCGACAACAGAATTCACAACAGTACCCCCCCCTTGAGGAGGGGTCACCGAACCCTCACCAGAGCCCCCAGGCCAACCAGGATGAGCCAAATGAAAGGCACGAACCAGATCGGCAGCATGAACATCAGAGGCAAAAACCCAGGAATTATCTTCCTGACCATAACTCTTCCACTTGACCAGGTACTGGAGTCTCCGTCTCGAAATACGAGAATCCAAAATCTTCTCCACCACATACTCCAACTCACCCTCAACCAACACCGGGGCAGGAGGATCAACGGATGGAACCACAGGCGCCACGTATCTCCGCAATAACGACCTATGGAACACATTATGGATGGCAAAAGAAGCAGGAAGGGCCAAACGAAATGACACAGGATTGATAACCTCAGAAATCTTATACGGACCAATGAAACGAGGCTTAAACTTAGGAGAGGAAACCTTCATAGGAACATAACAAGACGACAACCAAACCAAATCCCCAACACGAAGTCAGGGACCCACACAGCGCCGGCGGTTAGCGAAACATTGAGCCTTCTCCTGGGACAATGTCAAATTGTCCACCACATGAGTCCAAATCTGCTGCAACCTATCCACCACAGTATCTACACCAGGACAGTCCGAAGACTCAACCTGCCCTGAAGAGAAACGAGGATGGAAACCAGAATTGCAGAAAAACGGCGAAACCAAAGTAGCCGAGCTGGCCCGATTATTAAGGGCGAACTCAGCCAAAGGCAAAAAGGACACCCAATTATCCTGATCAGCAGAAACAAAGCATCTCAGATATGTTTCCAAAGTTTGATTAGTTCATTCGGTTTGGCCATTTGTCTGAGGATGGAAAGCCGAGGAAAAAGACAAATCAATGCCCATCCTAGCACAAAAGGATCGCCAAAACCTCGAAACAAACTGGGAACCTCTGTCAGAAACGATGTTCTCCGGGATACCTTGTAAACGAACCACATGCTGGAAAAATAATGGCACCAAATCAGAGGAGGAAGGCAATTTAGACAAAGGTACCAAATGGACCATCTTAGAAAAGCGATCACAAACCACCCAAATGACCGACATCTTTTGAGAGACGGGGAGATCCGAAATAAAATCCATAGAAATATGCGTCCAGGGCCTCTTCGGGACCGGCAAGGGCAAAAGCAACCCACTGGCACGAGAACAGCAGGGCTTAGCCCGAGCACAAGTCCCACAGGACTGCACAAAAGAACGCACATCCCGTGACAAAGACGGCCACCAAAAGGATCTAGCCACCAAATCTCTGGTACCAAAGATTCCAGGATGCCCAGCCAACACTGAACAATGAATCTCAGAGATAACTCTACTAGTCCATCTATCAGGGACAAACAGTTTCTCCGCTGGGCAACGGTCAGGTCTATCAGCCTGAAATTTTTGCAGCACCCGCCGCAAATCAGGGGAGATGGCAGACAAAATTACCCCCTCTTTTAGAATACCCGCCGGCTCAGGAACACCCGGAGAGTCAGGCACAAAACTCCTTGACAGGGCATCGGCCTTCACATTCTTAGAGCCCGGAAGGTACGAAACCACAAAATCAAAACGGGAGAAAAATAATGACCATCGAGCCTGTCTCGGATTCAACCGTTTGGCAGACTCAAGATAAGTCAAATTCTTGTGATCTGTCAAGACCACCACGCGATGCTTGGCTCCTTCAAGCCAATGACGCCACTCCTCGAATGCCCACTTCATGGCCAACAACTCTCGATTACCAACATCATATTTACGCTCAGCAGGCGAAAACTTTCTAGAAAAGAAAGCACATGGCTTCATCACCGAGCCATCAGAACTTCTTTGCGACAAAACAGCCCCTGCTCCAATCTCAGAAGCATCAACCTTGACCTGAAACGGTAGCGAAACATCTGGCTGGCACAACACAGGGGCAGAAGAAAAACGACGCTTCAACTCCTGAAAAGCCTCTACAGCTGCAAAAGACCAATTGACCACATCAGCACCCTTCTTGGTCAAATCAGTCAACGGTTTAGCAACACTAGAAAAATTAGCGATGAAGCGCCGATAAAAATTAGCAAAGCCCAGGAACTTTTGCAGGCTCTTCACAGATGTCGGCTGAGTCCAATCGTAAATGGCCTGGACTTTAACAGGGTCCATCGCGATAGTAGAAGGGGAAAAAATGAACCCCAAAAATGAAACCTTCTGAACTCCAAAGAGACACTTTGACCCCTTCACAAACAAGGAATTTGCACGAAGGACCTGGAACACCATTCTGACCTGCTTCACATGAGACTCCCAATCATCCGAAAAGACCAAAATGTCATCCAAATACACAATCAGGAATTTATCCAGGTACTCTCGGAAGATGTCATACACAAAGGACTGAAATACTGATGGAGCATTGGAAAGCCCGAATGGCATAACCAGGTACTCAAAATGGCCCTCGGGCGTATTAAATGCTGTTTTCCATTCATCGCCTTGTTTAATACGCACAAGATTATACGCCCCTCGAAGATCTATCTTGGTGAACCAACTAGCCCCTTTAATACGAGCAAACAAATCAGACAGCAACGGCAAAGGATACTGAAATTTGACTGTAATTTTATTAAGAAGGCGGTAATCAATACAAGGTCTCAAAGAACCATCCTTCTTGGCCACAAAAAAGAACCCTGCTCCTAACGGTGATGACGATGGGCGAATATGGCCTTTCTCCATGGATTCCTTTATATAACTCCGCATAGCGGCGTGTTCTGGCACAGATAAATTGAACAATCGGCCCTTAGGAAACTTACTACCAGGAATCAAATTAATTGCACAATCGCAATCCCTATGAGGAGGTAGGGCACTGGCTTTGGGCTCATCAAATACATCCCGATAATCCGACAAAAACTCTGGAACTTCAGAAGGAGTAGAAGACGAAATAGACAAAAATGGAACATCACCATGTACCCCCTGGCAACCCCAGCTGGACACAGACATAGATTTCCAGTCCATTACTGGATTATGAACCTGTAGCCATGGCAACCCCAAAACGACCACATCATGCAGATTATGCAACACCAGAAAGCGGATATCCTCCTGATGTGCAGGAGCCATGCACATGGTCAATTGGGTCCAGTACTGAGGCTTATTCTTGGCCAAAGGCGTAGCATCAATTCCTCTCAATGGAATAGGATACTGCAAGGGCTCCAAGAAAAAACCACAGCGCCTAGCATACTCCAAGTCCATCAAATTCAGGGCAGCGCCTGAATCCACAAATGCCATAACAGAATAGGATGACAAAGAGCAAATCAGAGTAACGGATAATAGAAATTTAGACTGTACCGTACCAATGGTGGCAGACCTAGCGAACCGCTTAGTGCGCTTAGGACAATCGGAGATAACATGAGTGGAATCACCACAGTAAAAACATAGCCCATTCCGACGTCTGTATTCTTGCCGTTCAGCTCTGGTCAAAGTCCTATCACATTGCATAGGCTCAGGACCATGCTCAGATAGTACCGTCAAATGGTGCACAGCTTTACGCTCACGCAAGCGTCGATCGATCTGAATGGCCAAAGACATAGACTCATTCAGACCAGCAGGCATGGGAAATCCCACCATGACATCCTTAAGGGCTTCAGAGAGACCCTTTCTGAAGATTGCTGCCAGGGCACATTCATTCCACTGAGTGAGCACAGACCACTTTCTAAAATTCTGACAATATATCTCCGCTTCATCCTGACCCTGACACAGAGCCAGCAAGATTTTCTCTGCCTGATCCACTGAATTAGGTTCGTCATAAAGCAATCCAAGCGCCAGGAAAAAGCATCAACATCACGCAATGCCGGATCTCCTGGCGCAAGGGAAAATGCCCAGTCTTGAGGGTCACCACGTAACAAAGAAATAATGATCTTTACTTGTTGAACAGGGTCACCTGAGGAGCGAGGTTTCAAGGCAAGAAACAATTTACAATTATTTTTGAAATTCAAGAACTTAGATCTATCACCAAAATACAAATCAGGAATTGGAATCCTAGGCTCTGACATCGGACTCTGAACCACAAAATCTTGAATGTTTTGTACCCTTGTAGTGAGATTATCCATCCAAGAAGACAGACCATGAATGTCCATGTTTACACCTGTGTCCTGAACCACCCAGAGGTAAAGGGGAAAAGAGAGACAAAACACACTGCAAAGAAAAAAAAATGGTCTCAGAACTTCTCTTATCCCTCTATTGAGATGCATTAGTACTTTGGGCCACCTGTACTGTTATGACCTGGTGGTCAGGACAAAAATGGACCTGGTGGTTAAGAGCACACGGAATGACCTGATAGTTACTGATAATAAAGGACGAGCTCTGGGACGTGGGAACTCTGCTGACCGCAATCCCTAATCCTATCACACACACTAGAGATAGCCGTGGATTGCTCCTAACGCTCCCTATGCAACTCGGCACAGCCTAAGGAACTAGCTAGCCCTGAAGATAGAAAAATAAAGCCTACTTTGCCTCAGAGAAATTCCCCAAAGGAAAAGGCAGCCCCCCACATATAATGACTGTGAGTAAAGATGAAAATACAAACACAGAGATGAAATAGATTTAGCAAAGTGAGGCCCGACTTACTGAACAGACTGAGGATAGGAAAGGTTGCTTTGCGGTCAGCACAAAAACCTACAAAAAGACCACGCAGAGGGCGCAAAAAGACCCTCCGCACCGACTCACGGTGCGGAGGCGCTCCTTCTGCGTCCCAGAGCTTTCAGCAAACAAGACAACAATAAAATAGCAAGCTGGACAGAAAAATAGCAAACCAAAGAAAATACAAGCAGGAACTTAGCTTCTGCTGGGAAGACAGGTCACAAGAACAATCCAGGAGTAAACTAGACCAATACTGGAACATTGACAGGTGGCATGGAGCAAAGATCTAAGTGGAGTTAAATAGAGCAGCCAGCTAACGAATTAACCTCGTCACCTGTGGAAGGAAACTCAGAAACACCCACCAGAGGAAGTCCATGCACAGAACCAGCCGAAGTACCGTTCATGACCACAGGAGGGAGCCCGACAACAGAATTCACAACAGGTGGGCATGTAAGTACTGGCAAGGCTGTGATTGGCTGCTGAAATGATGTCACTCTGCACTATAAAAAACGCTGCCGCCATTTTGCGCTCACTCTGCTGTGATTTCAGTTAGGGACAGGACACTGTGTTCTAACTGAGGGCAAGTTGAGGTAGCTAATTGCTTTATTTTGCTTTTCCAAGGCTAATTTAGCAAACGCTGTGTGTTCACCTTGCTCTTGCCTTGCAGCGCTGTTTTAACAGCGTTCTGCAAGGTCTCTCTCTCTGTGTGTGTGTGTGTGCAGCTCACTCTGTAGTCTGTGTGCAGCCATATACCCGGTTGTATTCAGCTCAGGGGGGTTCACACTGCCTCATACAGTTCTATCCATTGTCCTTTTTTGCTCATAGTGCAGCCTGCTGCACATTTTTTCTAAAATTTCCTATTAGTGTTTTTCCACCCGTCTCCAGCTAAATTGTGGAAAAACACTACATAGGATAACATAGTAACATAGTAACATAGTAACATAGTTAGTAAGGCCGAAAAAAGACATTTGTCCATCCAGTTCAGCCTATATTCCATCATAATAAATACCCAGATCTACGTCCTTCTACAGAACCTAATAATTGTATGATACAATATTGTTCTGCTCCAGGAAGACATCCAGGCCTCTCTTGAACCCCTCGACTGAGTTCGCCATCACCACCTCCTCAGGCAAGCAATTCCAGATTCTCACTGCCCTAACAGTAAAGAATCCTCTTCTATGTTGGTGGAAAAACCTTCTCTCCTCCAGACGCAAAGAATGCCCCCTTGTGCCCGTCACCTTCCTTGGTATAAACAGATCCTCAGCGAGATATTTGTATTGTCCCCTTATATACTTATACATGGTTATTAGATCGCCCCTCAGTCGTCTTTTTTCTAGACTAAATAATCCTAATTTCGCTAATCTATCTGGGTATTGTAGTTCTCCCATCCCCTTTATTAATTTTGTTGCCCTCCTTTGTACTCTCTCTAGTTCCATTATATCCTTCCTGAGCACCGGTGCCCAAAACTGGACACAGTACTCCATGTGCGGTCTAACTAGGGATTTGTACAGAGGCAGTATAATGCTCTCATCATGTGTATCCAGACCTCTTTTAATGCACCCCATGATCCTGTTTGCCTTGGCAGCTGCTGCCTGGCACTGGCTGCTCCAGGTAAGTTTATCATTAACTAGGATCCCCAAGTCCTTCTCCCTGTCAGATTTACCCAGTGGTTTCCCATTCAGTGTGTAATGGTGACATTGATTCCTTCTTCCCATGTGTATAACCTTACATTTATCATTGTTAAACCTCATCTGCCACCTTTCAGCCCAAGTTTCCAACTTATCCAGATCCATCTGTAGCAGAATACTATCTTCTCTTGTATTAACTGCTTTACATAGTTTTGTATCATCTGCAAATATCGATATTTTACTGTGTAAACCTTCTACCAGATCATTAATGAATATGTTGAAGAGAACAGGTCCCAATACCGACCCCTGCGGTACCCCACTGGTCACAGCGACCCAGTTAGAGACTATACCATTTATAACCACCCTCTGCTTTCTATCACTAAGCCAGTTACTAACCCATTTACACACATTTTCCCCCAGACCAAGCATTCTCATTTTGTGTACCAACCTCTTGTGCGGCACGGTATCAAACGCTTTGGAAAAATCGAGATATACCACGTCCAATGACTCACCGTGGTCCAGCCTATAGCTTACCTCTTCATAAAAACTGATTAGATTGGTTTGACAGGAACGATTTCTCATAAACCCATGCTGATATGGAGTTAAACAGTTATTCTCATTGAGATAATCCAGAATAACATCCCTCAGAAACCCTTCAAATATTTTACCAACAATAGAGGTTAGACTTACTGGCCTATAATTTCCAGGTTCACTTTTAGAGCCCTTTTTGAATATTGGCACCACATTTGCTATGCGCCAGTCCTGCGGAACAGACCCTGTCGCTATAGAGTCACTAAAAATAAGAAATAATGGTTTATCTATTACATTACTTAGTTCTCTTAGTACTCGTGGGTGTATGCCATCCGGACCCGGAGATTTATCTATTTTAATCTTATTTAGCCGGTTTCGCACCTCTTCTTGGGTTAGATTGGTGACCCTTAATATAGGGTTTTCATTGTTTCTTGGGATTTCACCTAGCATTTCATTTTCCACCGTGAATACCGTGGAGAAGAAGGTGTTTAATATGTTAGCTTTTTCCTCGTCATCTACAACCATTCTTTCCTCACTATTTTTTAACGGGCCTACATTTTCAGTTTTTATTCTTTTACTATTGATATAGTTGAAGAACAGTTTGGGATTAGTTTTACTCTCCTTAGCAATGTGCTTCTCTGTTTCCTTTTTGGCAGCTTTAATTAGTTTTTTAGATAAAGTATTTTTCTCCCTATAGTTTTTTAGAGCTTCAATGGTGCCATCCTGCTTTAGTAGTGCAAATGCTTTCTTTTTACTGTTAATTGCCTGTCTTACTTCTTTGTTTAGCCACATTGGGTTTTTCCTATTTCTAGTCCTTTTATTCCCACAAGGTATAAACCGCTTACACTGCCTATTTAGGATGTTCTTAAACATTTCCCATTTATTATCTGTATTCTCATTTCTGAGGATATTGTCCCAGTCTACCAGATTAAGGGCATCTCTAAGCTGTTCAAACTTTGCCTTCCTAAAGTTCAATGTTTTTGTGACTCCCTGACAAGTCCCCCTAGTGAAAGACAGGTGAAACTGCACAATATTGTGGTCGCTATTTCCTAAATGCCCAACCACCTGCAGATTTGTTATTCTGTCAGGTCTATTAGATAGTATTAGGTCTAAAAGTGCTGCTCCTCTGGTTGGATTCTGCACCAATTGTGAAAGATAATTTTTCTTGGTTATTAGCAGAAACCTGTTGCCTTTATGGGTTTCACAGGTTTCTGTTTCCCAGTTAATATCCGGGTAGTTAAAGTCCCCCATAACCAGGACCTCATTATGGGTTGCAGCTTCATCTATCTGCTTTAGAAGTAGACTTTCCATGCTTTCTGTTATATTTGGGGGTTTGTAACAGACCCCAATGAGAATTTTGTTACCATTTTTCCCTCCATGAATTTCAACCCATATGGACTCGACATCCTCATTCCCTTCGCTAATATCCTCCCTTAAAGTGGACTTTAGACAAGACTTTACATAGAGACAAACCCCTCCTCCTCTCCGATTTTTACGATCCTTTCTAAACAGACTGTAACCCTGTAAGTTAACTGCCCAGTCATAGCTTTCATCTAACCATGTCTCGGTTATTCCCACTATGTCAAAGTTACCTGTAGATATTTCTGCTTCTAGTTCTTCCATCTTGTTTGTCAGGCTTCTGGCGTTTGCGAGCATGCAGTTTAGAGGATTTTGTTTTGTTCCAATCTCCTCGCTGTGGATTGTTTTAGAAATGTTCTTACCTCCCTTCTGAGTATGTTTTCCTGGGTCGTCTTTGTTCGAGTCTAATGTTTTTCTTCCCGTCCCCTCTTCTTCTAGTTTAACGCCCTCCTGATGAGTGTAGCGAGTCTTCTGGCGAATGTGTGTTTCCCAGGTTTGTTGAGGTGTAGTCCGTCTCTGGCGAGGAGTCCATCGTACAAGTAATTCACACCGTGGTCCAGGAATCCGAATCCTTGTTGTCTGCACCATCGTCTTAGCCAGTTGTTTGCATCAAGGATCCTGTTCCATCTCCTGGTGCCATGCCCGTCTACTGGAAGGATAGAAGAAAAAACTACCTGTGCATCCAGTTCCTTTACTTTCTTCCCCAACTCTTCAAAGTCCTTGCAGATTGTCGGTAGGTCCTTCCTTGCCGTGTCATTGGTGCCAACATGTATCAGAAGAAATGGGTGGACGTCCTTGGAGCTGAAGAGCTTTGGTATCCTATCGGTCACATCCTTGATCATCGCACCTGGAAGGCAGCATACTTCTCTTGCAGTTATGTCCGGTCTGCAGATGGCTGCTTCGGTGCCTCTCAGTAGTGAGTCTCCCACCACCACCACTCTTCGTTGCTTCTTGGCTGTACTTTTTGCTGTCACTTGTTGCTGTGTGCCCTTTTCTTTTTTGCTTGCTGGTATTGCTTCATTCTTAGGTGTGCCATCTTCATCCTCTACAAAGATTTGATATCGGTTCTTCAGTTGTGTGGTTGGTGATTTCTCCATGGTCTTCTTGCTTCTTTTGGTCACATGCTTCCACTCATCTGCTTTTGGAGGTTCTCTGACACTTTTTGCACCTTCTGTGACCAGTAGAGATGCTTCTGTTCTGTCTAGAAAGTCTTCATTCTCTTTGATGAGTTTCAAAGTTGCTATTCTTTCTTCCAGACCCCGCACCTTTTCTTCTAAAAGGGCCACTAGTCTACACTTCTGACAGGTGAAATTGGATTCTTCTTCTGGTCGATCTGTGAACATGTAGCACATGCTGCAGCTCACCATGTAGGTTGTCACATCTGCCATGTTGCTCCTAGATCCTGCTGACTTGCTGTGTGTTTTCCTTCTTGTGTAATCTACTCAGCCAAGCTCTCTTGCAATAATGTCCTACAGGCAAAAATTCCAACGATCTTCTAGCTTAGGGAGACTTCGCTTCTCCCAGAAGGCACCTGGAATATGCAAATTAGCCTCCTGAAGCTTGAATCCCTGGTTTGGTGATGCTTTCGAAGCAGCTGGTCCCGGCTGTACCCAACGATCTTCTAGCTTAGGGAGACTTCGCTTCTCCCAGAAGGCACCTGGAATATGCAAATTAGCCTCCTGAAGCTTGAATCCCTGGTTTGGTGATGCTTTCGAAGCAGCTGGTCCCGGCTGTACCCAACGATCTTCTAGCTTAGGGAGACTTCGCTTCTCCCAGAAGGCACCTGGAATATGCAAATTAGCCTCCTGAAGCTTGAATCCCTGGTTTGGTGATGCTTTCGAAGCAGCTGGTCCCGGCTGTACCCAACGATCTTCTAGCTTAGGGAGACTTCGCTTCTCCCAGAAGGCACCTGGAATATGCAAATTAGCCTCCTGAAGCTTGAATCCCTGGTTTGGTGATGCTTTCGAAGCAGCTGGTCCCGGCTGTACCCAACGATCTTCTAGCTTAGGGAGACTTCGCTTCTCCCAGAAGGCACCTGGAATATGCAAATTAGCCTCCTGAAGCTTGAATCCCTGGTTTGGTGATGCTTTCGAAGCAGCTGGTCCCGGCTGTACCCAACGATCTTCTAGCTTAGGGAGACTTCGCTTCTCCCAGAAGGCACCTGGAATATGCAAATTAGCCTCCTGAAGCTTGAATCCCTGGTTTGGTGATGCTTTCGAAGCAGCTGGTCCCGGCTGTACCCAACGATCTTCTAGCTTAGGGAGACTTCGCTTCTCCCAGAAGGCACCTGGAATATGCAAATTAGCCTCCTGAAGCTTGAATCCCTGGTTTGGTGATGCTTTCGAAGCAGCTGGTCCCGGCTGTACCCAACGATCTTCTAGCTTAGGGAGACTTCGCTTCTCCCAGAAGGCACCTGGAATATGCAAATTAGCCTCCTGAAGCTTGAATCCCTGGTTTGGTGATGCTTTCGAAGCAGCTGGTCCCGGCTGTACCCAACGATCTTCTAGCTTAGGGAGACTTCGCTTCTCCCAGAAGGCACCTGGAATATGCAAATTAGCCTCCTGAAGCTTGAATCCCTGGTTTGGTGATGCTTTCGAAGCAGCTGGTCCCGGCTGTACCCAACGATCTTCTAGCTTAGGGAGACTTCGCTTCTCCCAGAAGGCACCTGGAATATGCAAATTAGCCTCCTGAAGCTTGAATCCCTGGTTTGGTGATGCTTTCGAAGCAGCTGGTCCCGGCTGTACCCAACGATCTTCTAGCTTAGGGAGACTTCGCTTCTCCCAGAAGGCACCTGGAATATGCAAATTAGCCTCCTGAAGCTTGAATCCCTGGTTTGGTGATGCTTTCGAAGCAGCTGGTCCCGGCTGTACCCAACGATCTTCTAGCTTAGGGAGACTTCGCTTCTCCCAGAAGGCACCTGGAATATGCAAATTAGCCTCCTGAAGCTTGAATCCCTGGTTTGGTGATGCTTTCGAAGCAGCTGGTCCCGGCTGTACCCAACGATCTTCTAGCTTAGGGAGACTTCGCTTCTCCCAGAAGGCACCTGGAATATGCAAATTAGCCTCCTGAAGCTTGAATCCCTGGTTTGGTGATGCTTTCGAAGCAGCTGGTCCCGGCTGTACCCAACGATCTTCTAGCTTAGGGAGACTTCGCTTCTCCCAGAAGGCACCTGGAATATGCAAATTAGCCTCCTGAAGCTTGAATCCCTGGTTTGGTGATGCTTTCGAAGCAGCTGGTCCCGGCTGTACCCAACGATCTTCTAGCTTAGGGAGACTTCGCTTCTCCCAGAAGGCACCTGGAATATGCAAATTAGCCTCCTGAAGCTTGAATCCCTGGTTTGGTGATGCTTTCGAAGCAGCTGGTCCCGGCTGTACCCAACGATCTTCTAGCTTAGGGAGACTTCGCTTCTCCCAGAAGGCACCTGGAATATGCAAATTAGCCTCCTGAAGCTTGAATCCCTGGTTTGGTGATGCTTTCGAAGCAGCTGGTCCCGGCTGTACCCAACGATCTTCTAGCTTAGGGAGACTTCGCTTCTCCCAGAAGGCACCTGGAATATGCAAATTAGCCTCCTGAAGCTTGAATCCCTGGTTTGGTGATGCTTTCGAAGCAGCTGGTCCCGGCTGTACCCAACGATCTTCTAGCTTAGGGAGACTTCGCTTCTCCCAGAAGGCACCTGGAATATGCAAATTAGCCTCCTGAAGCTTGAATCCCTGGTTTGGTGATGCTTTCGAAGCAGCTGGTCCCGGCTGTACCCAACGATCTTCTAGCTTAGGGAGACTTCGCTTCTCCCAGAAGGCACCTGGAATATGCAAATTAGCCTCCTGAAGCTTGAATCCCTGGTTTGGTGATGCTTTCGAAGCAGCTGGTCCCGGCTGTACCCAACGATCTTCTAGCTTAGGGAGACTTCGCTTCTCCCAGAAGGCACCTGGAATATGCAAATTAGCCTCCTGAAGCTTGAATCCCTGGTTTGGTGATGCTTTCGAAGCAGCTGGTCCCGGCTGTACCCAACGATCTTCTAGCTTAGGGAGACTTCGCTTCTCCCAGAAGGCACCTGGAATATGCAAATTAGCCTCCTGAAGCTTGAATCCCTGGTTTGGTGATGCTTTCGAAGCAGCTGGTCCCGGCTGTACCCAACGATCTTCTAGCTTAGGGAGACTTCGCTTCTCCCAGAAGGCACCTGGAATATGCAAATTAGCCTCCTGAAGCTTGAATCCCTGGTTTGGTGATGCTTTCGAAGCAGCTGGTCCCGGCTGTACCCAACGATCTTCTAGCTTAGGGAGACTTCGCTTCTCCCAGAAGGCACCTGGAATATGCAAATTAGCCTCCTGAAGCTTGAATCCCTGGTTTGGTGATGCTTTCGAAGCAGCTGGTCCCGGCTGTACCCAACGATCTTCTAGCTTAGGGAGACTTCGCTTCTCCCAGAAGGCACCTGGAATATGCAAATTAGCCTCCTGAAGCTTGAATCCCTGGTTTGGTGATGCTTTCGAAGCAGCTGGTCCCGGCTGTACCCAACGATCTTCTAGCTTAGGGAGACTTCGCTTCTCCCAGAAGGCACCTGGAATATGCAAATTAGCCTCCTGAAGCTTGAATCCCTGGTTTGGTGATGCTTTCGAAGCAGCTGGTCCCGGCTGTACCCAACGATCTTCTAGCTTAGGGAGACTTCGCTTCTCCCAGAAGGCACCTGGAATATGCAAATTAGCCTCCTGAAGCTTGAATCCCTGGTTTGGTGATGCTTTCGAAGCAGCTGGTCCCGGCTGTACCCAACGATCTTCTAGCTTAGGGAGACTTCGCTTCTCCCAGAAGGCACCTGGAATATGCAAATTAGCCTCCTGAAGCTTGAATCCCTGGTTTGGTGATGCTTTCGAAGCAGCTGGTCCCGGCTGTACCCAACGATCTTCTAGCTTAGGGAGACTTCGCTTCTCCCAGAAGGCACCTGGAATATGCAAATTAGCCTCCTGAAGCTTGAATCCCTGGTTTGGTGATGCTTTCGAAGCAGCTGGTCCCGGCTGTACCCAACGATCTTCTAGCTTAGGGAGACTTCGCTTCTCCCAGAAGGCACCTGGAATATGCAAATTAGCCTCCTGAAGCTTGAATCCCTGGTTTGGTGATGCTTTCGAAGCAGCTGGTCCCGGCTGTACCCAACGATCTTCTAGCTTAGGGAGACTTCGCTTCTCCCAGAAGGCACCTGGAATATGCAAATTAGCCTCCTGAAGCTTGAATCCCTGGTTTGGTGATGCTTTCGAAGCAGCTGGTCCCGGCTGTACCCAACGATCTTCTAGCTTAGGGAGACTTCGCTTCTCCCAGAAGGCACCTGGAATATGCAAATTAGCCTCCTGAAGCTTGAATCCCTGGTTTGGTGATGCTTTCGAAGCAGCTGGTCCCGGCTGTACCCAACGATCTTCTAGCTTAGGGAGACTTCGCTTCTCCCAGAAGGCACCTGGAATATGCAAATTAGCCTCCTGAAGCTTGAATCCCTGGTTTGGTGATGCTTTCGAAGCAGCTGGTCCCGGCTGTACCCAACGATCTTCTAGCTTAGGGAGACTTCGCTTCTCCCAGAAGGCACCTGGAATATGCAAATTAGCCTCCTGAAGCTTGAATCCCTGGTTTGGTGATGCTTTCGAAGCAGCTGGTCCCGGCTGTACCCAACGATCTTCTAGCTTAGGGAGACTTCGCTTCTCCCAGAAGGCACCTGGAATATGCAAATTAGCCTCCTGAAGCTTGAATCCCTGGTTTGGTGATGCTTTCGAAGCAGCTGGTCCCGGCTGTACCCAACGATCTTCTAGCTTAGGGAGACTTCGCTTCTCCCAGAAGGCACCTGGAATATGCAAATTAGCCTCCTGAAGCTTGAATCCCTGGTTTGGTGATGCTTTCGAAGCAGCTGGTCCCGGCTGTACCCAACGATCTTCTAGCTTAGGGAGACTTCGCTTCTCCCAGAAGGCACCTGGAATATGCAAATTAGCCTCCTGAAGCTTGAATCCCTGGTTTGGTGATGCTTTCGAAGCAGCTGGTCCCGGCTGTACCCAACGATCTTCTAGCTTAGGGAGACTTCGCTTCTCCCAGAAGGCACCTGGAATATGCAAATTAGCCTCCTGAAGCTTGAATCCCTGGTTTGGTGATGCTTTCGAAGCAGCTGGTCCCGGCTGTACCCAACGATCTTCTAGCTTAGGGAGACTTCGCTTCTCCCAGAAGGCACCTGGAATATGCAAATTAGCCTCCTGAAGCTTGAATCCCTGGTTTGGTGATGCTTTCGAAGCAGCTGGTCCCGGCTGTACCCAACGATCTTCTAGCTTAGGGAGACTTCGCTTCTCCCAGAAGGCACCTGGAATATGCAAATTAGCCTCCTGAAGCTTGAATCCCTGGTTTGGTGATGCTTTCGAAGCAGCTGGTCCCGGCTGTACCCAACGATCTTCTAGCTTAGGGAGACTTCGCTTCTCCCAGAAGGCACCTGGAATATGCAAATTAGCCTCCTGAAGCTTGAATCCCTGGTTTGGTGATGCTTTCGAAGCAGCTGGTCCCGGCTGTACCCAACGATCTTCTAGCTTAGGGAGACTTCGCTTCTCCCAGAAGGCACCTGGAATATGCAAATTAGCCTCCTGAAGCTTGAATCCCTGGTTTGGTGATGCTTTCGAAGCAGCTGGTCCCGGCTGTACCCAACGATCTTCTAGCTTAGGGAGACTTCGCTTCTCCCAGAAGGCACCTGGAATATGCAAATTAGCCTCCTGAAGCTTGAATCCCTGGTTTGGTGATGCTTTCGAAGCAGCTGGTCCCGGCTGTACCCAACGATCTTCTAGCTTAGGGAGACTTCGCTTCTCCCAGAAGGCACCTGGAATATGCAAATTAGCCTCCTGAAGCTTGAATCCCTGGTTTGGTGATGCTTTCGAAGCAGCTGGTCCCGGCTGTACCCAACGATCTTCTAGCTTAGGGAGACTTCGCTTCTCCCAGAAGGCACCTGGAATATGCAAATTAGCCTCCTGAAGCTTGAATCCCTGGTTTGGTGATGCTTTCGAAGCAGCTGGTCCCGGCTGTACCCAACGATCTTCTAGCTTAGGGAGACTTCGCTTCTCCCAGAAGGCACCTGGAATATGCAAATTAGCCTCCTGAAGCTTGAATCCCTGGTTTGGTGATGCTTTCGAAGCAGCTGGTCCCGGCTGTACCCAACGATCTTCTAGCTTAGGGAGACTTCGCTTCTCCCAGAAGGCACCTGGAATATGCAAATTAGCCTCCTGAAGCTTGAATCCCTGGTTTGGTGATGCTTTCGAAGCAGCTGGTCCCGGCTGTACCCAACGATCTTCTAGCTTAGGGAGACTTCGCTTCTCCCAGAAGGCACCTGGAATATGCAAATTAGCCTCCTGAAGCTTGAATCCCTGGTTTGGTGATGCTTTCGAAGCAGCTGGTCCCGGCTGTACCCAACGATCTTCTAGCTTAGGGAGACTTCGCTTCTCCCAGAAGGCACCTGGAATATGCAAATTAGCCTCCTGAAGCTTGAATCCCTGGTTTGGTGATGCTTTCGAAGCAGCTGGTCCCGGCTGTACCCAACGATCTTCTAGCTTAGGGAGACTTCGCTTCTCCCAGAAGGCACCTGGAATATGCAAATTAGCCTCCTGAAGCTTGAATCCCTGGTTTGGTGATGCTTTCGAAGCAGCTGGTCCCGGCTGTACCCAACGATCTTCTAGCTTAGGGAGACTTCGCTTCTCCCAGAAGGCACCTGGAATATGCAAATTAGCCTCCTGAAGCTTGAATCCCTGGTTTGGTGATGCTTTCGAAGCAGCTGGTCCCGGCTGTACCCAACGATCTTCTAGCTTAGGGAGACTAAACCTAGAGGGGGGTTTTTGGGCCTTGCAGCACCGTTTACGGCTGTCTGCACGGTCTCCGTGTGAGCGCAGCTCGCCCTGTAGTCTGTGTGCAGCCACAGCCGGTTGTATTCAGCTCAGGGTGCGTCACTGCCTCATACCGTGGAAAAACTTTTCCTTTTTTTCAAATAGTGCAGCCTGCTGTAAATTTTTCCAAAAATTTCCTATTAGTGTCTTTCCACCCGTCTCCAGCTAAATAGTGGAAAAACACTAGATAGGATAACCTAGAGGAGTGTTTTTGGGCCTTGCAGCGCCATTTACGGCTGTCTGTACGGTCTCTGTGTGAGCGCAGCTCGCCCTGTAGTCTGTGTGCAGCCACAGCCGGTTGTATTCAGCTCAGGGTGCATTACTGACTCATACCGTTAAATAATTTGTCCTTTTTTTCAAATAGTGCAGCCTGTTGAAATTTTTTTTTAAAGTTTCCTATTAGTGTCTTTCCACCCGTCTCCAGCTAAATAGTGGAAAAACACTACATAAGATAACCTAGAGGAGTGTTTTTGGGCCTTGCAGCGCCATTTACGGCTGTCTGCACGGTCTCTGTGTGAGCGCAGCTCGCCCTGTAGTGTTATGAACTGGTGATTCAGAAACACAATGGACCTGGTGGTTAAGAGCACACAAAGTGACCTGATAGTTACTAATAACATAGGACGAGCTCTGAGACGTGGGAACTCTGCTGACCGCAATCCCTAATCCTATCACACCACACTAGAGGTAGCCGTGGAGCGCTCCTGACCAGACCTAGGCGCCTCGGGCACAGCCTGAGAAACTAGCTAGCCCTGAAGATAGAAAAATAAGCCTACCTTGCCTCAGAGAAATTCCCCAAAGGAAAAAGCAGCCCCCCACATATAATGACTGTGAGTAAAGATGAAAATACAAACACAGAGATGAAATAGGTTTTAGCAAAGTGAGGCCCGACTTACTGAATAGACAGAGGATAGGAAAGATAGCTTTGCGGTCAGCACAAAAACCTACAAACAACCACGCAGAGGGCGCAAAAAGACCCTCCGTACCGACTAACGGCACGGAGGTGCACCCTCTGCGTCCCAGAGCTTCCAGCAAGCAAGAAAAACCAATATAGCAAGCTGGACAGAAAAAATAGCAAACAAAAGTAACACAAGCAGAACTTAGCTTATGCAGGGCAGACAGGCCACAAGAACGATCCAGGAGAGAGCAAGACCAATACTGGAACATTGACTGGAGGCCAGTAACAAAGAACTAGGTGGAGTTAAATAGAGCAGCACCTAACGACTTAACCTCGTCACCTGAGGAAGGAAACTCAGAAGCCGCAGCCCCACTCACATCCACCAGAGGAGGCTTATGGACAGAACCAGCCGAAGTACCACTCATGACCACAGGAGGGAGCTTGACAACAGAATTCACAACAGTACCCCCCCTTGAGGAGGGGTCACCGAACCCTCACCAGAGCCCCCAGGCCGACCAGGATGAGCCAAATGAAAGGCACGAACCAGATCGGCAGCATGAACATCAGAGGCAAAGACCCAGGAATTATCTTCCTGACCATAACCCTTCCACTTAACCAGGTACTGGAGTTTCCGTCTCGAAATACGAGAATCCAAAATCTTCTCCACTATATACTCCAACTCCCCCTCAACCAAAACCGGGGCAGGAGGATCAACGGATGGAACCACAGGTGCCACGTATCTCCGCAACAATGACCTATGGAATACATTATGGATGGAAAAAGAAGCTGGAAGGGTCAAACGAAAAGACACAGGATTAAGAACCTCAGAAATCCTATACGGACCAATAAAACGAGGCTTAAACTTAGGAGAGGAAACTTTCATAGGAATATAACGAGACGACAACCAAACCAAATCCCCAACACGAAGTCGGGGACCCACACAGCACCTGCGGTTAGCGAAACGTTGAGCCTTCTCCTGGGACAATGTCAAATTGTCCACTACATGAATCCAAATCTGCTGCAACCTATCCACCACAGTATCCACACCAGGACAGTCCGAAGACTCAACCTGCCCTGAAGAGAAACGAGGATGGAAACCAGAATTGCAGAAAAACGGCGAAACCAAAGTAGCCGAGCTGGCCCGATTATTAAGGGCGAACTCAGCCAAAGGCAAAAAGGACACCCAATCATCCTGATCAGCAGAAACAAAACATCTCAGATATGTTTCCAAGGTCTGATTGGTTCGTTCAGTTTGGCCATTTGTCTGAGGATGGAAAGCCGAGGAGAAAGACAAATCAATGCCCATCCTAGCACAAAAGGCTCGCCAAAACCTCGAAACAAACTGTGAAACTCTGTCAGAAACGATGTTCTCCGGAATGCCATGTAAACGAACCACATGTTGGAAAAACAATGGCACCAAATCAGAGGAGGAAGGCAATTTAGACAAGGGTACCAAATGGACCATCTTAGAGAAGCGATCACAAACCACCCAAATGACCGACATCTTTTGAGAGACGGGGAGATCGGAAATAAAATCCATAGAGATATGTGTCCAGGGCCTCTTCGGGACCGGCAAGGGCAAAAGCAACCCACTGGCATGAGAACAGCAGGGCTTAGCCCGAGCACAAATCCCACAGGACTGCACAAACGAACGCACATCCCGCGACAGAGACGGCCACCAAAAGGATCTAGCCACCAAATCTCTGGTACCAAAGATCCCAGGATGACCAGCCAACACCGAACAATGAACCTCAGAGATAACTCTGCTCGTCCATTTATCAGGGACAAACAGTTTCTCCGCTGGGCAACGGTCAGGTCTATTAGCCTGAAATTTTTGCAGCACCCGCCGCAAATCAGGGGAGATGGCAGACAAAATTACCCCCTCTTTGAGAATACCCGCCGGCTCAGGCAAACCCGGAGAGTCGGGCACAAAACTCCTAGAAAGGGCATCCGCCTTCACATTCTTAGAGCCCGGAAGGTACGAAACCACAAAGTCAAAACGGGAGAAAAACAGCGACCAACAAGCCTGTCTAGGATTCAACCGTTTGGCAGTCTCGAGATAAGTCAAGTTCTTGTGATCAGTCAAGACCACCACGCGATGCTTAGCTCCTTCAAGCCAATGACGCCACTCCTCGAATGCCCACTTCATGGCCAGCAACTCTCGATTGCCAACATCATAATTACGCTCAGCAGGCGAAAACTTCCTGGAAAAGAAGGCACATGGTTTCATCACCGAGCCATCAGAACTTCTTTGCGACAAAACAGCCCCTGCTCCAATCTCAGAAGCATCAACCTTGACCTGGAACGGGAGCGAAACATCTGGCTGGCACAATACAGGGGCAGAAGAAAAACGACGCTTCAACTCCTGAAAAGTTTCCACAGCAGCAGAAGACCAATTGACCACATCAGCACCCTTCTCGGTCAAATCAGTCAACGGTTTAGCAATACTAGAAAAATTATTAATGAAGCGACGATAAAAATTAGCAAAGCCCAGGAACTTTTGCAGACTCTTCAGAGATGTTGGCTGAGTCCACTCATAAATGGCCTGAACTTTAACAGGGTCCATCTCGATAGTAGAAGTGGAAAAAATTAAACCCAAAAATGAAACCTTCTGAACACCAAAGAGACACTTTGACCCCTTCACAAACAAAGAATTAGCACGCAGGACCTGGAACACCATTCTAACCTGCTTCACGTGAGACTCCCAATCATCCGAGAAGACCAAAATATCATCCAAGTATACAATCAGGAATTTATCCAGGTACTCTCGGAAGATGTCATGCATAAAGGACTGAAATACTGATGGAGCATTGGAAAGCCCGAATGGCATAACCAGGTACTCAAAATGGCCCTCGGGCGTATTAAATGCTGTTTTCCATTCATCGCCCTGTTTAATACGCACAAGATTATAAGCACCACGAAGATCTATCTTGGTGAACCAACTAGCCCCCTTAATCCGAGCAAACAAATCAGACAGCAGCCGCAAGGGGTACTAAAATTTGACTGTGATTTTATTTAGAAGGCGGTAATCAATACAAGGTCTCAACGAACCATCCTTCTTAGCCACAAAAAAGAACCCTGCTCCCAATGGCGACGACGACGGGCGAATATGACCCTTCTCCAAGGACTCCTTTACGTAACTCCGCATAGCGGCGTGCTCAGGCACAAACAAATTAAACAGTTGACCTTTAGGAAACTTACTACCAGGAATCAAATCGATAGAACAATCGCAATCCCTATGCGGAGGTAGGGCACTGGACTTGGGCTCATCAAATACATCCCGGTAATCCGACAGGAACTCTGGGACCTCAGAAGGGGTGGATGATGAAATAGACAGAAATGGAACATCACCATGTACCCCCTGACAACCCCAGCTGGACACAGACATAGATTTCCAATCCAATACTGGGTTATGGACTTGTAGCCATGGCAACCCCAACACGACTACATCATGCAGATTCTGCAACACCAAAAAGCGAATATCCTCCTGATGCGCAGGAGCCATGCACATGGTCAGTTGGGTCCAGTACTGAGGCTTATTCTTGGCCAAAGGCGTAGCATCAATTCCTCTCAGTGGAATAGGATACTGCAAGGGCTCCAAGAAAAACCCACAGCGCCTAGCATACTCCAAGTCCATCAAATTCAGGGCAGCGCCTGAATCCACAAATGCCATGACAGAATAGGATGACAAAGAGCAGATCAAAGTAAAGGACAAAAGAAATTTCGACTGTACCGTACCAATGGTGGCAGACCTAGGGAAACGCCTGGTGCGCTTAGGACAATCGGAGATAGCATGAGTGGAATCACCACAGTAAAAACCCATAATAATAGCCCATTCCGACGTCTGTGTTCTTGCCGCTCAGCTCTGGTCAAAGTCCTATCACATTGCATAGGCTCAGGTTTATGCTCAGATAATACCACCAAATGGTGCACAGTTTTACGCTCACGCAAGCGTCGATCGATCTGAATGGCCAAAGACATAGACTCATTCAGACCAGCAGGCATAGGAAATCCCACCATGACATCCTTAAGGGCTTCAGAGAGACCCTTTCTGAAAATTGCTGCCAGCGCACATTCATTCCATTGAGTGAGCACAGACCACTTCCTAAACTTCTGACAATATATCTCTACCTCATCCTGACCCTGACACAGAGCCAGCAAATTTTTCTCTGCCTGATCCACTGAATTAGGTTCATCATAAAGCAATCCGAGCGCCAGAAAAAACGCATCAATATCACATAATGCAGGATCTCCTGGCGCAAGGGAAAATGCCCAGTCTTGAGGGTCACCACGTAATAAAGAAATAATGATCTTAACTTGTTGAACTGGGTCACCAGAGGAGCGGGGTTTCAAAGCCAGAAATAGTTTACAATTATTTTTAAAATTCAGAAACTTAACCTATCTCCAGAAAATAACTCAGGAATAGGAATTTTAGGTTCTAAGATAGATTTCTGAACCATAATGTCTTGAATCTTTTGTACTCTTGCAGTGAGATTATCCACACAAAAAGACAGACCTTTAATGTCCATCACTACACCTGTGTCCTGAACCACCCAAATGTCTAGGGGAAAAGAAAGACAAAACACAGTGCAGAGAAAAAAAAATGGTCTCAGAACTTCTCTTTTCCCTCTATTGAGAAGCATTAGTACTTTGGGCCTCCAGTACTGTTATGAACTGGTGATTCAAAAACACAATGGACCTGGTGGTTAAGAGCACACAAAGTGACCTGATAGTTACTAATAACATAGGACGAGCTCTGAGACGTGGGAACTCTGCTGACCGCAATCCCTAATCCTATCACACCACACTAGAGGTAGCCGTGGAGCGCTCCTGACCAGACCTAGGCGCCTCGGGCACAGCCTGAGAAACTAGCTAGCCCTGAAGATAGAAAAATAAGCCTACCTTGCCTCAGAGAAATTCCCCAAAGGAAAAGGCAGCCCCCCACATATAATGACTGTGAGTAAAGATGAAAATACAAACACAGAGATGAAATAGGTTTTAGCAAAGTGAGGCCCGACTTACTGAATAGACCTAGGATAGGAAAGATAGCTTTGCGGTCAACACAAAAACCTACAAACAACCACGCAGAGGGCGCAAAAAGACCCTCCGTACCGACTAACGGCACGGAGGTGCACCCTCTGCGTCCCAGAGCTTCCAGCAAGCAAGAAAAACCAATATAGCAAGCTGGACAGAAAAAATAGCAAACAAAAGTAACACAAGCAGAACTTAGCTTATGCAGGGCAGACAGGCCACAAGAACGATCCAGGAGAGAGCAAGACCAATACTGGAACATTGACTGGAGGCCAGGAACAAAGAACTAGGTGGAGTTAAACAGAGCAGCACCTAACGACTTAACCTCGTCACCTGAGGAATGAAACTCAGAAGCCGCAGCCCCACTCACATCCACCAGAGGAGGCTTATGGACAGAACCAGCCGAAGTACCACTCATGACCACAGGAGGGAGCTTGACCACAGAATTCACAACACTGTAGTCTGTGTGCAGCCACAGCCGGTTGTATTCAGCTCAGGGTGCGTCACTGCCTCATACCGTTGAATAACTTGTCCTTTTTTTCAAATAGTGCAGCTTGTTGAAAATTTTTCCAAAAATGTCCTATTAGTGTCTTTCCACCCGTCTCCAGCTAAATAGTGGAAATACACTACATTGGATAACCTGGAGGAGTGTTTTTGGGCCTTGCAGCGCCATTTACGGCTGTCTGTACGGTCTCTGTGTGAGCGCAGCTCGCCCTGTAGTCTGTGTGCAGCCACAGCCGGTTGCATTCAGCTCAGGGTGCGTCACTGTCTCATACCGTTGAATAACTTGTCCTTTTTTTTCAAATAGTGCAGCCTGTTGAAAAATTTTCCAAAAATTTCCTATTAGTGTCTTTCCACCTGTCTTCAGCTAAATAGTGGAAAAACACTACATAGGATAACCTAGAGGAGTGTTTTTGGGCCTTGCAGCGCCGTTTACGGCTGTCTGCACGGTCCCCGTGTGAGTTAAACTCGCTCTGTAGCCCGATCTGCAGAAAAAAAAAAAGTAAAGTTCACCAAGCACCACTTAACACTTGTGTAGGCCACATTTTATAAATAATAAAGTCTAGTCCACACTTTACAACATTAGTGTTTCTTACACCTGTTAGGAGGAGCATTTCAGGAATAAGCACTGTTATGAAAGGCAATTCAGAATCACAATGGACATGGAGGTCAGAGCACATACAGTGAACTGACAATAACCCAAAATAATAGAACGAGCTCTGAGACGTGGGAACTCTGCAGACCGCAATCCCTAAGCCTATCAAACCACACTAAAGGTAGCCGTGGAGCGCTCCTGACCAGAACCTAGGCGCCTCGTCACAGCCTGAGAAACTAGCTAATCCTGAAGATAGAAAAATAAGCCTACCTTGCCTCAGAGAAATTCCCCAAAGGAAAAGGCAGCCCCCCACATATAATGACTGTGAGTAAGATGAAAACACAAACATAGAGATGAAACAGATTTAGCAAAGTGAGGCCCGACTAGCTGAACAGAACGAGGATAGGGAAGATAACTTTGCGGTCAGCACAAAAACCTATAAAAAACCACGCAGAGGGGACAAAAAGACCGACTAACGGTACGGAGGTGGTCCCTCTGCGTCTCAGAGCTTCCAGCAGGCGAGAAAAACCAATAAAGCAAGCTGGACAGAAAAATAGCAACAAAATAACATAAGCAAAACTTAGCTTTGCAGAGCAGCAGGCCACAGGAATGATCCAGGGAAAAAACAAGTCCCACACTGAAACATTGACAGGAAGCATAGATCAAAGCATCAGGTGGAGTTAAGTAGAGAAGAAGCTAACGAGCTCACCAGATCACCTGAGAGAGGAAACTCAGAAGCTGCAGTACCACTTTCCTCCACAAACGGAAGATCCCAGAGAGAATCAGCCGAAGTACCACTTGTGAACACAGGAGTGAACTCTGCCACAGAATTCACAACAGTACCCCCCCATGAGGAGGGGTCACCGAACCCTCACCAGAGCCCCCAGGCCGACCAGGATGAGCCACATGAAAGGCACGAAGAAGATCGGGAGCATGGACATCAGAGGCAAAAACCCAGGAATTATCCTCCTGAGCATAACCCTTCCATTTAACCAGATACTGGAGTTTCCGTCTTGAAACACGAGAATCCAAAATCTTCTCCACAATATACTCCAATTCCCCCTCCACCAAAACCGGGGCAGGAGGCTCAACAGATGGAACCATAGGTGCCACGTATCTCTGCAACAATGACCTATGGAATACGTTATGTATGGAAAAAGAATCTGGAAGGGTCAGACGAAAAGACACAGGATTAAGAACCTCAGAAATCCTATACGGACCAATAAAACGAGGTTTAAACTTAGGAGAGGAAACCTTCATAGGAATATGACGAGAAGATAACCAAACCAGATCCCCCACACGAAGTCGGGGACCCACACGGCGTCTGCGATTAGCGAAAAGTTGAGCCTTCTCCTGGGACAAGGTCAAATTGTCCACTACCTGAGTCCAAATCTGCTGCAACCTGTCCACCACAGTATCCACACCAGGACAGTCCGAAGACTCAACCTGTCCAGAAGAGAAACGAGGATGGAACCCAGAATTGCAGAAAAACGGTGAAACCAAGGTAGCCGAGCTGGCCCGATTATTAAGGGCGAACTCAGCCAAAGGCAAAAAGGACACCCAGTCATCCTGATCAGCAGAAACAAAGCACCTCAGATATGTTTCCAAGGTCTGATTGGGTCGCTCGGTCTGGCCATTAGTCTGAGGATGGAAAGCCGAGGAAAAAGACAAGTCAATGCCCATCCTACCACAAAAGGCTCGCCAAAACCTCGAAACAAACTGGGAACCTCTGTCAGAAACAATATTCTCTGGAATGCCATGCAAACGAACCACATGCTGGAAGAACAAAGGCACCAAATCAGAGGAGGAAGGCAATTTAGACAAGGGTACCAGATGGACCATTTTAGAAAAGCGATCACAGACCACCCAAATGACTGACATCTTTTGAGAAACGGGAAGGTCAGAAATAAAATCCATAGAGATATGTGTCCAAGGCCTCTTCGGGACCGGCAAGGGCAAAAGCAACCCACTGGCACGAGAACAGCAGGGCTTAGCCCGAGCACAAATCCCAGAGGACTGCACAAAAGCAAGCACATCCCGCGACAGAGAGAGCCACCAAAAGGATCTAGCCACTAACTCTCTGGTACCAAAGATTCCAGGATGACCAGCCAACACCGAACAATGAAGTTCAGAGATAACTCTATTCGTCCACCTATCACACTGCATAGGCTCAGGTTTAAGCTCAGGTAATACCGCCAAATGGTGCACAGGTTTACGCTCACGCAAGCGTCGACCGATCTGAATGGCCAAAGACATAGACTCATTCAAACCAGCAGGCATAGGAAATCCCACCATGACATCCTTAAGGGCTTCAGAGAGACCCTTTCTGAATATTGCTGCCAGCGCAGATTCATTCCATTTAGTGAGCACTGACCACTTTCTAAATTTCTGACAATATACCTCTATCTCATCCTGAGCCTGACAAAGAGCCAGCAAATTTTTTTCTGCCTGATCCACTGAATTAGGCTCATCGTACAGCAACCCAAGCGCCAGGAAAAACGCATCGATATTACTCAATGCAGGATCTCCTGACGCAAGAGAAAACGCCCAGTCCTGAGGGTCGCCGCGCAAAAAAGAAATGACGATCCTAACCTGTTGAATTGGGTCACCAGAAGAGCGAGGTTTCAAAGCCAGAAATAGTTTACAATTATTTTTGAAACTCAGAAATTTAGTTCTATCTCCAAAAAACAAATCTGGAATATGAATTCTCGGTTCAAGCAAAGAATTCTGGACCACAAAATCTTGAATATTTTGAACTCTTGCCATGAGCTGATCCACACATGAAGACAGACCTTTAATGTCCATTGCTACACCTGTGTCCTGAACCACCCAAATGTCTAGGGGAAAAAAAAGACAAAACACAGTGCAAAGAAAAAAAAATGGTCTCAGAACTTCTTTTTTCCCTCTATTGAGAATCATTAGCACTTTAGGCTTCCTGTACTGTTATGAAAGGCAATTCAGAATCACAATGGACATGGAGGTCAGAGCACATACAGTGAACTGACAATAACCCAAAATAATAGAACGAGCTCTGAGACGTGGGAACTCTGCAGACCGCAATCCCTAAGCCTATCAAACCACACTAAAGGTAGCCGTGGAGCGCTCCTGACCAGAACCTAGGCGCCTCGTCACAGCCTGAGAAACTAGCTAATCCTGAAGATAGAAAAATAAGCCTACCTTGCCTCAGAGAAATTCCCCAAAGGAAAAGGCAGCCCCCCACATATAATGACTGTGAGTAAGATGAAAACACAAACATAGAGATGAAACAGATTTAGCAAAGTGAGGCCCGACTAGCTGAACAGAACGAGGATAGGGAAGATAACTTTGCGGTCAGCACAAAAACCTATAAAAAACCATGCAGGGGGGACAAAAAGACCCTCCGCACCGACTAACGGTACGGAGGTGGTCCCTCTGCGTCTCAGAGCTTCCAGCAGGCGAGAAAAACCAATAAAGCAAGCTGTACAGAAAAATAGCAACAAAATAACATAAGAAAAACTTAGCTTTGCAGAGCAGCAGGCCACAGGAATGATCCAGGGAAAAAACAAGTCCCACACTGAAACATTGACAGGAAGCATAGATCAAAGCATCAGGTGGAGTTAAGTAGAGAAGAAGCTAACGAGCTCACCAGATCACCTGAGGGAGGAAACTCAGAAGCTGCAGTACCACTTTCCTCCACAAACGGAAGATCCCAGAGAGAATCAGCCGAAGTACCACTTGTGACCACAGGAGTGAACTCTGCCACAGAATTCACAACAAAGCACACTAAGGCCTTAGTACTTTTCTGCTTATCTTTATCTGTCAACCAAGATGAAGAGGGCAGGGAGTAAGGCACGTGGGCGTGGGCGCGGAGCAGGGAGAGGAGCAGGGAGAGGACGTGGTGATTCTGTGCCTGCTGCGGGCACCGGTGACTCATCATCACTCAGTTTCAGCAGGGAACAGTCCTTCATGCGCAGCTTTGTCGGAGAGCGCCGTGCACCGCTGCTGCGTGAAGATCAAATTGAAGCCGTTGTCGGATGGATGGCAGCTAATGCATCGGCATCGACTTCAATTAGTGCCTCTCAGGCACAGACCACTGGAGAGCAGCCATCTGTCTCTTCACCACCTGCCAAATTGGCTAGGCAGTCAGAGAGCCCAGGACAGGAGCCGTCTCTACTTCTGTTCTCTGAATCTCTTGGCTTGGAAACAGGGGGCCAGCCAAGCAGCATTGGAGAAATGGAAGAAGAGGCAGTGTACAGTGATGCCCAACACCTTTGTCTCTCTGACTCTGAAGAGGCGGGTGGGCCAGTGCCTGCGGTGACCACAGCGCAGTACGCATCTGATGATGAAACTCAAGTGCCGCTTTCTGGTGCGTACTGTGCTGCCGAGACTACCCAGGAGGAGCAGTTGGTGGCAGAGGGTAGTGGAGATGATGAGGTCCTTGACCCATCGTGGCGTGAGGAACAGGAAGGTGGTGGGAGCAGCTCTGAGGAAGAGATTCCCCTAACGGGTCAAAGAGGGAGAGGGAGGGGGAAGACTGCGGAGCCTGTAGCCTCCACTTTGGCACCCGTTAGGAGCCTGTCTCTTTCAAAAGCCAAAAAGGGCACTCCCAAGACTTGCAGTGCCTGGTCCTTTTTTGACACAGTTGCAGATGACATTTGTTTTGTCAAATGCAAGCTGTGTCATCAGAAAGTAAAAAGAGGGAAAAGTGTCAGCAACCTCAATACCACAAATATGTGGAAACATGTGTGGACCAGGCACGCGGTGGAGTTACAAAAACACACTGAAGACCTAGGCCAACCAACAGCGGCAGCTACCACCTCTTCAGCTCGTGTTGCCTCTTCCTCCAGCTCACGCACAGCTGGTTCGGCTTCCTCCCAGGATCGCTATGGAAGAACCTCTGGCACTGTTGTCCAGAGACCTAGTGTAATTCCACCCACAGCACCACATTCCTAGTCATCCTCACACTCCCAGTCTACTCTACAGCCATCGGTAGTACAGGCATGGGAGAAAAGGTGGGCCTTCTCGGCCAACCACCCCCGAGCACAGGCTCTGAATGCAGGCATTGCCAAACTTCTGTCACTGGAAATGCTCTCATTCAGGCTGGTGGAGACTGACAGCTTCAGTGACTTGATGGCATTGGCAGTCCCACAGTACCAGGTGCCCAGCCGCTTTTACTTCAGCAGGCAAGCTGTCCCTGCCCTGCACAAGCATGTGGAGGGACACATAAAACACGCGCTACTGAATGCCGTCAGTAGCAAAGTCCACCTCACCACCGATGCGTGGACCAGTCAACATGGACAGGGGCGATACATTTCCCTCACTGCCCATTGGGTAAATGTTGTTGAGCCAGGTACAGATCGTGCGAGGGGCGCAGGACGTGTCCTGCCCACTCCAAGGATTGCAGGAATCCAGTCTGTACGCATTGACTCCTCCTCATACACAAGTTCCTCGGAATCATCGCTGCAGGAGCCGTCACAGTCCACCTCCACATGGACCCGTGAACGTTTACCTGTTACGACCGACATGAGCACAGCCGTGGCCAAACGTCAACAGGCCGTCTTGAAACTTGTTTCTTTGGGGAATCGAAGCCACACAGCGCAGGAGCTCTGGAATGCCATCAAGCAGGAGAGCGATGTGTGGTTTGTGCCAGCGAATCTCCAGCCAGGCATGGTAGTGGGTGACAATGGCCGAAATCTGGTGGCAGCTTTGGCCATTGGCAACCTCACTCACATCCCATGTCTGGCACATGTGCTCAATTTGGTTGTGCAGAGTTTTCTGAGGGACTATCCGGATCTTGATGCACTGCTGCACAAGGTCCGCCTAGAGTGTGCTCACTTGCGGCGTTCCAGCTTGGCAAGATCCCGCATTGCTGCTCTGCAGCGCCGATTCCGCCTTCCGGAACACCGCATCATATGTGACCTACCTACCAGGTGGAATTCCACGTTACATATGTTGGAGCGGTTGTGTGAGCAGCAGCAAGCAGTAATGGAGTACCAGCTGCATCAGGCGCAAAAAAGTCGCAGTCAGCGCCGATCAGACTTCACAACCACAGAGTGGGCCACTATGAAGGACGTCTGCCAGGTTTTGCGTCCTTTTGATTATTCCACGCGGATGGCAAGTGCAGATGATGCACTAGTCAGCATGACTGTCCCCCTTGTCTGCCTGCTTCAACAAACTTTGCAAGCGCTAAGGGATGATGTTGTGGAAGAGGTGGAGGATGAGGAGTCACCTTTTCCATCAGCTTCTGGAGATTCAGCGCCACATGGTTCCTCACAAAGGGGTACGCAGGGGCCGCTTTGTGAGGATGAGGAGGAGTCAATGGAGGAGGAAGAACTCCGTCCAGAGGACAATTGTCCAGTGGTCAGTGTGTACAGCGAGGGTGGGGTGATGACGAGCGGGCATAGATGTCTCAAGCAGGGGACAGCGTTTCTGGGCCAGTTGGCAGTCTGCAGCACATGGTTGATTTCATGCTGCAGTGCCTGAGAAACGATCGCCGCATCGACCACATTCTCAACATGCCTGATTATTGGGTGTTCACCCTCCTCGATCCTCGCTACCGGGACAACGTCCAAAACCTCATCCCAGCGTTGACCTGGGAGCGTAAAATGCGGGAGTACCACGACACACTGGTGAATTCCATCATCTTCTCCAGTCCAACTGAGAGGAGTGCTGCTAGTGCTTTACAAAGCAGCTCAGTGCGTCGTGGCAGTGGAGGAGGCTCTGCACAAAGAGGGAGCAGAAGCAGTGCCTCTGCCCAAGGCAAGACCAGTATGGCACAACTGTGGCAAACTTTTGTGTGCCCGCCCCAAATGTCTACACCATCACCGGCGGCTCCAGTCAGCAGGAGGCAACAGTTCCGTCAGATGGTGACAGACTACATGTCTTGTCCTCTTACTGTACTCCCAGACGGCTCTTCCCTGTTCAAGTTTGGGTCTCTAAGCTGGATACATGGCCAGAGCTAAGCCAGTATGCATTGGAGGTGCTGGCTTGCCCTGTGGCTAGAGTCTTATCGGAACGTGTCTTTAGTGCCGCAGGTGGTGTACTAACAGACCGTCGCATGCGACTATCCTCCGATAACATTGACCGGCTTACTTTTCTGAAAATGAACCAGGCCTGGATCTCGCAGGAATTTGCCACTCCTCTGCCTGATTAAGTAATTGGGTGTCATCCAGGTCTCCTGATGTGTTCATCTTTCTACCACCTGAACTGCTATTCCTGGGCTCCAACACCGCCAGTTGCGGCTCAGAAGTGCAGGCTGCACAGTCAAAACATACAACCCAGTGTTATTAGGTTTCAGTAACGTCAGCTGATCCCCAGCTGTGTAGCCGGCAATGTGTCCTGCGACCGCCACGCTGGCACAACAACCTAAATGTAAGGGAACCTGTCCCTCCCCCCCCCTGGCGTTTGTTACTGAAAGAGCCACCTTGTGCAGCAGTAATGCTGCACAAGGAAAAGGTAGCTCGTTTAGTTTAGCTCCTTGCACACGCAGAACTTAACACTTATAAAATGTGTTCACTGATACCGTTATACCGTCCCGGAGCTGGGACTTTCCTTCGTAATGTGACGCAGCACAGCCGTCATTCCTACCCCCTTGGTGCCGTGCGCTGCCTCCTCAGCGTTGTTTTAAGCTGTCACAGACCCAGCTTATAATAACGCTGAGGAGGCAGTGCACGGCACCAAGGGGGTAGGAATGACAGCTGTGCTGCGTCCCATTACGAAGGAAATTCGCACCTCCGGGATGGTTTTATGGTATAAGAGGACACATTTTTAGTGTTTACTTCTGTGTTTGCAAGGAGCATAATTAAAAGAGCAACCTTTTCCTTTTGCATCCTTAGTGCTGCACAAGATGACTCTTTCAGCTACAAACGTCTTGGGGGGGGTTAAAGGTTCCCTTTCAACTTGCTCCAATCAGGCTTCGGCCTACACTCTGTTCCTCTGCTACTCGTGCTGTCCCTGGGCTCTAACACCGCCAGTTGGTGCCTGGAAGTGCTGTCCGCACAGTCAACAGTAGCTCCTCTGTTATTGGGGTTTAGTAACGTCAGCTGATCCCCAGCTGTGTGTGCGGCAATACCTCCAATCTGCTCCTCCTGCTGTCCCTGGGCTCTAACACCGCCAGTTGGTGCCTGGAAGTGCTGTCTGCACAGTCAACAGTCGCTCCTCTGTTATTGGGGTTCAGTAACGTCAGCTGATCCCCAGCTGTGTGTGCGGCAATACCTCCAATCTGCTCCTCCTGCTGTCCCTGGGCTCTAACACTGCCAGTTGGTGCCTGGAAGTGCTGTCTGCACAGTCAACAGGCGCTCCTCTGTTATTGGGGTTCAGTAACGTCAGCTGATCCCCAGCTGTGTGTGCGGCAATACCTCCAATCTGCTCCTCCTGCTGTCCCTGGGCTCTAACACCGCCAGTTGGTGCCTGGAAGTGCTGTCTGCACAGTCAACAGTCGCTCCTCTGTTATTGGGGTTCAGTAACGTCAGCTGATCCCCAGCTGTGTATCCGGCAACGTGTCATGCGACCGCCACGCTGGCACAACTAAAATGTAAGGGGACCTGTCCCCCCCCGCCCCTAGGCGTTTGTTACTGAAAGAGCCACCTTGTGCAGCAGTAATGCTGCACAAGGAAAAGGTAGCTCGTTTAGTTTAGCTCCTTGCACACGCAGAACTTAACACTTATAAAATGTGTTCACTGATACCGTTATACCGTCCCGGAGCTGGGACTTTCCTTCGTAATGTGACGCAGCACAGCCGTCATTCCTACCCCCTTGGTGCCGTGCGCTGCCTCCTCAGCGTTGTTTTAAGCTGTCACAGACCCAGCTTAAAATAACGCTGAGGAGGCAGTGCACGGCACCAAGGGGGTAGGAATGACAGCTGTGCTGCGTCCCATTACGAAGGAAATTCGCACCTCCGGGATGGTTTTATGGTATAAGAGGACACATTTTTAGTGTTTACTTCTGTGTTTGCAAGGAGCATAATTAAAAGAGCAACCTTTTCCTTTTGCATCCTTAGTGCTGCACAAGATGACTCTTTCAGCTACAAACGTCTTGGGGGGGGGGGGTTAAAGGTTCCCTTTCAACTTGCTCCAATCAGGCTTCGGCCTACACTCTGTTCCTCTGCTACTCGTGCTGTCCCTGGGCTCTAACACCGCCAGTTGGTGCCTGGAAGTGCTGTCCGCACAGTCAACAGTCGCTCCTCTGTTATTGGGGTTTAGTAACGTCAGCTGATCCCCAGCTGTGTGTGTGGCAATACCTCCAATCTGCTCCTCCTGCTGTCCCTGGGCTCCAGCACCGCCAGTTGGTGCCTGGAAGTGCTGTCTGCACAGTCAACAGTCGCTCCTCTGTTATTGGGGTTCAGTAACGTCAGCTGATCCCCAGCTGTGTGTGCGGCAATACCTCCAATCTGCTCCTCCTGCTGTCCCTGGGCTCTAACACCGCCAGTTGGTGCCTGGAAGTGCTGTCTGCACAGTCAACAGTCGCTCCTCTGTTATTGGCGTTCAGTAACGTCAGCTGATCCCCAGCTGTGTGTGCGGCAATACCTCCAATCTGCTCCTTCTGCTGTCCCTGGGCTCTAACACTGCCAGTTGGTGCCTGGAAGTGCTGTCTGCACAGTCAACAGTCGCTCCTCTGTTATTGGGGTTCAGTAACGTCAGCTGATCCCCAGCTGTGTGTGCGGCAATACCTCCAATCTGCTCCTCCTGCTGTCCCTGGGCTCTAACACCGCCAGTTGGTGCCTGGAAGTGCTGTCTGCACAGTCAACAGTCGCTCCTCTGTTATTGGGGTTCAGTAACGTCAGCTGATCCCCAGCTGTGTATCCGGCAACGTGTCATGCGACCGCCACGCTGGCACAACTAAAATGTAAGGGGACCTGTCCCCCCCGCCCCTAGGCGTTTGTTACTGAAAGAGCCACCTTGTGCAGCACTAATACTGCACAAGGAAAAGGTCGCTCTTTAAATTATGCTCCTTGGAAACGCTGAACTACACACTCATGTAATGTGTCGCCTCACACCGTCAAACCGTCCCGGAGGTGGGACTTTCCTTTGTAATGTGACGCAGCACAGCCGTCATTCCAACCCCCTTGGCTCCGTGCGCTGCCTCCCTAGCGTTGTTTGATTCTGTCACGGACCCTGCGCTGTTATGTTATCCCTTGGCCATGCACAGTTTGCGCTGCCCGTCCTCTGACATCATTTGTTGTCATCCTGGCTGCGCCTGTGCGTCCACGCTGCCCGATATCCCACCTCGCAGTGTCGTCTAATGTGATCCCACAGTGGGCCTGGTATCCATGGCCATGCGCAGTGCATATACTAGCCTCTCACTCCCCTTCTTCACGCTTCTTCAGACTAGGCGGCGTCAGCTGATCCCTAATAGCATGCCACGGCCGTGACGCCGCACAGTCTGAAGAAGCAGGAAGGAGGTGAGTGAGAGGCGATGATATGCACTGCGCATGCCCATGTATCCCAGGCCCGCAGTGGGATTACATTAGATGACACTGCGAGGTTGGATCTTGGGCAGCTTGGACGCACAGGCACTGCCAGCCTGACACCTAAATGATGTCAGAAGACGGGCACCGCTAACTGTGCATGGCCAAGGGATAACATTACAGCGCGGGCTCCGTGACAGAATCAAACAACGTTGAGGAGGTGGCGCACGGCACCAAGGGGGTTGGAATAACGGCTGTGCTGTGTCACATTACAAAGGAAAGTCCCACCTCCGGGACGGTTTAACGGTGTGGGGGGACACATTATATGAGTGTGTACTTCAGTGTTTTCAAGGAGCATAATTTTAAGAGCCACCATTTTCCATGTGCAGTATTACTGCTGTACAAGATGGCTCTTTCAGCAACAAATGCCTGGGGGGGGGGTTAAAGGCTCCCTTTCAACTTGCTCCACTGCACGCTTCGGCTTACACTCTGCTCCTACTGCAGACCCTGGGCTCTAACACCGCCAGTTGTTGCCCGGAAGTGCTAGCTGCACAGAGAAAAACACCCGCCAATGTGTCAGTGGGGTTCAGCAACGCCAGCTGTTCCTCTGCTGTGTAGCCGGCAACGTGTCCAGCACAAGCCACGCTGGCACAATAACAGACATTTTCCTGCCTCCAGTGCAGGCTTCGGCCTACACTTTGCTCCTCTTTGATTCCCTGGGTTTCAACACTGTCAGTTGTCACCTGGAAGTGTTGCCTACACAGAAAAAACACTCACTGATGTGTCAGTGGGGTTCCGCAACGCCAGCTGTTCCCCTGCTGTGTAGCCGGCAACGTGTCCTGCAAACGCCACGCAGACACAACAGACCTAAAGCTGCCACCAGTGCAGGCTTCGGCCTACACTCTGCTCCTCTCCTCCTCCTGCTGACCCTGGGCTCTAACACCGCCAGTTTTAGCCCGGAAGTGCTAGCTGCATAGAGAAAAACACCCGCCAATGTGTCAGTGGGGTTCAGCACCGCCAGCTGTTCCCCTGCTGTGTAGCCGGCAACGTGACCTGCAAACGCCATGCAGGCACCTGAACTGAAATTAAAGTGAACCTGCCCCCCCCCAGGTGTTTCTATGTATAACAGCCACCTTGTACAGCAGTAATGCTGCATTTGTACAAGGTGGCTGACTTTTTCTCCTTGCCCACGTGGAATTTAACACGTACAAAATGTGTCTCATTACAGACCATTATATTGTCCCTGAGGTGTAACTTTCATTTTTTGGTAGCGCTGCCCGTCTTCTGACATCATTGGTTGGCTGGCTGTGCCTGTGCGTCCGCCATGCCCGACACAACGCCCCTCGTTGTCTGATCTATTTTGACTGCGAGGGTGTGATTGATGGGCATGTGCAGTGCATATGTTCGACTGTCTTCACTCATCTCCTTCCGCCTTCTTCAGACTGTGCGGCCTCATGGCCGCGGCATGCGATAAGGGATCAGCTGAGGCCGCCCAGTCTGAAGCAAGTGTAAGGACATGAGTGAGCGGCAAACATATTTACTGCGCAAGGCCATGAATCCCAGCCCGGCAGTGTGACTTTATGAAAAGACACTGCGGGTCTGGGATTCCTGGCCATCGATAACCGCACCGGCCAACATGAAATGAGGTGAGAAGACAGGCAGCGCTCACAGCGCATGGCCAAGGGATAACAAGAGCGCAGACTCCTGTACAGCAAATAACAGCCCTCAGGAGGCTGTGCCCAGCACCAAGGCGTTGGTATTGGACACCTGTGCTGCGTCTCCTTAAAAAGGCAAGTCAATCACGCCTCCAATACAGTTTGACTGTATAATGGGCAAAATTGTGTACGTGTTTCATTCAGCGTGTGCAAGTAGAAAAATTTATAGAGCAACCTCTGACTTGTGCAGCATAAATGCTGCACAAGGTGTGGCTCTTGTACTTTGCAACACCTGAAGGGGGGTTAAAGATTACCTTTGAAATTGGTTCTACTAGGCTTAGGCCTACACTCTGCTCCTCCTGCAGACCCTGGGCTCTAACAACGCCAGTTGGGGCCCGGAAGTGCTGGCTGCACAGACAAAAACACCCGCCATTGTGTCAGTGGGGTTCAGCAATGCCAGCTGTTCCCCTGCTGAGTAGCCGGCAACGTGTCCAGCACAAGCCACGCTGGCACAACAGACTGAAAGCTGCCACCAGTGCAGGCTTCGGCCTACACTCTGCTCCTCTCCTCCTCCTGCTGACCCTGGGCTCTAACACCGCCAGTTTTTGCCCGGATGTGCTAGCTGCACAGAGAAAAACACCAGCCAATGTGTTAGTGGGGTTCAGCACCGCCAGCTAGGGTTGAGCGAAACGGGTCGTTCATTTTCAAAAGTCGCCGACTTTTGGCAAAGTCGGGTTTCATGAAACCTGATCCGACCCCTGTGCGGGGTCGGCCATGTGGTACGCGACTTTCGCGCCAAAGTCGCGTTTCAATGACGCGAAAAGCGCCATTTCTCAGCCAATGAAGGTGAACGCAGAGTGTGGGCAGCGTGATGACATAGGTCCTGGTCCCCACCATCTTAGAGAAGGGCATTGCAGTGATTGGCTTGCTGTCTGCGGCGTCACAGGGGCTATAAAGGGGCGTTCCCGCCGACCGCCATCTTACTGCTGCTGATCTGAGCTTAGGGAGAGGTTGCTGCCGCTTCGTCAGAAGCAGGGATAGCGTTAGGCAGGGTCCATTAGCCACCAAACCGCTTGTGCTGGAGCGATTTCCACTGTCCAACACCACCTTCGGTGTGCAGGGACAGTGGAAGCTACATTTTTTTTTTTCTCAGCGCTGTAGCTCATTGGGCTGCCCTAGAAGGCTCCCTGATAGCTGCATTGCTGTGTGTACGCCGCTGTGCAAACCAACTGCTTTTTTCAAAGCACAAATCCTCTTGTTCCTTACTTTCTGTACAGCTATCTTTTTTGTTTGTCCACACTTTTTATTTAATTTGTGCATCAGTCCACTCCTTATTGCTGCCTGCCATACCTGGCTGAGATTACTGCAGGGAGATAGTAATTGTAGGACAGTCCCTGTTTTTTTTTTTTTTGTGGGAGATTAAGATTGGCATTTCTGCTAGAGTGCCATCCCTGTGTGTGCCATCTCTCACTCAGTGGGCCATAGAAAGGCTATTTATTTTTTTGCTTGATTTGGGTTCTAAAATCTACCTGAAAAAATCACTACATCAATCAGTGGGAGAAAAATATTGGCCTCAGGGCTTGTATGCCACTCCTGACTCCTGTGTGTGCCATCTCTCACTCAGTGGGCCATAGAAAGCCTATTTATTTTTTTGCTTGATTTGGGTTCTAAAATCTACCTGAAAAAATCACTACATCAATCAGTGGGAGAAAAATATTGGCCTCTGGGCTTGTGTGCCACTCCTGACTCCTGTGTGTGCCATCTCTCACTCAGTGGGCCATAGAAAGCCTATTTATTTTTTTGCTTGATTTGGGTTCTAAAATCTACCTGAAAAAATCACTACATCAATCAGTGGGAGAAAAATATTGGCCTCTGGGCTTGTGTGCCACTCCTGACTCCTGTGTGTGCCATCTCTCACTCAGTGGGCCATAGAAAGCCTATTTATTTTTTTGCTTGATTTGGGTTCTAAAATCTACCTGAAAAAATCACTACATCAATCAGTGGGAGAAAAATATTGGCCTCTGGGCTTGTGTGCCACTCCTGACTCCTGTGTGTGCCATGTCTCACTCAGTGGGCCATAGAAAGCCTATTTATTTTTTTGCTTGATTTGGGTTCTAAAATCTACCAGAAAAAAATCACTACATCAATCAGTGGGAGAAAAATATTGGCCTCAGGGCTTGTGTGCCACTCCTGAATCCTGTGTGTGCCATCTCTCACTCAGTGGGCCATAGAAAGCCTATTTATTTTTTTTCTTGATTTGGGTTCTAAAATCTACCTGAAAAAATCACTACATCAATCAGTGGGAGAAAAATATTGGCCTCAGGGCTTGTGTGCCACTCCTGACTCCTGTGTGTGCCATCTCACACTCAGTGGGCCATAGAAAGCCTATTTTTTTTTTGCTTGATTTGGGTTCTAAAATCTACCAGAAAAAAATCACTACATCAATCAGTGGGAGAAAAATATTGGCCTCAGGGCTTGTGTGCCACTCCTGACTCCTGTGTGTGCCATCTCTCACTCAGTGGGCCATAGAAAGCCTATTTATTTTTTTGCTTGATTTTGGTTCTAAATCCTACCTGAAAAAATCAATAAATCAATCAGTGGGAGAAAAATATTGGCCTCTGGGCTTGTGTGCCACTCCTGACTCCTGTGTGTGCCATCTCTCACTCAGTGGGCCATAGAAAGCTTTTTTTTTTTTTTAATTTGGTTTCTAAATTGTCCTTGAAAAAATCATTTTATTTTATTTGGTTTCTAAATTCTTCCTGAAAAAATCATTTTATTTTATTTTGTTTATAAAGTCTCCCTGAAAAAAAAAAAAAAATAGGGAGATTAATATTGCCCTTTCTGCTTGTGTGCCAGTCTTGACTCCTGGGTGTGCCATCTCTCTCTCTCTCTCTCAAATTGTGGGCCATAGAAAGCCTATTAATTTTTTTGCTTGATTTGGGTTCCAAAATCTACCTGAAAAAATCACTACATCAATCAGTGGGAGAAAAATATTGGCCTCTGGGCTTGTGTGCCACTCCTGACTCCTGTGTGTGCCATCTCTCACTCAGTGGGGCATAGAAAGCCTTTTTTTTATTTTGTTTCTAAATTGTCCTTGAAAAAATCATTTTATTTTATTTGGTTTCTAAATTCTTCCTGAAAAATCATTTTATTTTATTTTGTTTATAAAGTCTCCCTGAAAAAAAAAAAAAAAAAATAGGTGGGAGATTAATATTGCCCTTTCTGCTTGTGTGCCAGTCTTGACTCCTGGGTTTGCCATCTCTCTCTCTCTATCTCTCTCTCTCAAATTGTGGGCCATAGAAAGCCTATTAATTTTTTTGCTTGATTTGGGTTCCAAAATCTACCTGAAAAAATCACTACATCAATCAGTGGGAGAAAAATGTTGGCCTCTGGGCTTGTGTGCCACTCCTGACTCCTGTGTGTGCCATCTCTCACTCAGTGGGCCATAGAAAGCCTTTTTTTATTTTTTTTTGTTTGGTTTCTAAATTGTCATTGAAAAAATCATTTTATTTTATTTGGTTTCTAAATTCTTCCTGAAAAAATCATTTTATTTTATTTTGTTTATAAAGTCTCCCTGAAAAAAAAAAAAAAATAGGTGGGAGATTAATATTGCCCTTTCTGCTTGTGTGCCAGTCTTGACTCCTGGGTGTGCCATCTCTCTCTCTCTCTCTAATTGTGGGCCATAGAAAGCCTATTAATTTTTTTGCTTGATTTGGGTTCCAAAATCTACCTGAAAAAATCACTACATCAATCAGTGGGAGAAAAATATTGGCCTCTGGGCTTGTGTGCCACTCCTGACTCCTGTGTGTGCCATCTCTCACTCAGTGGGGCATAGAAAGCCTTTTTTTATTTTTTTTTATTTGGTTTCTAAATTGTCCTTGAAAAAATCATTTTATTTTATTTGGTTTCTAAATTCTTCCTGAAAAAATCATTTTATTTTATTTTGTTTCTAAAGTCTCCCTGAAAAAAAAAAAAAAATAGGTGGGAGATTAATATTGCCCTTTCTGCTTGTGTGCCAGTCTTGACTCCTGGGTGTGCCATCTCTCTCTCTCTCTCTCTCTCAAATTGTGGGCCATAGAAAGCTTATTAATTTTTTTGCTTGATTTGGGTTCCAAAATCTACCTGAAAAAATCACTACATCAATCAGTGGGAGAAAAATATTGGCCTCTGGGCTTGTGTGCCACTCCTGACTCCTGTGTGTGCCATCTCTCACTCAGTGGGCCATAGAAAGCCTTTTTTTATTTTTTTTTTATTTGGTTTCTAAATTGTCATTGAAAAAATCATTTTGTTTTATTTGGTTTCTAAATTCTTCCTGAAAAAATCATTTTATTTTACTTTGTTTATAAAGTCTCCCTGAAAAAAAAAAAAAAAAAATAGGTGGGAGATTAATATTGCCCTTTCTGCTTGTGTGCCAGTCTTGACTCCTGGGTTTGCCATCTCTCTCTCTCTCTCTCAAATTGTGGGCCATAGAAAGCCTATTAATTTTTTTGCTTGATTTGGGTTCCAAAATCTACCTGAAAAAATCACTACATCAATCAGTGGGAGAAAAATATTGGCCTCTGGGCTTGTGTGCCACTCCTGACTCCTGTGTGTGCCATCTCTCACTCAGTGGGCCATAGAAAGCCTTTTTTAATTTTTTTTTATTTGGTTTCTAAATTGTCATTGAAAAAATCATTTTAATTTATTTGGTTTCTAAATTCTTTCTGAAAAAATCATTTTATTTTATTTTGTTTATAAAGTCTTCCTGAAAAAAAAAAAAAATAGGTGGGAGATTAATATTGCCCTTTCTGCTTGTGTGCCAGTCTTGACTCCTGGGTGTGCCATCTCTCTCTCTCTCTAATTGTGGGCCATAGAAAGCCTATTAATTTTTTTGCTTGATTTGGGTTTCAAAATCTACCTGAAAAAATCACTACATCAATCAGTGGGAGAAAAATATTGGCCTCTGGGCTTGTGTGCCACTCCTGACTCCTGTGTGTGCCATCTCTCACTCAGTGGGCCATAGAAAGCCTTTTTTTATTTTTTTTTATTTGGTTTCTAAATTGTCATTGAAAAAATCATTTTATTTTATTTGGTTTCTAAATTCTTCCTGATAAAATCATTTTATTTTATTTTGTTTATAAAGTCTCCCTGAAAAAAAAAAAATAGGTGGGAGATTAATATTGCCCTTTCTGCTTGTGTGCCAGTATTGACTCCTGGGTGTGCCATCTCTCTCTCTCTCTCTAATTGTGGGTCATAGAAAGCCTATTAATTTTTTTGCTTGATTTGGGTTCCAAAATCTACCTGAAAAAATCACTACATCAATCAGTGGGAGAAAAATATTGGCCTCTGGGCTTGTGTGCCACTCCTGACTCCTGTGTGTGCCATCTCTCACTCAGTGGGCCATAGAAAGCCTTTTTTTTATTTTTTTTTTATTTGGTTTCTAAATTGTCATTGAAAAAATCATTTTATTTTATTTGGTTTCTAAATTCTTCCTGAAAAAATCATTTTATTTTATTTTGTTTCTAAAGTCTCCCTGAAAAAAATAAATAAATAAAACAGTGGGAGATTAATATTGCCCTTTCTGCTTGTGTGCCAGTCTTGACTCCTGGGTGTGCCATCTCTCTCTCTCTCTCAAATTGTGGGCCATAGAAAGCCTATTGATTTTTTTGCTTGATTTGGGTTCCAAAATCCACCTGAAAAAATCACTACATCAATCAGTGGGAGAAAAATATTGGCCTCTGGGCTTGTGTGCCACTCCTGACTCCTGTGTGTGCCATCTCTCAAATTGTGGGCCATAGAAAGCCTATAAATTTTTTTGCTTGATTTGGGTCCCAAAATCTACCTGAAAAAATCACTACATCAATCAGTGGGAGAAAAATATTGGCCTCTGAGCTTGTGTGCCACTCCTGACTCCTGTGTGTGCCATCTCTCACTCATTGGGCCATACAAAGCCTATTTATTTTTTTGCTTGATTTGGGTTCCAAAATGTACCTGAAAAAATCACTACATCAATCAGTGGGAGAAAAATATTGGCCTCAGGGCTTGTGTGCCACTCCTGACTCCTGTGTGTGCCATCTCTCACTCAGTGGGCCATAGAAAGCCTTTTTTTTTTTTTATTTGGTTTCTAAATTGTCCCTGAAAAAATCATTTTATTTTATTTGGTTTCTAAATTATTCCTGAAAAAATCATTTTATTTTATTTTGTTTCTAAAGTCTCCCTGAAAAAAAAAAAAATAATAGGTTGGAGATTAATATTGACATTTGTGCTTGAGTGACAGTCCTGCGTGTGTGGCATCTCTGTGATTTGGTGCCACAGAAAACAGAGTGTGTAACATTGTGCCTGATTTTCCTTGTGGTCTCACCAACCTGTAAAGGGATATTGAAATCATACTGAAGTTATAGGTCACCGTGTAAGTTGTTTGACAGCAACAAATAAAGTTACTTTGGTTAAGTTTTTTAAAACAATGAGGAAGTCTGGTGCAAGAGGTCGTGGCCGTGGGCGTTCATTGTCAGCTGGTAATGATGGTAGTGGTAGTGGAGCATCAGGTGGTCGTGGGAAAAAAAATATTCCACCTAAGTCTGGAGCTGTGGAGCCAGGTTCGTCGTCTGGCTACACAAGGCCTCGAACGCTCTCTTTTCTGGGAGTAGGAAAACCGCTTTTAAAGCCGGAGCAGCAACAGCAAGTTTTGGCTTACCTTGCAGACTCAGCCTCTATCTCTTTTCCTCCTCTTCTGAAACTGGTAAATGTAAAAGCAGCGAGTCGCTTGTGGATGTTCACGGTCAGGGACAAGTCGCTTCCTTGTCCTCTTCAGCAAAAACAACAACAAGAGAGAAGGATGCAGCAGGCATTACTCCATGGAGCTCTTTACACATAACGTCCCTGGCTTAGAAAGTGAAACACTTAACAGGCCATGCCCATTACAAGTAGATTCTGACATGGAGTGCACTGATGCACAGCCACAGCCAGACTACTATGCTGGTCCTTTGACTCAGACCACAACATTGCCCTCTCAGGGTACTGATCCACAATCAGACCCTGATGAGACTATGTTGCCCCGTCACGAACGCTATACCACCGACCGACACGGTGACACAGACGAAGTTGCACACGAGCTAGAAGAGGTGGTAATAGATGACCCAGTTGTTGACCCCGATTGGCAGCCATTGGGGGAACAGGGTGCAGGCGGCAGTAGTTCAGAAGCGGAGGTGGAGGAGGGGCCGCAGCAGGCATCAACATCGCAACAGGTTCCATCTGCCAGGCCCGTATCTTGCCCAAAACGCGTGGCAAAGCCAAAACCTGTTGGAGGACAGCGTGGCCATCCGGTTAAAGCTCAGTCTGCAATCCCTGAAAAGGGATCCGATGCTAGGAAGAGTGCAGTCTGGCATTTTTTTAAACAACATCCAATTGATCAGCGCAAAGTCATCTGTCAAAAATGTTCAACTAGCTTAAGCAGAGGTCAGAATCTGAAAAGTCTCAATACAAGTTGCATGCATAGACATTTAACCACCATGCATTTTCAAGCCTGGACTAACTACCAAACGTCCCTTAAGGTTGTAGCACCCTCGGCCAATGAAGCTAGTCAGCAATGCAGCATCCCTTCCGTCACTGTAAGGCCACCATTTTCCGCACCACCGGCAGTATCTGTGCAGGTTTCTTTGCCAGCCAAAAGCAGTCAGGGTCAGGGAATCACCAGTTTTGTAGGAGGAAATATTGCATCTAGGGCACCGGCGGAAACAATACCGTCTCCAACCGTCTCTCAGTCTGCCATGTCCACCGGCACACCCGCAAGTTCCACGATCTCCAGCTCTCCAGTCCAGCTCACCCTACATGAGACTCTGGTTAGAAAAAGGAAGTACTTATCCTCGCATCAGCGTACACAGGGTTTTAACGCCCACATAGCTAGACTAATCTCGTTAGAGATGATGCCCTACCGGTTAGTTGAAAGCGAAGCTTTCAAAGCCCTGATGGAGTACGCTGAACCACGCTACGAGCTACCCAGTTGACACTTTTTTTCCAGACAAGCCATCCCAGCCCTGCACCAGCATGTTAAACAGCGCATCGTCAATGCACTCAGGCAATCTGTGAGTACAAAGGTGCACCTGACTACAGATGCATGGACCAGTAGGCATGGCCAGGGACGTTACGTGTCCATCACGGCACACTGGGTGAATGTGGTGGATGCAGGGTCCACAGGGGACATCAATTTCGGGACAGTTGTGCCTAGCCCATGGTCTAGGAAACAGATGGCTGTAGGCGTTCGCACCCCCTCCTCCTCGTCCTCCTGCAGAAGCGACAGCTCTTCCACAGACCGCAGTCGGCCAACCACTCCATCGGCAGCTGACACTGTTGCACACCAGTTGTCCCATTATGGGGCAGCTACTGGCAAGCGTCAGCAGGCTGTATTGGCTATGAAGTGTTTGGGCGACAACAGACACACCGCGGAAGTTCTGTCCGAGTTCTTGCAACAAGAAACGCAGTCGTGGCTGGGCACAGTAGATCTTGAGGCAGGCAAGGTAGTGAGTGATAACGGAAGGAATTTCATGGCTGCCATCTCCCTTTCCCAACTGAAACACATTCCTTGCCTGGCTCACACCTTAAACCTGGTGGTGCAGTGCTTATTGAAAACTTATCCTGGGTTCTCCGACCTGCTCCTCAAAGTGCGTGGACTTTGCTCACATATCCGACGTTCGCCTGTACACTCCAGCCGTATGCAGACCTATCAGCGGTCTTTGAACCTTCCCCAGCATCGCCTAATCATAGACGTTGCAAGAAGGTGGAACTCAGCACTGCACATGCTTCAGAGACTGTGCCAACAGAGGCGGGCTGTTATGTTTTTGTGGGAGGATACACATACACGGGCAGGCAGTAGGATGGCAGACATGGAGTTGTCAGGTGTGCAGTGGTCGAAGATACAAGACATGTGTCAAGTCCTTCAGTGTTTTGAGGAATGCACACGGCTGGTTAGTGCAGACAACGCCATAATAAGCATGAGCATCCCCCTAATGTGTCTGCTGATGCAAAGTTTGACGCACATAAAGGATCAGGCGTCTGCACCAGAGGAAGAGGAAAGCCTTGATGACAGTCAGCCATTGACTGGTCAGGGCAGTGTACAGGACGAGGTAGCGGGCGAAGAGGAGGTGGAGGACGAGGAGGATGATGGGGATGAGTATATTTTTAATGAGGAAGCTTTCCCGGGGGCACTGGAAATTGGTTGCGTGGCAAGGCCGGGATCTGGTTTTTTGAGGGACACAAGTGACGTAGATTTGCCTGAAACTGCCCCTCAACCAATCACAACCGCAGATTTGACAACTGGAACTTTGGCCCACATGGCGGATTATGCCTTACGTATCCTCAAAAGGGACACACGCATTACTAAAATGATGAACGATGACGATTACTGGTTGGCCTGCCTTCTTGATCCACGCTATAAAGGCAAATTGCAAAATATTATGCCACATGAGAACTTGGAACTAATATTAGCAACCAAACAATCAACTCTTGTTGACCGTTTGCTTCAGGCATTCCCAGCACACAGCGCACGTGATCGTTCTCACACGAGCTCCAGGGGGCAGCAGACCAGGAGTGTTAGGGGTGCACACATCAGAAGTGGCGTTGGACAGAGGGGTTTTCTGACCAGGTTGTGGAGTGATTTTGCTATGACCGCAGACAGGACAGGTACTGCTGCATCAATTGAAAGTGACAGGAGACAACATTTGTCCAGTATGGTTACTAACTATTTTTCATCCCTTATCGATGTTCTCCCTCAACCGTCATTCCCATTTGATTACTGGGCATCAAAATTAGACACCTGGCCAGAATTGGCAGAATATGCATTGCAGGAGCTTGCTTGCCCGGCAGCTAGTGTCCTATCAGAAAGAGTATTCAGTGCTGCACAGTGCTGCAGGTTCAATATTAACCGAAAAAAGGACTCGTCTGGCTACCCAAAATGTTGATGATCTAACATTCATTAAAATGAACCACAACTGGATTTCGAATTCTTTTGCCCCACCTTGCCCGGCACACACCTAGCTTTCCTATGAAAAGCTCTTGCCTGTGGACTACTGTGAATTACTTTTCTAATGTCTAATTTGCTGCAGCTGATTGTCCAGCATACGACATGTTTACACCTCCCTAAATGGCCAAACTCCCCACACGGGGCCGTGGTATCGCGACTTGGCGCAAGCACCCGTGAGAGTGCTTTTTGTCTGAAGAGGTGGGTGTGCCCGCTTTTGGTCGACGGCACTGCCACTGGGTCCCTCATAGTACAATAAAGTGTCTCTGGCGGTGGTGGTGCGCACCCAACGTCAGACACACTGTTGTAACATGAGGGGCCCTGGGCCTGTACCGCCGGCCACTAGAGAGTTCACCCAACCCCAGGTCAAACATTGCTCTACCACTTCCACAGTTATCTCTCACACTTCCACCAATGTTTAGTCTATGCGCTGACATCCTTCCATTCCTGCCACTGACAATACCATTGTGTTGACATGTATGATGGTACTTAACATAGTCAGGGGCAGTGTCCTCTATTTACCACAGTAAATACTTTGCGCTAAATTAGTAGGTCTGAAACTACGCAGAGGATCCCACCCCTGAACCTAATGATTGCACCCTTTAGTGTTTTCGTTTTGTTTTAATGCTAGACATTCACATTTATTTATTGTTTTGGACTACTAACTGGCAGACACTCATTACAATCGGCCTCCGCTGACCAGACCACTGCTGCCCGTCTACCCCTGGAACCAATTTTAAATTGCCTACAGCCAGCCCATTTTATTATGTTAGGCCTTCGAAGCCTGTCTGCGGCCCGTTCTTTCTACTACTACTGCACTGACCAGTCTACTGCTGCCTGTGTACCCCTGGAACCTATTTAAAAGTTCCTACAGCCCAATATTTTTTTATGTTAGGCCTTAGAAGCCTGTCTGCGGCCCGTTCTTTCTACTACTACTACACTGACCAGTCTACTGCTGCCCGTGTACCCCTGGAACCAATGTTAAAGTGCCTACAGTCCAATATTTTTTTATGTTAGGCCTTCGAAGCCTGTCTGCGGTCCCTCCTTCCACTAGGCCTCCACTGACCTGTCTACTGCTGCCCGTGTACCCCTGGAACCAATTTTAAATTGCCTACAGCCAGCCCATTTTATTATGTTAGGCCTTCGAAGCCTGTCTGCGGCCCGTTCTTTCAACTACTACTACACTGACCTGTCTCCTGCTGCCCGTGTACTCCTGGAACCAATTATAAAGTGCCTACAGCCTGTCCAATTTTATTATGTTAGGCCTTCGAAGCCTGTCTGCGGTCCCTCCTTCCACTAGGCCTCCACTGACCTGTCTCCTGCTGCCCGTGTACCCCTGGAACCAATTATAAAGTGCCTACAGCCTGTCCAATTTTATTATGTTAGGCCTTCGAAGCCTGTCTGCGGTCCCTCCTTCCACTAGGCCTCCACTGACCTGTCTCCTGCTGCCCATGTACCCCTGGAACCAATTATAAAGTGCCTACAGCCAGCCCATTTTATTATGTTAGGCCTTCGAAGCCTGTCTGCGGCCCGTTCTTTCAACTACTACTACACTGACCTGTCTCCTGCTGCCCGTGTACTCCTGGAACCAATTATAAAGTGCCTACAGCCTGTCCAATTTTATTATGTTAGGCCTTCGAAGCCTGTCTGTGGTCCCTCCTTCCACTAGGCCTCCACTGACCTGTCTACTGCTGCCCGTGTACCCCTGGAACCAATTTTAAATTGCCTACAGCCAGCCCATTTTATTATGTTAGGCCTTCGAAGCCTGTCTGCGGCCCGTTCTTTCAACTACTACTACACTGACCTGTCTCCTGCTGCCCGTGTACTCCTGGAACCAATTATGAAGTGCCTACAGCCTGTCCAATTTTATTATGTTAGGCCTTCGAAGCCTGTCTGTGGTCCCTCCTTCCACTAGGCCTCCACTGACCTGTCTACTGCTGCCCGTGTACCCCTGGAACCAATTTTAAATTGCCTACAGCCAGCCCATTTTATTATGTTAGGCCTTCGAAGCCTGTCTGCGGCCCGTTCTTTCAACTACTACTACACTGACCTGTCTCCTGCTGCCCGTGTACTCCTGGAACCAATTATGAAGTGCCTACAGCCTGTCCAATTTTATTATGTTAGGCCTTCGAAGCCTGTCTGTGGTCCCTCCTTCCACTAGGCCTCCACTGACCTGTCTACTGCTGCCCGTGTACCCCTGGAACCAATTTTAAATTGCCTACAGCCAGCCCATTTTATTATGTTAGGCCTTCAAAGCCTGTCTGCGGCCCGTTCTTTCAACTACTACTACACTGACCTGTCTCCTGCTGCCCGTGTACTCCTGGAACCAATTATAAAGTGCCTACAGCCTGTCCAATTTTATTATGTTAGGCCTTCGAAGCCTGTCTGTGGTCCCTCCTTCCACTAGGCCTCCACTGACCTGTCTCCTGCTGCCCGTGTACCCCTGGAACCAATTATAAAGTACCTACAGCCTGTCCAATTTTATTATGTTAGGCCTTCGAAGCCTGTCTGTGGTCCCTCCTTCCACTAGGCCTCCACTGACCTGTCTCCTGCTGCCCGTGTACCCCTGGAACCAATTATAAAGTGCCTACAGCCTGTCCAATTTTATTATGTTAGGCCTTCGAAGCCTGTCTGCGGTCCCTCCTTCCACTAGGCCTCCACTGACCTGTCTCCTGCTGCCCGTGTACCCCTGGAACCAATTATAAAGTGCCTACAGCCTGTCCAATTTTATTATGTTAGGCCTTCGAAGCCTGTGTGCGGTCCCTCCTTCCACTAGGCCTCCATTGACCTGTCTCCTGCTGCCCGTGTACCCCTGGAACCAATTATAAAGTGCCTACAGCCTGTCCAATTTTATTATGTTAGGCCTTCGAAGCCTGTCTGCGGTCCCTCCTTCCACTAGGCCTCCAATGACCTGTCTACTGCTGCCCGTGTACCCCTGGAACCAATTTTAAATTGCCTACAGCCAGCCCATTTTATTATGTTAGGCCTTCGAAGCCTGTCTGCGGACCGTTCTTTCTACTACTACTACACTGACCAGTCTACTGCTGCCCGTGTACCCGTGGAACCAATGTTAAAGTGCCTACAGTCCAATATTTTTTTATGTTAGGCCTTCGAAGCCTGTCTGTGGCCCGTTCTTTCTACTACTCCTACACTGACCAGACCACTGCTGCCCGTGTACCCCTGGAACCTATTTTTTATTGCATAGAGCATCCTTTTTTTAATAGTAGGCATACAAAGTCTGTCTGCGGTCCACTATTGAAATTGTCCTCCACTGCCCAGAGCAATGCTGCCTGTGTACCCCTGTAACCATTTTTAAGCTGCAGTGAGCCACATTTTTGGTTTAAGGCCTACTACCTGTGTCTGTCTGCGCCACTCAATTCAGCTGTGTTCCTTTGAAAAAAGCTGAGCGTCAATAGTCTTGTTTTCAGCCTCTAGGAATTTTAAAACTGCATTGGGGGTACAACTTTGGTAGGGCCTACTAACGGTGTCTGCCGCCCCAAGGTGTGCCCCAGGTTTCGTCCACATTGCTTCGGTCTTCCGACTCTCGTTTAGTAGTTGTAGAAAACTACACTGCATTAGGCCTACAAATTGGGTATGGGGTGTAGAGAGATGGTGTGTTCCACTCCAAGGTGTTCCCCAGGTTTCCTCGCCATTGCTTTGATCTTAATGCTCTTGTTTAGTAGTTGTTGGAAACTACACTGCATTAGGCCTACAAATTGGGTATGGGGTGTAGAGACGGTGTGTTCCACTCCAAGGTGTTCTCCAGGTTGCCTTTCCTGAGCTTCTATCTTCAGGCTCTCGTTTAGTAGTTGTTGGAAACTACACTGCATTAGGCCTACAAAATGGGTATGGGGTGTAGAGAGATGGTGTGTTCCACTCCAAGGTGTTCCCCAGGTTTCCTCGCCATTGCTTCGATCTTAATGCTCTCGTTTAGTAGTTGTTGGAAACTACGCTGCATTAGGCCTACAAATTGGGTATGGGGTGTAGAGAGATGGTGTGTTGCACTCCAAGGTGTTCCCCAGGTTTCCTCTCCATTGCTTCGATCTTCTGGCTCTCGTTTAGTAGTTGTTGGAAACTACACTGCATTAGGCCTACAAATTGGGTATGGGGTGTAGAGAGATGGTGTGTTCCACTCCAAGGTGTTCCCCAGGTTTCCTCGCCATTGCTTCGATCTTAATGCTCTCGTTTAGTAGTTGTTGGAAACTACACTGCATTAGGCCTACAAATTGGGTATGGGGTGTAGAGACGGTGTGTTCCACTCCAAGGTGTTCTCCAGGTTGCCTTTCCTGAGCTTCTATCTTCAGGCTCTCGTTTAGTAGTTGTTGGAAACTACACTGCATTAGGCCTACAAAATGGGTATGGGGTGTAGAGAGATGGTGTGTGCCACTCCAAGGTGTTCCCCAGGTTTCCTCGCCATTGCTTCGATCTTAATGCTCTCGTTTAGTAGTTGTTGGAAACTACACTGCATTAGGCCTACAAATTGGGTATGGGGTGTAGAGACGGTGTGTTCCACTCCAAGGTGTTGTCCAGGTTGCCTTTCCTGAGCTTCTATCTTCAGGCTCTTGTTAAATAGTGGTTAAATGGAACAACTGCATTTGGCGTACTAGTTGGTTTGGGGCCTACTAACAGTGTCTGCCGCTCCTTGCTGTTCTCCTGGTTTCCTGTCCTGAAATTCCATTTTCAGGCTCTCGTTAAGTAGTTGTTAATGTTAGACTGCATTTGGCCTACTAGTTGGTTTGGGGCCTACTATCGGTGTCTGCCACTCCTTGCTGTTCTCCTTCACTGAACAAAGCTGTGCCGCCTGTTTACTACGGTTGCCAATTTTGAACTGCATTTCGACTACTTACTGATTTGGGCCTACTCTCTGTGTCAGCCTCTCATTCCAGTTGTCCTCCACTGCAATGCCCCCTGGTTAGTCCTGTGTTACCAATTTTGAACTGCATTTAGCCAACTTTATTCTTTGGGCCTATATCTGTGTTTCCTCCTCATCCTGCCCATTGCCCAGCCAGTGATAGATGAGTCTGCTGGTACATTGACCCATAACGCAAAATTCCCCGTGCACGCTACACAGCAAGATTGTGACCCTGCTGAAAGTCAGGTTCCTCTTCCCGCATACCATACCACCTTACACGGGGACAAAGAGGAAGGTGCAGATGAAAGTGCAGGTTCCTTCATCAGGTGGGGGGAGGAATACTAGTTGGCGACGTCACTGGCACAGGGCCTCTCATAGTACGCAAAAGTGTTGCTGCCGGTGGGAGGCGCCCCCGCCGTGCAAACACACCGCTGTACTTTGAGGGGCCCTGTGCCAGTGCCAATGCCAACGAGTGGGCCCCCCCTGCTTGCTCAGGATCACAGCACTTGCAAAGTTTAAATACTTACCTCTCCCTGCTCCACTGCTGTGACGTGTTCCAGATTTCCTGGGCCCACTAATTACTTGAACCAGCCCTACCCCCCACAACTTTAGCCAAATGACCCCCAATTTCAAATGCCTTCCAATTATTATAAGCTAAATTACGATTGACAAGCTTCAGTAACAAGAATGGATGTTTTTGCCATTAAAATGGGCAGTGTAGGTGTTTTCCTGGCCTCCACTCACTGCCGACTATGCTCCCCCATTGACTTGCATTGGGTTTCGTGTTTCGGGCGATACCCGACTTTTCGCGATAATCGGCCGATTCCACCCGACTCGACTTCTAAGATAGTCGGGTTTCGCGAAACACGACTCGACTCTAAAAAGGTCAAGGTCGCTCAACCCTACCGCCAGCTGTTCCCCTGCTGTGTAGCCGGCAACGTGTCCAGCACAAGCCACGCTGGCACAACAGACCTAAAGCTGCCACCAGTGCAGGCTTCGGCCTACACTCTGCTCCTCTCCTCCTCCTGCTGACCCTGGGCTCTAACAACGCCAGTTTTAGCCCGGAAGTGCTAGCTGCATAGAGAAAAACACCCGCCAATGTGTCAGTGGGGTTCAGCACCGCCAGCTGTTCCAATGCTGTGTAGCCGGCAACGTGACCTGCAAACGCTATGCAGGCACCTGAACTGAAATTAAAGGGACCCTGCCCCCCCCAGGTGTTTCTATGTATAACAGCCACCTTGTACAGCAGTAATGCTTGCCCACGTCGAACTCAACAAACACGTACAAAATGTGTCTCATTAGAGACCATTATAGTGTCCCTGAGGTGTGACTTTCCTTTTTAATGACACGCAGCACCCCCATTGGTAACGCTGCCCATCTTCTGACATCGTTGGTTGGCTGCCTTTGCCTGTGCGTCCGCCCTGCCCGACACAACGCCCCTCGTTGTCTTACTTATTTTGACTGCGAGGGTGTGATTGATGGGCACGAGCAGTGCATATCTTCGACTGTCTTCACTCCCCTCCTTCCGCCTTCTTCAGACTGTGCGGCCTCATGGCCGTGGCATGCGATAAGGGATCAGCTGAGGCCGCCCAGTCTGAAGCAGGTGTAAGGAGATGTGTGAGCGGGGAACATATTTACTGCACAAGGCCACAAATCCCAGCCCCGCACTGTGACTTTATGAAAAGACACTGTGGGTCTGGGATTCATGGCCATCGTTAACCGCACCGGCCAACATGAAATGAGGTCATAAGATGGGCAGCGCTCACAGCGCATGGCCAAGGGATAACAAGAGCGCAGACTCCTGTACAGCAAATAACAACGCTCAGGAGGCTGCGCCCAGCCCCAAGGCGTTGTTTTTGGACACCTGTGCTGCGTCTCCTTAAAAAGACAAGTCACGCCTCCAATACAGTTTTACAGTACAATGGGCAAAATTGTGTACGTCTTTCATTCAGCGTGTGCAATGAGCAAAATTTAAAGAGCAACCTTTCATTTGTGGAGCAATACTGCTGCACAAGGTGTGGTTCTTCTACATTGTAACACCTGAGGGTGGGTTAAAGGTTACCTTTGAAATTGGTTCAATTAGGCTTCGGCCTACACTCTGCTCCTCTCCTCCTCCTGCTGACCCTGGGCTCTAACACCGCCAGTTTTTGCCCGGAAGTGCTAGCTGCACAGAGAAAAACACCAGCCAATGTGTCAGTGGGGTTCAGCACCGCCAGCTGTTCCCCTGCTGTGTAGTCGGCAACGTGTCCAGTACAAGCCACGCTGGCACAACAGAACAAAAGCTGCCACCAGTGCAGGCTTCTCGTAACAGAACCAGGCAACATGCTAGATACTGAGGAGAAGATCAAGCACTAAATAGTGCCACACAGCCCCTCACCAAGGAAGAAAACCAACTCCATATAAGCCAATTGAAAAGAAGGAGTACACTAGGAGCATATAGGTAATTTAAATAAAAGTGCTATTTTATTAAATATCATATAATTAACATGAAGTAGAAAATTTACAACTACAAAATACAGTGAAGTACAATACTACAAGATGGAAGAAGAAAGAGTGGGTAACCCCCGATGTGCACCGTCTAAGGAACCAACATGCATACCAGATAATGGGAGAAAATCTACTCCCAAAGAATCCATGTCACACTATCCATATAAGATGCCAGCCGGCGTAAAGTGCCATGTAAATAACAAGAGATTCTTACCAATGCAGGGCACCAGAGCGGGGCACACCGGACGGGATCCACAGGTCAAAAAGAATCCCCGACGCGCGTTTCGCCCACAGATGGAATTGCTTTATCAAGGGGAGATGCCCGAAAGTATATCTGGCTTCCTTAAATGCCGCCGAACAAGGAACATGTGACCAATCACATGCTGTGGATCGGCCAATGAGTGCGGGGTGAGTCGGCGCATGCGTGCGCTACCCTCCGAGTCCAGCGTCCCGGAAGGCGTCATACCCCGCGCGGGCGCCAGGGAAAAGCAACCCAGAGCGCACGCGCGAGGCAAAGGAGACGCCGCCGCGACGGAGGACAAGGTAGAAGGCACAGCGCATGCGCACTCCCGCAAGTCTCCGGCCCGAAAATAGGAGCCAGGGATCTACACAGCAAAGGTCCTGCTCCCAAACAAAAAACATCGGTGCGTGGGTGATATAATCAATAATATAAATTATGCAGCATCATAAACAAATATAAATAGCAAACGACCAATACATAACGTTGACATAGTTCCACAGTCATAATAGTGCCCATATCCTTGTATCAACAGTATAACACATAATAAATAAACGGCTTGGAGAACATGTTCATGTCGTTTTGCAGAAGATGATGACTGCAGCATAACAGATAAATCCCACTGGAATCGGCAGCGGTGTACATATAAAGGAATGCCAGAAGTTCGGACATCACTATATTAGAAAAAGAGGAAAATACAAAAAAGGTACACATGAATAAAAACACATAAAAACAATAAACACATAAAACCTGAGATCCCAGATGGGAACCCACTCAGGGGGGAGATGGTACCGGGGGGGGGGCAAGGGATGAAAACACCACTGGAGACAACGGAAAGCAACTATATACAAAGGATCAAGGGGCAAACACAAGATCAGTTGTCAGGGCACCAGGGGGACTAAAATACACCGTATAATAATCAGAGAAAGGAGGAGAAGCTTAAGGCCTCGTTGAGTCCTTTGGGTGTCATGGTATCAACCCTCACGATCCAACCAGCCTCACGCTGAGCAAGGACCTTTTTATAATTCCCACCTCTAACTCCAAGGTGGATACTTTCGATGCCTCTGACCCGAAGGGTCCCCGTATCACAATCATGAAACTGCTTAAAATGGCGGGGGATTGTCTTCAGGTCAGAGGCCTCGTCCACCATCCTAGCAGCACGTATGTCCCTCACGTGTTCACGGACACGTATCCGTAACTCCCTAGATGTTAGTCCAATATAAATTAGGGAACATCCACATGTGGCATAATACACGACATTAGACGTACCATGTGATGCGTTGCCTAATGGAGAATTCCTTACTACCATCAGAGGATTTGAATGTTGTGGCCCGCACCATATTTTCACATGCCACACAGTGGCCACACTGGAAAGAGCCCAACGTGGGACCCCTAGTGCTAAAAGGGTTAGTTATAGGTGCAACATAATGGCTGCGGACCAACAAACTGCTCAAATTGGGAGATCTTTTAGCAGTCATGAGTGGGAATTCACCCAAGGCCTGTGCTAGAGCCGGTTCGGTTTTTAAAACCGACCAATGTCTATTCAGTATATTTCTCATGTTTGACCATTCGTGGTTATATGTTGTGATAAACCGAACATTTTCTCCATCTGTCCTTTTCCTCTGTCCGCTATTGCCAGTATATAGAAGATCTCTACGGTGTGTCCTCCTGGCCCTCTCCAAACCTCGTTTGATACTTCTGCGACTGTATCCACGGTCTTTAAAGCGTCTCTCAAGGTCAGCGGCCTGTGCAAAAAATCTGTCATCAGTCGAGCAGATCCGCCTCACTCTAAGGAACTGTCCGACCGGGACGGCCCCAATGGTGGTAGGGTTATGTGCAGAACCGGCATGTAATAGTGCATTGACTGCTGTTGGTTTTCTGAAGACGTCAGTCTGGACCCGGCGTGAACTGTCGATCTCCAGCCTGACGTCCAGGAAATCGATATACTGCGGATCAGAATTGTATGTCAGTTTGATGTTAAAAGAATTCTCATTGAGTTGACCCATGAAGTCCTCGAGCTGCTGCGCCGTCCCCCCCCACATAAAGAGAACGTCATCTATATATCTAAACCAGCACAGCACATGGCCCACGGCCTCCACCCCCTCATCGCCAAAAACGCATCTCTCCCATGATCCCAGGAAGAGATTGGCGTATGAGGGGGCACAGGCCGCGCCCATGGCTGTGCCGCGTCTCTGCAAGTAAAATGCGTCTTTAAAGGTGAAGAAATTATGGCTCAGGGCAAAGCGCAGCAGCTCGAGGATCAACCCACACATGGGGCTGCCCAAGTCGGAGGCCCCCAAGAAGAGGCGGACTGCAGCAAGACCTTGTTCGTGATCAATGCACGTGTACAGGGTTTGCACATCGGCGGTGACCAAGAGGACACCAGGGTCCACAAAGACACCGTCAACCCATGTAAGGACGTCCGTCGTGTCCTTAACATAAGATGGTAATGTCTCGACCAACGGTTTTAAATAAAAGTCGATGAATTTACAAATAGGGTCACATAGACCCTCTATGCCTGACACGATAGGACGTCCCGGTGGGTTGACAGGGTCTTTGTGGACTTTGGGGAGCAAGTAGAACGTTGGTATCTTTGGGGACCTCACTGTTAAACCTTCCAGAACTTTCTTATCTATAATCCCCTCATCAAAAGCCCGGCCCAGGATAGCCTGTAGCTGAGACGCAAAGGAAGGCAGAGGGCTATGAGTTAATTTTGTGTACGTAGAAGTGTCCCTCAACTGTCGAAACACTTCTTTCTCGTATTTATCGCATGGCCAGATCACTATGTTCCCTCCCTTATCAGCCGATTTAATCACGATATCTTTGAAGGTCTGCAACTCCTTAATGGCTCTTCTCTGATTAGATGTAAGATTGTCAAATTTACGTCTTGAGGATAAGCGTTTGAAGTCCTCAGTGACCAAATGGGTAAATATGTCCACTGCAGGGCATAGTGATAAGGGAGGGAACCTAGTCGATCTGGGCATGCAAGCTGGTGGGAACGTACCTTGGGGGTTACTTGATTGTTCTTCCAGTAGATCCTCTAAAGCCCGCAAAGCCTCCCTCTCCGTCTCAGATAGGGGCTCCTGGGCAGGGTTATTCCTATGATGTAATTTTTTTTAAATGAGTTTTCTAGAGAACAGATGTAGGTCCTTCATAGCTAAAAAGAAATTAAAGGAGTTAGTAGGTGAAAAATTTAACCCCTTACTCAGGACCTCAATCTGAGTCTCGGAAAGAGGCCGTGCAGACAGATTTAATACCTGGAGGCCCCCATTGCTGCTTGTCCCCTGTTGTTTGCCCACCGCTGTCATAGCCTTAGAGGTTTGTCGTGTGACAATCTTTTTGGTATGTGGATTGGGTCCAGATTGTCCACCCTTTACTTCCAAATGTGGGGTATTCCCGTCATCAGAGGCAGCGTTGGATCTGGTTGATCTGGAGCGTGACCTTGAGCTTGAGAAGTTTCTAAAGCGGGGGCGTGACCGATCACCTGTACCCCGCCATCTGTAAACATTGGAGGTCTGCTTATCTTGTACATCACGTTTAAACTTCTTTGATTTGAGGCCCTGAATCTCATCAACCCATTTTTGTAATGCAAGATCCATTTCATCATTTAATTTTTTTAAAGCATCCCCCGACATTTCTTTTCTTAATTTGGTTTGGACAACCTCGATCTCAGTCTCTATTTCAACAAGCTTGGACGAGTCCAGGCCCTTAAGTAATGTCATAAACCCGATAGAGCAGGTGTTTGAAAGCTCTTCCCATCTATTTTTAAAGTCCTCATCCATGATGGGAAAAGACGGGAATACCTGGACTCTAAGTCCTCGTGGGATCAACCCCCCTTCCAAATACTTTTCAAGAAAGGCGTGATTCCACCACACCCTTGTCCTTTTTTTTAAAAGGTCCTTAAAATGTCCAATAGTCTCCTGTAGGTCACCACTTGACCCCTCCAAACCCCCACTAAAACCATCTTTGAATGTATCATTGATTTGAGCACGCCATGTAGAGTCTCGTGCTCGGAAGTCCATATTAGGCCTGAAAAACACTGTGATAAACACAGAAACAATTATCGTAACAGAACCAGGCAACATGCTAGATACTGAGGAGAAGATCAAGCACTAAATAGTGCCACACAGCCCCTCACCAAGGAAGAAAACCAACTCCATATAAGCCAATTGAAAAGAAGGAGCACACTAGGAGCATATAGGTAATTTAAATAAAAGTGCTATTTTATTAAATATCATATAATTAACATGAAGTAGAAAATTTACAACTACAAAATACAGTGAAGTACAATACTACAAGATGGAAGAAGAAAGAGTGGGTAACCCCCGGTGTGCACCGTCTAAGGAACCAACATGCATACCAGATAATGGGAGAAAATCTACTCCCAAAGAATCCATGTCACACTATCCATATAAGATGCCAGCCGGCGTAAAGTGACATGTAAATAACAAGAGATTCTTACCAATGCAGGGCACCAGAGCGGGGCACACCGGACGGGATCCACAGGTCAAAAAGAATCCCCGACGCGCGTTTCGCCCACAGATGGAATTGCTTTATCAAGGGGAGATGCCCGAAAGTATATCTGGCTTCCTTAAATGCCGCCGAACAAGGAACATGTGACCAATCACATGCTGTGGATCGGCCAATGAGTGCGGGGTGACTCGGCGCATGCGTGCGCTACCCTCCAAGTCCAGCGTCCCGGAAGGCGTCATGCCCCGCGCGGGCGCCAGGGAAAAGCAACCCAGAGCACACGCGCGAGGCAAAGGAGACGCCGCCGCGACAGAGGACAAGGTAGAAGGCACAGCGCATGCGCACTCCCGCAAGTCTCCGGCCCGAAAATAGGAGCCAGGGATCTACACAGCAAAGGTCCTGCTCCCAAACAAAAAACATCGGTGCGTGGGTGATATAATCAATAATATAAATTATGCAGCATCATAAACAAATATAAATAGCAAACGACCAATACATAACGTTGACATAGTTCCACAGTCATAATAGTGCCCATATCCTTGTATCAACAGTATAGCACATAATAAATAAACGGCTTGGAGAACATGTTCATGTCGTTTTGCAGAAGATGATGACTGCAGCATAATAGATAAATCCCACTGGAATCGGCAGCGGTGTACATATAAAGGAATGCCAGAAGTTCGGTCACATGTTCCTTGTTCGGCGGCATTTAAGGAAGCCACATATACTTTCGGGCATCTCCCCTTGATAAAGCAATTCCATCTGTGGGCGAAACGCGCGTCGGGGATTCTTTTTGACCTGTGGATCCCGTCCGGTGTGCCCCGCTCTGGTGCCCTGCATTGGTAAGAATCTCTTGTTTTTTACATGACACTGTCAAACCAATCTAATCAGTTTTTATGAAGAGGTAAGCTATAGACTGGACCACGGTGAGTCATTGGACGTGGTATATCTCGATTTTTCCAAAGCGTTTGATACCGTGCCGCACAAGAGGTTGGTACACAAAATGAGAATGCTTGGTCTGGGGGAAAATGTGTGTAAATGGGTTAGTAACTGGCTTAGTGATAGAAAGCAGAGGGTGGTTATAAATGGTATAGTCTCTAACTGGGTCGCTGTGACCAGTGGGGTACCGCAGGGGTCAGTATTGGGACCTGTTCTCTTCAACATATTCATTAATGATCTGGTAGAAGGTTTACACAGTAAAATATCGATATTTGCAGATGATACAAAACTATGTAAAGCAGTTAATACAAGAGAAGATAGTATTCTGCTACAGATGGATCTGGATAAGTTGGAAACTTGGGCTGAAAGGTGGCAGATGAGGTTTAACAATGATAAATGTAAGGTTATACACATGGGAAGAGGGAATCAATATCACCATTACACACTGAACGGGAAACCACTGGGTAAATCTGACAGGGAGAAGGACTTGGGGATCCTAGTTAATGATAAACTTACCTGGAGCAGCCAGTGCCAGGCAGCAGCTGCCAAGGCAAACAGGATCATGGGGTGCATTAAAAGAGGTCTGGATACACATGATGAGAGCATTATACTGCCTCTGTACAAATCCCTAGTTAGACCGCACATGGAGTACTGTGTCCAGTTTTGGGCACCGGTGCTCAGGAAGGATATAATGGAACTAGAGAGAGTACAAAGGAGGGCAACAAAATTAATAAAGGGGATGGGAGAACTACAATACCCAGATAGATTAGCAAAATTAGGATTATTTAGTCTAGAAAAAAGACGACTGAGGGGCGATCTAATAACCATGTATAAGTATATAAGGGGACAATACAAATATCTCGCTGAGGATCTGTTTATACCAAGGAAGGTGACGGGCACAAGGGGGCATTCTTTGCGTCTGGAGGAGAGAAGGTTTTTCCACCAACATAGAAGAGGATTCTTTACTGTTAGGGCAGTGAGAATCTGGAATTGCTTGCCTGAGGAGGTGGTGATGGCGAACTCAGTCGAGGGGTTCAAGAGAGGCCTGGATGTCTTCCTGGAGCAGAACAATATTGTATCATACAATTATTAGGTTCTGTAGAAGGACGTAGATCTGGGGATTTATTATGATGGAATATAGGCTGAACTGGATGGACAAATGTCTTTTTTCGGCCTTACTAACTATGTTACTATGTTACTTTACGCCGGCTGGCATCTTATATGGATAGTGTGACATGGATTCTTTGGGAGTAGATTTTCTCCCATTATCTGGTATGCATGTTGGTTCCTTAGACGGTGCACACCGGGGGTTACCCACTCTTTCTTCTTCCATCTTGTAGTATTGTACTTCACTGTATTTTGTAGTTGTAAATTTTCTACTTCATGTTAATTATATGATATTTAATAAAATAGCACTTTTATTTAAATTACCTATATGCTCCTAGTGTACTCCTTCTTTTCAGTGCAGGCTTCTGCCTACACTATGCTCCTCTCCTCCTCCTGCTGACCCTGGGCTCTAACACCGCCAGTTTTCGCCCGGACGTGCTAGCTGCACAGAGAAAAACACCAGACAATGTGTTAGTGGGGTTCAGCACCGCCAGCTGTTCCCCTGCTGTGTAGCCGGTATCGTGTCCTGCAAACACCACGCAGGCACCTGAACTGAAATTAAACGGATCCTGCCCCCCCCCCCAGGTGTTTGTATGTATAACAGCCACCTTGTACAGCAGTAATGCTGCATTTGTACAAGGTGGCTAACTTTTTCTCCTTGCCCACATCGAACTCAACACGTACAAAATGTGTCTCATTAGAGACCATTACACTGTCCCTGAGGTGTGATTCTCCTTTTTAAATGACACGCAGCACCCCCCTAGGTAACACTGGCCATCTTCTGACATCATTGGTTGGCTGCCTGTTCCTGTGCGTCCGCCCTGCCCAACACAACGCTCCTCGTTGTCTGATATATTTTGACTGCGAGGGTGTGATTGATGGGCACTAGCAGTGCATATCTTCGCCTGTCTTCACTCCCCTCCTTCCGCCTTCTTCAGACTGTGCGGCCTCATGGCCGCGGAAGGCAATAAGGGATCAGCTGAGGCCGCCCAGTCTGAAGCAGGTGTAAGGACATGTGTGAGCGGCGAAGATATTTACTGCGCAAGGCCACGAATCCCAGCCCCGCACTGTGACTTTATGAAAAGACACTGTGGGTCGGGTTTCATGGCCATCGTTAACCGCACCGGCCAACATGAAATGAGGTCATAAGACGGGCAGCTCTAACAGGGCATGGGCAAGGGCTAACAAGAGCGCAGACTCCTGTACAGCAAATAACGCTCAGGAGGCTGCTCCCAGCACCAAGGCGTTATTTTTGGACACCTGTGCTGCGTCTCCTTAAAAAGACAAGTCACGCCTCCAATACAGTCTTACTGTATAATGGGCAAAATTGTGTACTTGTTTCATTCAGCGTGTGCAATGAGCAAAATTTAAAGAGCAACCTTTCACTTGTGGAGCATTACTGCTTGTGCAGGTGTGACTCTTCTAAATTGTAACACCTGAGGGTGGGTTAAAGGTTACCTTTGAAATTGGTTCAATTAGGCTTCGGCCTACACTCTGCTCCTCCTGCAGACCCTGGGCTCTAACACCGCCAGTTTTTGCCCGGAAGTGCTAGCTGCACAGGGAAAAATAACAGCCAATGTGTCAGTGGGGTTCAGCAACGCCTGCTGTTCCCCCACTGCGTAGCCGGCAACGTGTCCTGCAAATGCAACCCAGACACAAAGCTGCCTCCAGTGCAGGCATCTGCCTACACTTTGCAACCCTGTTGTGAATTCTGTGGCTGAATTCACTCCTGTGGTCACAAGTGGTACTGCAGCTTCTGAGCTTCCTCCCTCAGGTGTTCTGGTGAGCTCGTTAACTGCTTCATTACTTAACTCCGCCTGATGCTGCTATCCTTGCTCCTTGTCAATGTTTCAGTGTTGGATCTGAGCTTCTCCTGATTGTTCCTGTGACCTGCTGCTCTGTATAGCTAAGTGCTTTTTGCTTTTTTGTTGCTTTTTTTTCTGTCCAGCTTGTCTTTTGTTTTGCTGGAAGCTCTGAGATGCAAAGGGTGTACCGCCGTGCCGTTAGTTCGGCACGGTGGGGTTTTTTTGCCCCCTTTGCGTGGTTTTGCTTTAGGGTTTTTTGTAGACTGCAAAGTTCGCTTTACTGTCCTCGCTCTGTCCTAGAATATCGGGCCCCACTTTGCTGAATCTATTTCATCCCTACGTTTTGTCTTTTCATTTTACTCACAGTCATTATATGTGGGGGGCTGCCTTTTCCTTTGGGGAATTCCTCTGGGGCAAGTCAGGCCTATTTTTCTATCTTCAGGCTAGCTAGTTTCTTAGGCTGTGCCGAGTTGCCTAGGTAGTTGTTAGGCGCAATCCACAGCCGCTTTTAGTTGTGCTTAGGATAGGATCAGGTGTGCAGTCTACAGAGTTTCCACGTCTCAGAGCTCGTTCTTGTATTTTTGGGTATTTGTCAGATCACTGTGTGCGCTCTGATCGCTAAGCACACTGTGTTTCTGGATTGCCTTCATAACACCTGTCATTAGCAAACATAACACAACCCCCTGCTTACCCTTTGCTCCAAAACCGCTAGTTGGGGCTCTAGGAAGACAATCTTGAATAGGCAACGCATCCGTGTTCCAGCACCGTCAGCTGGTTCTCGGCAGTGTTTTTGTCACGGGTACTCCCTCGTTCCAGCACCGTCAGCTGTTTCCGGGTAGTGTCAAGCTCACTGAGACGCCTATGCGTTGCCCCGTCGTGTTGCGGTCGGGTAACCCAACTCCAGGGTGCCTCCAGTTTAGGAGCTTCCTATGTGGGCTGCGGGAATTGGCAGTCAAGGCTGGTTCTGTAGTGCCAGTAGGCCAAGCTCCCCCTGTAGGACTGTTGGGGTTCGGTAACTGCGGCTGCCTCGCGGCCTAGCTGTTCTCTCCTCTCCTGTGGACCTTCTGGTCCACATCCTGGTTCCAGCACCGTCAGCTGGTTCCGGGCAGAGCCTTTGGCTTAGGTGCCTCCTCCTGGGTATCCGAGTTCCGCCAATGCCAGGCGGTCCTTGGTAGTGCTTTTAAGCGCGGGCACCTACAGCTTAGTAACCGGGTTCCAGCACCGTCAGCTGGTCCTCGGTGCCATTGGCTCTTGCACACTGGGGCAAAGCTTCCATGTTCCAGTACCGCCAGCTGGTTCTCGGCAGTGTTTTTGTCACGGGTACTCCCTCGTGCCCAGCCTGGTTCTAGCACCGTCAGCTGTTTCCAGGTAGTGTCAAGCTCACTGAGACGCCTATGCTTTGCCCCGTCGTGTTGCGGTCGGGTTAGCCAACTCCAGGGTGGTTCTCGGCAGTGTCTTTTGCTCTTGTACCTTCTGCTCCCCATCCTGGTTCCAGTAACGTCAGCTGGTTCTGGGCAGAGCCTTTGGCTTAGGTGTCTCCTTCCGGGTTTCCGAGTTCCGCCAACATCAGGCGGTCCTTGGTAGTGCTTTTAAGCGCGGGCACCTACAGCTTAGTAACCGGGTTCCAGCACCGTCAGCTGGTCCTCGGTGCCATTGGCTCTTGCACACTGGGGCAACGCATCCGTGTTCCAGCACCGCCAGCTGGTTCTCGGCAGTGTTTTTGTCACGGGTACTCCCTCGTGCCCAGCCTGGTTCCAGCACCGTCAGCTGTTTCCGGGTAGTGTCAAGCTCACTGAGACGCCTATGCTTTGCCCCGTCGTGTTGCGGTCGGGTTAGCCAACTCCAGGGTGCCTCCAGTTTAGGAGCTTCCTATGTGGGCTGCGTGAATTGGCAGTCAAGGCTGGTTCTGTAGTGCCAGTAGGCCAAGCTCCCCCTGTAGGACTGTTGGGGTTCGGTAACTGCGGCTGCCTCGCGGCCTAGCTGTTCTCTCCTCTCCTGTGGACCTTCTGGTCCACATCCTGGTTCCAGCTCCGTCAGCTGGTTCCGGGCAGAGCCTTTGGCTTAGTTGCCTCTTCCTGGGTATCCGAGTTTCGCCAATGCCAGGCGGTCCTTGGTAGTGCTTTTAAGCGCGGGCACCTACAGCTTAGTAACCGGGTTCCAGCACCGTCAGCTGGTCCTCGGTGCCATTGGCTCTTGCACACTGGGGCAACGCATCCGTGTTCCAGCACCGCCAGCTGGTTCTCGGCAGTGTTTTTGTCACGGGTACTCCCTCGTGCCCAGCCTGGTTCCAGCACCTTCAGCTGTTTCCGGGTAGTGTCAAGCTCACTGAGACGCCTATGCTTTGCCCTGTCGTGTTGCGGTCAGGTTAGCCAACTCCAGGGTGCCTCCAGTTTAGGAGCTTCCTATGTGGGCTTCGTGAATTGGCAGTCAAGGCTGGTTCTGTAGTGCCAGTAGGCCAAGCTCCCCCTGTAGGACTGTTGGGGTTCGGTAACTGCGGCTGCCTCGCGGCCTAGCTGTTCTCTCCTCTTCTGTGGACCTTCTGGTCCACATCCTGGTTCCAGCACCGTCAGCTGGTTCTCGGCAGTGTCTTTTGCTCTTGTACCTTCTGCTCCCCATCCTGGTTCCAGTACCGTCAGCTGGTTCCGGGCAGAGCCTTTGGCTTAGGTGCCTCCTTCTGGGTATCCGAGTTCCACCAACGTCAGGTGGTCCTTGGTAGTGCTTTCAGGCACGGGTACCTCCTGCTTAGTAACCGGGTTCCAGTAACGTCAGCTGGTCCTCGGTAGTTCCATTGGCTCTTGAACCTTCGGCTACCCATCCGGGTTCCAGTACCATCAGCTGGTTCTTGGCAGTGTCTTTTGCTCTTGTACCTTCTGCTCCCCATCCTGGTTCCAGTAACGTCAGCTGGTTCTGGGCAGAGCCTTTGGCTTAGGTGTCTCCTTCCGGGTTTCCGAGTTCCGCCAACATCAGGTGGTCCTTGGTAGTGCTTTTTAGCATGGGTACCTCCTGCTTAGTAACCGGGTTCCAGTAACATCACCTGGTCCTTGGTAGTTCCATAGGCTCTTGAACTTTCGGGTAGCCATCCGAGTTCCAGTTCCATCAGCTGGTTCTTGGCATTTTCTCAGCCTTCTTGTACCTTCTGCTACATTTCCAAGTTGAAGACCCTAAAGATGACGACCCGGAAGACCACCCTAAGATGACGACGACACCAGAGACGACAACCAGTGAGATGACGACGACCCTGAAGACCACCCCGATGACGACGACGACGGCGGAGACGACGACGGCGGAGACGACGACGGCGGAGACGACGACCCTGGAGATGACGACATGGAAGACCGAGAAGCAGAAGAACAAGAGGCTGCAGAACAAAGAGCAGAAGAACATTAAGCATAACACTTAATATCAGAGCAAAAGATATTATCTAAATTATATGCAGAAGAAGACTAAGCAGTGTATGGGGGTGAGTCCGTTCCTCCTCGTGGTGACCCTGCATAAAGCCTGATGCTGCAGGCCAAACTGAACGCGGACAAATGTAACTTTTGTGACAGGCAGAACGGAAGGTGTAATCTTCAAACTTTTATAGATAACAACTATGGGAATGCCTGTCACAAATGAGAATATGATGAAGAAGTAGAATAGGAAGAATAATAATAGTTGAATAAAATGAATATGTAGAATAGGAAGAATAATAATAGTTGAATAAAATGAATATGAAGAATGTAATAAAAAAAATGTAGAAGATGAAGAAGAAGATGAATAAGGTGAAGAAGAAGTTGATGTCAAAGATGCTGATGATGATGAAGATGAAAGTGTGGGAAAACTAAAAAAAAAGAAGGGGAAGGGCGTGGAATAGTGAAACATCAATATCTGACAAAATAAAAAAAAATTTACATAGTCAATATCTTTGTCACTCCGAACGTCTTTAAAAAAAAAAATCATGCTATTCTATTTGATTGGGCTAAACCTCTGTGCCTTTAATGTCTCCGCCACCTCCCCAAATACATCCTGCATTATTCTTAGTTGTTTTCCTTCATGTAGAATGAACCTACAAGGAAAGAAAGGGTTTATTTTAATTCCGATATTTTCGTCCCATTGACTTGTATTGGGATCGGGTATCGGTATCGGCGATAGCCGATATTTTTTGAATATCGGCCGATCCAATCCGATACCGATACTTTCCGATATCGGAAGGTATCGCTCAACACTAGCACTGACCAAATTTTGACAGGTACCTAGAACAAGATACAGTCACCTTCGGATCTGTCACATGACCTTGGCGGGCACCACCACATCCATGTCCCTTAACATCACCCTTTCTCATCTTGAAAGCAGTATGCTTATGAAACAAAAAATATTGTCTTTATTTTTCGCACGTACCTTTACAAAGGTCTTATGTACAAATTCACTGTATCTAGCAAAGTGTGGCTATTTTTTTGGAGATTGCAGCTTGATTATACATGGCAACAGCAGACTGATGTAAATTGCAGGTAAATAGTCATGTTTGTGCATCTCTGCAGGCTTTGCGCCAGTCGCACAACTGCTAGATAAAAATACACTATTTTTTAAACCAATAGGAAATTGTGATTTTTTTAGATCGACTTGTTGACACACTCCAAATGCAGAGTAATGAAGATTATTGCAACTGCTATATTGTCACGTAAGATTATCTGTACCCGGATTGCACCAGTTGCACAACTGCTATATAAAGATACGCTATTTTTTTAAATCAATATAAAATTATGATTTTTTTAGATTGTTTTGCTGACACACTACAAATGTGGAGTAATGGAAACAGGGACACATGGGCTACCTGCACAGAGAACAAGTCTGTAAGAACATGTTCACACACCACCAAGAAACCTGAAGACACAAAAGAGAATAGTAAAACCAAAAACACTCAGTTTGAAAAAATGTTTGCAGTAATCCGCAAGTGCTAGTAAAAGATGTAAATAACAGGGTATTTGGTTGATACGTTTTTTGCAAAAAATGTATACTAAGCTGCTCTACCAATCTTCACGGTATGGATTTTTCCTCTCTGAACCCTGTTCACACAGGTAATGTACAGATGATCAGGTTTTTAAATACATCAGATAGGGATTGCATACATTAGTTAGGACTGCTCTGATATGGGTATACCGTGAAGATTGGTAGAGCAGCTTAGTATACATTTTTTGCAAAAAACGTATCAACCAAATACCCTGTTATTTACATCTTTTACTAGCACTTGCGGATTACTGCAAACATTTTTTCAAACTGAGTGTTTTTGGTTTTACCATTCTCTTTTGTGTCTTCAAATGTGGAGTAATGAAGATTATTGCCACTGTAAAATTGTCACGCAATATTATCTCTATCCAGATTGCGACAGTCGCACAACTGCCAGATAAAGATACCCTATTTTTTAAACAAATATATTTTTGGGGGGATTTTTTTTCATTGACTTTGAGTCACACCAACAGCACACTCTTGGAAATTTATGGTAAACTGTAACATTTTTGTAGCTCAAGGGATTTTGCTCCAGTCGTACAACTGCTATACAAATATTATGTATTTAAGCAATTGACAAGGAATATTATTTAGCAAATAGATTTTAAAATGGATGCTACTATATGCTGGCACAGAAGAATATTATTTTGTGGTAAAAAATATATAGGCTGCTACACAGGAATATTATGTAGCGCCCAAGAAAATGGTTTTGTATATGCTGGTACTATTTAATATTACCCTCTACAAATAGCTGATGTTTATATTTTGGCAGTGGATGAAACCAACCCTATTTCACTCTAATCCCACAGTCTGTTCCTAATACTATTACTATACAACACAGTGGAAAATAGCAGAGATCTATAGCAAGTACTTGCAATGATGAGAACACCCAGGTGCCTGCCTTTCACCCTCCCTCCTTTTAATTATCTCCCTACTAAATTTCCACTTAACAGACAACTAATATTGACAATCTTCAGGTCTTAAAAAAGCTTTTTGGAATGAATAACGCTTACTATAAGCTCCTACCACTCTCCCTATGCTCCTTTCACTCTTCCTACGCTTAAACTACGCTCTCCCTATGCTGTTTCCAGCTGCCATGTGCGCAAGATGGCGCCGGCAGCCTTTAAATATCCCCTATGATACTGGAAGGCCAGTCAATCACAGTAATGCCACGTCAAAGATGGTGCCAGTATTACTCTGATTGGCAAGCCAGCCCAGCATGTTTATTGGCTGCAAATAAAGAGCCAAACATGCTGGGTGCATCACTCAAATATACAAAGGTGATACCTCATTACTGAGTAATTCGCTCATCACTATTGAAGACCAAAGGTATGGGTAATAAAGAGATCATAGGTTCAAGTTCCTTAAAAGAACTACGGTAATAAAAAAAAATTAAAATACACAACCCAAATTTCAAAAACTTTTGGGACGCTATGTAAAATGCAATGGAAACAAGAATGCAATGATTTGAAAGTCTCTTATAGCCATATTTAATTTACAAGAAAGCATAAAACACATATCAGAAGTTGAAAGTTGAATATTTTTCCACTTCAATTGAAAAAATTAACTCATTTAGAAATTAATGGAAGCAACACATCTCAAAAAGTTGGGACAGGGTTAAGAAAAGGCTGTAAAAGTGTTACTAATAAAAACAGTTGGGTCAATTTTCAACTAAGTCACATAAATGTGTATAAAAGGATTCAATTTTATGCAAAGGGAGTACATAATGTTAGAGACAGTAGAAAGACCATCACTGGTATTTTGTAGTAATGCAGGGGTGATATACGGAAATGATGTGCATAATTTGGTGTTGTCAGCATATAGATAGTACTGAAAACAGAATTTACTGATTGTTTGTCCAATAGGGCCAGTATACAGTGGGCAAGGAAAGTATACAGACCCCTTTAAATTTTTGACTCTTTGTTTCATTGCTGCCATTAGGTAAATTCAAAAAAGTTATTTTTTTTCTCATTAATGTACACTCTGCACCCCATCTTGACGGAAAAAAACAGAAATGTAGAAATTTTTTATTATAAAAGAAAAACTGAAATATCACATGGTCATAAGTATTCAGACCTTTTGCTCAGACGCTCATATTTAAGTCACATGCTGTCCATTTACATGCTGTACAAGGAAAAGAGTATGGAGCCTAGGACTGATCCTTGAGGAACTCCTACAGTAAGGGGGAAAGGAGAGGAGGAGCCAGAAAAAGTGGAAGAGCGAGCATAGAAGTAGGAGGTGAACCAGGAAAGAATGATGTCCTTGAGGCCGAGAGCTCGGAGCATAGTGAGGAGGAGCTGGTGATCCACAGTGTTGAATGCTGCATAGAGCTCTAGGGTAATATGCAGGGAGCAGTGACCATTAGATTTAGCCGTTACTAGATCATTAAAGACTTTAGAAAGGGCAGTCTCAGTAGAGTGTAAACCATGAAAACCAGAATGTGAAGGGTCCTTGTTTCCCTCCATGGATTAATACCATATTTAGTAATACATTGATTAGATTCTGAACTTTCTCCTTCAGAGCAATATCTAACAAAGCCATCATGTCATGCACAAAAAAGGTTTTCACTAAGGATGAGCAAATCTATTTGATGCTGAATAAATTTGTGTAGAATTTTTAGTAATTCACTAAACCTGGCAAATTAGAACAATTTATGATTACTTTGCTTGATCCACTGATTAATGTAACTTACACCAAGGGTATATCTTAATGATGTGTCAATGACTTGAATATGCCATTTACCATTCGGTAAATCTGATGTTTGTGTGTGTTTTTCTTTCCACTTCTTGTTAATATTTTTTTATGCTATTGTTACTTGATAAAACCCACTAAAAATAATAGAAAATAATAAAAATTGAAAAATAACAGACTGCTTTGCTGAAAACGCCAAAAATGTATGCCACCATTTTATACATTGCAGAAGATTGCATCAGCCAGAGGGGGGCTCATGTGACCTGGAGAGAAGCTGGGTGGGCTTCCCCATAATGCCCTTCAGCTATCTCATCACATGGTATGACAGCCAATCAAGAGAGACTATCATAGTTTATATAAAAGCAGAGGCAGGGAATACAGAAGTCATTTTGCGGTGAATCTGGATAGTGACTGGATATCAAAGCTTAAAACTAAGCCATAGAAATCCAACTGGAATAAACGTCACTCCCTATAGAGACATGGTGCCTGGATAGGATACCACTTCACACATTCAATTAAAAAACAGAATACAGCACTCTTAACCTTCGTACGGCTGAGTAGGTACAATTGTAACTATTCCGTTTTAAAATTGCAATAACTTTTTTCGAAAAGCCGTAGAGGGCTGACATTTCGTGACATCTCTGCAGTTTTGGTCCAGAATATATTGGCCAAATTTCAATAAAATATATATGAAGGTACAATTGTACCTCTGCAGCCTGTTAACGTTGTAAAAATATGCAGCCTGACGAAGGTTAAAGTCGAAAGCAATATTTTAGTTCTAATGAGAATGGTGACTCAACAAGCTCTTGTGCTGCAGCCGTGATTGAAACCAAATGCTGCCAGGGAGAAAAGTTCCTTTTCTCCCCATTGCATTTGTCTGCATACAGGCGCCGGGCAGGTTGGTAATGCTGTTAACCTGCAAATTATGAAAACCACAAAAAGAGGAAAAATCCTCCAATATTCAAGAAAACAAACCAAAAACAGGCAGAGATGCTTACCTGTCTAAATAGGCCTCAGTTCAATTGCACTGACAGGGAGCAGCGGACCCAAGTAAAATGTCAAATGCACAGGTCCAATACCAAATGAAACAGCCAACCTTCAATCAGGGATTGGCCGTGTGGCACACCAATGCACTAAAATATATACTCTGTATGTGGCGTGTTCATACAAGGAATGCAGAACATCTGGTTCTCAGCCTATTAATGACGCCCTATGGCGGGCTGCCCAGTGCTAACTATAATGCATCCTGTGTGAACAGAGGCCACAGTGTACAGAACCATTTGGGCCCAACTGCACCCCCAAAAAAATACAACGTGCAAAAAAAAACCCATATCAATATATGTAAGGTATTGGTTGATATTCTGGCCAAAATATGTAAGCTGGCAACCTGTGTCAAGGGTCTTTACGTTTGCCAGTCCTACTCTAACATGAAAACCACAAAAAGAGGAAAAATCCTCCAATATTCAAGAAAACAAACCAAAAACAGGCAGAGGTGCTTACCTGTCTAAATAGGCCTCAATGCAATTGCACTGACAGGGTGCAGCGGACCCAAGTAAAATGGCAACTGCCCAGGTGCAATACCAAATGAAACAGCCAACCTTCAATCAGGGATTGGCCGTGTGGTACACCAATGCACTAAAATATATACTCTGTATGTGGCGTGTTCACACAAGGAATGCAGAGCATCTGGTTCTCAGCCTATTAATGACGCCCTATGGCGGGCTGCCCAGTGCTAACTATAATGCATCCTGTGTGAATAGAGGCCACAGTGTACAGAACCATTTGGGCCCAACTGCACCCCGAAAAAAATACAACGTGCAAAAATAAACATATCAATATACCGTATATACTCGAGTATAAGCCGAGATTTTCAGACCACGTTTTTGGGCTGAAAGTCCCCCTCTCGGCTTATACTCGAGTCGTATGCAGGGGTCAGCAGGGGAGGGGGAGCGGGGGCTGTTAAATTATACTCACCTACTCCTAGCGCGGTCCCTGCAGGTCCCTGGCTTCCCCGGCGCCGGCAGCAGCAGGTTCTTCCTGTACTGAGCGGTCACATGGTACCGCTCATTACAGTAATGAATATGCGGCTCCACCTCCCATAGGGGTGGAGCCGCATATTCATTACTGTAATGAGCGGTAAAGGTGACCGTTCAGTACAGGATGAAGCTGCGGCGTCGGGGAAGCAGGGACTGCACCGCACGAGGACCAGGTGAGTATATGGGGAGGGGGAGCGCTGCGCGATAGTCACCTTTCCTCATTCCGGGCGTCGCTCTGTCTTCAGCAGTGACGCTCAGGTCAGAGGGCGCGGTGACGTGGTTAGTGCGCGTCCACTGCCTGAACGTAAGTGCTAAAGATGGAGCAGTGCTGGAACAAGGAGCACGTGAATATTGAAAGTGCCGGGGGCCTGAGCGACGGAGAGGTGAGTATGTGACTTATTTTTTTTTATCGCAGCAAATGGGGCAAGTGTCTGTATGGAGCATCTATGGGGCCATAAGGTTTGTGCAGCACTATATGGGGCCATAACATTTGTGCAGCACTATATGGGGCCATAACATTTGTGCAGCACTATATGGAACCATAACATTTGTGCAGCACTATATGGGGCCATAACATTTGTGCAGCACTATATGGGGCCATAACATTTTGTGCAGCACTATATGGGGCCAGAACATTTGTGCAGCACTATATGGGGCCATAACATTTATGCAGCACTATATGGGGCCATAACATTTGTGCAGCACTATATAGGGCCATAACATTTGTGCAGCACTATATGGGGCCATAACGTTTTGTGCAGCACTATATGGGGCCAGAACATTTGTGCAGCACTATATGGGGCCATAACATTTGTGCAGCACTATATGGGGCCATAACGTTTGTGCAGCACTATATGGGGCCATAACATATGTGCAGCACTATATAGGGCCATAACGTTTGTGCAGCACTATAAGGGGCCATAACGTTTGTGCAGCACTATATGGTGTCATAACATATGTGCAGCACAATATGGGGCCATAACGTTTGTGTAGCACTATATGGGGCCATAACGTTTGTGCAGCAATATAAGGGGCCATAACGTTTGTGCAGCACTATATGGGGCCATAACGTTTGTGCAGCAATATAAGGGGCAATAACGTTTGTGCAGCACTGTATGGGGCCATAACGTTTGTGCAGCACTATATGGGGCCATAACGTTTGTGCAGCACTATATGGGGCAAATGTCTGTATAGAGCATCTTATAGGGCCATAATCAAGGTTTGTGCAGCACTATATGGGGAAAATATCTTTATGGAGCATCTTATGGGGCCATAATCAGCATTTGTGCAGCATTATATTGGGCAAATGTGTCTATGGAGCATCTTATGGGGATATTATTAACCTTTATGCAGGATTATATGGGGCATATTTTAATATGGAGCATCTTATGGGGCCCATCATAAACTGTATGGAGCATTATATGGGACTCCTGATTCAATATGGATATTCAAAAACACTTAACCTACTGATGTCTCAATTAATTTTTCTTTTATTGGTATCTATTTTTACTTTTGATATTTACCAGTAGCTGCTGCATTTCCTACCCTAGGCTTATACTCGAGTCATTAAGTTTTCCCAGTTTTTTGTGGCAAAATTAGGGGGTTGGCTTATATTCGGGTCGGCATATACTCGAGTATATACGTACCTAAATTGTATTGGATATTTTAACAAATTCTTAATACGTTAGAGTAGAGTAGAGCTGGGCCAAAAGAGTCTGCCTTGTCATGGTGGAGGCTTAAAAAATCTTTCCTATTTCCTAAATATATTCCTATTTAAAAGTGTATGTATTGTACATGTGCGTCAGTTTAGGCTAGTAAAGAGTAAAGCAGATTTATTTGTACTGATTTTACGACGGGGGGGGGGGCATTTTGCAGTTCGCCTCAGGCAGCAGAGAGGCTAGGTTCACCCCTGTGGAGGGGGACATTGAATTATTCTTGGCACAGGCAGGGGAAATGGCTGACAGTCAGTGTGATATTAAGCATAACAATAACGACGTTGACTATGATAGCCATCACAGTGGAAGGTAGAAAGTGAGCAACTTGGACATAGTGCTAGTGAACATGGCAAGCTGTATTCTCGTTTGTTTGAGGTCTAACAGATATATTGTTAGCAGCCGGTAAAGAAATCACAACTGAGTATCCATGCTTTTTATGTGTATATATTTGTGTTTCTTCAGAAACTTTGTTATATCATGCCTGTGGAAGGGCCCTACGAAGTCCCGAAAGCTTGCTTTGTAACATTGTTTTTTGTTAGCCATTAAAAAGTATCAGAACTACAAGATTATCTTGTTTTTCACACTGAGAGCATTATTTTTCTAACTGGCTAACACGGTACCAAAAATGGAGAAACTCAAATAAATAACTTTTACAAGTTTATTTCAAAATTGCAAAGTGAGATATGATAAATGCACTAAAGTAATTTTTGCAGAAAATAGCAAAAAAGTAAGCTACCCCCGGGTTACGCATTCTAGAGTTAATGGTGTTTGTGTATTTGTAGCCTGTGTTCTAGGGTAATTTCTTCACATCACAACACCCCACTAGACTTGCTGTCTTAGGCCGGGGTCACACTTGCGTGTGCAATGCGAGAAACTTGCAATCAATACCCGGCACAGCCGTCGGCACTCAGGAACAGAGCGTGTGGCTGCATGTATTTCTATGCAGCTGAATGCTACAGTCCCGAGAGCCGGCAGCAGTGCTGGGTATTGATTGAAGAGATTTGCGCACGTTTTTCACATTGCACACGCAAGTGTGACCCCGGCCTTAGAGATGCTCTGACTTAGTCGTCTACTCATCAAAATGTGTTCCCTGTCATTGAACAGATTTTTACAAATGCCAATTGAACCTGCCTGCAGAACTTCAAGTTCAAGAACGACTGTTCACTTGCTGCCTGATAAATACCACTACTTGACAGAGGTCATTGAGAAAATCAATATTATTAATTTTTCCTGACACCTTGTTAAATTTTACAGCTGATGGGTGTACACACTGTATATTGCATATATATATAGACCACTTAACAAAAGAATGACGCATAATTGCATCATTATGGGGGTAACCGCGTATGCAAAGGGCTCAAGAGCTAAGTTCTGTCCACATGTGTCTAAAAAATTATTATTATTTATTTATATAACACCATTAATTCCTTGATTCCAATGATTCCATGAGAAGGGGTAGCATACAAAATACAGATGTCACTTACAGTAAACATACTAACAATGATAGACTGGTACAGAGGGAAGAGGATCCTTACATTCTACAAAAAAAAACATATTTGGTATTGACGCATCCATAAAAGTCCAATCTATGAAAATATAAAATTCAATAATCATACAGATGAAGCCAAAAAAGGAAAAAAAAAATCAAAATATCAGAATTGCATTTTTTCGGTCACCAAACCTCGATAAAATATGCAATAAAAAAGATCACTAAACACTGTACACTATAATTGGTATCAGGAAAAAAATCAATTTGCCATGCAGAAATAAGATCTCACACAGCTCAGTCAACAGAAAAATAAAAAGGTTACAGGTCTTGGAAACCAACACTTTATTTCAAATTTCAAAATTGTATTTGACCACTTAAGTAAAAAAAAAAAAAAATACAAGATGCGATGGCCGTAATTGTATTGAACTGGAAAGCCATGTTTCTAGGTCATTTTCACCATATAATGAATGCTGTAAAGAACAAAGCCCAAAAACAATGACGGAATAGAATTTTTCTTTCACCATTTCATCCTCTTAGAAATTTTTTCACATTGTTTAGTACATTATATAAAAATGGATGGTATCATTTAAAAATTGCAAAAATCAAGCGCTCATATGGCTTTTTCGATGGAAAATAAAAAAAGTTATGCATCTTGGAATAAGAGGAGAAAAAAAAAACAGTGCAAAAATTAAAATTGGCTGCGGAGGTAGGGGTTAATACATACCTGCATAGAAAATCTAGACAATTGTCAAGTACCCTTGCCTAGTTCTATATATTGGTTTAACTCTTGCCGTCAGCTGTCGTTTACATATGGAGGTCATGCGCCACCACTCTATGGAGTGGTTTCAGTAGCCGAGAGCCCACTTCGTACAGTGAAATTTCTAGCTGTGTTACATATCTGGCACCCGGCACTAACTGGTGCAGTCAGGGCTAGCACTGATCACATAAGTTTAACCTCTTCAATGCAAAGTCAAGCATTTAAACAGGACCCGACATGGCCGTTGTCACTATGGAGCCCATCAACATCCTGCTCAACATACGAATTGTCGAGGGCTTGCCATGGTAGCTGAGGGCTTTCTGATATACTCTGTGTTTGCAATGGTGTAAAACCGATGAAGCCCAGCACATGGCTGGGCTTCATGTGAGACGAGTAATTATACAATACACTGCAATACTGCAGAATTGCAGTATATTTTAAAGGTAATCAAGAGATCCTGGCTTCAAGTCTCATAAGAGGATTACTACAAAGTATTTCTTTATATTTTTTACAAAATACAGTATTAGTTAACACAAAATACAGTATATACAGGTTTAACTAGGTAAACTGGGCATGCAAAAACACAAACCCTCACACGGGTCTACTCAAGAGGAGCAAAGGGGAAAAAAAAGCTACAGGTCTTAGAAAATGGAGCCATAGACCAACGTATCAATTTTAGTTACTTATATATATATTTTTTTTCAGAATTCTGAAAACAAGGTATGTACAGAAAACACGGGTATTACATACCTGGTAATGTGTTTTTTCATGAGACATGACGGCACCATGAGAGAGGGGATCCGCCCATCAAGGACAGGAAACCTTCAAGATAAAAGGGGCGGCTCCTCTCTCCACATCAGTTGTTTTACAGAGTACGAGAGGAACTCCGCTGGTTAGTGTACACATAAATAATACATCCTATACGGTTCTATTCACCGATACCCCAGGGAGTGTATAATACAAAAAATGCTAATAATGCACCCAACTAATGACGTGATCAAAAGGGTGGGAATATAAGGGTGCCGTCATGTCTCATGAAAAAACACATTACCAGGTATGTAATACCCGTGTTTTTCCATCATACATGACGGCACCACAAGAGAGTTACAGAGATTTGTATTCTCTTTAGGGAGGGATCACTGCTTGTAACACTCTTCTCCCAAATGTGAGATCAGAGGTACAGATAGGTCTAGCCTATAATGTTTAAAGAAAGTAGACGGAGAGGACCAAGTGGCCGCCTTACAGATTTGGTCGATGGTAGCATCAGCTCTCTCCGCCCATGACGTCGCCATGGCCCTCGTGGAGTGGGCTTTCAGACCCTGTGGAACAACACTGCCTGCACTACTATATGCTAGAATAATGGCCTCTCTCACCCATCTAGCTATAGTCTGTTTTGAGGCTTTAAGGCCCTTCCTTGACCCCTGGAACGAAACAAATAAAGCCCTCTGCTTCCTCCAGGATTTTGTACTCTCTAGATACTGTAGGATACATCTCCTAACATCTAGGCAATGGAGTCTCTCCTCTTTTTTGTTACTAGGGTTGGGACAAAAAGAGGGTAGGGTTATATCCTGAGCTCTATGGAATCTCGATACCACTTTGGGGAGATATGCCGGATCTAATTTTAATACAACCCTATCGTCCATAATTTGTGTGTAAGGGGGGTCAGCTGACAACGCGTGTAAATCCCCCACGCTACGGGCCGATGTAAGTGCCACTAACAAAGCTGTTTTTAATGTTAGTATTTTATCTGAAGCTGCATTTAACGGCTCAAAGGGGCTTTCCGTCAGGGCTGTTAACACTAGATTTAGATCCCATGGTGGAGGAGTAGGAGATGGAACAGAGTCAGCTCTACTACAGGCTCGGATAAACCTCACCACCCACCTATTACTTGCCAGGTCACAGTTGAATAGGGCTTCTAAGGCTGAAATGTGTACTTTGAGGGTACTAACAGCTAACCCCAGATCTAAGCCCTTCTGCAGGAATCCAGTATTGCCACTATCGGGACCTCCCCTTCCCGTATTGGCCCTGAGCTGGACAGGAATTTCTTCCATATCCTCCCATAGATCTTGGTCGTTACTGGTTTTCTGCTGCTGAGCAAGGTGGATATTAACCCAGCTGAGAAACCTTCTTTCTCTAGTAATGACCGCTCAAATGCCAGGCTGTCAAATGAAGCCCGGAGTTCTGCGGGTGGTTGAAGGGACCCTGAGTTAGAAGGTCCTGGTCTTCCAGGAGAACCCACGGGTCCGTCACTGACATCACTCTCAGCCAGTAAAACCATGGTCTTTTCGGCCAGAAGGGAGCGATCATAATTACTCTGGCCTTGTCTTCCCTGATCTTCCTCAGAACTGCTGGGATTAGACATATCGGTGGGAAGGCATACAGGAGTCCAGACGTCCATTCTATGCTGAAGGCGTCTACTGCCAAAGGCCTGTCTGCTCGGTTCAGGGAGCAGAACTTTTGGACTTTCTTGTTGACTTTTGAGGCAAAGAGGTCCACCCTGGGTTTTCCTCACATGTGCACTATCCGTTGAAAAACGGACTTTTTTAGGGACCATTCCCCTTGCCTCAAGTGGTTCCTGCTTAAAAAGTCTGCCTTTATGTTGTCCACACCTCGGATATGCAGGGCCGATAATGACAGGAAGTGCTTTTCGGCTAGAGACATGAGTCTTGTGGTTATGTGCATCAGTGCTCGAGAGCGGGTGCCTCCCTGATGGTTCACGTATGCGACCGCTGTTCGGTTGTCCGATAGGACTCTCACATGATGCCCTGCCAAGTGTGGAAGTAATCTCTCTAGCGCCTTTTTTATTGCTAGGAGCTCCCACTCGTTTGAGGATAGATCTTTCTCCTCTTGCGCCCAGGGGTCTTGGACCCATAGTGTGTCTGAGTGAGCTCCCCATCCCCATGGACTGGCGTCCGTTGTGATTATCCTGGAGGCTGTGAATGTCCAGGGAACTCCTCTGGGGGATAACTCTATCTGTAACCACCATCTGAGAGATTGGAGCACAGAGAGTGGGAGAGTGAGCTTCTGCTCTAACTGTCCCTGAAGTTCTCGGTCGTTCTGCAGCACACACCATTGCAGTCCTCTTGCATAGAACTGACCCATTTTACTGCCGGTATGCAGGAGGTTAGGGACCCTAACACCGACATGGCCCTTCTTAAGGTCATTTCCGGCTTTTTTAATGTGGCCATAATCATCTGTTTGATTTTTTCTTCTCTTTCTTCTGGGAGGCGGCACTCCTGTGCCACGGAGTCCACCGTTATCCCCAGGAAATTCTGGACCATTGCCGGCTCTAACTTGGACTTCTTGAGATTTAGTTGCCATCCCAGTGTCTGAAGAGTGTCCATCACTATCCTGACCTGCTCCTGACAGTGAGAAAAGTTCTTTCCCACTATCAGGAAGTCGTCCAAGTAGGAAATTATTAGAGTGTCTTTTTCCCTGAGATGAGCTGTGACCTCTGCAATCAGCTTCGTAAATACGCGTGGGGCGGTTGCTATCCCAAAGGGCAGAGCCCTGTACTGGAAGTGACGCAGCTGGGACCCCATCTGAACTGCCACTCTGAGGAACTGACGATCTTGTTGTCTGATTGGGACGTGATAATAAGCGTCCTTGAGGTCGAGGACGGACATGTAGCACTGGGGATAGAGAAGTTTCACCGCCGATTTTATGGTTTCCATCTTGAATGATGGTACTACAAGAAATTTGTTGAGGCCTTTTAGATTTATAATTGTCCTCCAAGAGTTGTCCGGTTTTTTTATGAGAAAAAGAGGGGAATAAAATCCTTCCCTCCTTTCGTCTATAGGAACTTCTTCCAAGACGTGCTTGTCTAGGAGTGATGTTACTTCCCCCTCCAGACTGTCTTGCTTCTCTTGGGAGGACTGTACCGGGGTCTGCATATACCTTCTTGGAGGCCAGTGGTGAAATTTTAGTTTTAGGCCTGATCCTACGATCTGCCGGATCCATATGCTGGAGGAGATCCTCTCCCAGGCTGGAAGGAAGTGAGAGAGCCTCCCTCCCACCTGAGAAGGACCGTCACTGGGAGGGTTTTTTGGTGTCTCTGGGGGACTTGCCGAAATAGAAGCCCTTTCCTCCCCTGGGTCGCTTGTCCAGGTTGCTTCTGTCTCGGTCCCTGTACTGCTGTCTTCGGAATCTTTGGCCTCTCCGAAAGGAGCGACGAAAGGGCTGAAACGGCTGTCTTGGAAAGTTCTTCTTTTTATCGCCGGCCTTCTCCAGTACCTCATCTAATGCCGGTCCGAACAGGAAGTTTCCCTCACAAGGCAAAGAACAAAGCTTCATTTTGGCCTGAGTGTCCCCTGGCCAGCATTTAAGCCATACGGCACGGCGTCCAGTGTTAGCTAACGCTGCTGATTTTGCTGCCAGCCTAGCAGAGTCTGCTGATGCTTCAGCCAGAAACATAGCCGCTGCCCTCATGGTTGGAAGAGACTCTAGAGTAGCTTCCCTGGGAACTTTTTGCTCCACCTGTTCCTCCAGTTTGTCTATCCAGATTTTAAGAGATCTGGCGACACAAGTGGCCGCGATAGCTGGCCTTAGTGCTCCTGCTGAGGCTTCCCAAGCTGTCTTCAGGGAACTGTCCACCTTCCTGTCCAGAGGTTCTTTTAGAGAACCTAGGTCCTCGAACGGCAGGGAGGACTTCCTGGCCACTTTTGAGACCGCCACATCGATTTTTGGGGCTCTGTCCCAAGATGAGGATGCTTCCTCTTCAAAGGGATACCTTCTTTTTAGGGAGGTAGTTATCTGGGACCTTTTTTCTGGCTTTTGCCATTCCCTTTTGATCAGTTCTTGTATTTGATCGTTAACAGGGAATGACCTCCGTTTTTTCTTTTGTAGGCCACTGAACATGAGTTCTTGGGCTGTCTTTTTGGCCTTCTCATCTACCAGCCCCATGGTAGAGCGAACGGCTTTAATAAGTTTATCTGTAGCTTCAGCTGGAAAAGTGTCTTCCTCCTCCGAGCTACTATCAGAACAGCGGGCCGTATCTGAATCCTGTTCTGACCCCGAGGAATCCCTTTGGGATGCTATAGAGGGGCTGGATCTGTCCCTAGATCTGGCATCTGTGTCAGGTGTCTGTAATGCTCTTACGGATTTAGAGACTTCGGACTGGATCAGAGATCTTAAGCTGTCCATAAAGGAGGGTGTTTCCTCCGCCACAGTCTGGTTAATACAGTCCTAACACAGTCTTTTACCCCAAGATGATATTAAAGGCTTTTTACATAAGGGACATTCTCTATTTTTAGTCTTCGCTTTATATTTTTTGGGGACCACCTATACTCCACCCCGCAATGTATGTAAGAAAAGAGGGGAGAGACGGAGATAAGAGAAGAGAAAAGAACAGACATTAGCGTGCTGGACTTTCTCGTAGTTCACTCACCACTCGGACGTTTTCAAAGTACGGGTACCGGATCTGGAGGTTGGCTGGTTTTCTCCATGTCTCCTAATGAGACTAGGGACCCCTCCTTGGTATACCGTATACTGTCCGAGCGGCTTCTGCTGCTGCCATGGCGGGTCTGGCTCTTTTCGCTTGAGCGAGACCGCCTCTCCTGCACCTCCTGCTGTGGCATCAAATGCTCTGGCGAGAAACTCTCCATTATACGCACCCGCACGCAACAAGAGTAGTCACCTTCAACCTGGCCTGGTTTAGTGACACAGGGCAGCGCAGCTGGCTTGTTTAAATAGATTCACTTTTTTTTTTTTTTTATGAATCACCTGGTTGATCCTGCTACCATTGGTCGCTTCATTAATCATGAATGATTACCTGGCTGATCGTGCCTGCACCACTTCCGGTGCACGTGAAGCAATCAACTACCTGGTTGATCCTGCGCCTGTCAGCTGTCAGCGCGACCCTGCGCTATATGCATATGTCCAAGCGCGCACCTGGCAACCACATCCTGTGCGCGCTTTAATATCCACCATTTACCTGGTTGATCCTGCCTCTATCAGAGCAGCGCGCGCGCACCCAGACCTTACTTCCGGTGCGCGCTTTCATATCCCCCATTTACCTGGTTGATCCTGCCTCTATCAGAGCAGCGTGCGCGCACCCGGACCTCACTACCGGTGCGCGCCGCTGTACCGTGCTCCAGGCGCGCATCCGGTCACCACTTCCGGTGCGCGCCGCCTCTTTCGGTCCCCCCGCCCCTTGGCTCCTGCACAAGGGTTCCGAGTGCTGCCGCCGCTTCAGCGCCGCCACGTACCTCCCATCCTGAGTACCTGGTGCCGGATGAAGGAGACCTCCCGGAGCTTCCCCTGTCCACGCTACAGACAGGCAGCCTCAGCGTCCAGATGCCCTCAGGTACCGTCAGGGAGGAGGGGGAAGGGGGAGACCTGCACTCGACAGGGAGGGCCTCAATACCTCCGAGGAGCTTACCTAGCCCGGGCACCGATGTGCTATACGGGCTGCATGGCCACCTCTGGTCAACAGGGGGGGCACCATAGAAAGTGACCCCCGTGGACAGGCAGGATTTTCCCAACTCGACAGGGGGGGAGCGCGCCTGCGGCCCCCGTGGAGTATCTTCACCCGGGCGTTCGCCTCGCGGGCTGTGGCCATGCTTCGCTCAGGGGGGGCATGGTATACATTGACCCCCGAGGCGACTACGGGTACCTGGTGACGGGTGCAGCAGACAGCGTCCGCCCAAATCCACCCGACCCAGGCCCCGGCATCCTCTTCTGTCTTCATCAGACGATTCCATCTTGAGGGTTCCCCGTCAAGGACAGGAAACCAACTGATGTGGAGAGAGGAGCCGCCCCTTTTATCTTGAAGGTTTCCTGTCCTTGATGGGGTGATCCCCTCTCTCGTGGTGCCGTCATGTATGATGGAAAAAATTGTATTAATAAAAACCTTAATTCAGCATTAAAAAACAGGCCCTCACAGAGCTCCATTAATGGGAAAATACAAAAAGTTACAGATCTGAATAATTCAGCCATCATCATCGGGGAAAGGTGCGGGTTCGGCGTGCAAGCCTGCATCAAAGTTAGACACAACATATGACATAAATGCACGTCATATGTCGTGAAGGGATTAATACAATACTCATATTACCTGCTCTGTACAGATGACTTTTCAGAAGTCATAGAATTGTTATTACAGGCAGGATTACTATTACAGAGAACACAGGATCCACCATGATGGTCACAGATCAACTTCTTACCTCGCTTTACAATTACCTCTGCGCAGATTAGAGAACATACATAAACAACAATAGACTGGTTCTGGCTCCTATTGAAGTCAATGATTCAAAGCGATTATATTGCTGTACCTGCCATAAATCATATAGATGCTGTAATCAGAAGCTCGGGCAAGATAGTGTCCTCCATAATCATGTAAAGGATATAAAACAAAAAATCTACAGTTAAAAGAACAAAAATAGATTAAAAAAGAGAATATGGTTCACTATCAGGTTTTAACCCCTTAGCGACCGCCGATACGCCTTTTAACGGCGGCCGCTAAGGGTACTTAAACCACAGCGCCGTTAATTAACGGCGCTGTGGAAAAAGTCCATAGCGCCCCCCAGAGGCCGATTTTCTCCGGGGTCTCGGCTGCCGAGGGTAGCCGAGACCCCAGAGAACATGATTCAGGGTTTTTTTAACCCACCCCGCATTTGCGATCGCCGGTAATTAACCGTTTACCGGCGATCGCAAAAAAAAAAAAAAAAAGAGATCTCTTTTTAATTTCTCTGTCCTCCGATGTGATCGCACATCGGAGGACAGAGAAAAGGGGTCCCAGGTGACCCCCCAATACTCACCTAGCTCCCCCGATGCTCCTCGTGTCTCCCGGTGGGCGCCGCCATCTTCAAAATGGCGGGCGCATGCGCAGTGCGCCCGCCGGCCGGCACCGGGAGAATCTTTGGGGTCTCGGCTGCCGGGGGTAGCCGAGACCCCAATGAGCATGATTGGGGTCGGTATTACCGACCCCTGTTTTGCGATCGCCGGTAATTAACTGTTTACCGGCGACCGCAAAAAAAAAAAAAAAAAGAAAAAAAAAGGAGGGCAACAAAATTAATAAAGGGGATGGGAGAACTACAATACCCAGATAGATTAGCGAAATTAGGATTATTTAGTCTAGAAAAAAGACGACTGAGGGGCGATCTAATAACCATGTATAAGTATATAAGGGGACAATACAAATATCTCGCTGAGGATCTGTTTATACCAAGGAAGGTGACGGGCACAAGGGGGCATTCTTTGCGTCTGGAGGAGAGAAGGTTTTTCCACCAACATAGAAGAGGATTCTTTACTGTTAGGGCAGTGAGAATCTGGAATTGCTTGCCTGAGGAGGTGGTGATGGCGAACTCAGTCGAGGGGTTCAAGAGAGGCCTGGATGTCTTCCTGGAGCAGAACAATATTGTATCATACAATTATTAGGTTCTGTAGAAGGACGTAGATCTGGGGATTTAATATGATGGAATATAGGCTGAACTGGATGGACAAATGTCTTTTTTCGGCCTTACTAACTATGTTACTATGTAAAGTGTAATTCTCTGTCCTCTGATGTGATCGCACATCGCACAGAGGACAGAGAAATAGGGGGATTCGGGGACCCTAGCATACTCACCTAGGTCCCTGGATCCTCTTGCTGCTCCTCCTGGCCGCCGGCAGAAGAACATGGCGGACGCATGCCCAGTGCGCCCGCCATCTGTCTCCATCTGCCGGCCGGCAGGAGAACAGCAGTTGGGGCTAAAATTAGGGGTAGGGTTAGGGGTAGGGTTAGGGGTAGGGTTAGGGGTAGGGTTAGGGTTAAGGGGAAGGGTTAGGCGTAGGGTTAGGGGTAGGGTTAGGGGTAGGGTTAGGGGTAGGGTTAGGGTCAGGGTTAGGGGTAGGGCTAGGGCTAGGGGTAGGGTTAGGGCTAGGGTTAGGGCTAGGGTTGGGGCTAAATTTAGGGTTAGGGTTGGGGCTAAATTTAGGGTTAGGGTTGGGGCTAAATTTAGGGTTAGGCTTCTTTCACACTTACGTCGGTACGGGGCCGTCGCAATGCGTCGGCCCGACATACCGACGCACGTTGTGAAAATTGTGCACAACGTGGGCAGCAGCTGTAGTTTTTCAACGCATCCGCTGCCCAATCTATGTCCTGGGGAGGAGGGGGCGGAGTTACGGCCACGCATGCGCGGTCAGAAATGGCGGATGCGACGTACAAAACGTTTTGAACGTTTTTTTGTGCCGACGCTCCACCAAAACACAACTGATCCAGTGCACGACGGACGCGACGTGTGGCCATCCGTCACGATCCGTCGGCAATACAAGTCTAAGGGCAAAAAACGCATCCTGCGGGCACATTTGCAGGATCCGTTTCTTGTCCAAAACGACGGATTGCGACGGAATGCCAAACGACGCAAGTGTGAAAGTAGCCTTAGGGCTAGGGTTAGGGTTGGGGCTAAAGTTAGGGCTAGGGTTGGGGCTAAAGTTAGGGTTAGAGCTGGGATTAGGGTTAGGGTTTGGATTAGGGTTGGTATTAGGGTTAGGGTTGGCATTAGGGTTACGCTTGGGATTAGGGTTAGGTTTGGGATTAGGGTTAAGGTTAGGGTTGTGATTAGGGGTGTATTGGGATTAGGGTTAGGTTTGAGGTTAGGGTTGAGATTAGGATTAGGGGTGTGTTGGATTTAGGGTTTTGATTAGGGTTATGGTTAGGGTTGACATTAGGGTTGTTTTGGGGTAAGGGTTGTGACTATGGTTAGGGTTAGTGATTAGGATTATGGATCAGGTTGGGATTAGGGTTAGGGGTGTGTTGGGGTTAGGGTTGGAGCTAGAATTGGGGGGTTTCCACTGTTTAGGTACATCAGGGGGTCTCCAAACACGACAGCCAATTTTGCGCTCAAAAAGTCAAATGGTGCTCCCTCCCTTCTGAGCTCTGCCGTGCGCCCAAACAGTGGGTTACCCCCACATATGGGGCATCAGCGTACTCGGGATAAATTGGACAACAACTTCTGGGGTCCAATTTCTCTTGTTACCCTTGTGAAAATAAAAACTTGGGGGCTACAAAATCTTTTTTGTGCAAAAAAAAATATTTTTTATTTTCACGACTCTGCATTCTAAACTTCTGTGAAGCACTTGGGCATTCAAAGTTCTCACCACACATCTAGATAAGTTCCTTGGGGGGTCTAGTTTCCAAAATGGGGTCACTTGTGGGGGGTTACTACAGTTTAGGTACATCAGGGGCTCTGCAATCGCAACATAATGCCCACAGACCATTCTATCAAAGTCTGCATTCCAAAAAGGCGCTCCTTCCCTTCCGAGCTCTGCCGTGCGCCCAAACAGTGGTTTACCCCCACATATGGCGCATCAGCGTACTCGGGATAAATTGGACAACAACTATTGCAGTCCAATTTCTCCTGTTACCCTTGTGAAAATAAAAACTTGGGGGCTACAATATCTTTTTTGTGGAAAAAAAAATATTTTTTATTTTCACGACTCTGCATTCTAAACTTCTGTGAAGCACTTGGGCATTCAAAGTTCTCACCACACATCTAGATAAGTTCCTTGGGGGGGTCTAGTTTCCAAAATGGGGTCACTTGTGGAGGGTTTCTACTGGTTAGGTACATCAGGGGCTCTGCAAACGCAACATAATACCCGCAGACCATTCTATCAAAGTCTGCATTCCAAAACGGCGCTCCTTCCTTCCGAGCTCTGCCGTGCGCCCAAACAGTGGTTTACCCCCACATATGGGGTACCAGCATACTCAGGACAAATTGGACAACAACTTTTGGGGTCCAATTTCTCTTGTTACCCTTGTGAAAATAAAAACTTGGGGGCTAAAATATCTTTTTTGTGGAAAAAAAAAATATTTTTTATTTTCACGGCTCTGCATTATAAACTTCTGTGAAGCACTTGGGCATTCAAGGTTCTCACCACACATCTAGATAAGTTCCATGGGGGGTCTAGTTTCCAAAATGGGGTCACTTGTGGGGGATTTCTACTGTTTAGGCACATCAGGGGCTCTCCAAACGCGACATGGTGTCCGATCTCAATTCCAGCCAATTCTACATTGAAAAAGTAAAACGGCACTCTTTCTCTTCCAAGCTCTGCGGTGCGCCCAAACAGTGGTTTACCCTCACATATTGGGTATCGACGTACTCAGGAGAAATTGCACAACAACTTTAGTGGTCTAATTTCTTCTGTTACCCTTGTGAAAATAAAAATTTGTGGGCAAAAAGATCATTTTTGTAGAAAAAATTCAATTTTCTTTTTCACGGCTCTACGTTATAAACTTCTGTGAAGCACATGGGGGTTCAAAGTGCTCGCCACACATCTAGATAAGTTCCTTAAGGGGTCTAGTTTCCAAAATGGTGTCACTTGTGGGGGGTTTCCACTGTTTAGGCACATCAGGGGCTCTCCAAACGCGACATGGCGTCCAATCTCAATTCCAGCCAATTCTACATTGAAAAAGTAAAACGGCACTCCTTCTCTTCCAAGCTCTGCGGTGCGCCCTAACAGTTGTTTATCCCCACATATTGGGTATCAGCGTACTCAGGAGAAATTGCACAACAACTTTTGTGGTCTAATTTCTCCTGTTACCCTTGTGAAAATAAGAATTTGTGGGCGAAAAATCATTTTTGTGTAAACAAAAGCGATTTTTTATTTTCACGGCTCTACGTTATAAACTTCTGTGAAGCACTTGGGGGTTCAAAGTGCTCACCACACATCTAGATAAGTTCCTTAAGGGGTCTAGTTTCCAAAATGGTGTCACTTGTGGGGAGTTTCCACTGTTTAGGCACATCAGGGGCTCTCTAAACGTGACATGGCGTCCGATCTCAATTCCAGCCAATTCTGCATTGAAAAAGTCAAACGGCGCTCCTTCACTTCTAAGTTCTGCGGTGCGCCCTAACAGTGGTTTACCCCCACATATGGGGTATTGGCGTATTCAGGAGAAATTGCATAACAAAATTTATGGTTACATTTCTGTTTTTACACTTGTGAAAATAAAAAAAATGGTTCTGAATTAAGATGTTTGCAAAAAAAAGTTAAATGTTCATTTTTTCCTTCCACATTGTTTCAGTTCCTGTGAAGCACGTAAAGGGTTAATAAACTTCTTGAATGTGGTTTTGAGAACCTTGAGGGGTGTAGTTTTTAGAATGGTGTCACACTTCATTATTTTCTATCATATAGACCCCTCAAAATGACTTCAAATGTGATGTGGTCCCTAAAAAAAAATGGTGTTGTAAAAATGAGAAATTGCTGGTCAACTTTTAACCCTTATAACTCCCTAACAAAAAAAAATTTTGTTTCCAAAATTGTGCTGATGTAAAGTAGACATGTGGGAAATGTTATTTATTAACTATTTTTCGTGACATATCTATCTGATTTAAGGGCATAAAAATACAAAGTTTGAAAATTGCAAAATTTTAAAAATTTTCGCCATATTTCCGTTTTTTTCATAAATAATCGCAAGTAATATTGAAGAAATGTTACCACTAACATGAAGTACAATATGTCATGAAAAAACAATCTCAGAATCAGCGGGATCCGTTGAAGCGTTCCAGAGTTATAACCTCATAAAGTGACAGTGGTCAGAATTGCAAAAATTGGCCGAGAAAATATCGGATGATGGGAGCTGCCCCATAGATTAACATTGGGACGAGCGCTATGCGATTTTTTTATCGCATTGCACTCGTCCGTATTACGGTCTAGTGTGACCCCGGCCTTAGCCATACAATGCATCTCTCCCCTCCCTCCATAATGCCTGGCTATTCACTGCAGAGCTGGAGCTCCCACACAGCTCCTAATGCTGCTCCATGCACACCACATGTCTTCACTCTTCTTGGGTCCAGATTCTGCTGAGCCCACTGTGTTCTGCTCCTCTGTAAACAAGCTCTGACTCTGATGCAGTAACTGCTGGTGATAGCAGGTCACAGGGCAGTCACACACAAAATGGTGCTGCCCTGTGATGCTGCTCTTCATTTCCCTCCCCTTTTGGGTGGTCTAATATCCCTGGGGCAGAGCTGCTAAATCTTACTATAGCTGCTTGAGGTCTAAAACGGAAAATGCTCCCCCTAGTGGTAAATATGTATATTTGTAGAAAAATATATAATATTTTTCATATAGAAATGTTTGCAAACAGTGCAAACATTGCATTAATACATTTTAATTACTATTTTAAGCTTAATTTCACAAAAAAACAAAATACAAGAAAACTGGTGGCACCTTCCCTTTAAGTACCAAATTGGCTCTGTCACTAAGGGGTTAATGATTACAATAATATAGGTGAGACACATAAGCTCTACAAACCGCTAACTTCTTTCTACATAGGACCTAGAAAGTGCAAGCATCAGCAATTCCGCATTCTCATCCGGTCATAAACAGTAGCATTCATTATTTTCTATATTTATATATATATTATATGTTTATTTCCATTTTTATTTTAACTGTTTCATTACAGAAAATGCCTGAGTGTCAGCTAACATACAGTACCAGAAACACTTTTACCAAATTATACCGTTGCCTTAAAACACTTTACTTATTCAATAATATGACACAAACAGGTTTCCCACAAAAGTTTTAATTTGGAAAACTAGTTCATACTTCTCTAGCTGACGGTGGCGAAAAATGGGTTTTTGCAGAATGACTTTTTGGAAACTTTATTGAAAAGTGTCAGAGCACCCTCTAGTGGTAGCCCAAACAAATAGGAGGACAGATCGCTTTTTAATCCCTTGAAGAATATATAATAGATCACATTAAAATCTCCAATACATACATACATACAAGTAAGGTTCCAACTCTGTTTCTTCTACTTTATCACACTCTGGGCAATAATTAGTAAAATTACTGTGGTAATATGGTAATATGCTTTTTCCACACCATCGTAAAATATACTTATTGGAACGCAATTTCTGAACAACTAGCTATTCTAAATTTCTGTAAGTACACTTTCTCAGTACACTATGCATTTAAATGGGTTGTCTTCTTTCCGAAAACTTGTAGTTTCTACAGTCCCTTGTAGAAAGAAAACAAGCTGAGCTTTACTCAACCTCCCGGGGTCCAATGCCGTGTCTCTGTGCAGTGGTAACAACACATCGACATTACTGCATAGAATCAGTGAGATCAGATGCTCTGCCAGCACAGAGCCGCTGAGAACACTGAGTGGCTGCAGCAGAGTCAACAGCTGCACTGCTGAGCACCATGATTATTTGCACTGTGCATTTTGCTTGTTCATCTGGTGATTGTCAGCCTGTTTTACACAGCAAGATAATTGTGCAATGAGCATTTTTAGGAATGCTTGTTCACGATTATCTTTCAGAGTAAATGCAGCTTTAAAAGGAATTTGTCAGCAGGTTTTTGCTATGTAATCTGAAGACAGCAGGAGATAGAGGCTGAAACACAGATTCCAAGGATGAGTCACTTTTCAGGCTGTGTGCTGTTGTTTACTTACAATCACATGGTCATTATCATTGCCCTGAGGCCAGGGCAATGATGAGGTCCAGGACTCCACATGCAGCAAAGGCCATCTTAGTGACGTGCACAGTTCGGAAAAACAAGAGTTTGTCACACTGCCCCAGCAGCACAGCAAAAGAGGGTGCAGGGTGCAAAAGCACAGCAGGCGGCCCCTAGTCAGTATGCCGGCTGCTACTGCCCGCCGCTCTGACAAAATGAGCACACCGAAGCCAGCTCTAAGGAGCTTCCTGGTGAGGCATTTCTTCATGCAAAGTGCTGACAATAAGCAATGGGTGGTTTGCATGCTGTGCTGTCAGAGCCTGAAGCAAGGCATAAATGTTCTGAACCTGAACACCACCTGCATGACAAGGCATCTGACTTTCAAGAAGGAGGTGCAGTGGCATACACACCTGAAGAACCAGGATAGATCTGAGGCTCCTCCTGCTCCCTCTTCTGAGGTCTTGGCCTCTTCCTCCCGCCCCCAATCAACAGGGCCACTTGGCTCAACACAAAAAAGAGGATGTGACAGCACCACCATCAGTGTCGAGCAACTCCACACCGTCCCATTTAATTGTTCGGATCTTCATCCCTCAAACTCTTTAGAGAAATCCTACCACCACCGAGAATTGCTGGATCTTTCTCTGACCATGTTACCTCCTCTTCCTATTCCAATTCCTCCACCACCTCCTCATCCGGTTACAGTAAGACCTGCATCACCAACTTCAGCACAGCCGAGGGGTAACGACAGCAGGCTGTTTTGAAACTCATCTGTCTGGGGGGACAAATCCCACACCATGCAGGAGCTATGGACTGGGCTCAAACAGAAGATGGATGAGTGGTTGGTGCCGGTGAACCTCAAGATCTGCCTGGTGGTGTGCGATAACAGGCGAAATCTCATACTTGCTCTGGGCCTAGCCGGTTTGATGCACATCGCTTGCATGGCGCTTGTGCTGAATTTTGTGGTGCAGACCTTCCTTAAAAATTTCCCACATGTCAGAGCTGCTGATGAAAATGTGGGCAGGGTAAGCACTTTTGGCGTTCTCACCCAGCTGCTGCTTGTCTGACCTGCAGAATCACTCCTGCCTTCTCGCTCACCGCCTCATAAGCGACCTACCAACAAGGTGGAATTCCAACTTGCATATGCTGGAAAGACTGTGTGAGCAGCAGGTAATAGGGGAGATTCAGCTGCAGCATGCATGAGTGAGTCGCTCTGTGTACAGTAATTACTCTACTTTGCCACTAATGAGAGGGCCTTCATGCAAGACTTGTGTGCCGTATTGCACTACTTCAAATACTCCACCAACATGGCCAGCGATGATGATGCCATCATGAGTGTTATAATACCACTTCTAAGCCTGCTTGAAAAAATGCTTCAGGTGATGATGGATGTGCTGGCACAGGAGGAAGAGGATCAGGAGGAACCAGGACCATTCACATCATTATCAGGCCTGTCATCCACACATGGATCGGAAGGTGGGTTCCTATACCAACAGTGGCAAGGTACACAACTGTCCAGCCAGGGGACAGTTTTGGAAAATGAGGAACTGTGCTCACAGCAGGGTGGCACTCAAAGCAGCTCACGGGCATCACTGGAGCGTGGCTGGGGGGATACAGAGCACCCAGACGATATACCTCCCACCAAGGACAGTTTGTTGTTGCCTCTGGGCAGCCTGGCACACATGACCCAATACATGCTGCTGTGCCTGTACAACGACTGCTAAGTTGCCCGAATCGTTACCACTGCTGATTACTGGCCACCCTGCTGGATCCCCACTACAAGGACAACACACTATCCTTACTTCCATCACTACACACAACGCATATTGTGAAAACTATTGAAATTTTATTAATTAAATCACAAAATATCAATTACCGCAAAAATAGATAAAAGGAGAAACAACTCAACAAGACAAAAAAGGATAAAAAATGGACAGAAGGTGGGTCCAAAATCAATGTATATAATAACAATATAGTTCTGAACCAGCATCAGGTAAGTAAAATGGTGAAAAATGACTGTATCTGAGGTGGTAAATAAAAATCAGTCCAGTCCCATGATTATAACTGACAATTACAGACAAAAAAATCGGTATCGTTGGTAAAAAAAGGAAATCAATTTATCAGAAGAGGGAATTGTCACATAGATGTAAAAAATAATAATGTCCTGGTGCAGTGGCAATTGGGGTAATAGTTTTTGGGGTTGATGTCAGCTGGCATCAAGCACAGGGGTTAGTAATGCAGAGGCGTCTATCGGACACCCACATTACTAACCCAGTATTTAAAAATAAAGACACAGAGACAGGAAAAAAAGTTTATTTGAATAATCACTCCGCCACACGTTCCCTGATAAACCATATTTATTACTCAAAATTAATCCCAGCAGCTCCAACGTAATCCATTGGGGTTCCCACGACGTCCAGCTATTCTCTCCTGCAAACTATGGAGCGTTGTTCTGGGGACGCTTCATAGGTTACTCGCGGTTATGTCTCATGAGCGATGATGTCAGTAACATCATCGCCTGTGACACATGTCAGGAGTGGCCTATGGAGGATGGGTGATGGGTGGGAAAGAGACCTTAATAAAATCTCATCTAGAGAAACTCCTTGTTAGATCCCAGGAGAGACTTCATACTATACATCTGTCCAAATTTCTGTGGTGATCTCCCTGCCTGAAGGGCTCAGAGATCCAATTCGTAAGACATTACTGTATTTATCCTTTTTATGCTTGTGATTTTTTTGCTTTATGTACTGTATGTCTTTTTGTTATTTCACCTTTTTGTAACTTTGTAATTTTATTTAAAATGTAATAAGTTTCCTTAAAGCGGGAAAGTATAGTCTGGTATTGTTACCCTATGAATGTCATTGTCAGAGAGCTGTACTTGTGCTTGAGAAGGTTGGGAGGCATGTTTGCTAGTGTATTATTCAGTGCATATGTATCGCTGGCCTTGTAAATGACTGGGTAGTGGCAGAAAAATGTGTGGTGTGGATGGGTAAATTGGCTGCAGGGTGCGCTTAGGCTACGTTCAGACTAGCGTTGTGCTAGTCTGCGTCGGCGCCGCGTCGGGCGACGCAGCGGCGACGCACGCGTCATGCGCCCCTATGTTTAACATGGGGGACGCATGCGTTTTTGCTTGTTGCGTTTTGCGACGCGTGCGTCTTTTTTGCCGCAAGCGTCGGACCAAGAAAACGCAACAAGTTGCATTTTTCTTGCGTCCGATTTTCGGCAAAAAACGACGCACGCGTCGCAAAACTCAGCGTTTTTGCGTGCGTTTTGCCGCGTTTTTCGGTGCGTTGTGCGTCGCGTCGCCGACGCAGCGGCGCACAACGCTAGTCTGAACGTAGCCTTAGCGCATTGTCAGCCTATTATGATAGGCGAGATGACGAGTTAATTTGAGAAACAGTGTTCCCCTTTACAGCCACATCTAGGTCATGTGTGCAGTGTTCATTCAGGACAGTAGATACATTTTTTGATGGGGTGGGGCAAGAAACAGCGATTTTGACAGGTGGGGTTTCTCTTTTTTTAGTTATGATTCTTAAATTATTTCACATGCTGTGCCCCCCTATATGGTATTGATATACAGTTGTGCTCAAAAGTTTACATGCCCGAGGAGAATTTTTGCTTTCTTGGCCTTTTTTCAGAGAATATGAATGATAACACCAACATTTTTTCTCCACTCATGGTTAGTGGTTGGGTGAAACCATTTATTGTCAAACTACTGTGTTTTCTCTTTTTAAATCATAATGACAACTCAAAACATCCAAATGACCCTGATCAAAAGTTTACGTACCCTGGTGATTGTGGCCTGATAACATGCACAGAAGTTGACACAAATGGGTTTGAATGACTACTAAAGGTAACATCCTCACCTGTGACCTGTTTGCTTGTAATCAGTGTGTGTGCATAAGAGCTGATTGATCCAGATTGGGATCCAGACAGACTCTTGCATCTTTCATCCAACCACTGACGTTTCTGGATTGGGAGTCATGGGGAAAGCAAAAGAATTGTCAATGGATCTAAGGGAAAAGGTAGTTGAAGTGTGTAAAACAGGAAAGGGATACAAAAAGATCTCCAAGGAATTTTATTTTAGATAAAAGTGAAGGTTCTGGAGTGTCCATCTCTGTCTCTTGACCTCAATATCATTGAGCCACTCTGGGGAGATCATAAGCATGCAGTTAATGCTAGACAGCCCAGGAATTTACAGGAACTGGAGGCTTTTTTCCAAGAAGATTGGGCAGCTTTACCATCTGAGAAAATAAAGAACCTCATCCACAACTACCACAAAAGACTTCAAGCTGTCATTGATGTTAGAGGAGCCAATACATGGCATTAAGAAATGGGGTATGCGATCTTTTGATCAGGGTCCTTTGGATGTTTTGGGTTGTAATTTTGATTTAAAAAGAAAAAACACAATAGTTTGACAACCACCAGCCATGAGAAAAAGTTTTGGCGTTATAATTTATATTACCTGAAAAAAGGCCAAGAAATCAAAAATCCTGCTGGGGTATGTAAACATTTGATCACAACTGTACCTTTTAAGGGAGGGGAGGCATTTTAATATATTAATACATAATTTTATATTTTTGAATTTCCCTGTAACTATTGATATTTTCTTATTATCCCAAATTACAGAGAAAATCTGGCCTCCAGCTGCATAACAAAACTGACTGGGTCTCTGGGGACAAAGCAACTCCTGCTCTCTCCGGTTCCCTGAAAAATGCCCACAGGAAAATTGCCCACATGAAAAATGCCCAAAGGAAAATTGCCCACACGGAAAATTGCCCACACGGAAAATTGCCCACACGGAAATTTGCCCACACGGAAAATTGCCCACATGGAAAATTGCCAATTGCAGCATCACAAAGTTTCAGATCTATGATATTTGAGGTGAAAGGTGAGGATGTTCACATGATGTGTGATCAACTTGTGATTTACAGCTGACCTAGTGCAAAACGGCAAACATGCTGAAGATCTGTGGTTTGTAGCAGTCTGTCATTATCAGCAAGAGATAGATCTAGTCTGCTCTCATCTCTCACTGATTCTGCCTTACTCCTCCCACCAGCCCAGAACAGCAGCACATGCAGAAACAACAGCAGTGTGATCCAGAGGAGCCATCACTGCTATCAGTACCCACAAAAGAATCACTGTATTATCTGTGGAGTTACATGGGACTGCAGGTCAGATCTAATACATTATCATCTCAGTGGGTGCCCACCAAAAGCAGGGTGCTGCTGGCTGGGATAGATGGTCCTGGAAGCCCAGAAGGCACCGCAAAAAGGTGAGATTCTGTCAGAATCTGTCAGAGGAGCGGAAGTGCCATAGCAGCTCCGCTCTTCCATTGACTTCAGTGGCACTGAATCTGGGGCCTGCACTTCCTTCCCTGTCCACTTATGACTACCAAGAGTAAGAGTGAACAGACCCTACCTAGTTATGTATCATACACATATACTGCAGGTAAATAAATAATTAGATCCGAGACACATATATAAGTCCTCAGACGGACAGAACAACACTCCAAAATAGTATATAACATCCGAAAAAAGGAGTCACGAAACTGCCACTTCAAATATATAAAAGTAACACCATATATTAATAACCATTAAAAAAGCTCAATAAACATACACAAATATATCATAAATAGGGTAATTATTGTGAATCACGGATAAGGTAACAGAACCAACAGGCACAACAAAATCTACGGCTTGAGGTCACAGGTTCACTAAAAGCACATGTGTAGTGAGTAATATTCTATGACTAGTCCAGCTTTGGACCCGTAAACACATACAAATCTAAATCAACATATAGGACTGGACCTCACCCATGTCAGCCGAGTTGTGTATGTGGTCACGCCAGCCCCTACGCGCGTTTCGCGTAGGCTTCTTCGGGGGGCTGTACAGCGTGTGTCCCTAGCGAAATATATATAGAACCACCGCACCTGAAGCTCATAATGGGACTTAGACGACGGCGCATGCGCATATGGTGTCGGCGCCGGAACTAGCATCACCGCCCGGCCTTCCGGGCAGAGCGACGAGCCAGGGAGCCATAACCATGGCAACCATGACTCACACGCCGACCCAATGGAAGCCGGCGGCGATGCACCGTCACGCCGACGCCACAGTCATGCGCACAAGCCCCAGCCAGGAGAACGATGAAAGCGGATACAAGTAAGTAGTGCACAATGTAGGGGAATACAGAGAATGACCGTGCTAAAGTGCAAAGTGCTGTGAAAGATTAATGCATACCTCCCTGGCAAATAATGCAGTATCAAAATACAAGTAATAATAATATGAAAGTGACATAAAGGAGTCCATAGCTTGATGAAATTCTCCAGAGAATTGTGATGGGTAATAGATAGATATATGGTTCCCGCTTTCAATGTCTCATAAAAAGGTGCCATGGTCATCGAGAGCAATAATAATTCCATCATAAGAAACTAAAAATAAAATATAAAAAAACAACAAATGAATAAAATATGACAAGACACACGAAGACATATAAAATCTAAATCCAGATACTGATATATATAATCTTAGAGGAACGAAGCAAAGCTATTCTGCTCGTTAAGACCAAAGGGGACTATTGTGTTGAGGACGTTAATCCACCTGCACTCGCGCTGGAACAGCAGACGTTTAGAGTCACCGCCTCTGATGCCAGTGTGGATCCTGTCAATACCCCACACTTTCAAATCATTTGGATTGCAATTGTGTTTTTCCCGAAAGTGTCTAGTGATAGTCTTTAGGATACCCACATCACTAACATCCTTAGCAGCAAAAATCTCTCTCACGTGCTCCCGGGTTCTCACACGCAGTTCCCGAGAGGTAAGCCCTATATATATAAGGTCACACGTGCATTTTGCATAGTAAATGACAAACATGCTTTTAAAAGAGATAAATTCTCTGATTTTAAATTCATGTGACCCATCCGAGGACGTGAATGATGTGGCTCGCTGATGGTTCTTACACGCCATGCAATCCATGCATGGGAAGAAACCCACCCTTGGTTTCTTAGCTCCAAAGATGGAGGGGGATTTCGCCACATAGTGACTTCTAACGAGTATGTCACGCAAATTTCGGCTACGCCTAGCCGTCATCATTGGATTCACCGATAGATGCTGATTGAGGACAGGATTCATCCTCAGAATAGACCAATGTCTTGATAGGATAGATCGTATCTCATCCCAGTTTGAATTGAAGGTCGTGATAAACCTAGTCACCCCTTGTTGTCCGTTCATTCCCCCTTTCTTTTTACCAGACACATGATCATATTGGTCCTGAGATAGTAGAGAGGTCCTATCGGTATGTTTGGCCCTCTTGTAACCTTTTTTAACGCATCTTCTACTATAGCCACGTTCACTAAATCTCTCCCCAAGGTCCACTGCCTGACGCTCAAAAGCCTCATCCGTAGTACATATTCTCCTCATCCGGAGAAATTGGCCAACAGGTACAGCTCTGATGGTAGATCCGGTATGTGCGGAGGACGCATGAAGTAATGCGTTTACAGAAGTTTCTTTCCTGTACACATCCGTCCCCAATGTACCATCAGGCTGTACCTGTATCTTCAGGTCAAGAAACAAAATTTCCTTAGGATGCCAGGAATGAGTGAGTCTGATGTTGAAGTCATTGCGGTTCAACATGGATATGAACAAATCCAGTTCACTGACCGATCCCTGCCAAATAAAGAAGATGTCATCTATGAAGCGGTACCATCCGAGGATCTGGGGGGCGGTATGTGCGTCCTCTGGAAAAATTTCCCTCTCCCAAAACCCCAAAAATAAATTTGCATACGAGGGCGCACATGCCGCCCCCATCGCGGTCCCCCGCTTCTGCAGGAAAAAACGGTCTTTAAACGTAAAGAAATTATGTTCCAGGATGAACCGCAATAAGTCCAACACCAGATCTCTGACATCCGGATCCACATTACTGGATTCCAGGAAGAAGCCTGCAGCCCTCATGCCATCCTCGTGATCGATACACGAGTACAGTGTTTCCACGTCAGCCGTCACGAGGAGCATGTCAGGTTCAATCTGCAGGCCGTCCAAACGTCTCAGGACGTCCATAGTGTCCCTGACATAGGAGGGCAAGGTCTCCACCTGTGATCTTAGATAGTAATCAATGTATTTACATAGTGGTTCATTTAGCCCCCCTATGCCAGAGACAGTCGGACGCCCAGGAGGGTTTTGAGCATCTTTGTGGACCCTGGGGAGAAGATAATAAGTGGGTATACGTGGGAATTGTACAGTCAGGCCATCCCGTAGCTTTTTAGTGATGACCCCTCTCTCAAATGCCATTTCAAGAATGTTATTCACCTGTGCCTGGAAATTTATTATAGGGTTCTCCTTAAGCAAGACATAGGTTTCTTTGTCTCTAAGCTGTTTAAAAACCTCCCTCTCGTATTTCTCAACCGGCCAGACTACCACATTTCCCCTCTTGTCTGCCGGTTTAATAACCACATCGCTCCTAGCTTGTAATTGTATAAGGGCCTGTTTCTGGTTATAAGTAAGATTATTTTCTCTCTTCATTCCACTTAGTTTTTTCAAGTCCTCCGTTACCAGTCTGGTGAAAATGTCCACCTGTGGTACCAGTGACAAGGGAGGAAATGTGGCAGACCTGGGGGCAATAGGTGGAGGAGAAATACCTGAATAATCCGGAAGTGCCTCAGCTTCCAATTCCTCCAGGATGTGGAGTGTCTCTTGTTCCGTAATCAATGTCGAATCTGAGGGGGACCCATGCTTAGAGAATAAACGTTTAACCCCTTCGCGCCATGCGCCGTACTAGTACTGCGCTGCCGGCACTGCATAAGTGCCAGCCGCAGTACTAGTACGGCGCCGCCATTTTCCGGTCACCGCGCGGCATCGCGCGGTGATCGGGTTCCGGTGTCTGCTGTTCCTGACAGCAGACAATCCCTGCACGCAGCCCCGGGTGCCTGCACCGCCCCCCCGCATCAGCGATCGCTGTGATTGGCTGGTCAATTCTGACCAGCCAATCACAGCGATGTGACAATAAAGTTTCAAAAAAAAAAAAAAAGCATGTGACAGGCTGTGATTGATGCTGTGTGACGTCGCACCAATCACAGCCGTCACTGTAGGTGGGGTGATCGCCACGTCACCTCACCTGATTAACCCCTATGGCGCTGATTGGCTGAACAATAGCTTCTAGCCAATCAGAGCCAAAGGGGTTAATTTAAAATACCGATCACCGCCCTGCACGCCATCTTTCTCTCAGATTTGGCGTGCAGAGCGGTGGTCTAAGCCCCTCTGTGTCACCTTAGTGAAGGAATCCATTGGTGGCCAGTGCGATCCTCCCTGGGATCTCCTGCCTCCAGCTTGTGCTCCTGCTTCAGCTTGTGCTCCGTGCTGTGTGCTCTCTGCTGCCATCTGTCTGCTGTGTGACTCCTGTGATCACAGCAGCAGCAGCACCTCCCCCACCCCTTTCCCATCCCCCCATTCCTGTTCCAGTACCCCCTCCCTCCCCCACCCTCCAATTGAAATTTTTTGCGCACTTTTTTTGCGCTTTTTTTCCTGTGCGCGGCGTCCCGCGCAGAGCATTCGTGCTCTTCCTGTGTCCGCAGCGCTCTGATCAGTATCGCTGCTGATCAGAGACTGCGCCACAGGACTTTTTTTTTTTAGTTAGTGTAGCGGACATTGCAGTCTAAGCGACGTCTGTTTTTTTTTTTTTTAGAAAAAAAATTGTAGTTAGTACAGTGTAGTTTTAGACGTAACAAGGTAGCGTAGCCGGCGTCAGTGTTTGGTGACGTCCCTCCATCCCTGTTCAAGTACCCCCCTCCAATTCAATTTTTTGCGCACTTTTTTGCGTTTTTTTTCCTGTGCGCGGCTTCCCGCGCAGAGCATTCGTGCTCTTCCTGTGTCTGCAGCACTCTGATCAGTATCGCTGCTGATCAGAGACTGCGCTACAAGACTTTTTTTTTTTAGTTAGTGTAGCGGACATTGCAGTCTAAGCAACGTCCGATTTTTTTTTTCTTTTACAAAAATATAATAGTAGTTAGTACAGTGTAGTCTTAGACGTAGATTAGGTGGTGTCACAGCGTTCGTGACGACCGGTCTTTTTTTTTTTTTTGGAGAAAAAAAAAATTGTACAGAGTAGTTTAGTGGTAGCGTGTTAGTGTAGCCAGCGTCACAGCGTTAGTGACGACCGATCATCTTTTAGAAGAAAAAAAAATCGTACTGAGTTTTATAGGTAGGGAGGTAGCGTCTTGTGCATAAAAAAAATCTGCTATCGCCGGATTATCTCTAGTGCATTAGGGGAGTGTACGTCACAGTGTTAGTGGCGTTCGCTTTTCTTTTGTAAAAAAAATATTTAGTTGCGTAGGGTAAATTTATACTTTTTTTTTTATACAAACTTATTTTTTTACATTGATTTTTCTTTTCATCTTTTTTTCTTGTTTCTTCTACATTTTTTCTCACTACTTGTTTTTTCTCTCTGATTGGTTTTAATAAAGAGTACCCTATACACAAGCCCCACACATTACACGTGTAAAAGCACCACTTACACACACACCCAGGGTTTGGGAAAAAAAAAAATGGCCCATTCGTCAACAAGGCGCTATTCACCAGAGGAGGCTTACGCCATCCTTGCGTCCGACACGGATTCACCCAGTGAGGAAGATCCCACATTCCTCTATTCCTCCTCCTCCTCCTCCTCCTCATCTGGTGAGGAAAGACCCCTAACACGGCGCCGTAGGACCCAGGCAACTCTTGCAGCAATCGATCCCGTATGGATTGCACCCCCGGAAAATTTTCAGCCCGTCATTCCGGATTTCAGCAGCAGCTCAGGAATCCAGTTTGACACGACTGGCCTCACTGAAATTGACTTCTTCAAATTCTTTTTCAGTGATGAAATAATAAATATTATGGTGGCCCAGACGAACCTGTATGCCCAACAATTTTTTACCCAAAATCCCACGTCATCTTATGCCAGATGGACCCCCGTAAATGCAGCAGAGATGATGACATTTTGGGGAATTGTGCTGCATATGGGCCTAATCAAAAAGCCAAAGCTTTGGCAATACTGGAGTACTGACATTCTCTACAGTACACCGGTATTCCGCATGGCCATGAAAAGGACACGATTTGAAGCGATCCAAAAATTTCAGTGATAATGCGCAGTGTCCTCCCCGAGACGATCCAAACTTTGATCGTCTATATAAAATTCGTCCAGTGGTTGAACTCTTCAGCAGAAAATTTGCTGAGGCGTACACACCCCAGAGGGACATCGCTATTGATGAATCTCTCGTTCATTTCAAAGGGAGGCTAAAATTCCGACAGTACCTGCCCAGTAAGAGGTCCAGGTACGGAATAAAGCTGTACAAACTGTGCGAGAGTACCTCAGGGTACACCCACAGATTTAGGGTCTACGAGGGTAAGGACACCCAGATTAACCCCCCTGAATGCCCCCCCATCCTGGGGGTGAGTGGGAAAATTGTGTGGGAATTGCTGCACCCACTGCTGGATAAGGGTTATCACCTTTATATTGACAACTTTTACACCAGCATCCCACTCTTCAAGGCCCTCTGTGCCAGAGGTACAGCTGCATGTGGCACTGTGCGAAAAAATCAGCGAGGCCTCCCTAAGCCGCTAATTGGGCAAACGCTGAGAAAAGGGGAAAGCAGAGCCAAATGCAGCGACAACATGCTGGTGGTCAAGTATAAGGACAAAAGGGATGTCCTTATCCTGACCACCATACACCGTGACAACAGCACCCTTGTCACTGTTCGTGGGACCACAACACAAGTCCCAAAGCCAGATTGTATCCTGGATTACAATCGGTACATGGGGGGTGTGGATCTCTCAGATCAGGTCCTCCAACCATACAGTGCCATGCGAAAAGCTTACGTATGGTACAAAAATTTGGCCGTGCACATTGTACAGATGGCACTGTACAATGCTTTTGTGCTGTCCCGATCTGCAGGCAATACGGGGACCTTCCTTCAGTTTCAGGAGGTAGTCATCAAGGCCCTAATGTTTGGCACTCAGGGAGGTGAGGGTCCCAGTACTTCTGAATCTGATAGTGCCCGTATTGTCCAAGGTCAACATTTCCCAGGACAGGTTCCCCAAACAGCGAGGACAGGACGATCACAAAAACGGTGTAGAGTATGTTCCAAGAGGGGAATCCGAAAGGACACAATTTACCATTGTGAAACCTGCCCTGAGAAACCTGGCCTTTGCATTAAGGATTGCTTCAAAGCATACCACACGTCCACAAATTAATAAAAATTAGTTTATACCCTGTTGACACAACACACTGTAGTTTCCAACATGGGGTCACTTGTGGAGTGAGGCACTTGGAGGTTTACGGTGCTCACCACATATCTAAATAAATTCCTTGGTAGGTCCAGTTTTCAAAATGGTGTCACTTGTGGAGTGAGGCACTTGGAGGTTTACGGTGCTCACCACATATCTAAATAAATTCCTTGGGAGGTCCAGTTTTCAAAATGGGGTCACTTGTGGAGTGAGGCACTTGGAGGTTTACGGTGCTCACCACATATCTAAATAAATTCCTTGGGAGGTCCAGTTTTCAAAATGGGGTCACTTGTGGAGGATTTCCACTGTTTAGGTACATCAGGGGCTCTGCAAATGCAACGTGACGCCTGCAGACCAATCCATCTAAGTCTGCATTCCAAATGGTGCTCCTTCCCTTCCGAGCTCTGCCATGCGCACAAACAGTGGTTTTTCCCCACATATGGGGTATCGGCGTACTCGTGAAAAATTGCACAACATTTTTTTCTTTCTATTTTGTCCTATAACCCTTGGGAAAACAAAAAAAACCTTGCTAAAGATCATTTTTGTGGAAAAAATGTGTTCTATTTTTTTTTTACGACTCATCATTATAATTTTTGGTGAGGCACTTGGAGGTTCACGGTGCTCATCACATAGCTAGATAAGTTCCTTGAAGGGTCTAGTTTCCAAAATGGGGTCACTTGTGGCGGTTTTCCACTGTTTAGGCACATCAGGGGCTCTCCAAACGGGACATGGTGTCCGATCTCAATTCCAGCCAATTTTGGTTTGTAAAAGTCAAAAGGCGCTCCTTCCCTTCCGAGCCCTGCCGTGTGCCCAAACAGTGGTTTTCCCCCACATATGGGGTATCAGTGTATTCAGGATAAATTGGTCAACAACTTTAGTTGTCCATTTTCTCCTTTTACACTTGTGAAGATAAAAAAATTGTTGTTAAAAGATCATTTTTGGGGAAAAAATGTGAATTTTTATTTTCACGCCTCTACGTTCTAAACTTCTGTGAAGCATCTGGGGGTTCAAAGTGCTCACCACATAGCTAGATAAGTTCCTTGAAGGGTCTAGTTTCCAAAATGGGGTCACTTGTGGCGGTTTTCCACTGTTTAGGCACATCAGGGGCTCTCCAAACGGGACATGGTGTCTGATCTCAATTCCAGCCAATTTTGGTTTGTAAAAGTCAAAAGGTGCTCCTTCCCTTCCGAGCCCTGCCGTGTGCCCAAACAGTGGTTTTCCCCCACATATGGGGTATCAGTGTATTCAGGATAAATTGGTCAACAACTTTAGTTGTCCATTTTCTCCTTTTACACTTGTGAAGATAAAAAAATTGTTGTTAAAAGATCATTTTTGGGGAAAAAATGTGAATTTTTATTTTCACGCCTCTACGTTCTAAACTTCTGTGAAGCACCTGGGGGTTCAAAGTGCTCACCACATAGCTAGATAAGTTACTTGAAGGGTCTAGTTTCCAAAATGGGGTCACTTGTGGCGGTTTTCCACTGTTTAGGCACATCAGGGGCTCTCCAAACGGGACATGGTGTCCGATCTCAATTCCAGCCAATTTTGGTTTGTAAAAGTCAAAAGGCGCTCCTTCCCTTCCGAGCCCTGCCGTGTGCCCAAACAGTGGTTTTCCCCCACATATGGGGTATCAGTGTATTCAGGATGAATTGGTCAACAACTTTAGTGGTCCATTTTCTCCTTTTACACTTGTGAAGATAAAAAAATTGTTGTTAAAATATCATTTTTGGGGAAAAAATGTGAATTTTTATTTTCACGCCTCTACGTTCTAAACTTCTGTGAAGCACCTGGGGGTTCAATGTGCTCACCACATAGCTAGATAAGTTCCTTGAAGGGTCTAGTTTCCAAAATGGGGTCACTTGTGGCGGTTTTCCACTGTTTAGGCACATCAGGGGCTCTCCAAACGGGACATGGTGTCCGATCTCAATTCCAGCCAATTTTGGTTTGAAATAGTCAAACGGCGCTCCTTCCCTTCCGAGCCCTGCCGTGCGCCCAGACAGTGGTTTTCTCCCACATATGGGGTAACAGTGTATTCAGAAGGAATTGCACAACAACTTTCGTGGTCCATTTTCTTCTTTTACCCTTGTGAAAATAAAAAAAATGTTGCTAAAAGATCATTATGTGGAAAAAAAAGTTAAATGTTATTTTTTTCCTTCCACAGTCCGTTAATTCCTGTGAAGCACCTGAAGGGTTAATAAACTTCTTGAATGTGGTTTTGAGTACCTCGGGGGGTATAGTTTTTAGAATGGTGTCACTTTTGGGTATTTTAAATCCTATAAGCCTCTCAAAGTGACTTCAAATATGATGTGGTCCCTACAAAAAATGGTTTTATAAAAGTTGTTGAAAAAATGAGAAATCGCTGTTTTACTTTTAACCCTTATAACTCCCTAAGGAAAAAAAAATTGGTTCCAAAATGTTGCTGATGTAAAGTAGACATGTGGGAAATGTTATTTATTAACTAATTTGTGCGATATGAGTCTCTAATGCAAGGGTATAAAAATTCAAAGTTTGAAAATTGCAAAATTTCCAAAATTTTCGCCAAATTTCCGTTTTTTTCACAAAGAAACGAAGGTAATATCAAATAAATTTTACCACTATCATGAAGTACAATATGTCACGAGAAAACAATGTCAGAATCGCCAGGATCCGTTGAAGCGTTTCAGAGTTATTACCTCATAAAGTGACAGTGGTCAGAATTGTAAAAATTGGCCTTGTCACTTAGGTGAAAACAGGCTTCGGGGTGAAGGGGTTAAGTACCAACTTCTTTGAAAATAGAGTTAAATCTTTTAGGACTGTAAAAAAAATCAAAAGAATTAGTGGGAACAAAAGAGAGCCCAAGTTGTAGAACAGAAATTTGATCTACGGTCAGCGGCTGAGTAGACAGGTTTATTACCTCAAGGTTATTAGTTTTCGCCTTTTTCTCCCTCTGGGGAGAGTTAAAGGCTTTCCGTTTGTTATATCTTTTCCACTTCTCAGCCAATTCTCTCTCGGAGGATCCCTCCTCTCCACTGAGGGTCTCCCTGTCTCAACCAATTGATTCCTATCCTCATTCGATGATATGGAGGAGAAAGATACTGATCTCCCACGTGTTTGAGGATTCGTTATGGGGGTAGTTCTCCTCCACTTATATATCCTATTATTTTTCAAATCAGTCAAATCCCGCTGGTACTTTTTAGTTTTTCTGGAGATATCATTCTCCCATCTCTCCAAATCAGCATCCATCTCTCCACTGAATCTCGCCCATTTATCTTTAAACACAGTGGACCTTGGGGAGAGATTTAGTGAACGTGGCTATAGTAGAAGATGCGTTAAAAAAGGTTACAAGAGGGCCAAACATACCGATAGGACCTCTCTACTATCTCAGGACCAATATGATCATGTGTCTGGTAAAAAGAAAGGGGAAAAGAACGGACAACAAGGGGTGACTAGGTTTATCACGACCTTCAATTCAAACTGGGATGAGATACGATCTATCCTATCAAGACATTGGTCTGTTCTGAGGATGGATCCTGTCCTCAATCAGCATCTATCGGTGAATCCAATGATGACGGCTAGGCGTAGCCGAAATTTGCGTGACATACTCGTTAGAAGTCACTATGTGGCGAAATCCCCCTCCATCTTTGGAGCTAACAAACCAAGGGTGGGTTTCTTCCCATGCATGCATTGCATGGCGTGTAAGAACCATCAGCGAGCCACATCATTCACGTCCTCGGATGGGTCACATGAATTTAAAATCAGAGAATTTATCTCTTGTAAAAGCATGTTTGTCATTTACTATGCAAAATGCACGTGTGACCTTATATATATAGGGCTTACCTCTCGGGAACTGCGTGTGAGAACCCGGGAGCATGTGAGAGAGATTATTGCTGCTAAGGATGTTAGTGATGTGGGTATCCTAAAGACTATCCCTAGACACTTTCGGGAAAAACACAACTGCAATCCAAATGATTTGAAAGTGTGGGGTATTGACAGGATCCACACTGGCATCAGAGGCGGTGACTCTAAACGTCTGCTGTTCCAGCGCGAGTGCAGGTGGATTAACGTCCTCAACACAATAGTCCCCTTTGGTCTTAACGAGCAGAATAGCTTTGCTTCGTTCCTCTAAGATTATATATATCAGTATCTGGATTTAGATTTTATATGTCTTCGTGTGTCTTGTCATATTTTATTCATTTGTTGGTTTTTTATATTTTATTTTTAGTTTCTTATGATGGAATTATTATTGCTCTCGATGACCACGGCACCTTTTTATGAGACATTGAAAGCGGGAACCATATATCTATCTATTACCCATCACAATTCTCTGGAGAATTTCATCAAGCTATGGACTCCTTTATGTCACTTTCATATTATTATTACTTGTATTTTGATTGTTTTTTTGTCATGTTCACTTATATCTTTTGTATACTGCATTATTTGCCAGGGAGGTATGCATTAATCTTGCACAGCACTTTGCACTTTAGCACAGTCATTCTCTGTATTCCCCTACATTGTGCACTACTTACTTGTATCCGCTTTCATCGTTCTCCTGGCTGGGGCTTGTGCGCATGACTGTGGCGTCGGCGTGACGGTGCATCGCCGCCGGCTTCCATTGGGTCGGCGTGTGAGTCATGGTTGCCATGGTTATGGCTCCCTGGCTCGTCGCTCTGCCCGGAAGGCCGGGCGGTGATGCTAGTTCCGGCGCCGACACCATATGCGCATGCGCCGTCGTCTAAGTCCCATTATGAGCTTCAGGTGCGGTGGTTCTATATATATTTCGCTAGGGACACACGCTGTACAGCCCCCCGAAGAAGCCTACGCGAAACGCGCGTAGGGGCTGGCGTGACCACATACACAACTCGGCTGACATGGGTGAGGTCCAGTCCTATATGTTGATTTAGATTTGTATGTGTTTACGGGTCCAAAGCTGGACTAGTCATAGAATATTACTCACTACACATGTGCTTTTACTGAACCTGTGACCTCAAGCCGTAGATTTTGTTGTGCCTGTTGGTTCTGTTACCTTATCCGTGATTCACAATAATTACCCTATTTATGATATATTTGTGTATGTTTATTGAGCTTTTTTAATGGTTATTAATAAATGGTGTTACTTTTATATATTTTAAGTGGCAGTTTCGTGACTCCTTTTTTCGGATGTTATATACATATACTGCAGGTGCAGGCAGGCATAGGATGGAAGGAAATGCAGAGTGGATTTGAATAAGGGTCTCTAGGCCCAGACACACCACAAAGAGAGTGGAATAAGGGTCTCTAGGCCCAGACACACCACAATGAAAGTGGAATAAGGGTCTCTAGGCCCAGACACACCACAATGAGAGTGGAATAAGGGTTTCTAGGCCCAGACACACCACAATGAAAGTGGAATAAGGGTCTCTAGGCCCAGACACACCACAATGAGAGTGGAATTAGGGTCTCTAAGCCCAGACACACCACAATGAGAGTGGAATTAGAGTCTTTTGGCCCAGACACACCACAATGAGAGTATTCCACTCTCATTGTGGTGTGTCTGGGCTTAGAGAGAGTGGAATAAGGGTCTCTAAGCCCAGACACACCACAATGAGAGTGGAATTAGGGTATTTTGGCCCAGACACACCACAATGAGAGTATTCCACTCTCATTGTGGTGTGTCTGGGCTTAGAGAGAGTGGAATAAGGGTCTCTAAGCCCAGACACACCACAATGAGAGTGGAATTAGGGTCTCTAGGCCCAGACACACCACAATGAGAGTGGAATAAGGGTCTCTAGGCCCAGACACACCACAATGAGAGTGGAATAAGGGTCTCTAGGCCCACACACACTATAATGAGAGTGTAATAAGGGTCTCTAGGCCCAGACACACCACACAGAATGGAATAAGGGTCTCTAGGCCCACACACACCACAATGAGAGTGGAATAAGGGTCTCTAGGCCCACACACACTACAATGAGAGTGGAATAAGGGTCTCTAGGCCCACACACACCACAATGAGAGTGGAATAAGGGTCTCTAGGCCCACACACACTACAATGAGAGTGGAATAAGGGTCTGTAGGCCCAGACACACCACAATGAGAGTGAAATAAGGGTCTCTAAGCCCAGACACACCACAATGAGAGTGGAATTATTGTTAGCACAGTGGAATGACAAGAACAGAATCCGTACTCTGGGACTAGGGATGAGTGAACCGAACCTGTAGAACCTGGAGAAGTAAACAGGGCCCAGAGACCTTTGTTGAAATCCATTCTGCATTTTCTTTGCTGCCTGTGTTGTGCTGTATTGTATTTCAATGGAGCCCATGGAAATCAAGGACAATCACCCGGCAGCTAATTATTTGCAGGTGTGCAATGATTGTTTAATAAACTTAAGTTATTGTTGTTATTAGACCTCCTTAATAAACTGTTCTTAATAAACTTGTCGGTAGTTTTTTATGTGGGCAATTTTCGCAGACATACTTCGTGCTGCAGAGCTTCTCACCTATAATTCTATACTAGTCTCTGTTCTGCAGAGCATCTCACGTATACCTGCATACTATCCCCCTGTCCTGCCGAGCATTTAACCTATATCTCTTTGCTATTCTCTGTCCTGCAAAGCATCTCACCTATAATTCTATATTATTCTTCTGCCCTGCAGAGTATCTCACGTATACCTGCATACTATCCCCCTGTCCTGCAGAGCATTTAACTTATATCTCTTTGCTATTCTCTGTCCTGCAGAGCATCTCACCTATAATTCTATATTATTATTCTGCCCTGCAGAGCATCTCACATATACCTGCATACTATCCCCCTGTCCTGCAGAGCATTTAACCTATATATCTTTGCTATTCCCTGTCCTGCAGAGTATCTCACCTATAATTCTATATTATTCTTCTGTCCTGCAGAGCATCTCACCTATAATTCTATATTATTCTTCTGCCCTGCAGAGCATCTCACATATACCTGCATACTATCCCCCTGTCCTGCAGAGCATTTAACCTATATCTCTTTGCTATTCTCTGTTGTGCAGAGCATCTCACCTATAATTCTATATTATTCTTCTGCCCTGCAGAGCATCTCACGTATACCTGAATACTATCCCCCTGTACTGCAGAGCATTTCACTTATATCTCTTCGCTATTCTCTGTCCTGCAGAGCATCTCACCTATAATTATTCATTATTCTTCTGCCCTGCCGAGCATCTCATGTATACATGCATATACTATCCCCCAGTCCTACAGAGCATTTAACCTATAATTCAGCCTATGGGCAATTTTCGGTGGGCATTCTTCACCTTGAACCTCAAATATCATGGATCTGAAACTTTGTGTTGCTGCAATTGGCAATTTTCTGTGTGGGCAATTTTCAGTGTGGGCAATTTTCCGTGTGGGCAATTTTCCGTGTGGGCAATTTTCCTATGGGCAATTTTCCTGTGGGCATTTTTCTGGTCACAGGTAATAATATCCGCATCCTGGCCCTGTGTATCTCATTCCTGGCTCCAGCCATATGTTCTCTTATCCTGCCCTCATGAGTATCCATTCTGCCCCCATATGATCTCCCTAACCTGCCCCATCTGTCCCATGATCCTGACCCATCTGTCCCATTATCCTGCCGCCCAATCTGTCTCCATCGTATCCGTCCTGCCCCGTGATTCTGCCCCATCTGTCTCCATCCTGTCTCATATTCTGCCCCCTCTGTGTCTCACATTCTGCCCATGTCTCACATTCTGCCCCGTGTCTCACATTCTGCCCCCATGTCTCACATTCTGCCCCCTTGTCTCACATCCTGCCCCCGTCTCACATCATGCCCCCATCTCACATCCTGCCTCCCTGTCTCACATCCTGCCCCGTGTCTCACATTCTGCCCCGTCACAAATTCTGCCCCCATGTCTCACATCCTGCTCCGTCTCACATCCTGCCACGTATCTTATATCCTGCCCCCTGTCACAAATTCTGCCCCCTGTGTCTCACATCCTGCCCCGTCACAAATTCTGCCCGTGTCTCACATCCTGCCACCTGTCACACATTCTGCCCCCTGTGTAGTTTCCATACCTGCCCCGTGTCTCACATTCTGCCCCGTGTCACACATTCTGTCCCCCTGTGTTGTTTTCATTCCTGCCCACTGTTGTTTTCATTGCTGCCCCCCTGATTGCATTCCTGCCCCCGATTTAATTCCTGCCCCGTGTTCTTTTCTTTCCTGTCCGTGTCCCCCAACCTTCCCTCCTGTCTTTATCATGCCCCAGGCTTGCCGCATTCAGTAAAAAAAAAAAACAAACACCTTACCTGGCCGCTGTCTAGCGCCGACATCCATCCGGGGCATTTCAGCGCGGACTCGCCGGCAAATGACGATGACGTCATTCGCCGGCGACGTGCGCGCTGACGTCAGCTGCCAGCCTCCGATTGGCTGGCGGCTTTAACTGTTGCCGTCTGGGCCCGCAAGGCAACAGAGGACACTGAACCTGCATCTCAGACGCAGGTTCAGTGTACTGTCAGACGACTGCCGCTTGGGCCTGGGCCCGGACCCGATGGGCAGATGAGAAGGGGCACGATGCCATACGCCAGTCAGGGCAGTAATGCCCTGATGGCGGCCGTGCGTCCAGGTCTAAGAAGACTTCTGGTGGTCCCAAACTTATTTCATTAAGGATTATGGAGATCACTGTGCTCTTAGGAACCTTGAGTACTGCAGAAATTCTTTTGTAACCTTGGCCAGATCTGGGCCTTGCCACAATTCTGTCTCTGAGCTACTTGGCCAGTTCCTTTGACCTCATGATTCTGCTTTGGTCTAATAACATGCACTGTGAGGGTATGTGCACACGATGCGGAAAACGCTGCGAATCCGCAACGTTTCCGCAGCAGTTTCCCATGAGTTTACATTACAATGTAAACCTATAGGAAGCAAAAAACGCTGTGCACATGCTGCGGAAACAAACGCGCGGAAATGCAGCGGTTTACATTCCGCAGCATGTCACTTCTTTCTGCGGATTCTGCTGCGGTTTTACAGCTGCTCCTATGGAAAACCGAAGTTGTAAAACCGTAGTGAAAACCGCAGAATAACCACGGTCAGGCAATGTGCACACGTTGCGGATTAGCCTTAGGAATTTCTGGTGCGAATTCTGCCTCTCCTGGCAGAAAACGCACCTGCGGATTTGTCGCGTTTTTTGTGCGTTTTTGCTGCGGTTTTCTTGCGGATTTGCCTCTGCATTTTTTATCTCTGCGGTTTTCTATAATGGAATGGGTACAAAAACGCTGCAGATTCACAAAAAAGAAGTGACATGCGGCTTCTTTTAAACCGCAGCGTTTCCGCAGCGGATTTTCCGCAAAGTGTGCACAGCATTTTTTTTTCTCATCGATTTACATTGTACTGTAAATCATTTGCAGATCTGCAGCGTTTCTGCACCTCAAAAAACGCTGCTTATCCGCAGAGAATCTGCAACGTGTGCACATACCCTATATCCGCGATAAATCTGCAGCAAAAACGCAGCGTTTTTGCCATGCAAATATATCAAATCCGCTGTGGACAAGAATACGTGTGCACATAGCCTTAGCTGTAAGGTCTGCTATAGACAGGTGTGTGCCGTAACAAATCAAGTCCTATCAGTTTAATTAAACACAGCTGGACTCCAATGAAGGAGTAGAACCATCTCACAAGGAAATGGACAGCATGTGACTTAGGCTACTTTCACACTAGTGTTTTTTGCAATACGTCGCAATGCGTCGTTTATGGGAAAAAACGCATCCTGCAAAGTTGTTTGCAGGATGCGTTTTTGCCCCATAGATTAACATTAGCGACGCATTGCCACACGTCGCATCCGTCGTGCGACGGTTGCGCCGTGTTGTGGCGGACCGTCGGGAGCAAAAAACGCTACATGTAACATTTTTTGCTGCCGACGGACAGCTTCTCCCCCACCTCCCCGCACCTCACAATGGGGCAGCGGATGCGATGAAAATGCAGCGCAAACAACGCTAGTGTGAAAGTAGCCTTAACCCCTTAGCGACCGCCGATACGCCTTTTAACGGCGGCCGCTAAGGGTACTTAAACCACAGTGCCGTTCATTAACGGCGCTGTGGAAAAAGTGAATAACGCCCCCCAGAGTCGGATTTTCTCCGGGGTCTCGGCTGCCGGGGGTAGCCGAGACCCCAGAGAACATGATTCGGGGGGTTTTTAACCGACCCCGCATTTGCGATCGCCGGTAATTAACCGTTTACCGGCGATCGCAAAAAAAAAACAAAAACGCTATCTCTTTTTAATTTCTCTGTCCTCCGATGTGATCGCACATCGGAGGACAGAGAAAAGGGGTCCCAGGTAGCCCCCCAATACTCACCTATCTCCCCCGATGCTCCTCGTGTCTCCCGGTGGGCGCCGCCATCTTCAAAATACCCCGGGAGAATCTTTGGGGTATCGGCTGCCGGGGGTAGCCGAGACCCCAAAGAACATGATCGGGGTCGGTTTTACCGACCCATGTTTTGTGATCGTCGGTAATTAACTGTTTACCGTCGACCGCAAAAAAAAAAAAAAAAAAAAGTAAAGTGTAATTCTCTGTCCTCTGATGTGATCGCACATCAGAGGACAGAGAAATAGGGGGATTCGGGGACCCTAGCATACTCACCTGTGTCCTCCTGCTGCTCCTCCTGGCTGCCGGGGAAAAGAAAATGGCGGGCGCATGCGCAGTGCGCCCGCCATCTGTCTCCATCTGCTGGCCAGCAGGAGAACAGCAGTTGGGGCTAAAATTAGGGTTAGGGGTAGGGTTAGGGGTAGGGCTAGGGTTAGGGTTAGGGCTAGGGTTAGGGCTAGGATTAGGGCTAGGATTAGGGGTAGGGTTAGGGCTAGGGTTAGGGGTAGGGTTAGGGGTAGGGTTAGGGCTAGGATTAGGGCTAGGGTTAGGGCTAGGGTTAGGGCTAAATTTAGGGTTAGGGTTGGGGCTAAATTTAGAGTTAGGCTTCTTTCACACTTACGTCGGTACGGGGCCGTCGCAATGCGTCGGCCCGACATACCGACGCACGTTGTGAAAATTGTGCACAACGTGGGCAGCGGATGTAGTTTTTCAACGCAGCCGCTGTCCAATCTATGTCCTGGGGAGGAGGGGGCGGAGTTACGGCAACGCATGCGCTGTCAGAAATGGCGGATGCGACGGACAAAAAAACGTTTCATTGGACTTTTTTTGTGCCGACGGTCCGCCAAAACACAACTGATCCAGTGCACGACGGACGCGACGTGTGGCCATCAGTCACGATCCGTCGGCAATACAAGTCTATGGGAAAAAAACGCATCCTGCGGGCACATTTGCAGGATCCGTTTCTTGTCCAAAACTATGGATTGCGACGGATGCCAAACGACGCAAGTGTGAAAGTAGCCTTAGGGCTAGGGTTAGGGTTGGGGCTAAAGTTAGGGCTAGGGTTGGGGCTAAAGTTAGGGTTAGAGTTGGGACTAGGGTTGGCATTAGGGTTACGCTTGGGATTAGGGTTAGGTTTGGGATTAGGGTTAAGGTTAGGGTTGTGATTAGGGGTGTATTGGGATTAGGGTTAGGTTTGAGGTTAGGGTTGAGATTAGGATTAGGGGTGTGTTGGATTTAGGGTTTTGATTAGGGTTATGGTTAGGGTTGACATTAGGGTTGTTTTGGGGTAAGGGTTGTGATTATCGTTAGTGTTAGTGATTAGGATTATGGATCAGGTTGGGATTAGGGTTAGGGGTGTGTTGGAGTTGGGTTGGAACTAGAATTGGGGGGTTTCCACTGTTTAGGTACATCAGGGGGTATCCAAACACGACAGCCAATTTTGCGCTCAAAAAGTCAAATGGTGCTCCCTCCCTTCTGAGCTCTGCCGTGCGCCCAAACAGTGGGTTACCCCCACATATGGGGCATCAGCATACTCGGGATAAATTGGACAACAACTTCTGGGGTCCAATTTCTCTTGTTACCCTTGTGAAAATAAAAACTTGGGGGCTACAAAATCTTTTTTGTGGAAAAATATATATATATTTTTTTATGACTCTGCATTATAAACTTCTGTGAAGCACTTGGGCATTCAAAGTTCTCACCACACATCTATATAAGTTCCTTGGGGGGTCTAGTTTCCAAAACGGGGTCACTTGTGGGGGGTTATTACTGTTTAGGTACATCAGGGGCTCTGCAAACGCAACATAACGCCCACAGACCATTCTATAAAAGTCTGCATTCCAAAACAGCGCTCCTTCCCTTCCGAGCTCTGCCGTGCGCCCAAACAGTGGTTTACCCCCACATATGGCGCATCAGCGTACTTGGGATAAATTGGACAACTATTGCAGTCCAATTTCTCCTGTTACCCTTGTGAAAATAAAAACTTGGGGGCTACAATATCTTTTTTGTGGAAAAAAAAATATTTTTTATTTTCACGACTCTGCATTCTAAACTTCTGTGAAGCACTTGGGCATTCAAAGTTCTCACCACACATCTAGATAAGTTCCTTGGGGGGTCTAGTTTCCAAAATGGGGTCACTTATGGAGGGTTTCTACTGGTTAGGTACATCAGGGGCTCTGCAAACGCAACATAATGCTCGCAGACCATTCTATCAAAGTCTGCATTCCAAAATGGCGCTCCTTCCTTCCGAGCTCTGCCGTGCACCTAAACAGTGGTTTACCCCCACATAGCATACTCAGGACAAATTGGACAACAACTTTTGGGGTCCAATTTCTCTTGTTACCCTTGTGAAAATAAAAACTTGGGGGCTAAAAAATCTTTTTTGTGGAAAAAAAAATATTTTTTATTTTCACGGCTCTACGTTATAAACTTCTGTGAAGCACATGGGGGTTCAAAGTGCTCAACACACATCTAGATAAGTTCCTTAAGGGGTCTAGTTTCCAAAATGGTGTCACTTGTGGGGGGTTTCCACTGTTTAGGCACATCAGGGGCTCTCCAAACGCGACATGGCGTCCAATCTCAATTCCAGCCAATTCTACATTGAAAAAGTAAAACGGCACTCCTTCTCTTCCAAGCTCTGCGGTGCGCCCAAACAGTGGTTTACCTCCACATATTGGGTATCAACGTACTCAGGAGAAATTGCACAACAACATTGGTGGTCTGATTTCTCCTGTTACCCTTGTGAAAATTAAAATTTGTGGGCAAAAAGATCATTTTTGTAGAAAAAATGCGATTTTTTTTTTTTCAGGGCTCTACGTTATAAACTTCTGTGAAGCACTTGGGGGTTCAAAGTGCTCACCACACATCTAGATAAGTTCCTTAAGGGGTCTAGTTTCCAAAATGGTGTCACTTGTCGGGGGTTTCCACTGTTTAGGCACATCAGGGGCTCTCCAAACACGACATGGCGTCTAATCTCAATTCCAGCCAATTCTACATTGAAAAAGTAAAACGGCGCTCCTTGACTTCCAAGCTCTGCGGTGCACCCAAACAGTGGTTTACCCTCACATATGGGGTATCGACGTATTCAGGAGAAATCGCACAACAACTTTTGTGGTCTAATTTCTCCTGTTACCCTTGTGAAAATAAAAATTTGTGGGCAAAAAGATCATTTTTGTGTAAACAAAAGCGATTTTTTATTTTCACGGCTCTACGTTATAAACTTCTGTGAAGCACTTGGGGGTTCAAAGTGCTCACCACACATCTAGATAAGTTCCTTAAGGGGTCTAGTTTCCAAAATGGTGTCACTTGTGGGGAGTTTCCACTGTTTAGGCACATCAGGGGCTCTCTAAACGTGACATGGCGTCCCATCTCAATTCCAGCCAATTCTGCATTGAAAAAGTCAAACGGCGCTCCTTCACTTCTAAGTTCTGCGATGCATCCAAAAAGTGGTTTACCCCCACATATGGGGTATTGGCGTATTCAGGAGAAATTGCATAACAAAATTTATGGTTACATTTCTGTTTTTACACATGTGAAAATAAAAAAAATGGTTCTGAATTAAGATGTTTGCAAAAAAAAGTTAAATGTTCATTTTTTCCTTCCACATTTTCAGTTCCTGTGAAGCACGTAAAGGGTTAATAAACTTCTTGAATGTGGTTTTGAGAACCTTGAGGGGTGTAGTTTTTAGAATGGTATCAAACTTCGTTATTTTCTATCATATAGACACCTCAAAATGACTTCAAATGTGATGTGGTCCCTAAAAAAAAATGGTGTTGTAAAAATGAGAAATTGCTGGTCAACTTTTAACCCTTATAACTCCCTAATAAAAAAAAATGTTGTTTCCAAAATTGTGCTGATGTAAAGTAGACATGTGGGAAATGTTATTTATTAACTATTTTTCGTGACATATCTCTCTGATTTAAGGGCATAAAAATACAAAGTTTGAAAATTGCAAAATTTTAAATTTTTTTGCCATATTTCCATTTTTTTCATAAATAATCGCAAGTAATATCGAAGAAATGTTACCACTAACATGAAGTACAATATGTCACGAAAAAACAATCTCAGAATCAGCGGGATCCGTTGAAGCGTTCCAGAGTTATAACCTCATAAAGTGACAGTGGTCAGAATTGCAAAAATTGGCTCGGTCATTAAGTACCAAATTGGCTCTGTCACTAAGGGGTTAAATGTGTCTGAGCAAAGAGGCTGAATACTTATAACCATGTGATATTTCAGTTTTTCTTGTTTATTAAATTTGCAAAAATTTCTACATTTGTTTTTTTTTAGTCAATATGGGTGCAGAGTGTACATTAATGTGAAAAAATGAACTTTTTTAAATTGACCAAATGGCTGCAATGAAACAAAGAGTGGAAAATTTATAGGGGTCTGAATACTTTCCGTACCCACTGTATGGTCACCATATGGTGGTAGGGTTGGTGTTTGAATACTGATTTATTTTCAGTTACAGCAGGATCATCTGCAGAGTTTCCCCTATTCCCATGATTAAACTGTGCCACCATAGTTATTATTATTTATTGTTATAGCGCCATTTATTCCATGGCGCTGTACATGTGAGGAGGGGTATACATAATAAAAACAAGTATAATAATCATAAACAATACAAGTCATAACTGGTACAGAAGGAGAGAGGACCCTGCCCGCGAAGGCTCACAATCTACAATCGATGGGTGAGAATACAGTAGGTGAGGGTAGAGCTGGTCGTGCATCGGTTTGGTCGATCGGTGGTTACTGCAGGTTGTAGGCTTGTTGGAAGAGGTCGGTCTTCAGGTTCTTTTTGAAGGTTTCGATGGTAGGCGAGAGTCTGATGTGTTGTGGTAGAGGGTTCCAGAGTAGGGGGATGCGCGAGAGAAATCTTGTAAACGATTGTGGGAAGAGGAGATAAGAGGGGAGTAGAGGAAGTCTTGAGAGGATCGGAGGTTGCGTGTAGGTAAGTACCGGGAGATGAGGTCACAGATGTATGGAGGAGACAGGTCGTGGATGGCCTTGTATGTCATGGTTAGGGTTTTGTACTGGAGTCTCTGGGCAATGGGGAGCCAGTGAAGGGATTGACAGAGGGGCGAGGCCAGGGAATAGCGGGGGGACAGGTGGATTAGTCGGGCAGCAGAGTTTAGAATAGATTGGAGGGGTGCGAGAGTGTTAGAGGGGAGGCCACAGAGCAGGAGGTTGCAGTAGTCAAGGCGAGAGATGATGAGGGCATGGACTAGGGTTTTTGCAGATTCTTGGTTGAGGAATGAACGGATTTGTGAAATATTTTTGAGTTGAAGTCGGCAGGAAGTGGAAAGGGCTTGGATATGTGGTTTGAAGGAGAGATCAGCATCAAGGATTACCCCGAGGCAGCAAGCTTGTGGGACTGGGGAAAGTGGGCAGCCATTTACTGTAATGGATAGGTTCGTTGGGGGGGGGTCACGTGAGATGGGGGAAAGATGATGAATTCTGTTTTGTCCATGTTAAGTTTCAGAAATCTAGTGGAGAAGAAGGATGAAATAGTGAACAGACATTGAGGGATTCTGGTTAGTAGGGAGGTGTAGAGATGTAGATCTGTGTGTCATCAGCATAGAGGTGATACTGAAAGCCATGAGATTCTATGAGCTGTCCCAGGCCAAAGGTGTAAATGGAGAAGAGCAGGGGCCCTAGAACTGAACCTTGCAGGACTCCGACAGATAGGGGGCGAGGTGAGGAGGTGGTGTGTGAGTGGGAGACGCTGAATGTCCGGTCTGTTAGGTATGATGAGATCCAGGATAGGGCCAAGTCTGTGATGCCAAGGGATGAGAGGGTCTGTAATAATAGGTAATGGTCAACTGTGTCATAGTTGTAATCAAGGGTTAGGGGCCCACTCAAAATGGTTACAAAGATGAACACCTAGCTGCGCCTCTGACTCTAACCCACTCAGGCTATCCATGCCCACTTCCTTCCGTCCCAACACGCAGCCCCATGTAAATAACATTACACCCTATTGTTAGCCTCTTCAAAGAGACAGTCCCGCGTAAATAACCAGCCCTCCTTTGAGCATATAATCCCACATAAATATATATAATCCCTTCCATACAGTCCCATGTAAAACAAAATGATCCATTTTCAGCCCCAATATGCAGCCCCGTGTAAAACAATCATTCTTCTTTTCTGACCCCTCCAACATACAGCCCCATGTAAACCATTATTCTCACTTTCTGACCCAACATATTCACATGTAAACCATTATTCTCCTTTTCCGACCTCTCCAACAGTTCCATGTACACTATTATTCTCCCTTTCTGAACCCTCCAGCATGCAGTCCCATGTAAACCATTATCCCTTGCTGAACCCTCTAGCATACAGCCCCATGTAAACCATTATTCTCACTTTCTGACCCAACATATTCACATGTAAACCATTATTCTACTTTTCTGACCTCTCCAACAGTTCCATGTACACTATTATTCTCCCTTTTTGACCGAACATATTCCTATTTAAACCTTTATTCTCACTTTCTCTCCCCTCCAACATACAGACCCATGAAAACCATTAGGCCATGTTCACACAGTGCGTTTTTTACCGCGGAACCGCGGCGGTTTTGCCGCTGCGGTTCCGCAGCTGTTTTCCATGCAGGGTACAGTACACTGTACCCTATGGAAAACAGGACACACTGTGCACATGGTCCGGAAATTGTAAAAAAAAAAGACGCGCTGAATAGCTCCCGGAAAAAAGAAGGAGCATGTCAATTCTTTTTCCGGAGCCGCAGCGGTTCTGCACCCATAGACCTCCATTGTGAGGTCCAAACCGCAGTAAAACCCGCAGATCAAAAATATATCTGCGGGTTTTACTGCGGTTTGATGTGCAGAACCGCTGCAGCAGGAAGTGCGGGGAGCGGGCGGAAGTGCGTGGGCGGAGTGTGGCTGCCCCCCCCGTGTTCCGATCCCGCCCCCCCGTGCTCCGATGCCCCCCCCCCAGTGCTCCGATGCCCCCCCCCAGTGCTCTGATGCCCCCCCCGTGCCCTAATCTCCCCCCCTTATACTCACCCGGCGTCCCGGTGTCCGTCCGGCCGTCTTCTCCCTGGGCGCCGCCATCTTGCAAAATGGCGGGCGCATGCGCAGTGCGCCCGCCGAATCTGCCGGCCGGCAGATTCGTTCCAAAGTGCATTTTGATCACTGAGATATAACCTATCTCAGTGATCAAAATAAAAAAATAGTAAATGACACCCCCCCCCCTTTGTCACCCCCATAGGTAGGGACAATAAAAAAAATAAAGAATTTTTTTTTTTTTCACTAAGGTTAGAATAGGGGTAGGGGTAGGGTTAGGGGTAGGGTTAGGGGTAGGGTTAGGGTTAGGGGTAGGGTTAGGGTTAGGGGTAGGGTTAGGGGTAGGGTTAGGGTTAGGGGTAGGGTTAGGGGTAGGGTTAGGGGTAGGGTTAGGGGTAGGGTTAGGGTTAGGGGTAGGGTTAGGGGTAGGGTTAGGGTATTTTCAGCCATTTTAACCCTAAAAAAATTCCTAGAAAACACACAGACTCTGGCTAGAAAACTGCATCAAAAAAACGCATCAAAAAACGCATCAAAAACGGACCAAAAAAAGGACCTGCGTTTTCTGCCAAGAGCTGCAGTTTTTTAAAAAACAGTCAGGAAAAAAAAAGGATGGAAATCCTGAACGTGTGAACATACCCTTATTCTGCCTTTCTGACCCCTCGAACATACCAAGAGACAAGAAAAAACATATTTCCCCCTTCTCAGACCCCTCAATTTAAAACATATTTCCCCTTTTGTAGCCCAACTTCAGCACACAGCCCCATGTAAAATAATTGCCCCCTCCAGCAGCCAGCCCCTAGAACTGAACACCGTGTGTACAGTCAGTCACACCGTGCACAGTCAGTCACACACTCCACAGCTTCCTGGTCTGAGCGCTGTGCACAGTACTGGGATGCCACGCCCCTTCCCGTGACGTCATCACTGGCAGCAGCATCCATTGTAGACAGGACGGTGATGGTGGTCGCTGTGCGGTGAGGAGCTCGTCTATCATGGATAAGGACCTGGTGCGGCAGAGCTTCAGCTACCACGGCCCCACTCTGCTCTCACTGGTAAAGTGTGAGCAGCATGACCACGCCGGCTTCAGGCAGCTGCTGGGAGAACTGTCCAAGTGGCCGCAATACAGGTAATGCACGTAACGCTGGGCTTATAGACAAGCAGAGGCAGGCTAGGGGCATATGCGGTGTGTATGTATACATATGGACAAGCAGAGGCAGGCTAGGGGCATATGCGGTGTGTATGTATACATATGGACAAGCAGAGGCAGGCTAGGGGCATATGCGGTGTGTATGTATACATATGGACAAGCAGAGGCAGGCTAGGGGCACAGGTGGTGTGCATGTATACATATGGACAAGCAGAGGCAGGCTAGGGGCACAGGTGGTGTGCATGTATACATATGGACAAGCAGAGGCAGGCTAGGGGCACAGGTGGTGTGCATGTATACATATGGACAAGCAGAGGCAGGCTAGGGGCACAGGTGGTGTGCATGTATACATATGGACAAGCAGAGGCAGGCTAGGGGCACAGGTGGTGTGCATGTATACATATAGACAAGCAAAGGCAGGCTAGGGGCACAGGTGGTGTGCATGTATACATATAGACAAGCAGAGGCAGGCTAGGGTCACAGGTGGTGTGCATGTATACATATGGACAAGCAGAGGCAGGCTAGGGGCACAGGTGGTGTGTATGTATACATATGGACAAGCAGAGGCAGGCTAGGGTTACAGGTGGTGTGCATGTATACATATGGACAAGCAGAGGCAGGCTAGGGTCACAGGTGGTGTGCATGTGTGTATATATATATGGACAAGCAGATGCAGGCTAGGGTCACAGGTGGTTTGTATGTATACATATGGACAAGCAGATGCAGGCTAGGGGCATATATGCGGTGTGTATGTATACATATGAACAAGCACAGGCAGACTAGGCTCACACAGGCGGTGTGTGTGTATATATATGCCTATAGACAAGCAGAGGCAGACTAGACTTACATATGCAGTGTGTATATATACATATGGACAAGCAGAGGCAAACTAGGCTCACATACGGTGTGTATGTGTACTTATAGACAAGCAGAGGCAAACTAGGCTCACATACGGTGTGTATGTGTACTTATAGACAAGCAGAGGCAGACTAGACCTACATATGCATTGTGTATGTATACATATGGACAAGCAGAGGCAGACTAGGCTCACACAGGCGGTGTGTGTGTATATATATATATATATATATATATATATATATATATATATATATACACAAGCAGAGGCAGACTAGACTTACATATGCAGTGTGTATGTACCGTATATACTCGAGTATAAGCCGACCCCCCTAATTTTGCCACAAAAAACTGGGAAAACTTATTGACTCGAGTATAAGCCTAGGGTAGGAAATGCAGCAGCTACTGGTAAATTTAAAAAATAAAAATAGATGCTCCATACCGTTCATTATTGCCCCATAGATGCTCCATATACAACTGTGCTATATAGAATGCTCTGCACTGTTCATTATTGCCCCATAGATGCTCCATATAAAGCTGTGCCATATAGAATGCTCTGCACCGTTGATTATGGCCCCATAGATGCTCCATATAAAGCTGTGCCCCATATATATTGCTTTGCACCTTTGATTATGGCCCCATAGATGCTCCTTATAAAGCTGTGCCCCAGATATATAGCTCTGCACCGTTGATTATGGCCCCATAGATGCTCCTTATAAAGCTGTGCCATATAGAATGCTGCTGGTGCTGCAATAAAAAAAAAATCACATACTCACCTCTCTTGCTCAGGACGCCAGCGCTTTCAATATTTACCTGCTCCTCGTGCGTCTCCGTCTCAAGCACTGACGCTCAGCAGAGGGCACGCACTGACTACGTCACCGCGCCCTCTAACCTGAGCGTCACTGCTAGAGGACGCTGCAGACGGAGCCGCACCGGAACAAGGAGCAGGTAAATATAGCACTGCGCTCCCCGTATACTTACCTGCTCCTGGCGCGGTCCCTGCAGTCCCTGGCTTCCCCGGTGCTGCAGCTTCTTCCTGTAATTGAGCGATCACAGTTAACGATTATTTACAGCAATGAATATGTGGCTCCTCCCCTATGGGAGGTGGAGCCGCATATTCATTTCTGTAATGAGCGGTGCCATGTGACCACTCAGTACAGGAAGAATCTGCAGCGCCGGGGAAGCCAGGGACTGCAGGGACCGCACCGCAGCAGGTAAGTATAACTACACAGCCCCCGCTGTTATGATCTGGTGGCCTAGGAGCAGCATGAGACGTACTCTGGAGAAGGTGGTACCTGTACTGAACGCAGACCCTGAACTTAACACAACTAGATGTAGCCGTGGGATGTACCTAACGCTCCCTAGACACCTCGACACAGCCTGAGGACTAAATACCCCTAAAGATAGAAACGGAAAACTATCTTGCCTCAGAGAAAATCCCCAAAGGAAAGACAGTCCCCTACAAATATTGACTGTGAAAGGAGAGGGAAAAGACATGCGCAGACTGAAATCATAATTTAGCAGAGGAGGCCATTCTAGCTAAATAGAAAGTATAGTACAGAGAACTATGCGTTCAGTATTAAAACACTAGAAAATATCCACCACAGAAAATACAAAACTCCACATCTGACTAAAGACATGGAGGGTATATCTGCATCTCCAGAGATACCGCTTGACTGCAAAAAATCCTTTCACAGACAAGCTGGACAAGACAATACATGAAAATGCACAGAACTATAAGGCCCACAGCATGTGGACAGCAAAAACAAAGCCAGGACTTATCTTTGAAGAAAAGCACAGCAAACAGGAGAGACCAGAAAAGGATGTGAATCTTCCAAAAACAATGGACAACTGGCACTGACTAAAGGATCAAGCAGGACTTAAATAGCTGAGCTCAAATTGCAAAAAGTGAACACACCTGATAGATGCTGCGATCCACAGACAGCCGCACTACCACTCATAACCACCGGAGGGAGCCCAAGAGCAGAATTCACAACAACCCGCTCCCCCTCCCCTGCCGACCTCCCGGTATATGACTTGAGTATAAGCCGAGAGGGGGACTTTCAGCCCAAAAATTGGGCTGAAAATCTCGGCTTATACTTGAGTATATACGGTATACATATGGACAAGCAGAGGCAGACTGGGCTCACATGCGGTGTGTATGTATACATATGGACAAGCAGAGGCAGACTGGGCTCACATGCGGTGTGTATGTATACATATGGACAAGCACAGGCAGACTGGGCTCACATGCGGTGTGTATGTATACATATGGACAAGCACAGGTAGACTGGGCTCACATGCGGTGTGTATGTATACATATGGACAAGCACAGGCAGACTGGGCTCACATGCGGTGTGTATGTATACATATGGACAAGCACAGGCAGACTGGGCTCACATGCGGTGTGTATGTATACATATGGACAAGTAGGGGCATATGCGGTATGTATACATATGGACAAGCAGACACAGACTAGGCTCACACAGGCGGTGTGTATGTATCTACTATATAATTGTCTAAGGGTCACTTCCGTCTGTCTCTTTCTTTCTGTCTGTCTGTCACGGATATTCATTGGTCGCGGCCTCTGTCTGTCATGGAAATCCAAGTCGCTGATTGGTCGTGGCAAAACGCCCATGACCAATCAGCGACGGCCATAGTCTGGCAGCTAAATGGCCGCTGCTTTACTGCCCTGCAGTCAGCACTGAGCGCTCACACAGGGTTAATGCCAGCGTTAACGGACCGCGGTGTAACGCACTCAGTTAACGCAGCTATTAACCCTGTGTGACCAACTTTTTACTATTGATGCTGCATATGCAGCATCAATAGTAAAAAGATCTACTGTTACAAATAATAATAAAAACAAAAGGTTATTATCACCATCCGACGCCGCGCGCTGTCCCCGGCAGTGCAAGCGGCAGGTTCAGGTGCCAAAGATGCTATGCGAGAAGGACCTGCCATGACGTCACGGTCATGTGACCGCGACGTCATCACAGGTCCTGTGCTCATACCAACCCTGGGACCGGAAGCTGCCGCGTGCACCGCACACAGGCGCCAGGACTTCAAGGGGCCTTCGGAAGGTGAGTATATGTTTATTTTTTATTTTAAGTATTTTTTAACCACGCACATAGTGCCCACTTTGCTATATACTACGTGGGCTGTGTTACATACTGCGTGGGCTCTGTTATATACTACATCTCTGTGCCATATACTATGTAGCTGGGCAATATACGGTACAACGTGACTGTCCAATATACTACGTGCTCTGTTTCTGTGTTATAGACTACATAGCTGTGCAATATACTATGTGTCTGTGTCGGTTCTGTTGTATACTACGTCAACTGCAATATACTACGTGGCTCTGTTATATAATACGTGGCTGCAATATACTACGTGCCACTGCTACATACTACGTGGCTGACCAATACACTACGTGGCTGTGCAATATACTACGTGGCTGTGTTATATACTACGTAGCTCTGCTATATACTACGTACGCTGTTACATACTACAGTCATGGCCAAAAGTATTGACACCCCTCTAACGTATCGAGTATTCTAGAATATGTAGGTAGTATATAGCACAGGCTACGTACTATATTGCGCAGTGACGTAGTATATAACAGAGCTACGTACAGTCATGGCCAAAAGTATTGACACCCCTGCAATTCTGTCAGATAATACTTATTTTCTTCCTGAAAATGATTGCAAACACAAATTCTTTGGTATTATTATCTTCATTTAATTTGTCTTAAATGAAAAAACACAAAAAGAATTGTCCTTAAGCCAAATTGGATATAATTCCACACCAAACATAAAAAAGGGGGTGGACAAAAGTATTGGCACTGTTCAAAAAATCATGTGATGCTTCTCTAATTTGTGTAATTAACAGCACCTGTAACTTACCTGTGGCACCTAACAGGTGTTGGCAATAACTAAATCATATAGTCTCTCCTTTTTGATATATGGAGTTTTGGAGACTTTTTTTATTTTTAACCTTGTTCTAAAACTACCTATGATTTAATCAAGCCGTGTTCAGACACATCTCAAATGTTGATGTTTTACCATCACATGACGAAACATGGGATTTTTGACCCAACACAACTTCCTTTTAAGTGTTTCAATATGAGAGCTACCGTATATTTCATTCATTTTAATATGAACTTTGTTCTTGACATAGACAGCTTTATATCATAGAATTTGTCGGGCTATTTAATTGGACATATCTTGTGGGTTTCTTTTTTTTCCCCCTCTTTTTTTTTTTGTTTGCAGCGGTTTTTGTCTCTTGTGCATGCTGATTAAAGTTTAGTGCAAAAAATAAATCTGATTAGACTTCATCAGGTTTTGGCCCAAAAAGTGCAGCAAAAACTGATGCCTGTGTTTTTTTTTCAGCTTTTTTTTTTCACCACCCCAGTGGGTGAAAAACGCTGAAAGTGACATGCTAAATTGTCCAAAACCTCAGGTTTTGCACAAAACACTGAGGGCAAAAAAACAAACTGTGCGTGAGATTTCTGAAATTTCATAACTTTGCTGGTACTGTAAAACACAGGTATACTGTAGATTTGCATAAAAATGCATCAAAAAAAGGCAACATGTGAACATAGCCTAATACTGCATGAGTTATTGAATCTGAGACTTTAGGTTGCGTTATCCTTTTTCCAATGTTTCCATTAGTGTTTTGGTAACGAAGAACACAGTGTAGTCTGCAGCGTCGGGATTATGGGCTGCTGGGATTTCTTAGTGCAGCCAGGATAGCAATAACAGAAGCTGCTGCGAGCAGGACCTTGGCTATCTGTACACTTACACTGACAGATCGGCAAAGACTTCTCTTTTCATTTTATTTCCTGGCAGGAAAGAGAGGAATCTCGACACCATTGAAATTCAGCAGTTCATTGCCAGGAAAGCAGATCTGCTCTTTGCCCTGTCATGGAAGTCTAATGTCCGGGAGAATGCAGAGTCGCAAGAATCGTCGGAAGGTATGCTACATTTCATGTTTGATGAAACTGCTTTGTGTTCTTTTAGCCTTTTGGTAACGAAGAAAGTCTTGCTACAGGTTAGTCATATGATGTTTTTAAAGTGGTTACCCCACCAATAATCTATCACTTTTCCCTTGCATTAGTAATGTATAGTATGAGTCCAACTGAGACCCCCACCTATCCCAAAAATTTGGTTTCTGTTACCACTGTTCAAGTCATGGTCTGAGAGTTGAGGTCATCTTGCATACTACAATGCTCATAGCACCTTAGGATAGGTCATCAATGTCTGATCGGTCGGGGTCCGACACCCGGCACCTCTGCTGGTCAGCTGTTATCAGTGCCTGTGGTGGCCCCTGCCACCGGCCGGTAACGCTCACTAGCGGATCTGGCAGTCTTCTGGTAGAAGGCGAGACATGGTACTACATATCCGCCTACTATTCAAATCTATAGGATACGGATGTGTAGTACCCTGTGGGGGTCACTACCAAAAAATGGCCAGCTCCACAAGTATTTCCAGCCAACGGCGGCTGACACCGATAACAGCTGATCGGTGGGGATGGCGGGTGTTGTACCCCGACCGATCAGACATTGATGACCTATCCTAAAGATAGGTCATCAATGCTAAAGTAGTGGACAACCTCTTTAATCTGCATTGAATTTTTATATTGTAGGTTGCTATGCAGTCATGCCCCCTTTGGAACAATTCATGGAGGTCCCTAGCACTCAGAAAAGGGAGTTGTTTTGCAGAGATGTTGAGCGCGGTGATGTCGTTATTGGAAGAATTACTTCGATTCGTGACTTTGGATTTTTCATGGTGCTGATCTCAATGGGCAGTGGCATATTGAGAGCTCTCGAGTCATTAGAGATAAGTGTAGGTATTTATGCTGCCTCAAATTGGGTTCATGATCTGGATGTGGTTGCCAATAAAGTACTTTAATGTTTATTTATTTTCTTAATCAGGCTTTGTGTCCTATTAGAGATGTGCCTTCCCAAAGTAACCATGGTGATCCTTTGTCATATTATCAAATTGGAGACCTAATTCAAGGTAATGTCACAACGTATGCTTCATGTGCTTCATGTGCCACGTATGCTTCAATATTGTATCATACAATTATTAGGTTCTGTAGAAGGACGTAGATCTGGGTATTTATTATGATGGAATATAGGCTGAACTGGATGGACAAATGTCTTTTTTCGGCCTTACTAACTATGTTACTATGAACAACTATGTTACTATGTGGAGAATAACTCACAATTGCATGTATAACACAGTGACGCTTTGATATCGATATATTGCAGCTCTGTGTGCAGCAAAACTGCATCTGATTCTATCATGGGAATCCATCCTTTATCATAATTTTAAAGGGAACCTGTCACCAGGTTTTTCCTATACAAAGTAAATTCACCATTAGGGACTTTATAACAGCATACTAGAATGCTATATAAAAAAAAGTCCCCAATGCAGTCTGCAGATCCGAAAAAAGAACTTTTATAACACTTACAGATGGGCAGTCCGGTCCGATGGGCCTCTCAGGTCTTGGTCCGGCTCCTCCTTTTTGTGATAGTCGTCCTCCTTCCCTGCTTTTCATATTATGGTTGGTCTGTTATTTAAGGGGTTCTTCACTTCTAAATGACGTAGAAACCCCCCCCTGTAAAATAATTTTAAAAAATATACTCCTCTCCCACACCTACCACACAAGCGCCTTTCCAGCAAGGATGGCGCTGGGGTTTGTGTGGCATTATTATGCCACGTGAGCCCTGCAGGCATAAAAATGGCTGCTATTGGGCTCCTGCACCCTTACATCAGACAAACATCATATCAGCGGTAACAGTAATTGCAGCAACCTAGTAGCAGCTTTAATTCCACCCAAAACCCAGGAGAAACCGCTCCAACGACATCAATTTGGGAATGGAGTTTGTTCTTTTTTCTTTTATACATAGAACTACTTTTATTTAAAAGGGGATTGTCCAGCTAGTGACTTCTTAAAGCTTTTTATTGATTCACTGGATAACATCCGTCTAGAGCAGGGGCCCCAACCTGTAGCTGGAGAGCCACATGTGGCTCGCGGTCTCATGAATTGTGGTTCGTGGCTCTGTGAGCCCGCTGCATTAATTCCAGGTCTATCAAACAACTATGAAGAGCAAATTTCAAAATGGTAAATTTTGTTTGTAACCCTACACAGAAGAGCAGATCTGGAAGCTCATATACTGGTCTTAGGGGTTTAGAGAGATTTTAAGTATGTTAGGCTGGAGACAGTATGATACTACCTTTCAGAGGAGGTGCTTGAAGATGGATGAGACAGTGTGTTGGGAGAATACTGAATGGGGGGTATTGTGGGAACTTGGTATACTGCTTGTGGTGAGTGGTGTGTGTGTGTGTAAAATTTTGGCGCTGTAGGTGTTAAATTAAAGGATTAATTCACGGAAAAAACTGGCGTGGGCTCCCGTGCAATTTTCTCTGCAAGAGGGAAAGCCAGTGACTGAGGGCAGATATTAATAGCCTAGAGAGGGACCATGGTTATTGCCCCCCCCCTGGCTAAAAATATCTACCCCAGAAAAGGGATGCGCCTATTCCGGCACTTAGCCTCTCTCTTCCCATTGCCCTGTAGCAGTGGCATATGGGGTAATAAGGGGATAATGTCACCTTGCTATTGTAAGGTGACAATAAGCCTGGTTAATAATGGAGAGGTGTCAATAAGACACCTTTCCATTATTAATCCAATAGTATGAATGAGTTAAAAAAAAATACACATTAAGAATTAAGTCTTTTAATGAAATAATTAAACACACAGGTTTTCCATCTTTATTATGCTCTAAATCCAAGCAAAGCCCTCATTCTTCTGTAGAAAATCCAAATAAAAAATCAACAGAATCCCATACCTGTCCGCTGTACAGTCAAGTCCCACACTGCAATCCATCTCAAGGGGTTAAATAGTTTACAACCTGGAGTCAGATGTTCTGGTATCTCATAGAGGATGAGCTGCTTATATCGTGTTCTGTTTGCAGTTTTTAGATGTAATTTCATTTATGTTGATCTCTTCTAGCTGCTGTAAAGGATATTGACCGTTACCATGAAAAGATCACTCTGTCCTTGCATAAGTCTTCACTTCCAAGTCATCTGTCTCATCTAAAGCTTGGAGTTATCAGCTCAGAAGATATGCCTGAATACTATAAGTATGATTAGATATCTTCTCTAGGATATCGGAAGGAGATATAAAAAGGGAGACAAGGGGCGCAGAGTCTAAGTGTAGATGTATATTCACAGCAAGAAATATATATTGTTGCACTCACCCTTTGGATGTCTTGTATGTACATTCAATTGATCCGTATGATGGATCCACGTCTTATAATATTCCGGTATGCAGCACTATTGCAGGAACTATGCCAGCCTTGATCCAAGGATTGCATGTGAATACAATGGTTAGAGAAAAAAAAATTTCCTTTCTAGGCGCTTCCGGAAGACAAGGATAATTTGAAGGTTGAGATAATTTGCTCAGTACCAAATTTATTAGGACACTTTAATAAGAACAAAACAACGCGTTTCAGCCCACAACGGCCTTCATCAGGTATTATATGTGCTTTTTACACATATTTTACCTGATGAAGGCCGTTGTGGGCTGAAACGCGTTGTTTTGTTCTTATTAAAGTGTCCTAATAAATTTGGTACTGAGCAAATTATCTCAACCTTCAAATTATCCTTGTCTTCCGGAAGCTCCTAGAAAGGAAATTTTTTTTATTTTCTCTAACCATAGATATCTTCTCTCAGATATTTATTTAATCTTTCATTGGCATAATGGGGTCTTTTACTGCAGTACCTCATTTTGTGGTTCTATGCTTGCCTGGTTTCATATTTTAACAGACCCTATTAAAGCTAATGAACACCTTGAAGACTTACTGTAATCCTGCTGAAAACCAATGTCACATAGCTATTGTCAGTTACAAAGGAAATTCTGGGCCCTAGTGTTAAGAGACTAAAGCAGATCTTGCACTTCCAGTCATGTGACGGCGGAGATTCGCCCGTTTCTGCTCCCGGAATGGAGGGTATGTATGAGCTATACATACTCCAGGCCAGAGCCCGTCTTATATGCTTGGCCTGCCTCCATACACTTGTATTGAATGAGGCTGCACCCCGTCTACTGACATGGCAGACCAGTGGGCATGGCAGACTGGAGAGCCTGGCCTCGCTCACTACAGGTGTATGGAAGCGAGGCCACGCCCACTGGCCAGGAGTATGTATAACTCATCCCGGATCAAAAAACGGCAAATTCCAGCAGTGCAAAGTGTGTGCCCTAGGGGGGGTTTCATAAGTCTGCAATCACATAGTGACTGCAGACTTATCGATTTGAACCAGGCAACTATTTATGTACAGGTCATTTTCTCGTGCTAAGTTACTAAACAAGAGATATGCAAATCAAATCATTATTTGGTGGTGTGTCCACCCTTTGCATTCAAAACATCATCAAAGCATCAATTCTTCTAGAAATAAGTTTTGAAGATGCTCCACAGGGAGGTTGTTCCAAACATCTTGGAGAACGAACTACAGATCTTCTGTTGATATCACTTGTGTAGATCCTCCTGTCTTTTCATGTAAATCCCACACAGACTCGATGTTGAGATCCGAACTCTGTGGCTGTAGCACCATCATATTCCGCAGCGCTTTACATAGATTATCCTCCCTATCCCCAATGGCGCGCACAATCTTAATTTTCCTATTAGTATGTCTTTAGAGTACTCGGAGGAAACCCACACAAATATGGGGCGAACATACAAACCCTGTGCAGATGTTGTCCTTGGTGGGATTTGAACCCAGGACCCCTGCAAGGCTGTATCATCCCTTCCAGAACTCCTTGTTCTTTACACCGACGTTAGTTCTTAATGACATTGGCTGTATGTTTGGGGTTGTTGTCCTACTGCAGATTAATTTTTATTTTTTTAGGTTGTCTGCAAATTTACCTAGAAGAATTGATGCTGTTTTGAAGGCAGAGAGTTGCGAATTGATAAAAATAATCTAACATTTCTATTTATTCAAACATTTTGTAATTTCCAGCATGTTTCCACACCTTAACATAAATATATACCCTACCCATTCATGAAGCTTTTACTTTGCAACATCCATGTACTATTCTACTGGTGCAGAAAATATTTCTTGATCCTGATGCAGCCTCTTTTTCATGTCAATACATTATGCCAAGCTTCCCAGTTGCCCAGTGTAAGGGATATCCGCGATCACACAATTTGTTTACAGATTGATTTGCTTAATACCAGCGTACGGCATCTGTATGTCTAATGGATATATGGATGAAATCTTGCCCGGGTTTTAGTTTTTTTTTTTTTTTTGGAATGACCAATACATGAATGTAAATATATTTTGACATCCATTAAAAAAAATCCAAATTCCGTTTCCTTTTTTATTGCTTGGAACGGGATCCATTAAAAAAAGATGCGGTGTTGAATTCTTAGTTTTTCTTCAGCTCTTCACCTTGGCTGTTAGAGGGTAAGAGACTTCATGGGACAGCCAATTGTGGGGTTTGCGGTCGTAGTTGTACAAGTAGATCTTTGTTTTTCCCTTAAAAGTGCAAACGTGAAATTTAATGAAAAGATCAGCCAATCAATGTGTGCTAGCATAAGGTAAAAAAAAAGTATTGCACAGCCTTTTTCCTGTATTGATAGATGTATATTAAGCACTGGATGAATTTTGTTTCCATCAAGACACAGCACTGCCTTCTCCAGCAGCAGCGACACTTATGAAAAGGTCCTGCGACAATCTGTGGCATTTTCCAACCCATCTACTGTTGAATTCCTCCTCAGTACTCTTGGAATTGATGAATCTAAGCCACCATCTTTAATACGAGGCCTTCAGAGGTAATGGATGAAAACGGGTAGATCAGCTCACCAACTAGTTGGGCGTAGTAGAAGTGGAGTTGTGAAAAGGCACGCACAGATCCTGACGGGGCAGCTGCACATGTACAAAACTGAAGGGAGAACCGATCCAGCCGGAATAGAGAATTTCTTTTTAAAGGGAACCTGTCACCTGAATTTGGCGGGACTGGTTTTGGGTCATATGGGCGGAGTTTTCGGGTGTTTGATTCACCCTTTCCTTACCTGCTGGCTGCATGCTGGCCGAAATATTGGATTGAAGTTCATTCTCTGTCTTCCATAGTACACGCCTGCGCAAGGCAAGATTACTTTGCGCTGGCGTGTACTACGGAGGACAGAGAATGAACTTCAATCCAATATTGCAGCCAGCATGCAGCCAGCGGGTAAGGAAAGGGTGAATCAAACACCCGAAAACTCCGCCCATATGACCCAAAACCAGTCCCGCCAAATTCAGGTGACAGGTTCCCTTTAAAGTAAAACTTAGTATTTATTCTAGTATAAAAACCGCCAAAAATACAGGCAATGTAGTATACAATACTGTTAAGAGGACCTATTAGTTTTGACAATGTATTACTGTTAGGAAGACAGATTTGTTGAAACTAGTTAGTGGGTTTTGCTACCAGTATTTTATACTACATTGCCTGTATTTTTCGCATTTTTTATACTTGAATAAATGTGAAGTTTTACTTTTAAGGCCAGGATCACACATGCGAGAAACACATCCGTGTCTCGCATGTGAAATCCAAGCTCTGGAGTGCCGGTGCCAGAGCTTAGATTTCACATGCGAGACACGGGCATGTTTCTCACATGTGTGATCCCGGCCTAAAAGAGAGGCTCTATTCCTGCTGGATCATTTCACTTCAGAGGTAATGTTACATAACAAAAACAAGCTGTAAAATGATGCCGCCATGGGTTACAGAAGATGCTGCTACATATTGACTTGTGTCACATTTGCTAATATGCATGCGGAGGGAGGGGAGAGCGCCCCCATGTGTATCGCTGCAACATAAGCAGCTTCTTCAGGGGGAAAGAAATGAAGCAGCTGCTTTTGTTGCAGCGATACGTGTGGGGGCTCTCTCCCCTTGCAGCTATCCATATTATTGGCACTTATGCGCCGGATTTCATTATTTAGTATTTGCATTCATTACATCCATACATGCCTTTTTACCTTTTGTAGGATATCTTCATCCTCTGACCATACGAATTGTTTGCTTAATGTGTTATTTTTTGGCTCAATTTATTTTTCTAGTTTGTGTTTGGACATTTTGATACCATTACAGCGTATGACACATGTTGACCTAGTTTTTCTATTATACTTCTTGTCATTTGCACTCTTTAGCTTCTCAGAGGTTTCTGAGACGGCCGTGCACATTATACTTAGAGCATTCTGTTCACCTTGAGACACCTGTACCTGAGCAGTATGAGTTGTTACATAGGCTGATAATAAAACTATGTGCCACAGTGCCTATTACTGTGCATATGTGTATTTATCTCTGCTAATAGGGAGAGTTTGCTTTTGATTGTTTTTGTGTTCCTTACTAATGCAATGGTCATATGAAAACACATCACTCCTGTTGCATGGTTTTCCAACCATAAAGCAGACAACATCCACTTACCTATATTTATTCCAGATATTCTTTTGGCTGTGTTTTTCAGTGTGACATTAAATCCATATTCACACATTTATAAACTGCAGTATATCCTATCATTTGTATGTTTTACTGTGTTTGCCACCAAAACGTTTCCACTACCACAATGCAAAAACACAGTATTTTCAGCCATTTTGTAAGTTTCTTCTGCACCTTTTCAAGTGCATGTACACATACATGTGATGGATCTATAGTCCAAAGAGGTCTTAAAGGGTTCTTACTAGTGATGAGTGAGCGTGATGGTGTGCTTATAAAGTATTTTCGGCAATCTCAAATACTATCCATGCGGCTGTTGAACAGGTGCGAAACGTGCAGCCAAGGCGACTCGAACATATTATACGGGGAAGCCGAAGAAACTGTATTAGCACACGAGCATGCTGGGATAACACCATATCTGAGCACACTAGTTATTACCATCTTGATGATTATAATTGGAAAGTATTTGTAACAACATTAAAGGGTAAGTTCACACTTATGCTAATTTTCAGCTGTTTATTACAGTACCAGCAAAGCCTATGAGATTTCAGAAATCTCATACACACATTGTTTTTTTTTTGTGTGATCAGTATTTTGTGCTTTGCTGCAGTTTTTGGACATGGGGCACGTCACTTCTTTCAGCGTTTTCCACCCATTGACTTGATTGGATGGTGAAAAAACGCTGCAAATACTCAGGTTGACTTTTCTTGCAGCGTATTTGCTGCAGAAAAGTCAAGGACAGCCAGATGTGACATCACATTCGGCTCTGCTACATCTAGATGGCAGGCTACATGGTGCGTCCATACAGCCTATCATCCAGCAGAGCGGACCTGATCCCCATTCACTTCATTACAGTGTTTGACACGCTGTCATATGCACCGCTTCTGATCGGTGGGGAAATCATCCCACCGGTCAGAGTTGCGGTACCCACGCTGTCAGAAGACAGCAGGGAGCGCTCAGCTGTGATCGGAGGTGTAAACTTCACCTCCAACTGGTGTCAGCTGATGGGACTACTGCTCCCATCATCCGACACCTGCCACCGCTAATTACAGTGAGAGCAGGAGCGGCGGATGGGAGTTTTCATCTGCCGCTCCTGCGCTATAAATAAATATCAAAAATAGGGGGGAACCCGTACCGTTTTTTTTTTTTTTAAATTAATCAGACAGACAACTCATAGCTGCAATCCCCAGCTGTCAGCTTCAGCAAGGCTAGTTATCAAGAATAGAGGGGTCCTCACTTTTTTTTTTTTTCTTTTAAATGTAAATAAATAATTTAAAAAAAACGGCTTGGGGTCCCCCTTATTTTTTTGACAACCAGCCTTGCTAAAGCTCACAGCTGGGGGCTGGTATTCTCAGGCTGGTAAGGGGCCATTGATATAGCTCCCCTTCCAAAAAAAAAAATAGCAGCCCGCAGCTGCCCAGAAAAGGCGCATCTATTATATGCGCCAATTCTGGCGTTTTTCCCATCTCTTCCCACTTGCCCTGTAGCTTTGGCAAGTGGGGTAATGAGTGGTTAATGTCATGTTCCTATTGTAAGGTGACATTAAGCTAGCTTAGTAATGGAGAGGTGTCAACAAAGACACCTATCCATTAGTAATCCTATAGTAGTTAAAGGGTTAAATAAACACACAAGTCTTTTAACCCCTTCAAGACCCAGCCTGTTTTCACCTTTCTGACCCGGCCAATTTTTACAATTCTGACCACTGTCCCTTTATGAAGTAATAACTCTGGAACACTTCAATGAATCCCACCGATTCTGAGAGAGTTTTCTCGTGATATATTGTACTTTATGATAGCAGTAAAAGTTCCTCGATATGACTTGCGTTTTTTTGTGAAATAACACAAATTAAGCGAAAATTTCGCAATTTTCCAACTTTTAATTTTTATGCCCTTAAATCAGAAAGTTATAGCGCACAAAATAGTTAATAAATAACATTTCCCACATGTCTACTTTACATCAGCACAATTTTGGAACCAAATTTTTTTTTTTTTGTTAGGAAGTTATAAGAGTTAAAAGTTGACCAGCGATTTCTCATGTTTTCAACAAATTTTACAAAACCATTTTTTTAGGGACCACATCACATTTGAAGTCACTTTAAGGGGTCTATATGATAGAAAATACCCTAAAGTGACACCATTCTAAAAACTGCACCCCTCAAGGTGCACAAAACCACATTCAAGAAGTTTATTAACCCTTCTGGTGCTTCACAGGAATTTTTGGAATGTTTGAAAAAAAAGTTAATTTTTTTTTTTTTTTTTACAAAAAAATTTACTTCAGATCCAATTTGTTTTATTTTCTCAAGGGTAACAGGAGAAATTGGACCCCAAAAGTTGTTGTACAAGTTGTCCTGAGTACGCTGATACCCCATATGTGGGGGGAACCACAGTTTGGGCTCATGGCAGGGCTCATGGCAGAGCTCAGAAGGGAAAGAGCACAGTTTGGAATGCAGACTTTGATGGAATGGTCTGCGGGCGTCACGTTGCATTTGCAGACCCCCTGATGTACCTAAACAGTGGAAACCCCCCACAAGTGACCCCATTTTTTGAAACTAGACCCCCCCAAGGAACTTATCTAGATGTGTTGTGAGAACTTTGAACACCCAAGCGTTTCACTAAAATTTATATGGAAAGCCGTGAAAGTAAAAAATCATTTTTTTTTCCCACAAAAATGATTTTTCACTACTTGTCCAATTTGTCCTGAGTACAATGATACCCCATATGTGGGGGTAAACCACCGTTTGGGCGCATGGCAGAGCTCGAAAGGGAAGGAGCACAGTTTTACTTTTTCAACGCAGAATTGGCTGGAATTGAGATCGGACGCCATGTCGCGTTTGGAGACCCCCTGATGTGCCTAAACAGTGGAAACCCCAAATTCTAACTCTGACCCTAACCCCAACACACCCCTAACCCTAGTCCTAACCAAAACCCTAACCACACCCGTAACCCGAACACACCCCTAATCCCAACCTTAACCACAACCCTAACCCCAACACACCCCTAACCCTAATCCCAACCATAACACTAACCACATCCCTAGCCCTGACACACCCCTAACCAATCCCAACCGTAAAAGTAATCCAAACCCTAACCGTAACAGGGGGGTTTGATTTACTATTTATAGCGGGTTTTTATGTTTGGCAGCTGTCACTCATTAAAAGAATCTTTATTTCAAAAAATAGTTTTTGCATCACCACATTTTGAGAGCTATAATATTTCCATATTTTGGTCCAGAGTGTCGTGTGAGGTCTTGTTTTTTACGGGACGAGTTGACGTTTTTATTGGTAACATTTTCGGGCACATGACATTTTTTGATTGCTTTTTATTCCGATTTTTGTGAGTTAGAATGAACAAAAATTAACAATTCATGAATTTCTTTTTGGGGGCTGCGTTTATACCGTTCCGCGTTTGGTAAAATTGGTAAAGCAGTCTTATTCTTCGGGTCAGTACGATAACAGCGATACCTCATTTATATCATTTTTTTTTTTGTTTTGGTGCTTTTATACAATAAAAACTATTTTATAGAAAAAATAATTATTTTTGTATAGCTTTATTCTGAGAGCTATAACTTTTTTTAATTTTTTTGCTGATGATGCTGTGTCATGGCTCGTTTTTTTGCAGGACAAGATGACGTTTTCAGCGGTACCATGTTTATTTATATGTGTCTTTTTGATCGCGTGTTCCACTTTTTGTTCGGCGGTATGATGATGAAGCATTGTTTTTTTGCTTTTTTTTTTTTTTTTTTTTATGGTCACTAAAGTGGTTAATTAGTGGGACAGTTTTATAGTTCGGGTCGTTACGGAAGCGGCGATATCAAATATGTGTACGTTTATTTTTATTTACATAAATGGATTTATTGGTAAAATATTTATATTTTTTTAGTTAGGGATTTTTTTTAAATATTTTTACTCATCATAATTTTTTTTTTTTTTTTAACTTTATTACATTGTCCCAGGTTGGGACAACACTATATAAGGTCAGATCGCTGATCTGACACTTTGCATAGCACTGTGTCAGATCAGCGATCTGACAGGCAGTGTAGGAGGCTTGCTGCGTGGCCATCTTGGAGCCGGGGTCTCCATGGAGACCACAGGAACAACGCGGTGATCGCGTTGTCCCGGTGGGAGAGCGCAGGGAGTCCCCGTCCCTTTGCGATTGTCCTCTCTGCCGTTGAGGGGTTAAATACCCGCAATCTGTGCTAGCACAGATCGTGGGCATTTTGGCGGGTTTGTCGGCTGTGACATACAGCTGAGACCCGCACACGATCACAGCGGCGCTCAGCGTGACGTTGTAGTGATCGTGCCGCCATACTCGTACTGCTCCGGGCAGAAATGCAGTTCCCGCAGCGCAGTACTAGTACGGTGGAGGTCAGGAAGGGGTTAATGAAATAAAACACCACACAGTTTTGCCATCTTTATTAGTCTGCCATTCCAAGCGAAGCCATCGATCTCCTGAATTAAAAATAAGAAACTAACACAAGTACTCCCTGTTCCGACGCAGTCCAATATAACGAGTGTCCCACGCAGTAATCCATATCTAGGGGGAGATAAAGCTTACAACCAGGAGCGCGGCTAATGCAACCGCTCCAGGCTGTAAACTACTGGGGAATGAGGAGATGCTTCCTGTGATCGGAGGTGACATCACTGAGCCTGCGCTCCTTCACCGCCTGACCGGAGGTAACCTCTGGACCGTGGGAAAATGCCAGTGAAGAGGTTACAGCTAGTGATCAGCGAGTATACTCGTTACTCGAGATTTCCCGAGCACGCTCGGGTGTCCTCCGAGTATTTGTAAGTACTCGGAGATTTAGTTTTCAGCGCCGCAGCTGAATGATTTACATCTGTTAGCCAGCATAAGTACATGTGGGGGTTCCCTAGCAACCAGGCAACCCCCACATGTACTCAGCCTGGCTAACAGATGTAAATCATTCAGCTGCAGCAAGAAAAACGAAATCTCTGAGCACTAAAAAATACTCGGAGGACCCCCGAGCGTGCTCGAGAAATCTCAAATAACGAGTATATTCGCTCATCACTAGTTACCGCAGGTAATCTATCTACAGGAAGTTGTTGTTTTTTTTCTCTGTGGGCACTCTTCATTGGCATGCACAAAGAAAAAAAGAAACGCACCAAAAAGTGACAAAAAAACACACCTAAGGCCATGTTCACACAGTGCGTTTTTTACCGCGGAAACGCAGCGGTTTTGCCGCTGCGGTTCCGCGGCTGTTTTCCATGCAGGGTACAGTACACTGTACCCTATGGAAAACAGGACCCACTGTGCACATGGTCCTGAATTGAAAAAAAAAAAACCGCACTGATTAGCTGCGGTAAAAAAGAAGTACCATGTCACTTCTTTTTGTAAAACAGCAGCGGTTCTGCACCCATAGACCTCCATTGTGAGGTCAAACCCGCAGTAAAACCCGCAGATCAAAAATAGATCTGCGGGTTTTATTGCGGTTCGTGGTGCAGAACCGCTGCAGCAGGAAGTGCGGGGAAGCGGGCGGAAGTGCGTGGGTGGAGTGTGGCTGCCCCGATCCCCCTCCCCCATGCTCCGATGCCCCTCCCCCGTGCTCCGATGTCACCCCCCCGTGCTCCGATGCCCCCCCCCCCCGTGCTCCGATGCCCCCCCCCCCCCCCCCGTGCCCTAATCTCCCCCCCTTATACTTACCTGGCCTCCCGGTGTCCGTCCGACCGTCTTCTCCCTGGGCGCCGCCATCTTGCAAAATGGCGGGCGCATGCGCAGTGCGCCCGCCGAATCTGCCGGCCGGCAGATTCGTTACAAAGTGCATTTTGATCACTGAGATAGGTTATATCTCAGTGATCAAAATAAAAAAAATAGTAAATGACCCCCCCCCCCCCCCCCCTTTGTCACCCCCATAGGTAGGGACAATAAAAAAAATAAAGAATTTTTTTTTTTTTTTTTTCACTAAGGTTAGAATAGGGGTAGGGTTAGGGTATTTTCAGCCATTTTAACCCTAAAAAAATTCCTAGAAAACTGCATCAAAAAACGCATAAAAAAAGGACCAAAAAAGGACCAAAAAAAGGACCTGCGTTTTCTGCCAAGAGCTGCAGTTTTTTAAAAAACAGTCCTGAAAAAAAAAGGATGGAAATCAGGAACGTGTGAACATACCCTAAACCTGCGTTTTTGGCGCAGCTTCTTTCCTGCCAAGAAGATCAGGTTTTGCTGCAGAAACAAAAAAGCAGCAAAACGCACTGTGTGAACATTCAATAGAACTCCCCCCTCTAATTTTTTTCATTGCATTATTCATTGCTCAGGTTACTGGCCAGCGCTCTTGTCTATCAGCGGTGGCTGAACATATATAGTGCTAACAAGCTCTTTACTGTTGAGCTTGCAAGTATTGCACTAAAGCTGTCCAGGATGGCTGGAGGGCAGCGCTACCTCCACATTGTGTCCAGCTTCAGCGCTCCTCTGATGCTGCACAGACCAGGTGGCGGCATGGTGGTGCAATGATCCGGACTCTCCATACTGCTCCCCAGCAAGCAGTAAGCTGGGGAAGGTTGTGCTCTTGAAAATGAAATCTGGGTTAAACCTTTAATTGTTATATTATTTGTGTGTATGTCTTTTCAGCCATCAGACGGCAAGAAATTAAAAGAAAAATACTTTTCTTTCCACAGGGAGAATTTTTGTGATCAAGATTATGCTCCTTTTTTAAGAAGAAAGCAGTCCTCCTCATGGGCATTAAAGTGGTAAGTTCGTCTGTTTTTGTAGAGTGGTAAAATCTGATTTCTGTTAAATATTAAAATACCCTTTTAAGACTAATTTTATTTTTTACAGTGTGAAGATGGGAGTTGATTACTTCAAGCTGGGACGCCATGTTGATGCCATGAATGAATACAACAAAGCATTGGAAATTGATCCCAAAAATGTTGAAGCTCTGGTAGCACGAGGTGCCTTGTGAGTATCCTCTAATTGCTATAGCCTAATGATAAATGTACTATTAGGGTGTAACAAGAAGGTAATATTGGGGCGTAATGAATCTTCATTATACATTATATATAATGTCTTGATTTTTTTTTTTTTTTTTTTAATTTAAATATACCATTATACTGGGATTAATTTAGGAAAAAATTCAGCTGCTTCTTTAACCCCTTCCAGACATCTTGTAGTATATGTACAGAACATGACAAGTTTGGGTGTGTGGAGCTGGCTTAGGAGCTGAACCATCACTGCACTGTAAATTCCCATGGTGCACAGTTTTGGGTGCCCATCAAGCATTTAAAGCATGCTGATGGGTTGCTATGCCTGCTGAAAGCCCCCAAAGCAGCCATGCTGGTGTTGCTGTGAAGCCCGGTCTTGCATAGAACAAAATTGGCCATAGTGGCAAGGACTTGGGGTGTCACAGACTTGCTGATGAAATGTAATGTGCTTCTATTATTTTTTACTATTTTTTATTATTTTTCCTAGATATGCTACAAAAGGCAGCTTAAATAAAGCAATTGATGATTTTGAAATTGCCTTAGAAAACTGCCCAACTCATAAGAATGCAAGAAAGTACCTTTGCCAAACGCTCGTGGAGAGAGGTGGCCAGTGAGTTCATTTTATACAGAATTGCTTTGTCTCGTGATCCTTTACCATCTGTACAGTACATGTCTTCCCTCCTAACTACTTGTATTGTTCAGTCTCCAGGATAAAACGGCTAAGGCTACTTTCACACTAGCGTTAACTGCAATCCGTCCCAAAAACGTCTTTTTCCCGAAAAAACGGATGCGTCAAAAAACTGCAAAACGTATGCAACGAATACAGCATTTCGACGGATCCGTCGCAAAACCGTCGCAAATCCGATAAACTGTTCCGTTGAAATGCTGGATGCGTTGCATACGTTGCATACGTTTTTTCCATCCGTTGCATACGTTTTTACGACGGATCCGTTTTTAAAATGGGAGGCACCAAAATTTGATTGGCTACTGGAAACTAGGGAAATCTATATACTGACTGTATTTACAGCACATCTTTGAGGGTTTTAGTTTAGTGGCAATGATGGATGGTGTAATTGGGAGGATTTCGAGTTTGGTTACTGAAGTTATATTTGAGACGAATCGCCTGGATATCATAGTGCGGGAGAAGGAGGCGGCAGCAGAAAGACGGATGATGCAACGGAGAAGGCGACGATTCTGGATACATCCAATCAATGAGCTGCGGATGACCAGGGGTGTCCAGTCCACTCTCTATCTGGAGTTGCGGTGCAACCCCCAAAAATTCTTTAGTTATGTACGGATGAGGATGGAACATTTCGATTATTTGGTTGGAAAAATAGAGGATGTCATCCAAAGGCAGGACACAAGGATGAGGCTTGCCATCACACCGGCGGAGCGGCTCATGGTGACACTGCGGTAAGCATTTTTTCTTTATGTCATTGCTCATATTGAATGTGAGTACATGCTGCAGAGAATACTGCGCTGACACATTGCGCCGCATTTACTGTAGCATGTCATTTGTTGGTTTATGTGAGGCCATTCCACTTGTTTTTTTTTCTTGTGTCATTGGTCATATTGAATGTTATTACATGCTGCAGAGAATACTGCGCTGACACATTGCGCCGCATTTACTGTAGCATGTAATTTGTTGGTTTATTTGAGGCCATTCCACTTGTTTTTCTTGGTTGATGGTCTGTGCAATTTTTTTTTACATTTTTTTTTATTTTTCCCTGCAGCTTCCTAGCTACGGGTGAGTCTTTGACTTCACTCCATTTCCAATTCCGGCTGGGGATTTCCACTATTGGCGGAATTGTGAAGGACACATGTCGTGCGATTTGGGACACTTTACAGCTGGAGTATATCCCACAACCAACAATGGAAATCTGGATGAGAAGTTCCGAACAATTTGAGCGAATGTGTAATTTTCCAAATTGTGTTGGTGCTGTGGACGGCAAACACATTAGGATTGCAAAACCGGCAGGAACAGGATCCGAGTACTATAACTATAAAAAATACTTCTCAATTGTACTCATGGCTATTGCTGACGCCAACTGCCGATTCCTTGCTGTGGATATAGGAGCGTATGGCCGGTCCAACGACTCACAAGTGTTTAAAAACTCTCCGATGGGTCGCTGCCTGTATGGAGATACATACAATTTCCCGCCAGCAAGACCGCTCCCAGGAACCAGTGAACCAGCCTTGCCCTATGTGTGTGTAGGTGATGAAGCCTTTCAACTGTCGCCGCACCTACTGAAACCATACAGCAGCCGTGAATTACACCGCACCAAGCGGGTATTTAATTACCGTCTTACCAGAGCAAGAAGAGTGGTAGAGTGCTCTTTCGGTATTTTGACAGCAAAGTGGAGAGTTCTGCTGACGGCAATAAAACTGGATACAAAAACTGTAGACGATGTTGTCAAGGCATGTGTGGTGCTCCATAATTTTGTTATTTCAAAGGAGCCCGTTACCTTGGATGACGAACAATTGGAGACATCCTTGTGGGATTACCGAAGTGCCTCTGTTCGCTCCACCGGTTCTGTTACTAGGATGAGGGAACAGTTTGCTGAATATTTTTTGTCACCTGTTGGGCGGATTCCATGGCAAGACATAATTGTGTGACTTTTTTTAAATTTTTTTTCTTTTTTTTTTCCAAAATTTTTTGGTAGCAACTGCCACAAAAAAAAAAAAAAAAAAAAAAAAAAAAAAAGAGTGTGTGTGGTTTGCTTGCTAATATAATATAAAACCATTTTGTTAAACCTTGAAAACGTCTGGTGTTTCTTTTCACTTAACCTTTCATATTTACCTTAATTAATGAACACACACACACAGTAGATTGTAAACCAGAATTATGTTTATTTCAAAAAATATATTTTTTGTGGGTAATTTTCCCACACAATTTTTTTTTTGGTAATTTAAAGAACCTTTTTTTTTTTGGCAAAAAAAAACTATGTACAAGTACATTCCAGGTTCACAGGTCCTGGTATTGTTGGGTGGAGTAACTATGGGAGGAGGGGCTGGAAGGTTGGACCACGTCGGTAGGTGGGATTGGGGAAACCCTACCTGTTGCGTCTGTAGTGGAAGGGGGGGGGGGAAACAGGAGGCTGACCAGAGGGGTGTTGTGTTGGGGTAGGTGGAAAACTTACTGGGGAAGTAAAGCTGGGCAAAGATGAAGAAAACACGGGTGAATACATTTGGGTTGTGGGCCGGGTTGGGTATTGGTAGTGATGTTGATATTGAGAGTGATGTGGATATTGGGACTGGCGGTGATATTGTGGGGCATGGTGTTGAAATTGGGACTGGGATGTGTGGGGAGGTGTGGGGGTAGATTGGGGTTCGTTAATTACCTTCAGCAGAGCGTTATGGCAGCTATTCATTACCCGCATCTGCTGATCAAAAGAAAGCTTTTCCATGCTCCTGAGCATGGACTGAAAAAAAAGATTGGCTGGAGCTTGACTTACATCTAAATGCAGTCTATCCAAGCGACTGCTGATTTCATGGTGGTTTTCACTCATGCGTGATTGCATCATGCTGAAACCAGCAGTCACTTGTTCTCCCAAAATTTTAAATGAATTTTGGAAGCCTGCATTTAGATGCAAGAACTCAGGAGCTTAGCTCCTTTCCTGACCCCTCTGACGCTGCCGCCATGAACCTACCGGTGGTGTAGAGGTGGCAGGGTCAGAGGGGTGGGGTAAAGGGAACGCTATCTGTTGACCATCAGATGCGAGTAAGGAAGGCTGCACTCCACTGGTAGAGGCGGATGAAGTGGAGGGGACAGAGGGGTGAGAGGTGTGGGGCCTACCGACGTGGTCCCCGGTGGCGGACTCAGGAGGGATCGCTTCAGAGGGTGCAGAGGTAGATGCAGGCGCACGGTGGCTGGAGTAGGTGCTGTGAAAGAAAAAAAAATAAGTTAATATATTGATATGAAAAAGGCCGGACTGAAACAAAAGTTTTGTGATTAGACAGGTTCTTACTGTGATGTTGAATACTTACACTCTACTCAGCATGGTTTCCCTCAGGAAGGAGAGGTTCGGGCCATATCTGTACCTCCTCTTCTTCCTTGCTGCTGAGCCACTCGGGGCCTGCATCTCCTCGTTAAACTCCCTCTTAAAGCGATCCCTCAATGACCGCCACCGCTTCCTAACCTTGGTACCTGTGAAGACAGGAATGAAGAAAAAAAAAAAAATATTCGTAAATGCAAGACATTACATTCAGCTCAAAACATCACTGAAAAGTGAATACTTACATAGTTTGCTCTGCTGCTGTGGAAGAAGGTCCTCCCACCTCGCAAAGATGTTCCGGCATACTTCCAACCAGAGCCGACGGGTGACACTGGTATCAGCATGCCTGCGGTCAGCCATGTTCCACAGTGGCTCCCGTTCACGAACCTCCTCGATGAGGGCTTCAATATCGATATCTGAATCGTATTCGGGAGCACACTGTGAAGCCTGTTAGAACAAAAAAAAAAGAAAGAATTAAAAATTAGTAGACTGAAAGCAAAAAATTAACAATTGAAGCCCCACAAAAAACCGACTCACTGATGGCCGACCGCGGCGTCGAGTCCGCCGACTCTGGGAGCGCCTGGGAGAACCTTCATGCTGTGCTGGACGTTCAGCAGCACCAGCAGCAGCAGCAGCAGCAGGAGACTGAAATAAAGGATAAAAAAATTAGCTTTAATGTATGTATATGTTTTCTGTGTTACGTTATATATGAAATTCTGTTTTGTGTACGGTGCAGTGTGATGTGTGAAGCAAGTGTTTCACCACTACTTACACTTGGTTCCTCCTCCACTTCGATGTCTCCACCCGTCTCGGTCCCTTCCGACAGCTCCTCATCGGATTCTGATTCCTGTTTAAACATAATAAATGCATGTAGTGACTCAAAATGATGTAAATTTAAAAAAAAAACCAAAAAAATTTTTTTTACTTACCGATACCTGCTGTTGCTGTGGAGGAGGGCTGCCGGAAGAGGACATTGTGTGGCTGTGGTCCAGGTGGCTGTGGTCCTGGTAGGTCTGTAAGTTAAAAGACACTTGCAATCTGCTCTACACATTGAAGTAGCAGATTTGGAGTCTTCAAAACTTACTTTTCAGATTTTCTGGATGTGGTCCAGGTGGCTGTGGTCCAGGTGGCTGTGGTCCAGGTGGCTGTGGTCCAGGTGGCTGTGGTCCAGGTGGCTGTGGTCCAGGTGGCTGTGGTCCAGGTGGCTGTGGTCCAGGTGGCTGTGGTCCAGGTGGCTGTGGTCCTGGTAGGTCTGTAAGTTAAAAGACACTTGCAATCTGCTCTACACATTGAAGTAGCAGATTTGGAGTCTTCAAAACTTACTTTTCAGATTTTCTGGATGTGGGCCAGGTGGCTGTGGTCCAGGTGGCTGTGGTCAAGGTGGCTGTGGTCAAGGTGGCTGTGGTCCAGGTGGCTGTGGTCCAGGTGGCTGTGGTCCAGGTGGCTGTGGTCCTGGTAGGTCTGTAAGTTAAAAGACACTTGCAATCTGCTCTACACATTGAAGTAGCAGATTTGGGGTCTTCAAAACTTACTTTTCAGATTTTCTGGATGTGGGCCAGGTGGCTGTGGTCCAGGTGGCTGTGGTCCAGGTGGCTGTGGTCCAGGTGGCTGTGGTCCTGGTAGGTCTGTAAGTTAAAAGACACTTGCAATCTGCTCTACACATTGAAGTAGCAGATTTGGGGTCTTCAAAACTTACTTTTCAGATTTTCTGGATGTGGGCCAGGTGGCTGTGGTCCAGGTGGCTGTGGTCCAGGTGGCTGTGGTCCAGGTGGCTGTGGTCAAGGTGGCTGTGGTCCAGGTGGCTGTGGTCCTGGTAGGTCTGTAAGTTAAAAGACACTTGCAATCTGCTCTACACATTGAAGTAGCAGATTTGGGGTCTTCAAAACTTACTTTTCAGATTTTCTGGATGTGGGCCAGGTGGCTGTGGTCCAGGTGGCTTATGCCGGTCAGTGTGGTCCCTACTCTATCTGCAATATAATAAGTATAATGGATTGAAAGTTAGACCAAAGCAGAAATAGGTAATGTTTACCACTAAACACCATGTTAAAATGAGAAAAATATGTGAACACCCAAACCCAAAAACTGGTGCACGTTATACCATTCTTTTCCATGTCCCAAAAACAAAAAAAGGTAAACTGTGAGACACCTTTAAAAATATTTTTATGTTTTAAAAAAAAAAAAAACAATTACCTCCCCGAAATAAAATTTCAAAGGATAACCTTTATTAAAAAATGACCACTCAAACAACTCTGTATTGCATGTGTAACCATTGGTACATACACCTGATTTAAATTTACCTTTAAGAAATTATACTACGGACAATTTTTTAAGAAACATTTTATTAATATATAATTTATTTCTTTTTTTTTTTTTTTAAATCACAATGGAGCAGAAATGCTCTTTATTTTAAAATACAAGTACATCGAATGGGAATGGTTAAGTAAATTTAAAAAAAAAAAATATAACCTCAAGCTGCAGACCATTAGACTTTGCAATAATACATCCATTTTAATAAACAAAAAAAAAAAAAAAGGTGCACAAAACACTATACTAAAGGTACTGTCACACTAGACGATATCGCTAGCGATCTGTGACGTTGCAGCGTCCTCACTAGCGATATCGTCCAGTGTGACACGCAGCAGCGATCAGGCCCCTGCTGTGATGTCGCTGGTCGGGGAATAAAGTCCAGAACTTTATTTGGTCGCTGGACTCCCCGCAGACATCGCTGAATCGGCGTGTGTGACACCGATTCAGCGATGTCTTTGCTGGTAACCAGGGTAAACATCGGGTAACTAAGCGCAGGGCCGCGCTTAGTAACCCGATGTTTACCCTGGTTACCAGCGTAAAAAAACAAACAGTACATACTTACATTCAGCTGTCTGTCCCCTGCCGTCTGGTTCCTGCACTGACTGCTGGCCGGAAAGTGAAAGTGAAAGCACAGCACAGCGGTGAGTCACACAGCGATGACTCACCGCTGTGGCTGTGCTCTGCTTTCACTTTACGGCCAGCATTCAGTGCAGTAACCAGACGGCAGGGGACAGACAGCTGAATGTAAGTATGTACTGTTTGTTTTTTTGCGCTTAGTTACCCGATGTTTACCCTGGTTTACCGGGGACCTCTGGATCGTTGGTCGCTGGAGAGCGGTCTTTGTGACAGCTCTCCAGCGACCAAACAGCGACGCTGCAGCGATCCGGATCGTTGTCGGTATCGCTGCAGCGTCGCTAAGTGTGACGGTACCTTAAAGGTACCGTCACACTGAACGATATCGCTAGCAAACCGTGACGTTGCAGCGTCCTGGTTAGCGATATCGTTCAGTTTGACACACAGCGGCGATCAGAATCCTGCTGTGATGTCATTGGTCGCTGCAGAAAGTCCAGAACTTTATTTCGTTGCTGGACTTTATGTAGACATCGCTGAATCGCCGTGTGTGACGCCAATTAAGCGATTTGTTCACTGGTAACTAGGGTAAACATCAGGTTACTAAGCGCGGCTCTGCACTTATTAACCCGATGTTTACCCTGGTTAACAGTGTAAAAGTAAGAAAAAACACAAACACTTCATACTTATGTTCCGCTGTCTGTCCCTCGGCGTTCTGCTTCTCTGCCCTGTATAAGCACAGCGGCCGGAAAGCAGAGTGGTGACGTCACCGCTCTGCTCTGCTTTACGGCTGGCTGGCGCTCACAATGCAGAGAAGCACAGCACGGGGACAGACAGCGGATATTTTTTTTTTTACCTTTTTTTTTTTTTTACTTTTACACTGGTAACCATGGTAAACATCGGGTTACTAAGCGCGGCTATGCACTTAGTAACCCCATGTTTACCCTGGTTACTGGCATCGTTGGTTGCTGGAGAGCTGTCTGTGTAACAGCTCTCCAGCGACCAAACAGCGACGCTGCAGTGATCCGGATTATTGTCGGTATTGCTGCAGCGTCACTCAGTGTGACGGTACCTTAATTAGTAAATACATCAAAAATCAATATTAACCAATATGGCATTGACAAATGCACATGCAACCAACAAGACGCACACAAACATACCTGCAAGCCGAGTCATAACGCAAGCATAACACATGAACAGTCGCAATATTGACGAAGGCATAATAAGGTGCAGGCACGTGAACACATACATACAAAAGCACACAGCAGTACAAAAATAAACACACACACCCACACACACACACACACACACGGCCAGTGATATCTTCACAGTGGCAGGCCTCACGGTGGATCTGGACTGTAGCATGGCAATGGCTGTTGCAGGATGACGGCAGGCCTCAGGTTGGATTCAGGTTTTATAAGCTCTTGCTATAGTCAGTACGTCATACACAAATGCGCACACACACACACACACACAAATGGCAATATACTCACACTGTTGTAGTGTGTCTGGTCCTTGCTGCCAGGCTGGGCTCTTGGTGTCCGGCTGGGCTCTTGGTGTCCGGCAGGGCTCTTGGGGTCCAGGCTGGGCTCTTGGGGTCCGGCTGGGCTCTTGGTGTCCGGCAGGGCTCTTGGGGTCCAGGCTGGGCTCTTGGGGTCCGGCAGGGCTCTTGGGGTCCAGGCTGGGCTCTTGGGGTCCGGCTGGGCTCTTGGTGTCCAGGCTGGGCTCTTGGTGTCCGGCTGGCTGGAGGCTTCTTCTTCTCTCTGAGTCTTGCTGGCATATGTGGGGGTTGAAGGCCCAGACCAGGTTTATATAGATTTGGGGATGTCTGGCCATTTAGATAAAAACACCTGTTTCTGAGCATGCTCAGTAGAAAAAAACGTATTGCAGCGCTGCATTGCGTCGTACGACGTGTCTCGACGCATCCGTCGCTCATAGACTTTCATTCTAGCAAAAGACGCATGCCGACGAATGCGCCGAGACACGTTTTATTGGCGGAGACAAAAAACGTTACAATCTTCTTTTTTCCAGACGACGTGTCGCCTCTTTTCGACGCATCCGTCGAAAGACGTATACCGACGAATGCAAATCCGTCGCAATACGTCGCCAATACAAGTCTATGGGGAAAAAACGTATGCAGCAAAATATTTTGCTGCATACGTTTTTTCTGCAAAACGACGCATTTTAACGTATTGCAGTTAACGCTAGTGTGAAAGTAGCCTTACATGTTTATTAATATAACTATTTTCCCAGTTGTAATCTGTCCATTCATTCTGAAATCTTGCAGAGAGTACACATCCCTATTAGGCCCCTTTCACACATCAGTTTTTTGCCGTCAGTCACAATCCGTTGGCTCTATGGATCCGTCACAGATTGTGAAAAACTGATGCGACGGATCCCTTTTTTGCCGGATTTGACTAGAGGGGCTGGCTAAAGGATCCTAAAGCAAAAAAAGCCCCTAGGCTTCCATGTTAACAAACGACAGATGGCGACGGACCCGGCGCTGTCCGGTTTTTTGACAGACAGAAACGTTACTTTGTCCGTCATCTCCGGCCGCCGGATCAACAATTTTCGATGGATGCGGCGAACGACTGATGAGACATGAGGCGATCCGTCACTAATACAAGTCTATGAGAAAAAAAGCAGATCTGGCAGAATCAGTCGCAGGATCCGTTTTTTTCAAAATTCGACGGATTGCGACGAATAGCAAAAAGCTAATGTGTCAAAGGGGCCTTAGGCTGTGTGCCCAGAATGAGTTTTTGAAGCTGAGTATCTTCACTATGCAAAGAATATGGACGGTATTTATCAAAATCTCTCGCCCATTTTTTTTTTTTTTTTTTTTCTTTTTTAAACTCCGTGTAAATGGACGAGTCGGAAATCCGCAACATATCATTTTCTCTTGCGGGTACACTAAGCATTACGTGCGGATTTTCCCCATGAAATACATTTTTAGTACATTTTTTGCTGCAGAAACGCATTAGAAATGCATGCAAACTACACATGACTGTGTCAATAATGTTTTGTCAAAGCCTAATACCAGAAAGTGTCGAATGAAAAACCGCAAGTAACAGAATTTACTTAATAGGTGCAGAAATGCTTCAGAGATTCTGCAGCATCAAAAATTCACCAAAAGCTCATAGTGGGGACATAGCCTTAAGATCCGTTTACATGGGCTGTCCGATTGGCACTAAATGACTATGAAATATTTGCTGATTGGCGGTCATTTATTAGCCTGTTTTACACAGGCAGACCGCTCGGTGCACTGAGCGATCAGTAATAGATTGTTCTGTGCGCTTAGGCTTTCATTGTTCTCTGCAGCACAAGTCCTGTTAACACTGGCCAATGTGCTGTTGAGAACGATCATTTTTAAGCTTGCTTTATACATTACTGCACCCGATGAACAAAGCATGCTGTTAGTTCATCGGGTGATCGGCAGCCTGTGTATACTGATAGAGTATTGTGAAACAAGTGTTCATAACATCGCTTGCTCTCTATAATATTTCATTGTTGATGCAGCTTAAGGCTTCTTTCACACTTGCGTCGGTACGCGGCCGTTGCTAAGCGTCGGCGCGACGTACCGACGGATGTTGTGAAAATTCAGCACAATGTGGGCAGTGGATGCAGTTTTTCAACGCATCCGCTGCCCATTCTAAGTCCCGAGGAGGAGGGGGCGGAGTTCCAGCGGCGCATGTGCGGTAGAAAATGCAGGATCCAACGTACGAAAAAACGTTCCCTTGAACGTTTTTTTTTTTTTTTTTGTGACGACTGTCCGCCAAAACCCGACGCATCCAGTGCACGACGGACGCGACGTGTGGCCATACGTCACGATCCGTCGGCAATACAAGTCTAAGGGGAAAAAACGCATCCTGCGAGCACATTTGCAGGATGCATTTTTTTTCCCAAAACGACGCAAGTGTGAAAGTAGCCTAAGTCTGTTTTGTCGAAACTAACATGGTGACCTAATTGCAGGCTGGAGGAGGAGGATAAACTACTGAATGCGGAAAGTTACTACAATAAGGCTTTAACCATTGACAAATCCTTCATGGAGGCTGAGGAAGCTCTGAATAAAGTGCGCCAATGTATACAGGTGATTCTTTATTTTCTCTATGCTATGAGCTGGGACAACCAAGCAGCATGCTACCCTATATACTGATATTGTTGGGCTTCTATAAATACTTAAATGGAAGCTGTTTTCTCTCCATATATTATACTAAAGGGGTTCTCCAGCCATAAAAAGAATGAGAATAGCTTAGAATATTATAAAAATTAATAGTTGCCATCCAAATTCTTGCTGCTCCGATTTTGCCACTCTTTAGTCCCACAACAGTCTCTGTACATGCCTGCAGCCGATCATGTGCCATCTGCCCGCATGACCGCTGCAGTGAGTCGCCAGAGATCAGAGTGCAAACATCATGTGGTTAGCCTTCAAGTTATCAGCTATAGAATGATCAGTAAGGTGCATAGGACTATATAATTTTTATTATTTCTTAATTACTTGCATTATAATGTTCTCAGGATTTTTTTCTTAAAAAAAACAACTTATAACGGATCAATAAATGATTGGACTTCAGCTCTGCATTCCTTGAGATCCGTATTTGGAATTCTGTTTAGTAAACCACTAACTGCTGTCTATATACTACGGATATTTGCAGAGCCTTTTTTGGGGGGAGGGGAAGGGGAGCTTGTGACTAAGATCAGTTGACTGGAGGACTAATCTTTTCAGGACATGGGGTAATGTAGGTAAACTGGGCCTTCACAGGTCAGATCAGTGGTCACCATAAGCCGTCTGATCACTTATTAGCCACTTAATTGTTTCCCTCTTGTATACTGTGTCCTGTAATACTGATGATGTGTCTCTCTGTGTCTCCTCCTGCCTTGAACTCTTGGTGCTGTGGCTGTGAATATCCATCACTTCTCCTAATGCGTTGAAAATGGATTAATTCCTAAACTACCACTAAAACGGATTCGGGTCCATGTCAACTGGTTTGTATGAACATATTGTCAATACTTCTATGTTACTGATTACCATTTTGGGCTGTGTACCTCCGTGTTCTGATGGCTGTACTACAAACGCCTTGACGTAAATTCCATACTTTGTGAATTTTATGCCCATGTATATTGTGATTTATGGCAAATTATATTATTATGGGTTTAATGTGGACGTTGCTATTTTTCCACTTTTTATGCCCATTGATCCTTTGCATAAATCTTGGATCTTCTAAAACCATACATATGGCTTATTGTCATATATAATGTGGGTGGTGGGTCTGTTGATTCTCATCAAATGTGTTATAACAATATCTTTTTGATAACTTGATAAAAAGAAATCTTTCGAAAAAAGAGAGAAACATGAAGAAAAGGAAGAAAAAGCTAAAGAAAAGAAAATAGAAACCAGTGCAGAGAAATTGCGTAAACTTCTAAAAGAAGAGAAAAGGTACAGAGATTCCATCATCTTTTAGGGATCCTGATAAACCAGCTTTATTGCCAGTATTTAATGCAGCTGCTGAGTATTAAAGTGGTTTTAGTCTCTGTAGATTTACACCCTTCCCGGGTGTATGGAGCCGGGCACAGGAGCTGAGCCCACACCATATTCGGCAGATGCCACATTATTACACATGCCTTTAATTGCTGTGATTAGAGTTTTAAAGAAAATTAAAATTTGAATCACCAAACCCACCCTTTTTCCCAGTTAAAAAAATTAAACACATTCGGCTCTGCCACACCTGTAAAAGTTTGATTTATCAAAATCACATTTTATTTTTTTTAACCTGTATGACAAATTCCATAAAGCAAAATTTTCATCGAACACTCCCACCCCAAAAATGCAATGAAAAGTGATCAAAACGTCTTGCTTACCACAAAGATAGTATCAATGAAAACTTCAGCTCCCCACTCAAAAAAAGCCCTCTCTCGGTTCAGTTGAATGAAAAATATAAGTTACTGGTTTCAGAAAATGATGACCCAAACTAAATTTTTGTTTACAATTTTTTTCTTCCTCACATACAAAAAGGAAAAAAAAAAATCAAGTTTTGCATCACTGCAATCGTACGGACCTGGAGAGTCATGTTGACTGGTAAATTTTGCCACTCAAAGAACGGGAAAGGGTAACCAAACTTTGTAAAATACCACATTTTTCAGATTATAGGACATACACCCATAGTTTGCACACCATAAAATGGGGAATAACATTTTCCACTAATTAGAACTTCCCGAGCATTGTAAATAAGTGGTGGGGTTAGTATCACTAATAATAGAATAGGGAGGTAAAAGACCTATTGTTTCTCTAGGCGGCTCACACAACACTGCTCCATGGACAGTACATGCACATTGCATAATTACAACACGCTTGGCTCAACTACCATGGTTTGATGGTCCTACAAGGCTTGTGACTGATCACACGACCTGAAAAATCCTCCTGCTACTTAGGTGAAAAGTCCTTCTGCAGGTCCCAGTAGCTTTCTCTCCTGCCTCAATCAATCAGATAGATCAGTGTCCAGCAGGAGGAGAGAGGACAGTCCTCTGATCATGAAGGGAGCTATGCCGGCGGTCTCATGAGATGAAGCTGCCTCCAGAGTATAAGACGCAAACTCTTACTGGCAAGATTTTTTATTTCTTGCTTAAAAATGCGTTTTAAAGTCTACAAAATTTGTTCTGAAGAACAGATCACTAGATTAGGTGTAAGAGACCTCAGTGAGTGCATCATCAGGGAGGTGTCTGATAAGTTCCAAATTTGTTCCACAGCAGGACAATGACCCCAAACATACTGCCAATGCCATTAAGATCTTTCTTAAGTATAAAAAGGAGTCCTGGAAGAGATGATATGGCCCCACAGATCCCTGATCGCAACCTTAAATACTGTGCAAGATTACCTAGAAGAATTGATGATGTTTTGAAATCAAAGAGCGGTCATACCAAATATTGGTTTGATTTAGACTTCTCTTGTTAATTCACTTTGGAGTTTATTAATTGATAAAATTAAACATTTATTTTTTAAAGCATTCTTATTTAGATATTTCTTCCACACCTGTCTGAACTTTTACACAGGACTGTCCATTTGAGGACAACATTTGCACATACAATTCTAAACTTTTAGCTCTTTAGATGACCATACATTTACTAAATAACCTTTCTTCTCCATAGGACATGCATTAGTGGTAGTCTGGTGCAGAGGTGTCAAACTGCATTCCTCGAGGGCTGCAAACAGGTCATGTTTTCAGGATTTCCTTGTATTGCACAAGGTGCTGGAATCATTCTGTGCAGGTGATTAAATAATCACCTGTGCAATACAAGGAAATCCTGAAAACATGACCTGTTTGCGGCCCTCGAGGAATGCAGTTTGACACCTCTGGTCTAGTGTGTTGGCTGTGCATACTAAATTATATCAGTCATGTTTTCTCTTCATCATTGAAGTTTATCTTGCATTTAACACTTCCACTGTCAGGTTACAGCTTTATGTGATAACATGTCTACTAAACTGCTTGTCAATTACTATTTATTATGATAGAAAGAAGAAACACAAAAAATCTTCATCTTCTTCATCAAGTACTTCATCTTCAGAGAGCTCTTCATCTTCTTCTAGCCATAAAAAACATAAGAAAAAGAGGAGTAGAAAGCATTCCGTATCGTCAAGCCGTTCACGAAGGCATTCATCTAGTGCACCAGCTCGTGAAGATGAACAGCTTACCCCACCTGCAGACACTTCGGCCTCTTTTCTCAAACAAGGCGATTGCAGAATATATGACAGCTTGGATAGATCTCACAGAAAATCCATAGAATTTAAAAGCAGGAATCGATCCCTGTCGTCTTCGTCTTTGGAGTTAATCGATCCTGCTGGAGGTAGGTCTGAAGATTCAAGAGATTCTTACAGTAGCGCAAAAACTCATGCGAGCGGTAGCACATCAAAAAGTGCAGCTTCAGCCAGTAAGTATAGACCTAGTAGAAGAGATTCTACAGCTTCGAGCAGCACAAGAGCAGAGGGGAAATACAGAGATGATCCTAAAGACCGTCACAAAGACAGCAAAACCTCATTCAGCCGGAAGTCAGACTCATATCACAGGAAGTATTCCATGTCTGACTGTGGAGCCAATGAAAGAAAGCCTTGTGATGGTGGTAGTAGATCACGCGAACAGTCTCTTCACAGGAGTGCAAATACATCTCGCAAAGAGGCCCCAAACGGTAACGCAGCCACCAGTAAGGATGTACCTGGAAACCTACTTAATATTCTCAACCAAATTGCTGAGTTTAAGAAGGAAAAAGGGGGTCAAACAAAAATATAACTAAAATGTTCTCCGTGTTAAAATGGACTTTTATTCTGAAGGAGAAATCTATTTTATGGGTTTATAATGGAACAATTCAGATGATTTATATCTACATTTTCTTGATTTATGGATAAACTGTTTCTTTTGTACAAAGACACTGCCTGTACTGTAGGTATTCTTTATTTGTAATGTTCTGCCTTCATTATGTGTCTGTGCACAAGGCTGCTTTACATGGATAGAAGAGGAATAAGTTGCAGCACAACCCAGAAGTGAGCTGCCGAGTTATTGACAACCATTGGAAAAGAACTACACGATCGTCCAACTGCCTTTTGTATCTTTTGTGCATTCCCTGTTGTCTTCAGACAGTACAAAGGTGTGTATCGAATGTGCATCCTGTGTGGTGCAGTATTGTTTCACACGTCTTAATAAACTCATAACATCTATACAAGTTGAAGGTGTTTGTCAGCTTGTCCATCTACTGGTCATGCAGTCTTATACAGGAGAGTGCCTACTAGGTGGTAGAACTGCCGAGATGCATGTGAGGCTAGGGTTCTGGTCCCTAACAGAGCAGAACCTGCTCATTGCTTTTCTATAGTGGTAATCAGTCTTATCCTGGTCAGCCATTGAGAAGTGACAGTGACATAAAATGATTGAACTAAATTATGGACTTAATTTTGGGGTAGCTCTTGCTCAAGCTGATCTTAGAGGGAACCTGTCAGCATGCGTTTGCTATGTAATCTGAAAGCAGCATAATCTAGGGGGCATGGAACCTAACACTGTAGGTTCAATACGATCAGTATTTTATCAGCAGGAAATGATCATCTCAGGACTATGCGTGCCACATAGCTCAGCTAATCTATGTAACCCTGCCCCCACCCACCGAATGGCAGCTTGCTAACCATGTACAGTAATCACAGCATTTGTGAAGTGCGTGGGATTATACAGCGCTCAGCATACTGACCACTGCTACATCTACAGCAGAGAAAGCATTTTGTTTTTTCAGAACTAAGCAGCCCAGTAAGGGCTCCATTGCTGTCTGATTCCGTAGCATATCCTGCTGACAGATTCCCTTTAACTGCTTCCTTGTTGCAAGTTAAAACTGTTATTAATGAGAACCTGTCTGCATGATTTAGCAATGGAAAGTAAAGGCATGGTGATAATGGTGATGTTACATTAAATTAATACCTTTTAGTAAGTAAATCCTAAAACCTTCACAAGCATGTTGAACGTTACGTTTTGCTGACTGTATAGTCAGTTGTAATTGGAGGTGACATTTCACAGTAATACAACACCTTCTTAATTGTTAGCTACCCAGAAAAATGAAGTTCAGCTAATGGAAGCAGAAAGCAATGTAATTAGCTAGTGCACAATGGATTTATTCAATGGCTCTCCTTGTTTTAGCTGCTTGTTTTGTGACCGCTTTTATAATTTAGTGAGAAATTGAGTCTAAATATTTTGCTCTTCCTTATAATACTTCTGCACTGTGACTAACTTTAAAGCCACAAGACTGTTACTTTTCTTATCCAAAATGATGACAAATTGGGGGAAAATAGAGAATCTGGAAAAAAAAACCTAATTGGCCTATTCCACAGTACACAAATCAATAAGATCAAGCAATCTGAAAACTACGATCCATATTTTCCATAGCGCTGCTACTTTGGGCTTCTTTGGGTGCTTCCTCTGCTCGATGACTTGGAGCTGCGAGCTGTTGATGCGCTTGATGGCGGAGAGGCTATAGGAAGACCAAGTTGGACTACGTTTACTCTCGATGACGGAAGTGAGCTTGTTGAATCTCTTGAAGTTGATCTGCAAATGTAGTAAATAAGTATATGAACATTATCAGTGTTTATTATGAACAGTTCAAATTATTAAATCACACTTCCTCATCAAAAACGTATAAAAGTGCTTGTAAACAATTTCACCATTTACTGTACCTCTTCATAAAAATCCCCTTTGCTTTGAAACATGAATTTTTAGTTGTGTAATGTACTTCTTTTAACCAGGTTACCAGCCACTGTTAGTCTGACATATGGCCAGTTTCCTAGGCAAGGAGTGCAACTTAAAGTTTGAAACAGCCCATATCCATACATGATGTTCGCATTGGAGATTTGAATGAAGCGTTACTCAAAATGCTTCTGAATATGGGTGAATTAGTTTCACAATATTTATCTATTTTGATACTAATGCTGATTTCAGTGTTAACTCTTTGTAGTCTATGGGAAGCTGAAAAGGCGGTTAGAGAGATGCAATGCCCTCTGATAAGTTTGACAATCCGATTATATACAACAAATCATCTCCTAATCATCTCAGTTATGCACTTTAGAAGTAACGATACGGACTTGCCCTACTAGATCTGAAAATGCATAAAGTTGAGAGGCTAAACCTTTTATACCAGACAGAGGTAACATGAACAGGGCAACACGGCCCACACCATCCTTGTCTGACAACTTGAGGAACGTACAGAACTGCGGACACTACATGTACCGTAATTTGAAAAAAATGAAGATACCCTTATATATGACCCCACTGCTATTTCACAAGCATTTAGGGATTATTTTTCTAAATTTAAACTTAACACCCAATTATTTTGCAAATAATTCCCTTGTAAGGCGTTAATAAATGTTTTCAATTCCTTATGCATTAAATACATTGCCCAGAATGCTGTATCACCTCTCTTAATGCCATTATATAGGGGGAGTTTTTTAAAGATTTTCCAAAAGAAAAAACACCAGGCCCAGATGGGCTCTTACACTTGTAATGCAGACGTTTAGTTTTTACTTGTCCCTCCTAGGATCTTTAGTACCTCCTTGATTGATGAACTTATTCCATCCTCAATGTTGCATTACTCATAACGAAACCTGGTACGGATCCCATGAATTGTGCTAACAAAAGGCAGATTGCTCTTCCCAAGTCAGACTTTAAGATATTCAATTAGATTGATTTATTTTACCCACTTATATAGCACCATTAATTCCACAGCACTTTACAGACATTACCGGCACTGCCCTCATTGGGTCTCACAATCCAGATTCCCTATAAGTATGTCTTTGGGAGTAAAAAGGAAAACCTGAAGGAAACCCACACAAACACGAGGTGTACAAACAAACCCCTTTGAGATGTTGTTCTTGATGGGATTTGAACCCAGGACCCCAGTGCTGCCCGACACGACATTTGCTGTAACTATACATGATGATCAGGGTGGGGGTCCCCACAAAATGATACACAAACGTTATGGCCATCATCCAGCCACGTAAGTATTGTCTGCACAATCGCCGCTAGGAGTTCAGCTTATGGGATAGGCCGACCTCTGGCTGTCACTGCCAGAAACGGTGCTTGCACTGGCCCTAGCCTGTTTAACCCCCTAAATGCTGCAATCAATAGCGAGCGCAGCATTTAGGAGGCTAGGAAAGGCAGGGCTTTCGATAGTAGTCAAAGCAATTGGAGGTCAAATGATGACCTCTGGGTCTGCCAGCTAGGATGACCAGGAGCATGGTCTAAAAGACATTCTGCTAGTGTCGCACTGACTGATATAATGCATTGCAGTATATGTGTATTGCTAGGCATTATACCAGTGATCAGAGTAATAAGTTAAAATCCCACAGATGCACTCAGTAAAAATAGCTAAAAATACAAAAAAAAAAAAAATAAAGGCTTATATTTACGTGTTCACAAAAACTGTACACCTATTTGGGATCACCGCATATGGAACAACCAAACCTACAAAAATAACGCTAGTTAACCCATTCAGTGAACACAGTAAAAAAAAAAAGTGGCAAAAATACTGCTTTTTAACCCCTTCATGACCCAGCCTATTTTGACCTTAAAGACCTTGCCGTTTTTTGCAATTCTGACCAGTGTCCCTTTATGAGGTAATAACTCAGGAACGCTTCAACGGATCCTAGCGGTTCTGAGATTGTTTTTTCGTGACATATTGGGCTTCATGTTAGTGGTAAATTTAGGTCAATAAATTCTGCGTTTATTTGTGATAAAAACGGAAATTTGGCGAAAATTTTGAAAATTTCGCAATTTTCACATTTTGAATTTTTATTCTGTTAAACCAGAGAGATATGTGACACAAAATAGTTAATAAATAACATTTCCCACATGTTTACTTTACATCAGCACAATTTTGGAAACAAAATTTTTTTTTGTTAGGAAGTTATAAGGGTTAAAATTTGACCAGCGATTTGTCATTTTTACAACGAAATTTACAAAACCATTTTTTTTAGGGACCACCTCACATTTGAAGTCAGTTTGAGGGGTCTATATGGCTGAAAATACCCAAAAGCGACACCATTCTAAAAACTGCACCCCTCAAGGTACTCAAAACCACATTCAAGAAGTTTATTAACCCTTCAGGTGCTTCACAGCAGCAGAAGCAACATGGAAGGAACAAATGAACATTTAACTTTTTTAGTCACAAAAATTATCTTTTAGCAACAATTTTTTTTATTTTCCCAATGGTAAAAGGAGAAACTGAACCACGAAAGTTGTTGTCCAATTTGTCCTGAGTACGCTGATACCTCATATGTGGGGGTAAACCACTGTTTGGGCGCACGGCAGGGCTTGGAAGGGAAGGAGCGCCATTTGACTTTTTGAATCAAAAATTGGCTCCACTCTTTAGCGGACACCATGTCACGTTTGGAGAGCACCCGTGTGCCTAAAAATTGGAGCTCCCCCACAAGTGACCCCATTTTGGAAACTAGACGCCCCAAGGAACTTATCTAGATGCATAGTGAGCACTTTGAACCCCCAGGTGCTTCACAAATTGATCCGTAAAAATGAAAAAGTACTTTTTTTTTCACAAAAAAATTCTTTTAGCCTCAATTTTTTCATTTTCACATGGGCAACAGGATAAAATGGATCCTAAAATGTGTTGGGCAATTTCTCCTAAGTACACCAATACCTCACATGTGGGGGTAAACCACTGTTTGGGCACATGGTAAGGCTCGGAAGGAGCGCCATTTGACTTTTTGAATGAAAAATTATTTCCATCGTTAGCGGACACCATGTCGCGTTTGGATAGCTCCTGTGTGCCTAAACATTGGCGCTCCCCCACAAGTGACCCCATTTTGGAAACTAGACCCCCCAAGGAACTTATTTAGATGCCTAGTGAGCACTTTAAACCCTCAGGTGCTTCACAAATTGATCTGTAAAAATGAAAAAATTCCTTTTTTTTTACACAAAAAAATTCTTTTCGCCTCAATTTTTTCATTTTCACATGGGCAGTAGGATAAAATGGATCATAAAATTTGTTGGGCAATTTCTCCCGAGTACGCCGATACCTCATATGTGGGGGTAAACCACTGTTTGGGCACTCGGCAGGGCTCGGAAGGGAAGGCGCGCCATTTGACTTTTTAATGGAAAATTAGCTCCAATTGTTAGCGGACACCATGTCGCGTTTGGAGAGCCCCTGTGTGCCTAAACATTGGAGCTCCCCCACAAGTGACCCCATTTTGGAAACTAGACCCCCCAAGGAACTTATCTAGATGCATATTGAGCACTATAAACCCCCAGGTGCTTCACAGAAGTTTATAACGCAGAGCCATGAAAATAAAAAATTTTTCTTTCCTCAAAAATGATTTTTTAGCCTGGAATTTCCTATTTTGTCCATAGGAGAAATTGGACCCCAAATATTGTTGTCCAGTTTGTCCTGAGTACGCTGATACCCCATATGTGGGGGTAAACCACTGTTTGGGCACACGTCGGGGCTCAGAAGGGAAGTAGTGACGTTTTGAAAGGCAGACTTTGATGGAATGCTCTGCGGGCGTCACGTTGCGTTTGCAGAGCCCCTGATGTGCCTAAACAGTAGAAACCCCCCACAAGTGACCCCATTTTGGAAACTAGACCCCGAAAGGAACTTATGTAGATGTGTGGTGAGCACTTTGAACCCCCAAGTGCTTCATAGAAGTTTATAATGCAGAGCCGTGAAAATAATAAATACGTTTTCTTTCCTCAAAAATAATTATTTAGCCCAGAATTTTTTATTTTCCCAAGGGTAACAGGAGAAATTGGACCCCAATAGTTGTTGTCCAGTTTCTCCTGAGTACGCTGATACCCCATGTGTGGGGGTAAACCACTGTTTGGGCACACGTCGGGGCTCAGAAGGGAAGTAGTGACTTTTGAAATGCAGACTTTGATGGAATGGTCTGCGGGCGTCACATTGCGTTTGCAGAGCCCCTGGTGTGCCTAAACAGTAGAAACCCCCCACAAGTGACCACATTTTAGAAACTAGACCCCCCAAGGAACTTATCTAGATATGTGGTGAGCACTTTGAACCCCCAAGTGCTTCACAGACGTTTACAACGCAGAGCTGTGAAAATAAAAAATAATTTTTCTTTCCTCAAAAATGATGTTTTAGCAAGCATTTTTTTAGATTCACAAGGGTAACAGGAGAAATTGGACCCCAGTAATTGTTGCGCAGTTTATCCTGAGTACACTGATACCCCATATGTGGGGGTAAACCACTGTTTGGGCACACGTCAGGGCTCGGAAGTGAGGGAGCACCATTTGACTTTTTGAATACGAGATTGGCTGGAATCAATGGTGGCGCCATGTTGCGTTTGGAGACCCCTGATGTGCCTAAACAGTGGTAACCCCTCAATTCTACCTCCAACACTAACCCCAACACACCCCTAACCCTAATCCCAACTGTAGCCATAACCCTAATCACAACCCTAACCACAACCCTAATTCCAACCCTAACCCTAAGGCTATGTGCCCACGTTGCGGATTCGTGTGAGATATTTCCGCACCATTTTTGAAAAATCCGCGGGTAAAAGGCACTGCGTTTTACCTGCGGATTTTCCGCGGATTTCCAGTGTTTTTTGTGCGGATTTCACCTGCGGATTCCTATTGAGGAACAGGTGTAAAACGCCGCGGAATCCGCACAAAGAATTGACATGCTGCGGAAAATACAACGCAGCGTTTCCGCGCGGTATTTTCTGCACCATGGGCACAGCGGATTTGGTTTTTCATATGTTTACATGGTACTGTAAACCTGATGGAACACTGCTGCGAATCCGCAGCGGCCAATCCGCTGCGGATCCGCAGCCAAATCCGCACCGTGTGCACATCGCCTAATTCTAAAGGTATGTGCACACTGCGGAAAACACTGCAGATCCGCAGCAGTTTCCCATGAGTTTACAGTTCAATGTAAACCTATGGGAAACAAAAATCGCTGTACACATGCTGCGGAAAAACTGCACGGAAACGCAGCGGTTTACATTCCGCAGCATGTCACTTCTTTGTGCGGATTCCGCAGCGGTTTTACAACTGCTCAAATAGAAAATCGCAATTGTAAAACTGCAGTGAAATGCGCAGAAAAAAACGCGGTAAATCCGCAGCGGTTTAGCACTGCGGATTTATCAAATCTGCAGCGGAAAAATCCGCAGAGGACCAGAATACGTGTGCACATACCGAAACCCTAGCCCTAACCCTAACCCTATTCTAACAGTGGAAAAAAAAATTTCTTTATTTTTTTTATTGTCCCTACCTATGGGGGTGACAAAGGGGGGGGGGGGGGGTCATTTATTATTTTTTTTATTTTGATCACTGAGATAGATTATATCTCAGTGATCAAAATGCTCTTTGGAACGAATCTGCCGGCCGGCAGATTCGGCGGGCGCACTGCGCATGCGCCCGCCATTTTGGAAGATGGCGGCGCCCAGGGAGAAGACTGACGGGACCCCTGTAGGATCGGTAAGTATGATAATCGGAGCACGGGGGGGGGAATCGGAGCACGGGGGGCATGGAACGGAGCACGGGGGGGCTGGAACGGAGCACGGGGGGTGGAACAGAGCACGGGGGGGTTGATCAGAATGCAGGGGGGGTGATTGGAGCACGGGGGGGTGATTGGAGCACGGGGGGAGCGGACAAGAGCACGGGGGGGGAGCGGAGCACTGGATGGAGGGGAGCCGGAGCAGTGTACCGGCCAGATCGGTGGGGTGGGGGCACATTAGTATTTCCAGCCATGGCCGATGATATTGCAGCATCGGCCATGGCTGGATTGTAATATTTCACCCGTTATAATAGGTGAAATATTACAAATCGCTCTGATTGGCAGTTTCACTTTCAACAGCCAATCAGAGCGATCGTAGCCACGAGGGGGTGAAGCCACCCCCCTGGGCTAAACTACCACTCCCCCTGTCCCTGCAGATCGGGTGAAATGGGAGTTAACCCTTTCACCCGATCTGCAGGGACGCGATCTTTCCATGACGCCACATAGGCGTCATGGGTCGGATTAGCACCGACTTTCATGACGCCTACGTGGCGTCATGGGTCGGGAAGGGGTTAAACATACGACCAAACACAAAGTGTAATAAAACGCAATCAAAAACTTGAATGTAAATAAAAATGTCACTGAAAATATAATCTTCTGCAAAAAACAAGCTGCCATACAGCTCCATCAGCTGAGAAAGAAGCTTTAGCTCTATGAATATAGCGATGCAAAAGCAATTTTTTTAATGTAAAATTGATTTGGTTATGTAAAAGCAGCAAAACAAAAAAAAAATGATATAGATGTGATATCGCTGTAATCAAGCTGACCAAAAGATTAAAGCCGTTTTATCACTTTTACCACTCGGTGATCGGCATAAAAATACAAATAATTCCTGAATTGCTGTTTTTTCTTCATTCTGCCACCCAAAAATCGGAATAGAAAGCGATCACAAATGATGTGCCTGAAAATGGTAATAGTAAAAACATCAACTCGTCCTGTAAAATACAAGTAGTCACTTGACTGTCGGAAGAAACAGAAAAATTATAGCTGTAGCCACACATGAAAAAAAAAATGTGGTAGCACTGTAATTTTGGTGACCCGAAGAATAAGCCTCGTTATCGCTTATGCCGCAAAAAATATATAAAACCAATTCTTAACCTGCTGTTGATTTATTTATTCTGACTCCCAAAGATCACTAGTAAGACTCTGCACATTTATCCTGCGCTCTACGCTGAGCGCTTACACCTGGGTTTCCATGTAAATGTCTGAAATACGTGATTCAGACAGAACCCCTTGCTGAAGAGTCCCAATAATGAAGCAGATGGAAACACTTTGGACTCTGCCCTATGATCCAGTGTTGTCCATCTTTTTAAGAATCCTTTTAGGTGTGCACAAAAATGTGTTCAGCCACAGTTCTGTGTACGTCTGTAAAGGACACCGCTGAACAGAGACCAGACTGAGTCCAGAGAAACTCTGCTGCTTCATTATAGTGAAAGGATACTTTGGGGGTTTCATCTGACTCGCGTCATTTGGAGATTTAGATGGAAACTCGATGTATGTGCTCAGCAGAGAACACAAGATAAATATGATCCAAAATGTTCCCAACAAACGCTTCAAATGAATTTAAAAAAAAAAGTCCTCAGTCGAGTCCGTCATCTGTAATTGGAAAGATAGGGGGCTTCCACCTTGCTGGTAGCACAAAGGCTCTGGAAAAGTGCTATACCCCAACCACTCCTCACCAAAAAAAAAACAAACAGAAGTCTGGGTTCCCAAATCAAAATATCCCTCTCCCTTCTGAGCCTAAACGACATTTAGCTTCAAATGTTTTCCATGTATGTAGTGATAGTCCACTTAATTTACAGGGTGCATTTTTCCAGAAACATGAGCTGGACACAATGTATGGGCACTATAATGTACTGGGCACTACAATGGCAGATTTATAATCTTTACTCTGCAACTTCCATTGCTGCTTTTTTCTGGAAAACACCCATGGAGTCAAAATTGCCACTACACCTGTATATAAATTCTCAAAGGGGTTTAATTGCCAAAATGGGCGTCACTTGTGTTTATTTTTTTTGCTTTTCTGGCACTTAGGGTCCTGCATATGGAGTGCGCAAACTAATCTATGAAAATTTGTTCTCCAATAGTCAAATAGGACTCCTTCCCTCCAGAGTATCGCCGTGTGGTTAAACAGTACTGTACAGCCAAACAAAGTAGTTTTTCGACCACATGGAGTATTGGCGAACTCAGGAGTTCCCCTACACTCCATGTGGTCGAAAAACTACTTTTGAGGCACAGTGCAAAGCTTAGATGGGAAGGAGCACTACATTGGAGTTCAGATTTTCCAGGAACGGTTTGAGGGTGCCATGTCACATTGGCAGAGCCCCTGAGGTGCCAGAACAGCAGAACCCCCATAAGTGACTCCATTTTACAAACTACACTGTTCAATAAATTATTCTAAAAGTGCAATGATCATATTGACACCAGATATGTGTCCCAGAATGTTATACTATTGGTCAAAGAGAAAATAATTATGGTACTGTGGCACCCCTAGGGGTATTTGCCACAAAAATAGTTACTGACAGTAAATGCAAATACTAAAATAGCAAGACTGCACTACCACCTCCGGCCAGAAGGGGGAGCTCCAGAGACTCCCCTTGATCCATTCTGGTCTGAGAGAAGAACTGGCAGTTGGGCCAAGGAGCTGATAGTGAGAGGTCATACAGTTGAATCTCTAACAGCCCTGTGACTGTTACCAGGCCTAAATCACCGGCCTGAGGAGAAGAGGGACAGAGAAAAAGGACATTGTGAGAACCGGGTAGCATTAATCACTACCCAGAACAGGCGCAAAGACGGATACCGGATCCGTGGCTGTATTCATTATATATAATACAGCAACCGGAAAAACGTGAGGTGATATCAGCTTCACTAGGGTCGGATGCAGCAACAGACACAGAGTTCAGCGGTACTCCCAGAGGGGGTAAACCGATAAAAGGACTCGGGTTGCCCGTCGAACCAGGACCCGGAGGGGACAGATTGGGCCGGCAGCCAGTTCACATACAGCAGCAGGGCCACACAGAAATTGCGCACAATAAGAGGCGAAGACCCCGGCAGGGTCAAAGTAACTCAGAGTTCCCATACAGACTCCGGTGACAGGACTGGTTGTAAATCCTTTTATGTTAAAGTAAACTGGTTAAACGTTTCAGTGCCTCAGTCTTTCATTTGGACAATAGCCATCTATCCAGGATCAGGATCGTCACCGCTGGGAGAACCTGCTGCTGATCAAGTAAGTGCCTGTCCCCTCATGATACCCCTTACACTGTGCATTGCCTGAGGCCACAGCACCGGGTCAAGCCACCCGTGACATCCCCCTCAAGAGACAGACTCCATTGGTCCGGTGCTGGGTATCCCGGTCTCCTGGGCGTCACAGTACATTTTTATCACACATTTTGGTTAAGCCCCAGATTTTTTTAATTTTCACACAGGAAAATTGGTAAAATGGCACCAAAATTTGTCACAATTTCTACTAAATAAGGCAATACCCCATATGTGGCTGTACAGTACTGTTTAACCACATGGCGAGACTCTGAAGGGAAGGAGTACTATTGTATTACTAATCCTATAGTTGTGAATAAACACACAACCAGAATAAAGTCCTTTATTTGAAATAAAAAGAAAACACACTTTGTTATTTTTAAATTAAAAAAAGGAAAACTGTCCCCAGTGAGTTGTGGTGATGTAATGTGCATCACTAACACATTTTTATCATTAAAACTGGTGCTGTAATGATGTCCAAAAAGCACATAATATAGTTACATCATACCTGCTCCTTTAGTCATAGATGTGTGGTTCATTTTCTGTTCAGTCACAGGCTTTGACGCCCCCCACCCCGATTTGATTTCCCTGGTTGCGCCGATGTCACTGGAATCCCGCGCTTGCACCGTGTAGCTGCGGTTGCGTAATGTCTATCGCGGAGACGCGCATCTGCCGTCATGTGACTTTCGCTGAAAGTCCTTTTTCTCACTAGCGGTTATTAACTCCAGCAGGTCTCTCCGTTGTACGACTGAGGCCTCATTTAATGTTACTATATGATATTTAGTATTATTGGTATATTATATGGCTGGTATTTATGGTCAAATCCTCTGTCTTACTTTAATTTCGATATTAGAGTGGCAGATCTTCCGCCAAGGCAATAATAGAATGGTATACTGTTTATCACGTTTCTTCCTTTGCAGATGAATGCACCTAATGGTTAAACGTTTGCTTGAGCCCCATCCCTTACTAGTAAGGGCAGGTTTACAACATAAATGGGAGGGGTTTCATTGGTTCATAGTTGGTGGAGATGGAGGAGGGGTTGGAATGCTTCTGCATCAAAATTTGGATACTTTTAAAAACGGCTAGTTCACAAGGGTCGCCTTCTTTCATGGGCGTTCTTAAAGTTAGGTACTATGATTTTTATTTCTTGGAATATTTGTGGGTTTATCAACAATTCTATTAGGGCGAAACTAATAATGTAGTTCAGGATGCTACAAAGGCCTTTTTAAGTGGGATACTGATCAAAGATTAAACTGATAAAAGATAATTCACAAAAATTGGAAAGTAGGGGTTGAGAAACCGAAACATTGTTTACCTAGGATAATAGCCCTGTGAATAGAATGCTTCGGAAAGAGGCCCAGAAAGAACTAAGATTAGTTCACATAGAACAAGCTGACAAAAAAATGTTTTTGAACCATCAGTTTTATGCAGTGGGAGAAACCACTGGCTGCTTATTGGCTAAAATGGCCAAAGCTCAACGAGAAAAAATGCTTTTATACACTAGTTCAAGATAGGGGAGGATTAACCCCTTAACGACCGCCGATACGCCTTTTAACGGCGGCAGTTAAGGGTACATAAACCACAGCGCCGTTAATTAACGGCGCTGTGGAAAAAGTGTATAGCGCCCCCCCAGAGTAGGATTTTATCTGGGGTCTCGGTTGCCAGGGGTAACAGAGACCCCAGAGAACATGATTCGGGTCAGTTTTTACCAAACTCTGAGTTGCGATCGCCGGTAATTAACCGTTTACCGGCGGTCGCAAAAAAAAGCGATTTGCCATTTAATTTCTCTGTCCTCCGATGTGATCGCACATCAGAGGACAGAGAAATGGGGCCCCCGATGCTTACCCGTTTTCCCTGGTGCTCCTCGTGATTCCCCATGGGCACCGTCATCTTCCGGCAAAAAAATGGCGTGCACATGTGCAGTGCGCCCGCCGGCCGGCACCCGGAAGGTCTTTGGGGTCTCGGCTGCCCGGGGTAGCCAGACCGCAAAGAACATGATCGGGGTCGGTTTTTACCGACCCCTGTTTTGTGATCGCCGGTCAATAACTGTTTACCGGCGACCGCCAAAACAAAAAAAATGCTGTGTGTTATTCTCTGTCCTCTGATGTGATCGCACATCAGAACAGAGAAATAGGGGGATTGGGGACCTTGTTATACAGGGTGGTTTTGATTTGATTTAAATCTAACTGATTTAAATCACGATTTAAATCACTAGTCAGTAAGGCTTGATTTAAATCAAAGTTTCTACCTAACTGAATTTGACTCCACAGAGGTCCCAGCCTCTTCTTCACGGCAAAAATGTTACAACATGAACAGAGTTGAGAAAAAGACCTTAATCCTATTGTTCTACAAACCTATGAATACAGAATCAACCCCTTCAGTGCCAAGTCCAAGAAGTTAGACAATATGTTTCTGATTGTTTGGAGTGGAATAGATCTGCACAACACAAGAAGAATGTGAATCTACGTGTGAGGAGGAGGAAGGGCAAGCAGACAAGAAAATGTAAGTGAAACTTTGAGCACAATACTGCAGCATAGCCACAGACAGACAAGTCTGGATCTGTTTGTGTGTAAGATCTGAGGTTTATTACATTCTTTCCTTATAATGGCAGCAGGCCGTAAAAGAGACCCAGTTTGGGAATATTTTAATGAAGCTCCTTCGCCTATCGGTAAGGCAGGCATGCGTGCAAAATGCAAACGATGCAACAAAGAGATGCAAGGCCTGGTGGCGCGAATGAGGCAACATCATGAGAAGTGCGGTGATGAAGATGAGCTTCATTAAAATATTCCCAAACTGGGTCTCTTTTACGGCCTGCTGCCATTATAAGGAAAGAATGTAATAAACCTCAGATCGTACACACAAACAGATCCAGACTTGTCTGTCTGTGGCTATGCTGCAGTATTGTGCTCAAAGTTTCACTTTCATTTTCTTGTCTGCTTGCCCTTCCTCCTCCTCACACTTAGATTCACATTCTTCTTGTGTTGTGCAGATCTATTCCACTCCAAACAATCAGAAACATATTGTCTAACTTCTTGGACTTGGCACTGAAGGGGTTGATTCTGTATTCATAGGTTTGTAGAACAATAGGATTAAGGTCTTTTTCTCAACTCTGTTCATGTTGTAACATTTTTGCTGGGACCTCTGCGGAGTCAAATTCAGTTTTGAGAACTGCGTAAGTAAAGCGAGCGTCTGTGATAATATAGGAGAGAAACTGCCCACTAATCCTACAGAAACCTCTGGAAGAGCATGGCATTGTGAATGTTACACATATACAGCCTTTATTCTACTGAGTTAAACAACTCAGCTTTATCTCATGATGGAAGAACCTTTGGATGGTAAAATATTTTCCTCAAAAAGCAGTTTATTGAAAAAAATCCGATTTAAATAAAAAAAATCCGTTTTTTTTTTTTTTTTTTTTTTTAAAACATTGATTTTTATCCACCCTGCCGGTGCCCCTGGGTCCTCCTGCTTCTCCTGGCTGCCAGCATGTTCCTCCGGGAAGAAAATGGCGGGCGCATGCGCAGTGTGCCCGCCGTGATTTGATGGGCGGCAGAGGAAGATTCTTCCTCTTGTTTTATTTTGGTCACTTTGAGATCCTATCACAGTGATCAAAATAAAAAAAATAGTAAATAACCCACCCTTTATCACCCCCTTAGTTAGGAAAAAATAAAATATAAAAAATCTATGTATTTCCATTTTCCCGGTTAGGGTTGGGGCTAAAGTTAGGGTTAGGGCTAGGGTTGGGGCTAAAGTTAGGGTTAGAGTTGGGATTAGGGTTACGTTTGGGATTAAGGTTAGGTTTGGGATTAGGGTTAAGGTTATAGTTGGGATTAGGGGTGTATTGGGGTTAGGTTTGAGGTTAGTGTTGAGATTAGGATTAGGGGTGTGTTGGGTTTAGGTTTTTGATTAGTGTTGGGGTTAGGGGTGTTTTGGGGGTTAGGGTTGCGATTAGGATTATGGATTGGGTTAGGGGTGTGTTGGGGTTAGGGTTGGAGTTAGAATTGGGAGGTTTCAACTGTTTAGGTACATCAGGGGGTCTCCAAACGAGACAGCCAATTTTGCGCTCAAAAAGTCAAATGGTGCTCTCTCCCGTCTGAGATCTGCCGTGCGCCCAGTGGTTTACCCCCACATATGGGGCATCAGCATACTAAGTACTAGTTGGACAACAACTTTTGGGGTCCAGTTTCTCCTGTTACCCTTGGGAAGAAAATAAAAATTGTGGGCTAAAAAATCATTTTTGTGGGAAAAAAAATTATTTTTTATTTTCACGGCTCTGCGTCAAACTTCTGTGAAGCACTTGGTTGTTCAAAATGCTCACCACACATATAGACAAGTTCCTTGGGGGGGTCTAGTTGCCAAAATGGGGTCACTTGTAGGGGGTTTCTACTGTTTAGGTACATCAGGGGCTCTGCAAATGCAACATAACGCCCGCAGACCATTCTATCAAAGTCTGCATTCTCAAACGGCGCTCCTTCCCTTCCGAGCTTTGCCATGCGTCCAAACAGTGTTCCCCCCCACATGTGGGCTTTCAGCGTACTGAGGAGAAATTGGCCCCCAAAATTTATTGGGAAATTTATCCCGTTAACCAAAAATTTGGGGGTGAAAAGATAATTTTTGTGGAAAAAAAATGTTTTTTTTTAATTTTCACGGCTCTGCATTATAAACTAGTGAAACACTTGGGGGATCTAAGTTCTCACAACACATCTAGATAAGCTCCTTGGGGGGGGTCTAGTTTCCAAAATGGGGTCACTTGTGGGGGTTTCTACTGTTAAGGTACATCAGGAGCTCTGCAAATGCAACATGACGCCTGCAGACCATTCCATCAAAGTCTGCATTTTAAAGGGACTCGGTCACCTGAATTTGGAGGGAACAATCTTCAGCCATAGGGGCGGGGTTTTCGGGTGTTTGATTCACCCTTTCCTTACCCGCTGGCTGCAATATTGGATTGAAGTTCATTCTCTGTCCTCCATAGTACACGCCTGTGCAAGGCTGAAGATTGTTCCCTCCAAATTCAGGTGACAGAGTCCCTTTAAAACGTCACTACTTCCTTTCCGAGCCCCGATGTGTGCCCAAACAGTGCCCCCCCACACAATTTTTGGGGTCCAATTTCTCCTGTTACCCTTGCAAAATAAAAAATTAGGGGCTAAAAAAATTAATTTTTGTAGGAAAAATTTATTTTCACAACTCTGCATTATAAACTTCTGTGAAGCACTTGTGCATTCAAAGTGCTCACCACACATCTACATAAGTTCCTTGTTTCCAAAATGGGGTCACTTGTAGGGGGTTTCTACTGTTTAGGTACATCAGGGGCTCTGCAAACGCAACATAACTTCCGCAGACCATTCTGTAAAAAAGTCTGCATTCCAAAACGGCGCTCCTTCCCTTCCAAGCTCTGCCATGTGCCCAAATAGTGGTCCCCCCAATATAGGGTATCAGCGTACTCAGGATAAATTGCCCAATAAATTTTGTGGTCCAATTTCTCATGTTACCCTTGAGAAAATAAAAAAATTGCGAGCTAAAAAATCATTTTTGAGGAAAAAAAATTGTTTATTTTCACGGCTCTACGTTATAAATTTCTGTGAAGCACTTGGTGGTTCAAAGTGCTCACCGCACATCTAGATAAATTCCATAATGGGTCTAGTTACCAAAATGGGGTCATTTGTGGGGGGTTTCCACTGTTTAGGCACATCAGGGGCTCTCCAAACGCGACATGGCGTCCGATCTCAATTCCAGCGAATTCTGCATTGAAAAAGTCAAACGGTGCTCCTTCTCTTCCATGCCGTGCGCCTAAACAGTAGTTTACCCCCACATATGAGGTATCGGCGTATTCAGGAGAAATTGCACAACAAATTTTGTGGTTCATTTTCTCTTTTTACACTTGTGAAAATTAAAAACAATTGGTTCTGAAGTAAAATGTTTGCAAAAAAAAGTTAAATGTTCATTTTTTCCTTCCACATTGTTTCAATTCCTGTGAAGCACGTAAAGGGTTAATAAACTTCTTGAATGTGGTTTTGAGCACCTTGAGGGGTGTAGTTTTTAGAATGGTGTCAAGTTTGGGTATTTTCTGTCATGTACACCCCTCAAAGTGACTTTAAGGCCGCCATCACACTTGCGAGTTTTACGGATGTATGAACGCAGAAAATACGTCCGTAAAACTCGCAAAACAAACGGCACAATTATTCTCTATGCCCCTGCTCCTATCTGCCGTATTTTACTGATCCGTATTATACGGCTTTCTACGGCCGTAGAAAATCGCAGCATGCTGCGTTTGTCACCGTACTGCGCAAGAAATACTCCATTATTAATTTGGCTTGATGTCACCTTACAATAGCAAGGTGGCATTAACCCTTCATTACCCCATATCCCACCGCTACACGGGAATGGGAAGAGAGTGGCCAAGTGCCAAAATAGGCACATCTTCCAGATGTGCCTTTTCTGGGGTGGCTGGGGGCAGATGTTTTTAGCCAGGGGGGGGGGGGGGCAATAACCATGGTCCCTCTCCAGGCTATTAATATCTGCCCTCAGTCACTGGCTTTACTACTCTGGCGGAGAAAATTGCGAGGGAGCCCACGCCAATTTTTTTCCGCCATTTAACCCTTTAATTTAGTAGGTAGAACGGCCAAATTTTGCATATACATACTACTAACATTAGTAGTGTGGAATATGCAAAAAAAAAGGGGGATATGACATGGTTTACTGTATGTAAACCATGTCTCATATCATGTCGGGTTTAGGAAGGAGATAGCTTTAAAGACGGTAATTGAATTGCCGGCTTTTGCTATCTCGCGCTGGAAGAAATATATATATATATATATATATATATATATATATATATATATATATATATATATATATATATATATATATATATATTATATATATATATATATATATATATATATGTATATATGTATATGTATATGTATATGTATATGTATATGTATATATATATATATATATATATATATGTGTATATGTATATATATATATATATATATATATATATATATATATATATGTGTATATGTATATATATATATATATATATATATATATATATGTGTATATGTATATATATATATATATATATATATATATATATATATATGTGTATATGTATATATATATATATATATATATATATATATATATATATATATGTGTATATGTATATATATATATATATATATATATATATATATATATATATATATATATATATATATATATGTATGTATGTATATGTATATATATATGTATATGTATATATATATGTATATGTATATGTATATATATATATGTATATATATATATATATATATGTATATATATATATGTGTATATATATATATGTATATATGTGTATATATATATATATATGTGTGTATGTATATACATATGTATGTATGTATATACATATATATATATATATATATATATATATATATATACATATACACATATATATAATTTTTTTTTTTTTTTTTTTTGGTGACACATGGATCCCTTCTATAGCGGTATGTTGGTTTTGCAAGTCTGCGAGAAAAACACGCAGTACGGATGCCATACGGATTACATACGGAGGATGCCATGCGCAAAAAACGCTGACACACCCTGCCTACGGAGGAGCTACGGACCACTATTTTGGGGACTTTTCAGCGTATTACGGCCGTAATATACGGACCGTATTGTTTTACGCTGTGTGTGACGCCGGCCTAAATGTGAGATGGTCCCTAAAAAAATGGTTTTGTAAATTTTGTTGTAAAAATGAGGAATCGCTGGTCAACTTTTAACCCCTTAAGCCCCGAGGGTGGTTTGCACGTTAATGACCGGGCCAATTTTTACAATTCTGACCACTGTCCCTTTATGAGGTTATAACTCTGGAACGCTTCAACGGATCTTGGCGATTCTTGACATGTTTTCTCGTGACATATTGTACTTCATTTTAGTGGTAACATTTATTCGATATAACTTGCGTTTATTTGTGAAAAAAACGGAAATTTGGCGAAAATTTAGAAAATTTCGCAATTTTCCAACTTTAAATTTTTATGCCCTTAAATCACAGAGATATGTCACGCAAAATACTTAATAAGTAACATTTCCCACATGTCTACTTTACATCAGCACAATTTTGGAACCAAAATTTTTTTTTGTTAGGGAGTTATAAGGATTAAAAGTTGACCAGCAATTTCTCATTTTTACACCACCATTTTTTTTTAGGGACCACATCTCATTTGAAGTCATTTTGAGGGGTCTATATGATAGAAAATACCCAAGTGTGACACCATTCTAAAAACTGCACCCCTCAAGGTGCTCAAAACCACATTCAAGAAGTTTATTAACCCTTCAGGGGTTTCACAGGAATTTTTGGAATGTTTAAATAAAAATTAATATTTAACTTTTTTTCACACAAAATTTATTTCAGCTCCAATTTGTTTTATTTTACCAAGGGTAATAGGATAAAATGGATGCCAAACGTTGTTGTACAATCTGTACTGAGTACGCTGATACCCCATATGTGGGGGTAAACCACTGTTTGGGCGCATGACAGAGCTCGGAAGGAAAGGAGCGCCATTTGACTTTTCAATGCAAAATTGACTGGAATTGAGATGGGACGCCATGTTGCGTTTGGAGAGCCCCTGATGTGCCTAAACATTGGAACCCCTCACAAGTGACACCATTTTGAAAAGTAGACCCCTTAAGGAACTTATCTAGATGTGTGGTGAGCACTTTGACCCAACAAGTGCTTCACAGAAGTTTATAATGCAGAGCCGTAAAAATAAAAAATCTTATTTTTTCACAAATGATCTTGTCGCCCCCAATTTTTTATTTTCCCAAGGGTAAGAGAAGAAATTAGACCCCTTGGCCCTTCTTAACACATGGGAGTATTTTCTGGACTCAAAGCTACAACATATCGAGAGCTGGGCATTGGAGAAGACTATGGATGCAGGGGAAGGTACTTAAATACTTGGTGGGAGGGAATAATACTTTGGAACTCCTAGAGTCAAATATACTCCAAGAAAAATCCAGTAATGTCCCGATCCTTGCTCTTATACATAAAGTGTGGTGGACCTGTTAAAAGCTGTGGTGTATGAGGGCCTATTCTAAATATACTCTTATTTTGAATAATCTAGATGAGGGAGCTCTGTCATCTGGAATGGTTTGGAGAATGGAGGAAACAAGGGCTGAAATATTTGTCAGTTCTATTTGGATGGACACTTCTGTGTGTTTGTTCACCTAGAACAGATGTTCTAGTTATGAAACTCTTGACTTCTACAAATATCCACAGTTAAGGCAAATTATAGGAGCCCTGGAAAATAATGATCTTTCGATTTCTTCCAATGTGCTTTTGGACTATATTGTACAAGCAAAAGCAACTAAAGGTCCGATTTAATTATTGTTCAAATATTTGCTATCCAATATTTTAGGGTATCCTATGGTTTAGATGGGAAAGTGATATAGGGCACATTTCACCAGAAGGAAGAGAAGGTATATTGGAATCCCCTGCAAAGGTGTCTATTAATGTTGTGCACTGAAGATCCCAATTATTTCTTATTTATGGAGCATACAGAACTCCAAAAATTATGCTAAAAATGAACCTCAGATTGGATGACCAATGTCCAAGATGTAGTGAAGAAGGGGAATATTTGGTCCATATGTTCTGGTAATGTGCCAGACTTCTGGCAGAGAGTATGCATATCGCATACTTGCAGTCACGATCCCGTTCCCAGCACTGACACTGGAGAATCCTCACCGCTCGCAAACTTGTAATTTCAGACCAGACCACCCCTTTAAACCATCAATTCACAATGTGTGCAATCACAGAACATATCTTAGATTCCAAGTATTCTCTTCCTAGCGAATGAGTCAATTGTTAGATGGTATTAACACTCCTACTTGTGTTTCGATAGAATGCACACAGAAATACAAGTGGTAAGGTCTTCCACCTGACTTAGAAATACTGGGTAGATGCTGTGGTGGTGACACTATGTGTGTTGTAACACAGGATTGTCATAAAAGATTCATCGCATGGAGTTTCACCATCAGAAAGACCTGTCCTACTTCTATATCATTTTGTAATGGCTCAGATGGGAGGCACTGTGTGGGTAAATGAAAGACTTGACAATCTGTTTCCAGACATTATGTTGGGAGTGTGAATACAATCTGGAAGTTGACTCATTCACTTTCGGAGAGAACACTGTATCCTCTTAGGAAAGTTCTGTGATTGTGTGCATTATAGTGTATTGATATTCTTTTTGAAGGATAGGAGACAAGTCCTGGGACAGGGCAAATGACCGTTTTTACCCCTTGTGGCTCTGGATATCATTTCGTATAATCAGACACCAAAAAGTAGGGAGACTGCAAAAGGTAAAGCTGTTATGAACACTGAGAAATTGATCCACTCACCAATGAATCTGTTAGGCTACTTTCACACTAGCGTTGGAATTCGGCCCGTCGCATTGCGTCGGGCCGAGATTCCGACGCTAGCGATGTTAGTGCCGCACAACGGGTACAGCGGATGCATTCTCCGGCGCATCCGCTGCCCCATTGTGAGGTGGGGGCGGAGTTCCGGACGCGCATGTGCGGTCGGAAAAAGCGGTCCGTCTGGAGCAAAAAACGTTACATTTAACGTTTTTTGCTCCCGGCGGTCCGCCACAACACGGCGTAACCGTTGCACGACGGTTGCGACGTGTGTTAATACGTCGCAATGCGTCGGTAATGTTACTCTATGGGGCAAAAACGCATCCTGCAAACAACTTTGCAGGATGCGTTTTTTCCCCTAAACGACGCATTGCGACGTATTAAAAAAAACGCCAGTGTGAAAGTACCCTTATGCAGACAGGTACAAAAGAGGCCAAGACAAAGAAGATAAGTCTCCGGTGATCCAGGGGGGGGCACCCAAAAGTTAATTCCCAGCATCTCCCAAAAGAGCTGGTGGATCAGTTCCACCAGTTTTCCCTTAAGAGCTTCGTAGATATTACGGCACTTAAAACCCTCATTATCCTAGCAGAAGCATAAACTAGCCTAAGAAGAGTGCACTGCCTTAAAGGAGGACCTGGAAATGGATTTGTTGAAGAGGTATCAGATTACGAAAGGTGGCTGCATCTGTCATGGGTATGATAGTTGTCTTGGCTAGACAAGCGACTGGACTATTCATTGTTAGGGACTTATACCACTTGGAGAGAAACTGTTCTGGGAAAGAGTATATAAACTTTTTATATTAGTGCTGCTATTCTTTTGATACTCAAATTCTGTGCAGGGAGGAAAAGCCTTAAAGAAGTACTCCTGATTAGTAATGCTTAATCAGCATTTTATTCCTCTATCAAACCCATGATTACAGCCAGCCCCATCTCTGTCTGCTGGGATGACATTTTGTTTAGCTTATTGTGTGTTTAGCTTTAGTTTATTTATGAGCATACATGGACAGGAAAACTACACTGCAAATCTTCATTTTATCGGCATGGAAAGAGCCATGTAGTCATCATCATTATCTGTGACAGCTCCTGTCTAAAGGTACCGTCACACTCAGCAACTTTGCAACGAGAACGACAACAATCCGTGACGTTGCAGCGTCCTGGATAGCGATCTTGTTGTGTTTGACACGCAGCAGCGATCTGGATCCCGCTGTGCCATCGCTGGTCGGAGCTAGAAGTCCAGAACTTTATTTTGTCGCCAGGTCGGCGTGTATCGTCATGTTTGACATCAAAAGCAACGACGCCAGCAACGAGCATAGGGCCCCTAGATGTGTGTCGGATCGGTACACTCCGGCTAATTGACATGGAGCTAAACCAGCGAGAACAAGAAGTGAGTCGACGTTACGTCAGTGGATCGCGCCTGCATCGTTCTGGAGTTGCTGTGTTTGACGTCTCTACAGCGACCTAAACAGCGACCTAAATATAAAGATATTGGCCTGCACTCTGTATTGGGTCGGGGTGCTGGTGCAACAGACCAGAGGTCTAATGTCAAATGTAATGTGAAATCCACCGCACACCCTTGCGTGGAATATCTTTGAGCAGAAATGTAACATTTCTGCTCAAAGATATTTCTGCTCAAAGATATTCCACGCAAGGGTGTGCGGTGGATTTCACATTACATTAAACAGCGACCTAGTTTAGGTCGGCTCGTTGTCTATATCGCTGCAGCGTCGCTGAGTGTGACGGTACCATTACACCTCTACTCCCTGTGAAGTAATTCAGTGGAACATTTGATGCAGTTTCATCATACAGGGAGTTCTAGTGACCCCTTCATCGAATAAAAGTATGCAATTTCTGGGTGATGCGGGGGGGGAGGGATTAAACATGAGATCACATAACCTAACTGAGAAGAAGAAGAAGTACAGATTGAATTTTCAGATGGAAAAGAACACCTATATAAAGTAATACAAGCGGAATGATATGTATTTGGCTGGGCGGCTAGTGACAGGATTAATTAAAAACAAAAATAACCAAAAAACTACTACTATAAAGTGAATAGTTGGGACGGTGAAATTGCAATCAATCTTGGCTGGGTGAAGACTATTTCCTTGATCAGGGAAGTGTTGCTAGTTGCATCAAAATGATGTCCACAATACAAGACAACATAGTGGGCTTAGGTGGTGAAATCTCAGATTCTTATTTGGGCATGAACGGACACACACACACCATCGGTGGAGGTGAGAAGGGCTTGGACTGTGGTTGGCCTTGATCCTTTCTCAGGCTATGCCTTGCGGTTGCTGAGTGAAGAGAGTCCAAGTTAGCAAAAGCTTTTCAGGAGGCCTATGATGGAGTAGGAGACATTGCTTAGATCACTCACAGCCACAAAGACGGAACAAGTGCATTACTGTTCAGCATTTTTTTACGTGAGTTATGAGTTGTGGAAACCACATTACTTTACTCATCTGAAGTCTACATAGCAAAAGAAAAGTTATTCAGTCCAAAATAAGAGCAAAGTGACATTTTCCTTTAAACTCAAAGACCATTTTCAAGGCAGAATTAGGAATGGGGTATTTGAAGTGAAGGTAGTGTGCGGTGTAATTTGATTTGAGCTCTGCCTCTGCAAACCACTTGAAAAAAATTGATTAAAGTGCTAAACAATTCTGTTATACAGAGGTGAAGAGGGTCTCGGCACACTACATGGGGTAACATCTGGATTAGGTGGACCATCAATTGCTAGGCCTACCTAGATAACGTGTTGGATGTTCACTGATAAACGTTAAAAGGGTTGTCCATGTTGTCCACTACATGGACAACCCCTTCTTAAATGCAAGACTGACTTATATAAAATAAAAAGACTACATATTTTCCTCTGATGCCAGCACTAACTTGACATTCTTGTATGGGAGTGCCATAGTCTTGTAGTGGACAACTCCTTTAAGTTGATTTGAGGCTATAGTGCTGTCCTACCCAGTACTAGAAAGATATACCGTAGACTATAAAGTAACCACCGATTAACGGTTTACTTACCGGATAGAGGATATTGAACTTTGTCCAGAACCTGATCTTGAACTTCCTGGTGTTGAAGACCCGGATGGTATTTGTAATCCAAACTAAAACAAAGCATTGTAAATGTAAATTAACTTTAAAGAGCTGTAAATTCAAAGTCCTATATCTAATCTGACTATATTGCTTCCTAGGCTAAAATGCTTATAGTGTATACAGTATTTCTCTAAAAAAATTGGCCAGATTTAACTTACCGCAATCAATGCTTCCTTGACAATCCCTATAAATAATCCGGTTACTTAATAGAAAGCAACCCATAAATAATGAAATTTGTTAATCGCATGTTTGATTGCTTTTAGGCCACATTCACACGTTCAGTATTTGGTCAGTATTTCACATCAGTATTTAAAAGCCAAAACCAGGAGTGGGTTATAATACAGAAGGGGTGATGTGTTTCTATTATACTTTTTCTCTGTTTGTGCCACTCCTGGTTTTTACTTCCGAATACTGATGTAAAATACTGACCAAATACTGAACGTGTGAATTTAGCTTAAAACTGGTATGAATAACTTAAAATGGCCATACACATTTGTGTTGGCTGAACCAGCTAACCAAATATGACGGTGTCTGACTTTTGAAAGATGCTGGGGAAAGAATAACCAGATTGTTGAATTTCAACGTGACTGATCCTTTCGTTTCAAGGAAGATAAGGCGCTGTCAGGTGTCCAGCAGCAGCTGTTGCCATTTTCCCCAATCAAAATACAATTGTGCTTGAATAAACATAGTGCAAATCTGAAGTGTTAAGGCACCTAAAAAGGCTACATTTTCTTCCTGAAGAACACCTTAGTGCAAACTCACATGTACTTCAGTGCTGGGGTCACACTATGAGGATGGGCACAGTAGCCGGCTTGCTCTACACATGATGGATGCCGGCTATGTTACATCTACTATCTCTTAACCGCAACAACCGAAGCTGAGCTCCAATCAGTGCAGTTAATCATTTATGTGACACTGTCGATCTATGACAGTTGCACTTAAATGGAGATCAAGCCTATGTCCCATCCCCAGATGACGCCGCTAGCACAGTCAAACATGTTGGAGACACTGGTACTAAACTTTTCTGTCCTATCCTGCCAATATGTATTAGCATACCTGGTGCTATACACTTTATAAATATAAAATAACTGCAGTCTTCTGAGACAGATTAAGGACAAAATGTTTTATAGCCCTCTTATATACTTTAATTAATAGAAATAAAAGTTACATTTTACGGTCTTCTAGTGAGGGTTTATTTGGGGTTCTTCCCAATTTGGAAATTAATATATATATATATATATATATATATATATATATATATTGCTCAAAAAATAAAGGGAGCACTTAAACAACAGAAGAGGGGACGGGAAGAAAAACATTAGACTCGTACAAAGACGACCCAGGAAAACATACTCAGAAGGGAGGTAAGAACATTTCTAAAACAATCCACAGTGAGGAGATTGGAACAAAACAAAATCCTCTAAACTGCATGCTCGCAAACGCCAGAAGCCTGACAAACAAGATGGAAGAACTAGAAGCAGAAATATCTACAGGTAACTTTGACATAGTGGGAATAACCGAGACATGGTTAGATGAAAGCTATGACTGGGCAGTTAACTTACAGGGTTACAGTCTGTTTAGAAAGGATCGTAAAAATCGGAGAGGAGGAGGGGTTTGTCTCTATGTAAAGTCTTGTCTAAAGTCCACTTTAAGGGAGGATATTAGCGAAGGGAATGAAGATGTCGAGTCCATATGGGTTGAAATTCATGGAGGGAAAAATGGTAACAAAATTCTCATTGGGGTCTGTTACAAACCCCCAAATATAACAGAAAGCATGGAAAGTCTACTTCTAAAGCAGATAGATGAAGCTGCAACCCATAATGAGGTCCTGGTTATGGGGGACTTTAACTACCCGGATATTAACTGGGAAACAGAAACCTGTGAAACCCATAAAGGCAACAGGTTTCTGCTAATAACCAAGAAAAATTATCTTTCACAATTGGTGCAGAATCCAACCAGAGGAGCAGCACTTTTAGACCTAATACTATCTAATAGACCTGACAGAATAACAAATCTGCAGGTGGTTGGGCATCTAGGAAATAGCGACCACAATATTGTACAGTTTCACCTGTCTTTCACTAGGGGGACTTGTCAGGGAGTCACAAAAACACTGAACTTTAGGAAGGCAAAGTTTGACCAGCTTAGAGATGCCCTTAATCTGGTAGACTGGGACAATATCCTCAGAAATAAGAATACAGATAATAAATGGGAAATGTTTAAGAACATCCTAAATAGGCACTGTAAGCGGTTTATACCTTGTGGGAATAAAAGGACTAGAAATAGGAAAAACTCAATGTGGCTAAACAAAGAAGTAAGACAGGCAATTAACAGCAAAAAGAAAGCATTTGCACTACTAAAGCAGGATGGCACCATTGAAGCTCTAAAAAACTATAGGGAGAAAAATACTTTATCTAAAAAACTAATTAAAGCTGCCAAAAAGGAAACAGAGAAGCACATTGCTAAGGAGAGTAAAACTAATCCCAAACTGTTCTTCAACTATATCAATAGTAAAAGAATAAAAACTGAAAATGTAGGCCCCTTAAAAAATAGTGAGGAAAGAATGGTTGTAGATGACGAGGAAAAAGCTAACATATTAAACACCTTCTTCTCCACGGTATTCACGGTGGAAAATGAAATGCTAGGTGAAATCCCAAGAAACAATGAAAACCCTATATTAAGGGTCACCAATCTAACCCAAGAAGAGGTGCGAAACCGGCTAAATAAGATTAAAATAGATAAATCTTCGGGTCCGGATGGCATACACCCACGAGTACTAAGAGAACTAAGTAATGTAATAGATAAACCATTATTTCTTATTTTTAGTGACTCTATAGCGACAGGGTCTGTTCCGCAGGACTGGCGCATAGCAAATGTGGTGCCAATATTCAAAAAGGGCTCTAAAAGTGAACCTGGAAATTATAGGCCAGTAAGTCTAACCTCTATTGTTGGTAAAATATTTGAAGGGTTTCTGAGGGATGTTATTCTGGATTATCTCAATGAGAATAACTGTTTAACTCCATACCAGCATGGGTTTATGAGAAATCGCTCCTGTCAAACCAATCTAATCAGTTTTTATGAAGAGGTAAGCTATAGACTGGACCACGGTGAGTCATTGGACGTGGTATATCTCGATTTTTCCAAAGCGTTTGATACCGTGCCGCACAAGAGGTTGGTACACAAAATGAGAATGCTTGGTCTGGGGGAAAATGTGTGTAAATGGGTTAGTAACTGGCTTAGTGATAGAAAGCAGAGGGTGGTTATAAATGGTATAGTCTCTAACTGGGTCGCTGTGACCAGTGGGGTACCGCAGGGGTCAGTATTGGGACCTGTTCTCTTCAACATATTCATTAATGATCTGGTAGAAGGTTTACACAGTAAAATATCGATATTTGCAGATGATACAAAACTATGTAAAGCAGTTAATACAAGAGAAGATAGTATTCTGCTACAGATGGATCTGGATAAGTTGGAAACTTGGGCTGAAAGGTGGCAGATGAGGTTTAACAATGATAAATGTAAGGTTATACACATGGGAAGAGGGAATCAATATCACCATTACACACTGAACGGGAAACCACTGGGTAAATCTGACAGGGAGAAGGACTTGGGGATCCTAGTTAATGATAAACTTACCTGGAGCAGCCAGTGCCAGGCAGCAGCTGCCAAGGCAAACAGGATCATGGGGTGCATTAAAAGAGGTCTGGATACACATGATGAGAGCATTATACTGCCTCTGTACAAATCCCTAGTTAGACCGCACATGGAGTACTGTGTCCAGTTTTGGGCACCGGTGCTCAGGAAGGATATAATGGAACTAGAGAGAGTACAAAGGAGGGCAACAAAATTAATAAAGGGGATGGGAGAACTACAATACCCAGATAGATTAGCGAAATTAGGATTATTTAGTCTAGAAAAAAGACGACTGAGGGGCGATCTAATAACCATGTATAAGTATATAAGGGGACAATACAAATATCTCGCTGAGGATCTGTTTATACCAAGGAAGGTGACGGGCACAAGGGGGCATTCTTTGCGTCTGGAGGAGAGAAGGTTTTTCCACCAACATAGAAGAGGATTCTTTACTGTTAGGGCAGTGAGAATCTGGAATTGCTTGCCTGAGGAGGTGGTGATGGCGAACTCAGTCGAGGGGTTCAAGAGAGGCCTGGATGTCTTCCTGGAGCAGAACAATATTGTATCATACAATTATTAGGTTCTGTAGAAGGACGTAGATCTGGGTATTTATTATGATGGAATATAGGCTGAACTGGATGGACAAATGTCTTTTTTCGGCCTTACTAACTATGTTACTATGTTACTATGTAACAGAATATAACTCCAATGAAATCAATCTTCTGTGAAATCAAACTGTCCACTTAGGAAGCAACACTGTTTGACAATCAATTTCACATGCTGTTGTGCAAATAGAATAGACAACAGAGGGAAATTATTGGCAATTATCAAGACACACTCAATAAAGAAGTGGTTCTGCAGGTGGGGACCACAGACCACATCTCAGTACCAATGCTTTCTGGCTGATGTTTTGGTCACTTTTGAATGTTGGTTGTGCTATCACACTCGTGGTAGCATGAGACGGACTCTACAACCCACACAAGTGACTCAGGTAGTGCAGCTCATCCAGGATGACACATCAATGTGAGCTGGGGCAAGAATGTTTGCCGTGTCTGTCAGCGTAGTGTGCAGAGGCTGGAGGCGCTACCAGGAGACAGGCGAGTACACCAGTAGACATGGAGGGGGCCGTAGGAGGGCAACAACCCAGCAGCAGGTCCGCTACCTCAGCCTTTGTGCAAGGAAGAACAGGAGGAGCACTGCCAGAGCCCTGCAAAATGACCTCCAGCAGGACATGTACATGTGTCTGCACAAACGGTTAGAACCTGTCTCCATGGGGATGGTCTGAGTGCCCGATGTCCACAGATGGGGGTTGTGCTCACAGCCCCACACCGTGCAGGACGCTTGGCATTTGCCACAGAACACCAGGATTGGCAAATTCGCCACTGGCGCCCTGTGCTCTTCACAGATGAAAGCAGGATCATACGCGGCAGATGTGACAGTCTGGAGATGCTGTGGAGAGTGATCTGCCTGCAACATCTTTCAGCATGACAGGTTTGGCAGTAGGTCAGTATTGATGTGGGGTGGCATGTGCTCGCCAGAGGTAGCCTGACTGCCATTAGGCACCAAGATGAGATCCTCCGACCCCTTGTGAGACCATATGCTGGTGCGGTTGGCCCTGGGTTCCTCCTAATGCAGGACAATGCCAGACCTCATGTGGCTGGAGTGTGTCAGCAGTTCCTGCAAGATGAAGGCATTGAAGCTATGGACTGGCCCGCCCGTTCCCCAGACCTGAATCCGATTGAACACATCTGGGACATCATATCTCTCACACTCCACCAACGTCACGTTTTACAAGACTGTCCAGGAGTTCGCGGATGCTTTAGTCCAGGTCTGGGAGGAGATCCCTCAGGAGACCATCCGCCGCCTCATCAGGAGTATGCTCAGGCATTGTAGGGAGGTCATACAGGCACGTAAAGGCCAAATACACTACTGAGCATCATTTCCTTGTCTTGAGGCATTTCCACTGAAGTTGGATCAGTCTGTAACTTCATTTTCCACATTGATTTTGAGCATCATTCCAACTCCAGACCTCCGTGGGATATTAGTTGTGATTTACCTTGATAATTTTTAGGTTTTATTGTTCTCAACACATTCCACTATGTAATGAATACAGATTTACAACTGGAATATTTCATCCAGTGATATCTAGGATGTGGGATTTTAGTGTTCCCTTTATTTTTTTGAGCAGTATATATAGTGCTCCATGCAATATAATTGCCCCGCATAGTCCTCCATACAGTGTAATGGGCTCCATATAGAGAAGGACAAATATGGTAAGCTGTACATAGGACGATACTTTTTGAGGAGTTTTGAAGCTGGGTGCGAAGATTATGAATTGTGCTCTACCCCCGGATGTAAGTATACTGCCTGTAAGAGAAGGTGGCACAAGATATATTTCATGTGGAATATTTGGCTGGCATTAAACTGGTAATTAGGGCTCTGGGTCTCAATACAGTGGAGGGGGGGGGGGTAAGAGCGTTAGATATGGCCATCTCTCAGAACTGAATGTGGCTCTGAAGGTAAGAAAGGTTGGTATCACTGCTCTATACGTCGCTAGTAGTGACGAGAAGGGTTGAGCGAAGCAGATCGGCAATTTTCAAAAGTCACCGACTTTTAGCAAAGTCGGGTTTCGTGAAACCCGACCCAATCCCACTGTGGGATCAGGTCGGCGGTCTTTACTCCAAAGTCAGGTTTCGTTTTTTATATATCTATATATATATATGAACTCGAGCCTGGGAGCTTTCCAGGAAAGTTCCCACGCTCGAGGTCATTTGAGGACATCCACCAGAGGGCGCATCACCGGGACTGAAGGTAACTATAGGTCATTGACCTACATTACCTTCATTCCCCGGGGTTTTACAGGCACGAGCACAGCTGCATTATAGCAGAGCTCCTGCCTGTAAAATATTTTAACCCCTTCAGATGGATTTACATCGTGGGACGTGACAGATCATCGGAAGGTATGTATATTGTTGTTTTTTTATTTTTCCTTTGTTACAGAGCGAGGGTCTTCAAGTGGATTGAGAGTACAATAAAATATTACAACAACCTGTGTGTTTTTCATTAAAATACTTTTTAATAATGTGTGTGTTTTGTTTAACCCTTTCATACAATTGGATTAATAATGGATAGGTGTCAGAATTGACGCCTCTCCATTATTAATCTGGCTTAATGTCACCTTACAATAGCAAGGTAATATTAACCCTTCATTACCCCATATCCCACCGCTACACGGGAGTGGGAAGAGTGGCCAAGTGCCAGAATAGGCGCATCTTCCAGATGTGCCTTTTCTGGGGTGGCTGGGGGCAGATGTTTTTAGCCGGGGGGGGGCCAAAAACCGTGGACCCTCTCCAGGCTATTAATATCTACCCTCAGTCACTGGCTTTACCACTCTGGTGGAGAAAATTGCGCGGGAGTCCACGCCAATTTTTTCCGCAATTTAACCCTTAAATTTAATAGCTAGAGCGCCGAAATTTTGTACATACACACTACTAACAGTAGTGTGGAATATGCAAAAAAAAGGGGAATATTACATGGTTTACTGTATGTAAACCATGTCTCATATCATGTCGGGTTTAGGCAGGAGAAATGAAAAGCCGGCAATTGAATTACCGGCTTTTCTGCTATATCGCGCTGCAGTAAATATATATAAAAAAAAATTCCCATTGACTTTGCATTGGGTTTCGTGTTTCGGCCGATCCCCGACCCCGACTTTTCAATAAGATCGGCCGATTTCACTCAACCCGACTTTTCAGAAAGTCGGGTTTCACGAAACCTGACTCGACCTGAAAAAATGAAAAGTCGCTCAACCCTAGTGACAAGCAAATATACTCGTTACTCGAGATTTCTCAAGCATGCTCGGGGGTCCTCCGAGTATTTTTTTAGTGCTCGGAGATTTAGTTTTTCTTGCCGTAGCTGAATGATTTACATCTATTAGCCAGCATAAGTACATGTGGGGGTTGCTAGGGAATCCCCACATGTACTTATGCTGGCTAACAGATGTAAATAATTCAGCTGCGGCAAGAAAAACTAAATCTCCGAGCACTAAAAAATACTCGGAGGACCCCGAGCATGCTCGAGAAATCTCGAGTAATGAGTATATTTGCTCATCACTAGTCGCTAGCTATCTGCCTGTTACTGTCAGTGCAGATCTCTGTCGGCACAGAGCAGTCACAGACTGCTCCTGGCCATGACTCTGCAGCTTCCGCTGATGTCTTGTTAACAAAGCAGCAGCTTCTCTTCCACTCTGCTCTGTTTACGGGATTCGACTGCCGATATCTTGCTGAATGAAAACTGGCTTTCTGCTGTCTAACTTCTGGGGCCGGCTGTGAATCAGCATGATGTCAGCAGTCAAGTCCGATCAATAGAGCAGCCTGGAGGAGGAAGAGCTGCTCTGTTGGTATCGAGATTATAGGGTTAATCTGCAGGTAAATAGCACTATAACGCTGCCTTATTCAAATTGTCTACTAGGAGAACATTAATTTATTTACTCCTGAGAGATGCCAGCTTTCAGTCATGAGGGCATGCACAGAGGGATTATTCACCGCTCAACTATACAGTGACCTTTGTTACCTGGTTCCACAGCAGAGCGAGCTGGCAACAACTTTCAGTGCGGTTGTCAGGCAGCATCGCAATGCTATTTACTTGCAGACTAACAACATCTAAATTATGTTTTCCAAGGTGATAGGTTCCTTTAATTGAGTAACATTTCTATTTCATAAACAAGATAATGCATAGTAATTTTACTACAGTCTACTGACCTGTTGAAAGTACATTTGTAATGGTTCAGTAAGTTCAGGGTGTTCATCCATTGCTCGGGCCAACATCTTATTGATGGATTTGTTAAAGTCTCGCAGCTCGCGTATATTAATGTCACATTCATCTTGGGTTTCGCCCTTGCTTTTCTTTGCAGAACGGATTTCTTTTACCAACTTTGAACACTAATGGAAATCATAATAAATATAATTGTCAATTTTTATTGAAAATAAACATTTCCAAAGTGATTAACATATAACATGAATATAGACATTCTCTTATAGAAAACAGTATCAAACAATAAATTGTCAAATCAATGAACCAGTAGGATGTTGCTGACATTATATTAGGTGGCATTATAATGAATGATATACCAGCAGAATGTTCAACCATTGTATACATAAATCAGTATACTCAAAAGAGGGGGACCAAACAGACACAAGACAAGACATTAACAAGAGATGGGGGGGGGGGGATCTGAAAGAAATCATAAACTATTTTGGCAATATCGTAAATTGGTCTGGAGGACAATTTTTTTTTTCATAGACTCAATCCTGCTGCTTAAGCTTGGAAGTGTGTATGTATACATACACACACATGGCCGAAAGTGTTGACACCCTTTAAATTGTTCCAGAATATTAAATGTTTCTCCCAGAAAATTATTGCAATTCCACATGTTTTGTTATACACATGTTTATTTCCTTTGTGTGTATTGGAAAAATACAAAAAAAAAAGAACGATAAAAAGGCAAACTGGACATCATTTCACACAAAACACCAAAAATGGTCTGGACAAAATTGTTGTCAACTTTCCAAAAATGTGGGTAAACAACTTTGTTTAAAGCATGTGATGTTCGTTCAAACTCACCTGTGACAAGTAACAAGTGTGGGCAATATGAAGATCACACCTGAAACCAGATAAAAAGGGGAGAAGTTGATTCAATCTTTGCATTTTGTGTCTGTTGTGCCACACTAAGCATGGAGAACAGAAAGAGAAGAGAACTATCTGTTGACATTTAAGTGAAATGAAATGCTATGGCAGGAGACCCCACTGCTCACACAGGGATCTAAAAAAGTTAGACTTAAGTTTGCCAAAATGCACATGATTAAGCCAAAATCATTCTGGGAAAGCTTCTTGTGGACAGATGAGACCGAGATAGAGCTTTTTGGTAAAGCACATCATTCTACTGTTTACCAAAAATAAGAACAAAAAGAAGAAAAACAATGAGCAAATTACCCCAAAAATAGTCAAAATAATTTTTTTTTTTTGAGAAACCAGAAGTAGGAGAATGGAGGTATATATACATGTGGAAACAAGGATGCACATACCAAAAAAATCTTTAGCGTATAAATATGTCAGACAACCCAATATTAAATATGCATGAGTTCATGCACCATGGCACAGCCCAAGTCTGTATGTAAGAGAGATGTATATCAGTGCTGTTGTGAATTCTGTGGCAGAGCTCCCTCCTGTGGTCACAAGTGGTACTTCGGCTGATTCTCTCTGTGAGCTTCCGTTGGTGGAGGAAAGTGGTACTGCGGCTTCTGAGTTTCCTTCATCAGGTGATGTGGTGAAGTCGTTAGGTGCTGCTCTATTTAACTCCACCTAGTGCTTTGATCCTGGCCTCCAGTCAATGTTCTAGTATTGGACCTGTTTTCCTCCTGGATCGTTCCTGTGGCCTGCTGCTCTGCATAGCCAAGTTCCTCTTTGCTATTTGTTTGCTGTTTTTTTCTGTCCAGCTTGTCAATTTGTTTTTTCCTGCTTGCTGGAAGCTCTGGGACGCAGAGGGTGTACCTCCGTGCCGTTAGTTCGGTACGGAGGGTCTTTTTGCCCTCTTTGCGTGGTTTTTGTAGGGTTTTGTGTTGACCGCAAAGTTACCTTTCCTATCCTCGCTCTGTTCAGAAAGTTGGGCCTCACTTTGCTAAATCTATTTCATCTCTACGTTTGTCTTTTCATCTTAACTCACAGTCATTATATGTGGGGGCTGCCTTTTCCTTTGGGGTATTTCTCTGAGGCAAGGTAGGCTTATTTTCTATCTTCAGGCTAGCTAGTTTCTCAGGCCGTGCCGAGTTGCATAGGGAGCGTTAGGCGCAATCCACGGCTGCCTTTAGTGTGGTTGGAGAGGATTAGGGATTGCGGTCAACAGAGTTCCCACGTCTCAGAGCTCGTTCTTGTTTTTTGGGTTATTGCCAGGTCACTGTATGTGCGCTGACCTCTATGTCCATTGTGGTACTGAATTACCTTTCATAACACAGTGCCCAGGGTTAGCAGTGTAACTGCACTTGTAAGTGTAAAAAGCATTGGGTAAAGCAATAATTAACCTGGGTCTTGTACTGATTACATACATCAAGGCTCCTGAATGGACTTGCGTCCACCCTGACGTGCGTTTCGGCACAGCCATAGTCGGGTTCATGTAAATTTATTATTGTGTTGTCTGACATATATTTATATGCTAATGATTTTTTTTTTTTTGGTATGTACACCATTGTTTCTTCTTGTGTGTATACCCCTCTTCTTCTGATTCCTTAATAAATTTTTGCATTTTAACTATTATTGGATACATTTGATAGTCGTTTTTTCTTTTTCTGCTTGCCTCATTTAACGATTTGTTCTATCATGTTTAAAGAGTCCAATTAAACCAGTTGCATGTTATATATACAATATATAACAAATTGTATAATTATATCCTCATGCTACATTTTCCTATAAGTAATTTTTGTTTACCGAAAATGTAATGACACCCACAAAGAAAAGAACACAGTAGCTACAGTCAAATATGGAGGAGGTTCAAAGATGTTTTGGAGTTGTTTTGCTGATTCTGTCACTGGCTGCCTTGACTGTGTGCAAGGCAGCATGAAATCTGAAAATTGCCAAATGATTTTAGGTTGCAATGCAGTGTCCAGTGTCAGAAAGCTGGGTTTGTGTCCTAGGTCATGAGTGTTCCAACAGGACAATTGCCTCAAACATACTTCAAGAAGCACCCAGAAATAGATGGAAACAAGGTGCTAGAGAGTTCTGAAGTGGCCAGCAATGGGTCTAGATCTAAATCCCTGTGGAGAGATCTTAAAATTGATGTTGGGAGAAGGCAACCTTCAAATATGAGAGACCTGGAGCAATTTGCAAAAGAAGAGTGGTCCAAAATGAGAAGTGTAAGAAGCTTCTTGATGGTTATAGGAAGCAATTGATAAGTTATTTATTCCAAAGGGAGTTCAACCAAATATTAAGCTGAGGGTGCCTACAATTTTGTCCAGCCTGTTTTTAAGGTTTTGTTTGAAATGATGTCCAATTTGCCTTTTTTTTCCTCTGGTTTCTTTTGTGTTGTTCCAATACAGACAAAGGAAATAGACGTGTATAACAAAACATGTAATTGCAATAATTTTCTGGGAGAAATACTTCAGTTTCTGGAACAATTTCAAGCGTGCCAACACTTTCAGCCACGACTGTGTGCATATATATATATATATATATCGTATTTTCTGGTGTATAAGACGACCCCCAACTTTTCCATATAAAATATGGAATTTGGGATATACCCGCCGTATAAGACGGGGGGTCCTCTTATATGCCCAGTCATCTTATACGGTGTGTGGTTCCCAGGGTCTGAAGGAGAGGAGACTCTCCTTCAGGCCCTGGGATCCATATTCATGTACAAAATAAAGAATAAAAATAAACAATATGGATATACTCACCCCTCCGAAGGACCCTGGCTCTCAGCGGTGCAAGCGTCTGCCTCCGTTCCTAAGAATGCATTGAGCGTAGGACCTGCGATGACGTCGCGGTCACGCGACCACTCACGTGACCGCGACGTCATCGAAGGTGTTTCACTCACTGCATTCTTAGGAACGGAGGCAGACGCTTGCACCGCTGAGAGCCAGGGTCCGTCAGAGGGGTGAGTATATCCATATTTTTTATTTTTATTCTTTATTTTTTACATGAATATGGATCCCAGGGCCTGAAGGAGAGTCTCCTCTCCTTCAGATCCTGGGAACCATCCAGGATCGCTCCGTGCACCCGTACCCGGCGTATAAGATGACCTCCGACTTCTGGGACAATTTTTAGGGGTTAAAAAGTAGTCTTATACGCCAGAAAATACGGTATATACTTTTATCAAAACGTATTACAAACCTAATATTTTTATAGGTGTAGCTGTATAAATTCACCTTGTTTCTTTGCATAGTATGTAATTACATACAGAGCCATATATATGCCGTATTTTTCAGACTATAAGGCCTACCTTTTCCCCCCAAATTTGGAATAAAATGGGGGCACATCTTATAGTCCAGATGTAGCTTTACCGGGCGATACCACGGGCCCTGGGATGGGAGGAGGGGGTGTCCGGAGATGAGGTACTGTGAGTCCCAGGCTGATAGGAGGGAGTGCTCGGCGGTGCAGGAGCTCTGCTGACATTTTGTGAAAGCCTGGATCCCCAAACTTCCATGGTTTAAAAATGGGAAAATGTGCAGATTGAGATCTTCTACCAGCCTGGGATGGGTCTTGCAGCATCACTACGCAGCGATGCACCTCTGAACACCTCCTGTGACCACAATCCACCACTCCCCCGTTCCCCACTGGTAAAATGAACTCGGACTGTAAGACAGACCTAATTCGACGTATTCAGTTTTTTTTTACCTATTTTCCTCCTCAAAATTTGGGGTGCATCTTATTTAAGTGAGGTAATCTGCTGATGTTCAGTTAGTGGCCAGGAGGCCAAAGCGTTTATTTGGTACTGGGATTTATTCTAATAAATGACCACTTTATTGTGTTCTAAGCCTGTTCTCTTTAATGAATGAGCACTATGCAGCATAATTTATCATTAAATTTAGGACTGTACATATATACCCTAGCTTCAAGGGACATTATGTATAATATATACCGTATGTCCCAGCTGACTATGCCCCAAGCTAGGGCATATATGTCCTGGGGATACCACGACAGAGGGGTCAGATGACCACTGAGTCTGGTTACACGTGAACCTGCACTGGATGACTCTGCTTTGCCTTCCAGTTAGGCTACTTTCACACTAGCGTTGTACTCGGCCCCTCACAGTGCGTCGGGCCGACGTACCGACGCATACTGTGGAAGCGCCGCACAACGGAGGAAGCGGATGTATTTTTACAACGCATCCGCTGCCCAATTCTGAGCTGCGGGGAGGTGGGGGCGTGCGCGGTCAGAAATGGCGGACACAACGCACCAAAAAACGTTACAAGCAAAGTTTTTTGGTACCGACGGTCCGCCACAACACGACGCATCCGTCGCACGACGGTTGCGACGTGTGGCAATGCGTTGCAATGCGTCGCTAATACATGCCTATGGAGAAAAAATGCATCCTGCAGACAACTTTGCAGGATGCGTTTTTTCTGCAAAACGACGCATTACGACGTGCAATGCACGACGCTAGTGTGAAAGTAGCCTTAGCTGTGCAGATTTCCCTTTTGCTCTGTTGTTAAGATATTAAGGTACCTTCACACTAAACGACGCTGCAGCGATACCGACAACGATCCGGATCGCTGCAGCGTCGCTGTTTGGTCGCTGGAGAGCTGTCACACAGACAATTCTCCAGCGACCAACGATCCCGAGGTCCCCGGTAACCAGGGTAAACATCGGGTTACTAAGCGCAGGGCCGCGCTTAGTAACCCGATGTTTACCCTGGTTACCATCCTAAAAGTAAAAAAAAAACAAAAAACGCTTCATACTTACCTTCCGCTGTCTGTCCTCAGCGCTCTGCTTCTCTGTACTGGCTGTGAGCACAGCGGCCGGAAAGCAGAGCGGTGACGTCACCGCTCTGCTTTCCGGCCGCTGTGCTCACAGTGAGTGCAGGAAAGCACAGCGCCGGGGACAGACAGCGGAAGGTAAGTATGAAGCGTTTGTTTTTTTTAATTTTAGGATGGTAACCAGGGTAAACATCGGGTTACTAAGCGCGGCCCTGCGCTTAGTAACCCGATGTTTACCCTGGTTACCAGCGAAGACATCGCTGAATCTGTGTCACACACGCCGATTCAGCGATGTCAGCGGGAGAGCCAGCGACCAAAGAAAGTTCTGGCCCTCTAGCCCCGACCAACGACATCACAGCAGGATTCTGATCGCTGCTGCGTGTCAAACTGAACGATATCGCTAGCGAGGACGCTGCAACGTCACGGATCGCTAGCGATATCGTTTAGTGTGAAGGTACCTTTAAACAGTTCTGTTTGTCTCTTAGAACTCTAACTCCTGAGTTATCTCAGTTTTCCACTCCCCTCTGGTATAAATGCTGACCTTTTAGCTTGAGTAGATGTCAGTGTTAGCTTGCTATAACCTTGTTTGGAGCTGGAGATGTGAGTTTGGGGAAAAGACATTGTCTTGGAGTTGTCTCTGGAGATATCTGTTTGGAAGTTTGTTTGAGCGATTTTTCCTTACCTTATCTCCTATTTGGATTGACTCACCTAATCCTTCCCCTTTCATCTGTTTGTAGTCTGGGAGCACATTGAGTGATTTCGGCTTCTTTTAGCCTTGTTTGTTTCCCTTTGTGTCTTAGGCCTCTTTCACACTTCCGTCTTTTTGTTTCCGTCAAAATCCGTCGTTTTGAGAAAAAGACGGATCCAGCAAATGTTTCTGCTGAATCCGTTTTTCTCTCATAGACTTGTATTAGCGATGGATTGTGACAAATGGCCTTCCGTTTCATGTCGTGCGCTGCATCCATCGTAAAATCACTGTCCGTCGGGCGGAGACAACGCACATAGAAACGTTTTTTTGCGTACGTCAGAAAATCACTCGCTGACCGTCAAAAGCAGGAATCCAGCGACGAATGCCATCTTTTGAAACTGAGCATGCCTGGAAGAATTTCCAGTCAGGGAAATTCTCTCTCTCTCTACTGTTGATGCTGGCTATGCAGCATCAATAGTAAAAAGATATAATGTTAAAAATTATAAAAAAAAATAAAATTGTGATATTCTCACCTTCCGGTGTCCCCGGCAGCCTTCCCGATGCTCCCGGCAGCTCCCGTTCCCAGTGATGCCTTGCGACAACAACCCTTGCGAGACCGCTACGTCATCACAGGTTATTGTATCGCAAGGCATCACTGGGAAAATTTATTATTTTTAACATGGGTTGTGTTGTGTATGCGTTTTCGCAGCCAAAGTACGCGGCGAAGACGCATACACAACGTGTGTACGTAGCCTTAAATTCTGGCAACAACTGCCTCAACGGATCCGTCAAAAAATGGATCTGGTGCTTAAGTTTTTTACAATCTGCACAGGATCTGTCTTTTCAACATTTTGACGGATTGTGACTGATTGTAAAAAACGGAAGTGTGAAAGAGGCCTTAGCCTTGTCTGTTAGAGCAGGACAAGCATTCCAGCTACGCCAAGCATAAGTCAGGGTCGTTCTCAGAATAAGACAGGGATAGGAATGTGATTGCTGCAAAAGGTGAAAAACAACATCTAGAGACGCTAGGGAGCTTAGGGTTGCGCAGAGTCAGGAATGCCCCCCTTTTATCTTTCACTAGTGGCAGAGCTCCCCTACCCTTCAGTTTTGTGCGCCGTCTTGCTTCTGGCAGAAGCGTGACAATATATCTACAGTCCTAACTAATATAAGATTATGCGCCATAGTGCACATTACTCAGTCATTATATATTGACTAGATGGTGGCCCGATTCTAACGCATCGGGTATTCTAGAATATGCATGTCCACGTTGTATATTGCCCAGCCACGTAGTATATTGCCCAGTCACGTACTATATTTCCCAACGACGTAGTATATTGTCCAGCCACATAGTATATTATCCAGCCACGTAGTATATTGCCCAGCCACATAGTATACTGCCCAGCCACGTAGTATACTGCCCAGCCATGTAGTATATTGCCCAGCCACGTAGTATATTGCCCAGCCATGTAGTATATTGCCCAGCCACGTAGTATATTGACCAGCCACGTAGTATATTGCCCAGTCATGTAGTATATTACCCAGCCACGCAGTATATTGCCAAGCCACGTAGTATATTGCACAGCCCACATAGTATATTGCCCAGTCATGTAGTATATTGCCCAGTCACATGACCGTGACGTCATGGCAGGTCCTTCTCGAGCAGGGCCTGTGATGACGTCGCGGTCACATGACCGTGACGTCATGGCAGGTCCTTCTCCCATACCATGCTTGGCACCGGAACCTGACGCTTGCATGTAGCGGTCGCCGGAGCGTCGCGAAAGGTGAGTATATAATGATTTTTTTATTATTATTATTTTTAACATTAGATATTTTTACTATTGATGCATAGGCAGCATCAATAGTAAAAACTTGGTCACACAGGGTTAATAGCGGCGGTAACGGAGTGAGTTACCCGTGGCATAACGCGGTCCGTTACCGTTGGCATTAACCCTGTGTGAGCGGTGACTGCGGGGAGTATGGAGCGGGTGGCGGGCACTGACTGCAGGGGAGTAAGGAGGGACTAATCGGACTGTGGCCGTCGCTGATTGGTCGCGGCAGCCATGACAGGCAGCTGGCGAGACCAATCAGTGACTTGAATTCCATGACAGACAGAGGCCGCGACCAATGAATATCCGTGACAGACAGAAGGACAGACAGAAAGATGGAAGTTACCCTTAGACAATTGCAATTATATAGTAGATTGCTGGTTAGAAAGGGTTAAGATAACACTCCAGGCAAACTAAGTTGTCTTGATATATCTACCTCACACTGGGGGGGGCAGTACATGATTTAGTCCTTTCCTGTTCTTTGAAACAGGCCCAGCACCAGACACAACACTGTATTTTGCCTGCAGCGTCCTTTTTATGGATGTCGCAGAGAAGCTACATTGTATGTTTGTTGCCTATATAGTGAAGGTGAGACAAAGGGGGTGCTTCCCTATAAAAAGTAATGGGTGTACTATAAAAAGGGGTGCATTCAATACCTTCAATTAGCAATTTGCTGCAATTACATTCTTTTGAAACTGGGTTGTCAACGGACCATTAAGTACTCGTTTTATATGGACTTGTGTTTAAGTTTTACTTGGGAAGATAAAGGTGTTTTCTAAAGATTTGATGAAAAGTTACCAAGGTAAAAGATTACACATTGAAGCTTTTGTGAACAGAAAAATCACTTGAAACAAAACCGATCCTTGTAAGAAATTCGCACTGTGTTCTGTACAGTGTATAAGCCATGTATCTCCTGCACAATTGTGGACATTAACCTGTTTTATGACTCTCTCCAACTTGTTCTTTTGATCCTCCATCTCTTTGTGAAGCTGTGTAATGCAGGGAAGCATATCATTCACCTTCTCCTGGTACGACAATTCCTCTTTCATCATGCTATCAAAAGTGTTTTTCATACTCTGGAATAAAGTAACAGTTTCTTGCTAGATCATATACATAGAGCCTGTTGTTATGATTTTCAAAGTCTGATTTGTCTTTCAACACTAAGAAGACATTTTATCAGAAAGTGTGTCTGTACAGCTGGATACAGCGCTAATGGGTAATGACGATGGGTAGCATTTATCAAGCTTCATATTAATATATTTCTGCCTTCTAACATGTGACCACTTGACAAGTAACATTGCCCTACATTTGCTGGGAAGTTTAGGATGAACAGAAAAAAGTTAACTATTATGTGTTTAACTATTGTATAGACAATGTACTACTTAAATGTATAGTTGCGAGGAAGATCAATACTAATGCTGCTCACACATTAGTCTACAGTAGATTAAAATGGACGTGTTCAATCAAAATCCTCCTTGGTTGTGTGAAATTTCAGAACATAATTGTCTAAAAAGTAGGCAGCCTGACTTAACCGCTTCCAGGCGATTTTTCATTATTACACTTTCATTCAAAAACTCTTTACATTTTCCCATTGATAAAGCATATGACTGTGTTTGTGCGGGACTAGATGTAGTTTTAAATGACATCATTCATTTTACCATTAGATGCATTTGAAAACAGGAAAACAATTCCAAATGTAGTGAAATTGCAAAAAAACAAAATTTGGTAAAACAAAAGGACTTGGCAAAACAATTCTACAGGCTAGTACAGTTGGTACTTTTCTTCAGATGTGAAAAACATTTGGAAAGTCATGAAAAAACGCTATGCTTGTGTTGCCATTTTCCAAGACATGTAACATTTTAACCCCTTCATGACCTTGGGATTTTTCGTTTTTCCGTGTTCGTTTTTCACTCCCCTCCTTCCTAGAGCCATAACTTTTTTATTTTTCCGTTAATTTGGCCATGTGAGGGCTTATTTTTTGCGGGACGAGTAGTACTTTTGAACGACATCATTGGTTTTAGCATGTCGTGTACTAGAAAACGGGAAAAAAATTCCAAGTGCGGTGAAATTGCAAAAAAAAAGCAATCCCACACTTGTTTTTTGTTTGGCTTTTTTGCTAGGTTCACTAAATGCTAAAACTGACCTGCCATTATGATTCTCCAGGTCAGTCCGAGTTCATAGACAACTAACATGACTAGGTTATTTTTTATCTAAGTGGTGAAAAAAAATTCCAAACTTTGCTAAAAAAAAAAAAAAATTGCGGCATTTTCCGATACTCGTAGCGTCTCCATTTTTCGTGATCTGGGGTCGGTTGAGGGCTTATTTTTTGCGTGCCGAGCTGGCGTTTTTAATGATAGCAGATACGTTCTTTTGATCGCCCGTTATTGCATTTTAATGCAATGTCGCGGCGACCTAAAAACGTAATTCTGGCGTTTCGAATTTTTTTCTCGCTACGCCGTTTAGCGATCAGGTTAATGCTTTTTTTTAATTGATAGATCGGGCGATTCTGAGCGCGGCGATACCAAATATGTGTAGATTTGATTTTTTTTTTTATTGATTTATTTTGATTGGGGCGAAAGGGGGGTGATTTAAACTTTTATATTTTTTTTATTTTTTTTTCACATTTTTTTTAACTTTTTTTTTTTAACTTTTGCCATGCTTCAATAGCCTCCATGGGAGGCTAGAGGCAGGCACAACTCGATCGCCTCTGCTATATAGCAGCGATCTGCTGATCGCTGCTATGTAGCAGAAATGGAGGTGTGCTGTGAGCGCCAACCACAGGGTGGCGCTCACAGCCACCGGTGATTAGTAACCATAGAGGTCTCTAGGACCTCTATGGTTACCATCCTGATGCATCGCCGACCCCCGATCATGTGACGGGGGTCGGCGATGACGTCATTTCCGGCCACCCGGCCGGAAGCGGTAGTTAAATGCCGCTGTCAGCGTTTGACAGCGGCATTTAACTAGTTAATAGGTGCGGGCAGATCGCGATTCTGCCCGCGCCTATTACGGGCACATGTCAGCTGTTCAAAACAGCTGACATGTCCCGGCTTTGATGCGGGCTCACCGCGGAGCCCTGCATCAAAGCAGGGGATCTGACCTCGGACGTACTATCCCGTCCGAGGTCAGATAGGGGTTAATTTCTTCATCAATTAAACTGTGTGAAGGCTTGTTTTTATCCCTTTTTATTGTATCTTTTTGCGTGTATGATGAATGCTCAGCTCCTTAGCCTGCATCATATACTGGGACCAGACTTTGAAAGTAACACTATGTCTAATGTCAGTAAGGGGTTAAAATGTTCTGCCAATAGTCCTAGTCCAAAATCAATCTTTTCCTGGAAAAAAAAAACAATCCATGACATCCCCAAAAAGAAAATTTGGACCAGTTTAATTGAAACTGAATAGTCAATTTGAAAAACTGTAATTATCAATATAGAGGAAAATTTATTCAATCATCTGTTCAACTTTTGTGTAACCAGCAATCTAGTTTTATTCACCTGTGTATTGCCACCTTTAGTGTCATTTCTACTCCTCTTAGAATTCTGTATATTACAATCCTCTTCCCCTTTGCACTGGACCCCTGTCTAAAACATGTACGCTTGTGCTCAAAAGTTTACATACCCCAGCAGATTTTTTGCTTTCTTAGCCTTTTTTCGGAGAATATGAATGATAACACCAAAACTTTTTCTCCACTCATGGTTAGTGGTTGGGTGAAGCCATTTATTGTCAAACTACGGTGTTTTTTCTTTTTAAATCATAATGACAACCCAAAACATCGAAATGATGCTGATCAAAAGTTTACATACCCTTGTGATTTTGGCCTGATAACGTGCACAGAAGTTGACACAAATGAGTCTGAATGGCTACTAAAGGTAACATTCTCACCTGTGACATGTCTGCTTGCAATCTGTGTGTGTACATAAAAGCTGAGTTTCTGGGATCCAGACAGACTCTTGCATCTTTCATCCAGCCACTGGCATTTCTGGATTGTGAGTCATGGGGAAAGCAAAATAATTGTCAACGGATCTATGGGAAAAGGTAGTTGAACTATATAACATGATACAAAAAGATATCCAAGGAATTGATAATGCTGGTGAGCAGCGTTCAAACTGTGATTAACTAATGGAAAATCAGGGGCTCTGAAAACAAAACCAACAAAAATATTGTCGCCAGGAGAAAGCCTTTACTGCACAAATGCCACAGAGTATCTTATCTACAATACGCAAAACAGCAGAGCGACAAGCCTCAAAACTTCTGGAACGAAGTAATTTGAAGTGATGAGACCAACATTGAACTTTTTGGCCACAATCATAAATGTTACATTTGGAGAGAGGTCAACAAGGCCTATGATGAAAGGAAAACCATTTCTACTGTAAAGCACAAAGGTGGATCGCTGATGTTTTGGGGATGTGTGAACTACAGAGGCACAGGAAACTTGGTCAAAGTTGAAGGAAAGATGAATGCAGCACGTTATCAGCAAATACTGGAGGCAAATTTGCACTAATCAGCCTGGAAGCTGAGCAATGGGACGTACTTGGACATTCCAACATGACTACAATTGAAAACACAAGGCCAAGTCGACCTGTCATTGGCTACAGCAGAACAAAGTGAAGGTTCTGGAGTGGACATTTCAGTCTCCTGACCTCAATATCACTAAGCAACTCCGGGGAGATCTCAAGCGCACAGTTCATGCTAGACAGCCCCGGAATTTACAGGAACTGGAGGCTTTTTGCAAAGAATAGTGGGCAGCTTTACCATCTGAGAAAATAAAGAACCTCATCCACAACTACCACAAAAGACTTCAAGCTATCATTGATATTAGAGGAAGCAATACACGGTATTAAGAAATGGGGTTTGTAAACTTTTGATCAGGGTCATTTGGATGTTTTGGGTTGTCAATATGATTTAAAAAGAGAAAACACAGTAGGTTGACAATAAATGGCTTCACCCAACCACTAACCATTAGTGAAGAAAATGTTTTGATGTTATCATTCATATTCTCTCCAAGAAAGCAAAAATTCTGCTGGGGTATGTAAACTTTTGAGTACATTTTAGATTTCTGTGCACGAGCTGACCATCTAATGTCTATAGGGGCTGCCCGACTCTCTAACGATAGTTGTATTGAAACGTTGATGCAATATTTTGGTTATCAGGAAAATAAGCGCTACCAAAAGTGCGTACTATATGTAGACAGTTTATACATTCTTTTTCTATCCTATATTTGGAGGGAATTATGTTCATTTTTTCACCATTTTGGTATTATTAGATCTATTCAAGTAATTGCTAATAATGTTCTATAAGTGCAGTTCTACATTCACAATTCTTCATGCTTCAGTCCTAAAATACTTGTCAGCTCTTTTACCCTCTGTGTGCATCTTATATTGAACAATGAGCTGCAGACATAATATACATGGCCCTGGTTCTAGGTTCTTTATATCCTGAGGTATAAGAGACTATATAGTATTCATAAACAGTGCAAATCTCATTTATACAAGAAATTATACGAGAGTGCAGCTAAGCTTCTAGGCATGTCAAGCTTGATGACTGCCAAAAGGAAATGACTCTAGTGTATAATACAGGCTGTAACTTTTAGTCAGTATAAGATAATTCACGCTAAAACAAAGAAATCTTACCTGCGTGTCTTCCTGAATCTCCTTTATTTGTCTCCTCTTGTACCTATATTTTTCCTCAGCTGCTTTCTTTTGCTCTTCTAGTTGTATTTTTTCTTCATACTCCTCACCTAAGATTCAATGGGTACTGTCCTTTCAACAAACTTGGCTTAAACCAATAGTGCAAATGAATATAAGAAACATTATAATACATCAGAAAATCTACTTCTTTCCCCACTTATCAGTCACTTCTTCCCGTCCATTCTTTTTTCCCGAACTCATCAACCACTCTGAAAAACAGCTCAATTCTGTCTTCGTAAAAACAAGATCGAGAATCGGCACATTGAAGTGTCAGGTTACACCTCCTTTTAGAAATTAGGGAGAAGGCAGAGCGAAATGAGGAAAACTCTGCACAGCGTGACTGCAGCTTTAGGAAACAGCTATACATCAGTACAGTGCTGGATTCCCAGCCACACAGCTCAGTACTGCTGTATAGTGTTGAGCCACCTCCCTAGTGTTCGGTTCTTCGAACAGGAAGGTGTTCGCCGAACTTTTCGTCGAACGTTCGACGAACACCGTTGAACCCCATTGAAACCAATGGCAGACAAACACATACAAACACATGGAAAACAAATAGAAAACACCTTAAAAGGCGTCCAAAATCTGACAAACTGCTCAGAAGACACAACAAACATGGAAAAGTCACAACTACATATAGTCATGCGAAAAGAAAAGAGGTGGAGGAGTAAAAGGATAAGGAGACACAGATATAGGCATGTCATGCCCTTCTAAAATCAAGAAAGGTTGGAGTAAAAATCTAAACTATGTACTGTACCTCCTTTGATGAGGTGGGTCAAGAAGTTGGTAAAGGGCACCCTAATGGCCAAAACAGACATTGAGGGGGCATTCCGGTTACTACCTGTGCCTCCAAATAGTGTCCTCCCATTGGGCTGCTTCTGTGAAGGAGCATACTACATAGATCGCTGTTTGCCCATGGGGTGCTCCATATCCTGCTCACTATTTGAGGCGTTTAGTTGCTTCCTCGAATGTGTCATCATGGACGTTTGTAAGGCGGCACATATTATCCATTACCTCGACGACTTCTTATGCCTGGGCCCAAAAAATTTGCCACAGTGTGAAAACACGCGGTAGTCCACCTGTGAGAAGGAGAGAGCTGGAGGTAGAGTGGACACCCCAGAGCCGAGGGGTTAGATTGAGAAAGAAAGAAGGCGGTGTAGCTTGCTTCATGGGTACTCTGCTGAGTAGCACAAAATGCTATTGGGTACAAAACGATTTCCTGGGCTAGATGCAGTTTAAATTTAGTAATTAGATAAACAGGTGGTGTAGCTTGCTTTATGAGTGGGGTATGCTGCTGAGTATCACTAAACTCTACTAGGCCCAAACGGATTTCCTGGGTTAGATGCCGTTACAAAATAGTAGTTAGTTAAACAGGCGGTGTAGCTTGCTTCATGGGTGGGGTACGCTGCTGAGTATCACTAAATTCTACTAGGCCCAAAAGAATTTCCTAGGCTAGATGCCGTTACAAAATAGTAGTTCGGTAAACAGGCGGTGTAGCTTGCTTCATGGGTGGGGTATGCTGAGTATCACTAAATTCTACTAGGCCCAAACGGATTTCCTGGGCTAGATGCTGTTAAAAATAGTGCTTAGGTAAACAGGCGGTGGGTGGCTGGGCTACTCTGCTGACTAGCAGACACTGAAGCTTTGGAGCAGACCTCTGAATCCCAGGCCATAGTATGAGAAAACAACTATGCAGACGACCCCACCCACCTGGAATTGATGATGGCAACGTCATGTAAAACTCAGCAAGTGGACTATATAAGAGTCTCCATTTTTTCCAAAAATTCGGCCACAGACACCACTTAAGTGGCATCAATTTCGCCAGAGTTTTTTAAATCGGTTGGTGAGGTGATTTTCAAAAATCATCAAGCTTTTAGTCTCCCCAAGATGACACAGGGGTAGAAAAGTCCTTGCGGATCCAGGATTTGTTCATCTTGATGAACGTTAGTCTATCTACATTGTCACTAGACAGCCGCGTGCGCTTCTCTGTCAGCACACCACCAGCAGCGCTGAACACACGTTCAGAGAGAACGCTGGCTGCTGGGCACGACAAGATCTCCAAGGCGTGAGTGGCGAGCTCAGGCCATTTTTCAAGATTGGAAGCGTAAAATGAGCAAGGGTCCAGTTCCACAGTCATGGCATCGATGTTAACTTGGAGATACTCTTGTACCATCTTCTCTAGACGTTGGCTGTGCGTCATACTTCTTGTCTCCTGTGGCCTTGCAAAGGATGGTCCAAAAAAATCTTGAAACGATTGGAAAAAATTGCTGTTACCACCAGATACGATGTTACTGTTACGGTTTGAGTGATGACTCGATAGTCCCACTGTTGGCAAGATAGAACTCAGATTCACTACGTGCACCACTGGTGTTTTGTGGAAAAGCAGATGTTAGATTCTGTAGCAGTCTCTGTTGATACTCCTGCATGCGTGAATCCCTTTCTATGGCCGGAATTATTTCGCCAAATTTGCTTTTGTACCGGGGATCTAAGAGTGTGGCAACCCAGTAGTCGGCATTACTTCGGATTCTGACAATCCGAGGGTCATGTTGCAGGTAGTGCAGCAAGAAGGCACTCATGTGTCTTGCGCATCCAGGAGGACCAAGTCCTTGTTGTCTTGGTGGTGGCGAGGTGAGAATCATGCTTCCTTCGTCTGCCCTCTCCCCCCAACCTCGCACAACAGAAATTTGATCAAGGTCTCCCTCATCTGATGAGTCTTCCATGCCCAGCGCCAGTTCGTACTCCACTTCTTCCTCACCTCCTGCACCTTCCTCAACAGTTTGGCTGCTACCATGCGCCCTCGGTAACCCCTCTTCCCCAGCCTCCAATGCCAGCCGCCTTGGTGCTGCCAACCTTCTTGACCTTGGAGATATGATCCCTTCCGCATACGACTCCTCCTGTTCCTCCTCCTCTTGTTCCACCACCTGACCCGAACTCTGTGTAAGGTGTGCTCCAGCATGTAAATCACCGGAATGGTCATGCTGATAATGGCATCGTCAGCACTAAACATCTTCGTTGCTATTTCAAAACTGTGCAGAAGGGTGCATAGGTCCCTGATCTGAGACCACTCCTGCAGCGTGATTTGCCCCACCTCTTGATCTCGTTGGCCCAGGCTATACGTCATAACGTATTGCACCAGGGCTTGTCGGTGCTGCCACAGTCGCTGCAACATGTGCAGAGTTGAATTCCACCGTGTGGGCACATCGCATTTCAGCCGGTGAACTGGCAGGCCCAAAGACTTCTGTAGAGATGCAAGTCGTCGAGCTGCGGGATGCAAACGGCAGAAGTGAGCATACAGCGACCATGCCCTCTGCAGAAGCCCATCTAGTCCGGGATAGTGGGATAAAAATTGCTGGACAACCATGTTCAAAACGTGAGCCATACAAGGCACGTGTGTGACATTGCCCCGGCGAAGGGCCGCACCCAGGTTTGCAGCAGTGTCGCACACAGCCTTCCCTGGCTGCAGGTTGAGTGGAGACAACCATTGATGGAACTCGGTCTCCAGAGCTGACCACATCTCCACTGCTGCGTGACTCACATTTCCCAGACACTTCAATGTAAACACTGCCTGATGCCGTTGAGCCCTGGTGACAGCATAGTGAGGAGGTGTGCAGGATGCCTTCTGCGCAGTTACAATGTGGGTGGCATTACCAGACAGGCTTTGGGTGCAGGTGGAGGACCGAGAGGAGGTTGAGGAGGCAGAAGCAGTGGAGGAACTTCTAGATACAGAGGATTGACAAGCAACTCGTGGCGACGGCAAGACTTGGACAGCAGCCCCTTCTCCTGATATTGCCGTAGTTACCCAGTGCCCAGTCACCGACATGTAACGCCCCTGTCCATGTCTACTCGTCCAAGTGTCTGTGGTGAAATGCTCCCTGTCACACACAGAGTTTCTCAAGGAAGCGGTGATGTTGTGTGCGACATGCTGGTGTAGCACAGACACAGCTTTCTTTGAGAAGTAGTGGCGACTGGGCATCTGGTACTGGGGCACTGTGACGGACATAAGGTCTCAAAAATCCTCTGTGTCCACCAGGCGGAAAGGCAGCATTTCTGTAGCCAACAGCTTGCAGATGGAGAAATTCAACCTCTTAGCTTTGTCATGGCTAGGAGGAAATGGTCTTTTACTTGTCCACATCTGAGGGACTGAGGGTTGGCTGCCGTGCTTAGACAGAGTTGAGTAGGGTGTCCCCGGCAAACTGCTGGTCTGTGAGGAAGGTGCAAATGTGGTGTCGATGTCGGAGAGTGCTCAACACCAGCAGGTGTTTCCACTAGCAAATGTCCTGACGACCTGCCAATCACACTGGCTGTTGCGGGTAAAGAGGTGGAAGGTCTGCATCCAAAACCATGTGTACGACTGCTGTCCCCACAGTCACAGAGGATGATGAGGACGCGGATGCACTTGATGGGGCAGACGGTGGTTGACCCGGCCCACTAGGCCGCATTGTAGCACAGTGAGCTTCCCACTGCAACTTATGCCTCATATCCATGTGACGGTTCATGAATGAAGTACTCAAGCTAGTGATTTTTTGGCCTCTACTGAGATTTTGTTGACAAATCTTACAGACAACATGAGTTGGGTCATCCTTTGCGATGTTAACCCCTTCAAGACCCAGCCTATTTTGACCTTAAAGACCTTGCCGTTTTTTGCAATTCTGACCAGTGTCCCTTTATGAGGTAATAACTCAGGAACGCTTCAACGGATCCTAGCGGTTCTGAGATTGTTTTTTCGTGACATATTGGGCTTCATGTTAGTGGTAAATTTAGGTCAATAAATTCTGCATTTATTTGTGATAAACACGGAAATTTGGCGAAAATTTTGAAAATTTCGCAATTTTCACATTTTGAATTTTTATTCTGTTAAACCAGAGAGATATGTGACACAAAATAGTTAATAAATAACATTTCCCACATGTTTACTTTACATCAGCACAATTTTGGAAACAAAATTTTTTTTTGTTAGGAAGTTATAAGGGTTAAAATTCGACCAGCGATTTGTCATTTTTACAACGAAATTTACAAAACCATTTTTTTTAGGGACCACCTCACATTTGAAGTCAGTTTGAGGGGTCTATATGGCTGAAAATACCCAAAAGTGACACCATTCTAAAAACTGCACCCCTCAAGGTACTCAAAACCACATTCAAGAAGTTTATTAACCCTTCAGGTGCTTCACAGCAGCAGAAGCAACATGGAAGGAAAAAATGAACATTTAACTTTTTAGTCACAAAAATTATCTTTTAGCAACAATTTTTTTATTTTCCCAATGGTAAAAGGAGAAACTGAACCACGAAAGTTGTTGTCCAATTTGTCCTGAGTACGCTGATACCTCATATGTGGGGGTAAACCACTGTTTTGGCGCACGGCAGGGCTTGGAAGGGAAGGAGCGCCATTTGACTTTTTGAATCAAAAATTGGCTCCACTCTTTAGCGGACACCATGTCACGTTTGGAGAGCCCCCGTGTGCCTAAAAATTGGAGCTCCCCCACAAGTGACCCCATTTTGGAAACTAGACGCCCCAAGGAACTTATCTAGATGCATAGTGAGCACTTTGAACCCCCAGGTGCTTCACAAATTGATCCGTAAAAATGAAAAAGTACTTTTTTTTCACAAAAAAATTCTTTTAGCCTCAATTTTTTCATTTTCACATGGGCAACAGGATAAAATGGATCCTAAAATGTGTTGGGCAATTTCTCCTGAGTACACCAATACCTCACATGTGGAGGTAAACCACTGTTTGGGCACATGGTAAGGCTCGGAAGGGAAGGAGCGCCATTTGACTTTTTGAATGAAAAATTATTTCCATCGTTAGCGGACACCATGTCGCGTTTGGATAGCTCCTGTGTGCCTAAACATTGGCGCTCCCCCACAAGTGACCCCATTTTGGAAACTAGACCCCCCAAGGAACTAATTTAGATGCCTAGTGAGCACTTTAAACCCTCAGGTGCTTCACAAATTGATCTGTAAAAATGAAAAAGTACTTTTTTTTCACAAAAAAATTCTTTTCGCCTCAATTTTTTCATTTTCACATGGGCAGTAGGATAAAATGGATCATAAAATTTGTTGGGCAATTTCTCCCGAGTACGCCGATACCTCATATGTGGGGGTAAACCACTGTTTGGGCACTCGGCAGGGCTCGGAAGAGAAGGCGCGCCATTTGACTTTTTGAATGGAAAATTAGCTCCAATTGTTAGCGGACACCATGTCGCGTTTGGAGAGCCCCTGTGTGCCTAAACATTGGAGCTCCCGCACAAGTGACCCCATTTTGGAAACTAGACCCCCCAAGGAACTTATCTAGATGCATATTGAGCACTTTAAACCCCCAGGTGCTTCACAGAAGTTTATAACGCAGAGCCATGAAAATAAAAAATAATTTTTCTTTCCTCAAAAATGATTTTTTAGCCTGGAATTTCCTATTTTGCCAAGGATAATAGGAGAAATTGGACCCCAAATATTGTTGTCCAGTTTGTCCTGAGTACGCTGATACCCCATATGTGGGGGTAAACCACTGTTTGGGCGCACGGCAGGGCTCGGAAGGGATGGCACGCCATTTGGCTTTTTAAATGGAAAATTAGCTCCAATCATTAGCGGACACCATGTCACGTTTGGAGAGCCCCTGTGTGCCTAAACATTGGAGATCCCCCAGAAATGACACCATTTTAGAAACTAGACCCCCAAAGGAACTAATCTAGATGTGTGGTGAGGACTTTGAACCCCCAAGTGCTTCACAGAAGTTTATAACGCAGAGCCATGAAAAAAAAAAAAAAAATTATTTTCTCAAAAATGATCTTTTAGCCTGCAATTTTTTATTTTCCCAAGGGTAACAGGAGAAATTTGACCCCAAAAGTTGTTGTCCAGTTTCTCCTGAGTACGCTGATACCCCATATGTGGGGGTAAATCACTGTTTGGGCACATGCCGGGGCTCGGAAGTGAAGTAGTGACGTTTTGAAATGCAGACTTTGATGGAATGCTCTGTGGGCGTCACGTTGCGTTTGCAGAGCCCCTGATGTGGCTTAACAGTAGAAACCCCCCACAAGTGACCCCATTTTGGAAACTAGACCCCCAAAGGAACTTATCTAGATGTGTGGTGAGCACTTTGAACCCCCAAGTGCTTCATAGAAGTTTATAATGCAGAGCCGTGAAAATAATAAATACGTTTTCTTTCCTCAAAAATAATTATTTAGCCCAGAGTTTTTTATTTTTCCCAAGGGTAACAGGAGAAATTTGACCCCAATATTTGTTGTCCAGTTTCTCCTGAGTACGGTGATACCCCATATGTGGGGGTAAACTACTGTTTGGGCACATGCCGGGGCTTGGAATTGAAGTAGTGACGTTTTGAAATGCAGACTTTGATGGAATGCTCTGCGGGCGTCACGTTGCGTTTGCAGAGCCCCTGATGTGCCTAAACAGTAGAAACCCCCCACAAGTGACCCCATTTTGGAAACTAGACCCTGAAAGGAACTTATCTAGATGTGTGGTGAGCACTTTGAACCCCCAAGTGCTTCATAGAAGTTTATAATGCAGAGCCGTGAAAATAATAAATACGTTTTCTTTCCTCAAAAATAATTATTTAGCCCAGAATTTTTTATTTTCCCAAGGGTTACAGGAGAAATTGGACCCCAAAAGTTGTTGTCCAGTTTCTCCTGAGTACGCTGATACCCCATATGTGGGGGTAAACCACTGTTTGGGCACACGTCGGGGCTCAGAAGGGAAGTAGTGACTTTTGAAATGCAGACTTTGATGGAATGGTCTGCGGGTGTCACGTTGCGTTTGCAGAGCCCCTGGTGTGCCTAAACAGTAGAAACCCCCCACAAGTGACCCCATTTTAGAAACTAGACCCCCCAAGGAACTTATCTAGATATGTGGTGAGCACTTTGAACCCCCAAGTGCTTCACAGACGTTTACAACACAGATCCGTGAAAATAAAAAATCATTTTTCTTTCCTCAAAAATTATGTTTTAGCAAGCATTTTTTTAGATTCACAAGGGTAACAGGAGAAATTGGACCCCAGTAATTGTTGCGCAGTTTGTCCTGAGTATGCTGGTACCCCATATGTGGGGGTAAACCACTGTTTGGGCACACGTCAGGGCTCGGAAGTGAGGGAGCACCATTTGACTTTTTGAATACGAGATTGGCTGGAATCAATGGTGGCGCCATGTTGCGTTTGGAGACCCCTGATGTGCCTAAACAGTGGTAACCCCTCAATTCTAACTCCAACACTAACCCCAACACACCCCTAACCCTAATCCCAACTGTAGCCATAATCCTAATCACAACCCTAACCCCAACACACCCCTAACCACAACACTAATTCCAACCCTAACCCTAAGGCTATGTGCCCACGTTGCGGATTCGTGTGAGATATTTCCGCACCATTTTTGAAAAATCTGCGGGTAAAAGGCACTGTGTTTTACCTGCGGATTTTCCGCGGATTTCCAGTGTTTTTTGTGCGGATTTCACCTGCGGATTCCTATTGAGGAACAGGTGTAAAACGCTGCGGAATCCGCACAAAGAATTCACATGCTGCGGAAAATACAACGCAGCGTTCCCGCGCGGTATTTTCCGCATCACGGGCACAGCGGATTTGGTTTTTCATATGTTTACATGGTACTGTAAACCTGATGGAACACTGCTGCGAATCCGCAGCCAAATCCGCACCGTGTGCACATAGCCTAATTCTAAAGGTATGTGCACACGCTGCGGAAAACGCTGCGGATCCGCAGCAGTTTCCCATGAGTGTACAGTTCAATGTAAACCTATGGGAAACAAAAATCGCTGTACACATGCTGCGGAAAAACTGCACGGAAACGCAGCGGTTTACATTCCGCAGCATGTCACTTCTTTGTGCGGATTCCGCAGCGGTTTTACAACTGCTCCAATAGAAAATCGCAATTGTAAAACCGCAGTGAAATGCGCAGAAAAAAACGCGGTAAATCCGCCATAAATCCGCAGCGGTTTAGCACTGCGGATTTATCAAATCCGCAGCGGAAAAATCCGCAGAGGACCAGAATACGTGTGCACATTCCTAACCCTAACCCTACCCCTAACCCTACCCCTAACCCTAGCCCTAACCCTAACCCTACCCCTAACCCTACCCCTACCCCTAACCCTACCCCTACCCCTAACCCTAACCCTACCCCTAACCCTACCCCTAACCCTAACCCTACCCCTAACCCTAACCCTATTCTAACATTAGTGGAAAAAAAAAAATTTCTTTATTTTTTTATTGTCCCTACCTATGGGGGTGACAAAGGGGGGGGGTCATTTATTATTTTTTTTATTTTGATCACTGAGATAGATTATATCTCAGTGATCAAAATGCACTTTGGAACGAATCTGCCGGCCGGCAGATTCGGCGGGCGCACTGCACATGCGCCCGCCATTTTGGAAGATGGCGGCGCCCGGGAGAAGACGGACGGGACCACGGCTGGATCGGTAAGTATGATAGGGTGGGGGGGGACCACGGGGGGGGGGATCGGAGCACGGGGGGGGGATCGGAGCACGGGGGGGGGAATCGGAGCGCGGGAGGGGTGGAACGGAGCGCGGGGGGCGTGGAACGGAGCACGGGGGGGCTGGAATGGAGCACGGGGGGGTGGAACGGAGCACGGGGGGGGGTGGATCGGAGTGCAGGGGGGGTGATTGGAGCACGGGGGGGTGATTGGAGCACGGGGGGAGCGGACACGAGCACGGGGGGGAGCGGAGCACAGGGCGGAGGGGAGCCGGAGCAGTGTACCGGCCAGATCGGGGGGGTGGGGGGGCGATCGGAGGGGTGGGGTGGGGGCACACTAGTATTTCCAGCCATGGCCGATGATATTTCAGCATCGGCCATGGCTGGATTGTAATATTTCACCCGTTATAATGGGTGAAATATTACAAATCGCTCTGATTGGCAGTTTCACTTTCAACAGCCAATCAGAGCGATCGTAGCCACGAGGGGGTGAAGCCACCCCCCCTGGGCTAAACTACCACTCCCCCTGTCCCTGCAGATCGGGTGAAATGGGAGTTAACCCTTTCACCCGATCTGCAGGGACGCGATCTTTCCATGACGCCGCATAGGCGTCATGGGTCGGATTGGCACCGACTTTCATGACGCCTACGTGGCGTCAAAGGTCGGGAAGGGGTTAAAAATACCCAGGCTATGCAAGGCTTAGAGCCTGTGCGACCTGAAGAGCCACCACGACTTCTGGTCTGAGGCACAGTTGGGGTTGAGGATGCAGTTGTTGACGTGCTTCCAGTACTCCGTCTCTGTCCAGGAAGGCGCACCGTTACCTCGTCGTCAGACTCGTCACTAGCATCCTCCTCCACCTCCTCTGTTGACCTCATGGACTGGCGAACTGGGGATTGACAGTAAGTGGTGTCTACAACCTCATCATCATCATCCTGTGTGTTCTCACACCCGTCATCCTCAGAGCCAACCTCTTCATGCCCCGACCGAAAGTCAAGTTTTCGTTCCAATCAGGTATCTCAGTCTCATCATCATCTTCCTCATTGTCTCCACTAACAGGAGTTACAGCTTGGGAACGAGGGTCTACATTATGCTCAGAACCTTCATCTGGGCCTGGATCCGACTCGCAAAGATTCTGGGCATCAGTGCAGATCATTTCCTCGTCTGGATTCACAGAAGCTCTGGAGCAGACCTCTGATTCCCAGGCTAAAGTATGCATAAACAGCTCTACAGACTTAACCATGTGTGTTACCCCATGCTCAGACGGGCAGCTGGAGACATGGGAGCTGTGAGGAAGCAAGTGCGATTGGGGTGACAACTCTGAGGACTGGAGTAGTTGTGATGTTGAAGTTGACATGGAAGAGAGCCCACTTGAATGAGCACTTGATATCCGTTCAAGCACCTGCTGTTTTTGTGCCTCATCTGGAATTTTTGGCGATGCTTGTAGCAATGGTCGTAAGAAAGGGATCATATCAGATTGTCCACGAAAAGAAGTAGACATCTTTACTTTGGCTGGAAGGAGGTCTTTCTTCTGCAGATGTTACTGTTGCTTTACCACCTACCCCACGGACACAACCTTTATTTCCCTTTCCAACACACCTATTCCCCTTTCCACCAGCAGCAGGCCTTTTGCCACTCATTTTAGTGCTTAACTAATTGGCAACTCTGTATCTGTAGTTGTTGGCACAACAACCGATGGATGAAAACCGAGCAGAACTGAGTGGCCAAACTGTGGTACTAGGCCCAAAACTAATAACTGGATTAGATGCAGTGAAAATAGAGATACACAGGCGGTATAGTTTGTTTCACAGGCGGGCTACTCTGCTGACGTGCAGACGCTGCTCCTAGGCCCTAAACTAATAACTGGAGTAGATGCAGTGAAAATAGAGATACACAGGCAGTATAGTTTGTTTCACAGGCGAACTACTCTGCTGACGTGCAGACACTGCTCCTAGGCCCTAAACTAATAACTGGATTAGATGCAGTGAAAATAGAGATACACAGGCGGTATAGTTTGTTTGACAGGCGGGCTACTCTGCTGACGTGCAGACACTGCTCCTAGGCCCTAAACTATTAACTGGATTAGATGCAGTGAAAATAGAGATACACAGGCGGTATAGTTTGTTTCACAGGCGGGCTACTCTGCTGACGTGCAGACACTGCTCCTAGGCCCTAAACTGTTAACTGGATTAGATGCAGTGAAAATAGAGATACACAGGAGGTGTAGTTAGTTTCACAGGCGAGCTACTCAGATGACTATCAGACAATGCTACTAGCCCAAAAGGATAGGCTGAGCTAGATTACACCAAATGCTGTGACAGACACTTGCACAGCACTGGCACAGACCTGCCGGGCAAACAGTGCTATGAACTGCTGTAACCTACCCTGAAAAGGGCTGATATTACAACTAGTCCCGACTCCTCCCGACTCCCTAAACCTATCTCTCTGACAATTCGCTCCAAAAAAACACTTTGTCTGTATAGCGGCCACAGCAGCAACGGTGCCGTTTAACACTAAGCTGCAGCAGAGCGGAAATGGTGGCGACGGGGCAAATGGCTGGTTCTTATAGGGCAAGGACATGTGACATACACAGCCAATGACACATGCCCTTGCTTGTGTGCATCACATGCACATTGCTGTGAGTGTGCGCACTGCTGAGAGACTGCACTGCCCCACTGTAAATGCGGGAAAGAAAAAAAAAATGGAGATCGGCGTTATTTCAGCACAGATCTATCCCCCGCCCACTATACACTGAAACAGTCTATTAACAATGATAAACAGTTTTAATGTGCAAATCAAGCGAGGCTTTTGCTGAACGAACAGTTATCGACCAGAAACTCGAACAGCCGAATTTTAAGAAAATTGTTTGGGTTTGTCGAACGACTCGAACACCGCCCAAAACAGCTCGAATTTGAGATTGGCGAACAGTTCGACTCGAACACCGCTCATCTCTACTGATGTATAATATCCTCCATGCTAATGTAAATTGTCTTCCATGCTGTTGCTAATTCCAAATATGTGCTACAATGAAAGAGCAGGAATCTGTTTCTGTGTGCTGTGTATAGGAGACATCATAGTAAGTCGACTCTTCCCAATAGATAAGAGAGAACTGAAAATTAGAGATAGATCCTACAACAGGGAAAACTGGGGAAATATAAAGATTACAAGACATATAATGGTGTTATTCCTAATATGCACACATATGACAGCTTATTTAAAAAAGTCGCCTAAAATTGCAGATACGCATTAAGTTTATCATGTATATAGTAAGCACTTAAGACAAAAATGAACCTTCATATAGCTTTATGAAGGTTTGCATATAGATTGTTTCCCATAATGTAATAAAAGACTTACTTGTTTCAGTCACTTTGTGGAATGATTTCCTATAGGAATTGTTACAGCCATTTATGACTTGGAGGGTGTTTTCTAAAGCATTGATTTCCTTTTCTGCCTTGCGAATTTTAGCATCCAGCTCATCACCATTTCGCTGAAGTTCTTCTTTTTCTTGTGCAGCCTTAAAAGCACATTATATTGAGTAAACCGTATTACTCACAAAAAATATCCACAAGAATTGTTGATAGGAGCCCTGTTTCTGTAAAGACTAACTAAACTCTAAAGCATTTTTATTTTTATATTTTGCAAGCACTTAAATTCAGTCAAAAGACCCCCAAGAAGTGCACGGGAGATAGGAATGCACAGATCGTGCTGGAGCATGCGCACAGAGTGGATTCAATAGAAAGCATATGCAAAATATAAATAAAAACTGCTAAAAGTTTAGCTACTCTTTAAAAGTTACAAGAGACATTTTACATTATAATGGATACTGATCTTGTTCAACTGAACACATTATATGGGCGTTAGAATCGTCCCTTTACGCATTCCAAGGACTGCAGATTATAATAACTGACCTGCTTTTCTTAGTTGGCAGATCAGAGGTGACAACACATAGGTAGTCACTCTCCATTGTAGTCTATGGGAATGACTGCACATGTGTGGTCACTTCATACCTGCAAGCATGGGGCACAAAACTCCAGTTCTTGGTATTAGTGCTGCTGATGCCAACAAGTTCGCAGCTTGAAACTTAAAATATTTCAAATCTGGGACTCGTTGGTATGAGCATGATATCCTATGACACAAACACAGACAGAAGAGAAGAATAATCATCCATAGAAACAGCACCGGAGGCTTTATTACCTTTATGATATAATACGCCTGTGACTTCTCCTCTTCACCCTCTGGTGGCATCATTGCAACAGTAATTATTTCAAATCTTTTTCTCATTTTATCAACTTTTGCAAGTCTTTCATGAAATTCTTGGCTGTAGAGAGAAGCAAAAATTTTCCAGTAAACTAAGTGAAAAATAATCACACAAATATAAAAACCTGATTACCGTACGTTCACGTTACGCTCCATGTTGGCAGAATTGTCAAAAGACCGCACACATATCCCGGTTAGTGACACTGAATGTGATTTGTTAGAGCCCTCTCGGAAGAGCCAGCTTCACATTCTCTTTAGTAAAATTGTAATAAATTGTACAATTTTAATATAGCAAGGATTATACACATCAGCATTAAATCTATACACAGATACCTCATAGTCTGTCTTTCCTGGTCTGCAAGTCGTAGCTGAGATTTCAGCATCTCTTTGTGTATAGCAATCTCTTGTGTCCGCTCTTTCATAGCCGTCTGCAAATTCAACTTGCGTTTTTCCAAAGAGAACACATCATCAGCTTTGTTATGTAGCATGTCCCTCAGGCGCTTGATTTCCAGCTTAAGGATATTGTCGTCAACCATTAAATCCTACAAATTGCAATGGAAACACACAGAAAAATCCGTTTTAAATTATACAAAAAATTAGTGGGCTTAAAAGAAGGCTATGATCATCAACAACCGATAATCTATGCCACAGAATAACACCAATTTGTTTCCATAACTGGTGTACATTTTGGCGTGTGGTGCAAAGACAGCCCAAAAATGTGCTAAATTTATTAAGAAGTGGCACTCTTGATTAACTCCCCTTTTGGATTGTAACATAGTAACATAGTAACATAGTTAGTAAGGCCGAAAAAAGACATTTGTCCATCCAGTTCATCCTATATTCCATCATAATAAATCCCCAGACCTACGTCCTTCTACAGAACCTAATAATTGTATGATACAATATTGTTCTGCTCCAGGAAGACATCCAGGCCTCTCTTGAACCCCTCTACTGAGTTCGCCATCACCACCTTCTCATTGTATGGTGGAAGAACTGCGTATATTAATGATCTAGGTCTGACATTGAGGCAGCCTAATAATTAGAAAAGTCACCTGGAATGTTGCATATAGAATTAGGACTTTCACTCTTCTCCGGTCTGGCAACCATGGAGTAATAACAATGCCGCTGGAAAAGGGTCCTGTACATTTTTTGGCACAACTGTACTTCAGGGCCAAAAAAAAAACCTACTGCTTACGGACATTTTTTTTTTCATGCTATGGTTTTGAGATAATGAATTACCTGTTTGGAAGTCCTGAGTTTTTTCAATGCTTTATCAGACATGCTATTGAACAGTTTCAGTTCTTCCATTTTGCTAATTAGGTTCTCTTTCTCCTGGCCTGTCTTTTCAAGCTCTCGTTTGATATTACGAACATCTCCCTGTTTATAAGCAAATGTCATTTAGAAAAATAGGTTAAAAAAAAAGATAAATGCAACAGATTACATGAAAAGATAAAACTAGGAAAAAATGCTGCCAGTCCCATTAAAGCTGCAAATAAATGGTTGTCAAGGTGTTAATTGCTTGTATCTATGATGAAAGGGTGAACGTGGTCTACTGAGAAGCGCTAGGCTGGTGATGATAAGAGTCAGGAAGGATTAAAGGTGCAAACCTTTATTGAATCATAAGTCCACTGAATAATAAGTCCACAACGCGTTTCAACTGCGTTCATCTTCATCAGCTGGTAATAGTATCTATTTAGGTAATCTCTTACCTGAAGCTTCTTGTGCTGAGAATTTAGGATATTAAGAGCAACTTTACGCTCATCAAACGTTTTACTGAGATCAGATACTTTCATTTCCAGCGCATGCTTTTCATCTGTATTGACTTCTCCTTTCAGTCTTGCTAGTCTGCGCTCCAGTTGTTGTATCTGGAAATCCTAATCAAAATAGTCAGAGGAAGAAAACCAGAAATATGTATCACGAGCAAGTAATAACTACAATGTGCTGCACGTACATAACATGGTGGTGACACTGTACAACTTCCTTTTCAGCCACCTCATTTTCTTTAGAAACAATTCTGTTTAGCAAATAATTAAATTCTAGACACATCCTTACCAAGGGCTGTACAGCAACTTACAGATAGTTTCCAACCCTAATGGTTTACCCTCTGGCTTTCACTACTGGTGCTGCATGTCTAAATGCTCACGGGTTAGAGTTGTAGGTAACAACGTCTCCGAGGGGACATTTGTTTTGGTCAAAAATGCATACTAGGGGGCATGGCTATGTGCTTGTGCTGAACAGACATGCTGGACATCCCTGGGTCTTAGTGCCAGGCGTGTTGGTCCAGTAAAAGCAGAAGCACTGCAGTGTGGGGGGTTCTATAAAGGGACAGTAGCTATCTGGAAGCTGGGAGTGAGGATCTTGGGCTTCAGCTGTGAAATGAACCATAGCAAGAAGTTGGGGAAGGTGAACGGTATATCACAGGCATATCAAGATGGTGCCTGTTTGTCATGCCGGAGGAGGCAAAGGAATGTTAGTGGAGATGTGACAGCCAGATTAAAGCAAGATGCTCATATAGCTCATCCTACAACCCCCATGAGGCAGAGATCTGTAACAAATATGAAAAGACCCCAAAGAAAGTCCCCTACGGGGTCTTGGTACTCAGTTGTAGCACAGGAGGTGGAGGAGGTAAGCTCTCCTGTCATGAAACCATAGAACAGACTTTGCAGGAATTTACTGAAGTGAGGAAGACCCATAGAGGGAAAGAATGCACTACTAAAGAAATATCCCTGGATGAATCACCTTCTTTGCTGGATGTTCTTAACGCAGTGAACAAATGTAATAAGACTATTAATATAGTGGGTCAGGTGAGGAACATCCAGGTAACTATCTCTATAATCGGCCATGATGTACAAAAAGGAGAGGAAAGTGTCACAGCAGTGGAGGAACTGGTGAGTGAGCTAAAGGATTCTCACCCCTAGTCCGTAGAGAGATTCAAAACCATGTTTAATCTTTGGCGGCCTTGATAGTGAAGGTGAATCATGTGCAGAATTGCCAAAGACAAAACAACATCAGACTGGTTGGGGTACCTGAAAAGGTGTAAGGAGGAATCACTGACAGTTACTTTGAAAAATGGTTGCTGGATACCTTTGGAAAAGAGGTACTCACTCCTCTGTTTGCGAAAGAGAGGGCTCACAAGGTCCCCACTAGTGGACAGACACGCTCAACCCATATTGATCAAAATCCTCTACTATAAAGACCTGAACATTATACTAATGAAAGCACGTTAGAGGCAAGACATTAGGCTTAGAGGGCAAAAGATTTTTATTCTTTCCGGATTTTTCAGTAGAAGTAAAGCAAAAAAGATCACATTTCTTGGATATTAAGAGAAGAATGCAAGCTTACAATATTCTATGATATATCCTGCTAAACTACTTTTGGCACTACATCCTTCACTGAGTCTCCCAAAAAGCACCGAGATGGCTGGACACGCATGAGAACCAGATTCAACAAGGTATGAGAGACTGGAGGGCCTGACTCATCATGTGTGTTTGGAGGGAATAATTCAAAAGGACATGGTCACCTCGTGTAATGGATGAATGTGTAATTCGATCTGGAGCTCTGGATTTTTCTGGGAAATAAGACGCTGTTAAGTTATATGTGTGGTTCAGATTCCGCACAAAATTATTGATTTATTTTTCATGAGGGGAGAGGGTTCTGCTTGAGTGGCACTCATACCAAGTTACTTTGCTATCTGTATTTTTATACAGCATGAGAGCATACCAAATGTTTGAGCCCCAGCCCTTATGTGTAAGGGTAGGTTTATGAAATTCTGGGAGATAAAGTTGGTTGGGTTGGGTTAAAGGGAGGGATTGTCTTGGTGTACCAATGTACTGTATAAGTTTATGGTCAATTCTAAGGATAACATTCTGGAATATGTAGTACTGCCATTGATAGTCATCCTTATTTCTGATTTCTTTAAATTATGGGTTAGTAGTCAAGTTTATTTTTTCATGTTTGGCGTACAGACAGTTCTTCTTTAACTTCTGCATGACCTGGCGAACATCCCTTCGGAGTGAAGGCAGATTGGGAGAGAACACCAAGATGTCGTCTAGGTTACACTACCACACATGAGTAGAGAATGTCCCGGAAGATTTAATTCACCAGCTCTTGACAGACTGCAGCGGCATTAAAGAGTTCGAAGGGCATAACCCCATACATATAATCACTATCTCGGGTATTAAAGGCTGTCTTCCATTTATCTCCTTGACATATACAGATCAGGTTGTATGCCCCGCAAAAGTCGATCTTTGTGAAAAATAGGGAACCCTTAAGTAAATCAAATAACTTGGAGATGAGCATGAGGTACTTATTCTTGTAATTTGATTGAGACCCCTGTAATCGATAAAGTGTCGCAGAGAACCATCCTTTTTCAAAAAGAAACCTGCTGCAGCCGGGGAGGAAGATTTCTGGGTAAATCCCCTGGTAAAGTTCTCTTCAATATACTAGGACATGGCATGAGTCTCAGCTTGCGATAAGGGATCGCTTAGGTCTCATGAAGGAGAAGCACCTGGTAGAAGGACAATAGGACAGTCATACGGCCTATCAGATAAGAGAGTCTCGGCCTCCTTTATATCAATGATGTCATCGCACATCAAGTATGCAGCAGGCAAGCCAGGTAAATTAGATGGAGAAACCGGGTGTCGAGCAGCATGAAAGGGAAATCTCTCATGGCACTTCTGGCCCCAACGGAGTATTTCTCTGGATCTCCAATCCAAGACAGGTTCATGTTTTCACAGCCATGGCAGACCTAGAAGCAGAGAGTGAGACAGGCCCCACAGCAAATAGAGATTAACCTTCTCCGAGTTTAGTATTCCTTCTCTGAGTACAACAGGCTCGGTCACGAATAGGATGGTTTCAGAAAAGGATTTTCCGTCCACTGAAGAAGCCACCAATGGATCGGGAAGATGTTAGATAAGAATATGATATAATTCCACTATGGCCTGTTAAATTAGGTTACTGGCGGAACTGGAGTCAAGGTAGGCTGACTTGATAAAATGGATGCTGACACAGATACTAATAGTCCTTGATGGAGAGGAGTGATTTTCGCCCAGGGTGACCTTTCCAGCAAACCCTAGGCTCAGGCGTTTCCCATTCTCTCAGGGCAGGAGCGGATTACATGCTCAGGATTGCCACAACAGAAGCACCTTCCCTCAGACCGGCGGACCTCCTGACGATGCTTGGTTGAGTTTTGCTTCATGACCAGTCTTTGAAAAGTTGGAGACAGGCGTACAGGTCTTCTCTCGCGGTTCACCTCCCTGGATCGATCCTTAAACCTGATGTCTCTCCAAGTTTCTAGAGATACCAGGTTATCCAGTTAGGAGGGAATATCACGACAGGCCAGCTTATCTTTGATTCGCCAACACAGGCCTTCCCAGTTTTGGATACCAAGCCTTATTATTTCAGGTGAGTTTGACGACAGGGTGAGGAAACGTACAGCGTACTGGTCCACTGAGAGGTTTTCCTGGCGCAGTTGGAGGAGAGAAGATGCTGCTCAGGACGCTTGGCCCAGTTCGTCAAAGATCTTACGGAAGGTCTCAAGAAATGACTGAAGGTTTGACACTAAACGATCCCCTCTCCCATAGAGGGTTAAGCCACGCCAAAGCCTTGCCAGTGAGGTGGGACATAATGAAGGCTGAAGGCCACATTGCCCGGATCTGAGATGAACTGATGAGCCAAGAGTTTGAAGTGTAGCCTGCACTGATTAATGAACCCCCAACATAGAGCCAGATTAACCCCTTCTGTCTGGAGCAGTGGACAGACTTGGTCTGAAGCCAGGTACGTAGCTGGCAGACTGTTGAGTCACATCCAACACTGTTGCAACTTGGGTAGATGCAGATGTGGCAGAAGTTGTCAAAGTGTCTAAGGCCTGTGCAAACTGTAACAAACTAGGTGGTGGAAGCACTGCGCCATTATCCGAGGAGAGCATGAAGGGGCATGACTAGGTGGCTCACCAAGTCTGACCTTGAGTGCACGGCAGAATACGATACCATGATCCGAGAAGGGAAAAGGGAGGAAGGACCAGGTGCTATACCAGGACTGACCTTGAGTGAATGGCAGCTGACCCCCAAGAGACAGGAGGCAGGAACGGCCCAGAATGGCAGGCAGGCAGTCGGGCATGACTGATAGACAGGCAAGCACTAGGGCATGGCTGAAACACAGGCAGGCACCCAAGCGCAGCCGATTGGCAGGTGGGCACGGCTTATGGACAAGCAGGGGGGGCACGGTTGATAGGCAGGCATACAGGAATATGAGCAATGAGACTTGAAAAGTAGCAAACGTGTTTGATAGACACAATGTTGCACGGGCACCTCCATGCAGATGGAGGTGGCTTAAATAGTACTTGTCTTTCAGCCATTTGCAAGGACACTTTAGGATGGTGCGCGTGCGACACACGAACGCCCTAAGCACAGTGCCCGGGGATTTGTGCGCAGTGTGCGTACCCGGGACATCAGCAGCAGGAGAGGAGGAAGTGCAAAACTGCGGCGGTCAGTGAGTTGGCATATCTGCTGGAGAATGGTGGCAGAGGGCAGAGACGCCGGCTCTACAAAAGCCTTGCAGCCGCTGGCCACTGACTTGATTTATGATGAGGTAAGAACACTGGAGACGTGGCAGAAATACTCGCTCCTGTGATAAAACTGGCAGGGAAATGTATTACCTTAGAAAGTAGCAGCTGTGAGCCCCTGCTTTTTTGTCTGTATACTCACTAATCTCATTGGTGACTTTTGCTTCCTCTCTCTGGCAATGAGTTGTGTTATGTACCATGAACTGAAACGGTTCTGCATGGTTGGAACCAAAAAATAACAGTGTATATATAGCAGGGGCACATTTATAAGATTATCTCATCAAATGAACATTTTTTTGGAACACATCCAATTATGGAACTATTTCAACATCTATTCATTAAAATGGACTTTGTTCCCGTGAAAACCACTTTAAGTCATATAAAATTAAGTTAGTGTATGTCATATTTCACTGCATATTTTAAAGTCTTGTCCACTACTTGGATAACCCCTTTTTGATCTAAATCTTTGGCTGTGATAAAATAAAAAAGTATTCTCCTCTCCCGTGCTGGCACAGTTCCAACGGTGTGAGTAATCGCGGTCCCGGAGCTCTTGTGTGGTTGTTGTGACATGTGACCCCAGCGCCAAATCAGCACCAGTGTCACTGTCCCCGTCTTTGAACAAATCGAACATGAAGAGGAAGTCCGGGCTGCAGCTGCTCTCTCACTTACTCTATATGTTCAATTCAACAGGAGGCAAGGACAGTGACGCCAGCGCAGACTGATCGCCGAGGTCATGTGTCACACCAACCGCATGAGAGCCCCGGGGAGAGCAAGTGCCTACACTACTGGAAAGGCACCTGTATGGGAGGTGAGTATAAGCTTTTTTATTTTATCGCGGCCAAGCGTGGGATATGAAAATAAGTTGTCCAAGTAGTGGACAATTTCTTTAAGATTAGTGATGAGTAAGCCCGTGGGGACTCAAACTTCAGTGCTGTAGAATAGTCAGAGTAAGGGCTAGGGGGCTGCAAAAGGAAACAAAAATGAGGGTAAGAGCAGGACAATTGCCTTGCACACAAATTTGGATAGGGAAATGACTTAAAGGGGTTCTGACAAGAGGTTACCACAACAGAGAGAGCCAGAAGACCGCAGCATCTGGTTACTCCTACTACGCTGAGAAGAAGAACTCTAGTGAATTAAACTTGTTTATTTCTTCCAGCAGAACAGGGGTTAATCGGCCAAATTAGAAAACGCCTACATTCAGCTGTGCTCGGTTAGCCACTCCTTTTCCATATAAAATCTGGACTCGATTAGCAAGTCATCATCAGAGTTAGCATTAGCTACATGATCTTGGAGTGGGAGAAATTGGTGTTGTGATGAGTGCTGGAGGAATTTATTAGCGACTGTTGCCTGGTTTGGACGCTTGGAAATTCCTTATCCTTCCCTGCTTTACTTTCTTCCCCCTCCCTACACACCCTGGTGAATACCTACCGTATGTTATATGTGAGTGTATATTTTGTGTGTGTGGAGTTTTCAGTTTACCCTTGTCTTTGTTACCCAGTCTGTCGGGGTGGTGTACTGCAGTACACAGTAGCGCCTCTCTTCCTCGGGTGGGGGAAGGGGACAGACGAAGGTAGTATGAACTTGGCTAGAGCTGGCGGTCTGTAGAGAGGCTTGCTACCAACAGTCCAATTAAGAATTTCACCCACAGAGCATGTTTTCACATTTTCCCCACAGAAACTGATAAATTTCAGCCACAGAGCAGGTTTTAATATTTCCCCCAAAGATGGTGATAACAAAGTTCACCCACCGAGCGTGTTCTCACATTTCCCCCAGAGAAGCTGATTAACCTCTTAACCCCAGGAGCTGTTTTTGTTTTTCGCTCCCCTTCTTTACAGAGCCATAACTTTTTTATTTTACCATCAATATGGCCGTATGAGAGCTTATTTTTTGCAGGACGAGTTGTACTTTTGAGCGACAGTTCCCCCCACATGCTGGGTTGCAGAGTACACATGGGTAATACAAAATCGGGGTTCTATTCTCGCAGAGGCAGCCTGAGAAAGAGGTATCACATCCAAGGAAGGCAGAAAGCAGTCAAGCGACTTAACCCCTTCTCAACTGAGTCAGCAGTTGAAATAGTGAGACAAAATAGCCATACATGACAACTTAGAGGCTCTGTAGTTGGAATGAGTAGTTCAATCTTTTAATGAGCATTAGGCCCAGCCACAAATATAGAGTGAAATTATAGTAAAGCTGATAACAAATTTCACCCACAGAGTATGAGTATGAATACCTCCACAGCTTCAAAATGGCAGCTCCAGTAGCATTCATTACAAATGCCACCGATGAAAAGTTGTATGATCTTGAATCGAGCTGGCGGTCCGCCACACGTCTTGCTAATGGAATTCCAGTTAAAAATTTCACCCACGGGCAGAGTAGCAGAGTAAACACAGCAGTGTAAAAGCACAGTACTCCCGCAGATATGGGTTAAAGAATACACACAGCCGATTTTGGCTCAGTAATCTCACAGACATGGTTGCATAAGAGTAGAAAAATATGTTTTGATGACATGGTTGAAGATTATAAAAACTTTTGGTTATGCATGGTACTATCAAAGACATGGGTTCAGAGTATACTGCGAGTATTTTTCAAAAACTGCTCATGCAAAACCAAGTCCTGTCCCTATGCTAAACAGAGAAAAAATAAAAAATAAGAATCTTGAACCAGGGCGAACAAAGTCAAGTGGAGGAGGCGGTGGACGTGGCTGTCTAAGTGGAAGAGGCAGCGCAGTGGCTCAGTGGTTAGCACTGCAGAGCTGGGGTCCTGGATTCAAATCCAACCAAGAACAACATCTGCAGGGAGTTTCTATGTTCTCCCGATGTAATCCAGTTTTTTTTTTTTTTTTAGGGACCTGACTTCAAAGAACAAAGAATGAACCCAACATAAACTAACAAGCTACAACCAGAAGGCGGAGGTCCAACTGGAGAAGGTGGATGTAGCGGTGTAGGTGGAAGAGGTAGAGGAGGAAGATGAAATGGCCAAAACAGCTTTGTTTTGTTTTGTTTTTTATTTAGGGAGGAGGCACCCAAATAAAATGAATGGCAAATAGAGTTGAAGACTGTCTGGGTTCGGATGATATAGTTGTCTAGTCATCCAAAAGGTATAGACAAGTCCTGTGGAATCCAAGCCTAGGTCATTGTAAGGAATGTTAGCTTCCCCACATTACATGTGGACAAGCAGATGCACCTGTCTGTGATGACACCCTCTGCTGTGCTAAACACATGGTCCGACAGTACAATTGCTGCAGGACAGGCCAGCACCTCCAAGGCATAAAGGGCAAGCTAAGGCCATGCATCCAATTAGGAAATAGAAGAAAAACTTTGTTCCAGCTCCTTAAAATCGAAAATTCTTTATTAATTCATATAAAACTTCTTAGTTGGCATCAGATCCTTGCCCATGCAGGATACAAACATATAGGAAGATAAGTTAAAGCGATGCGTTTCGATCTATAGAAATCTTCATCATAGCTTAGCTTAAGTGCACTAAACCGTTCTTTTTCTAGTGTTCACTAACCTCTCCCATCAACTCTTCCTCTCACCTCATTTCACTCAAGGTTCTAAATTCCCATTGGTGGCTTACTTGCGGGCTGTTAGTCATAAAAAATGTCATAATGACACACTGAGTATTAAAATAATCAACAATAATTGAACATAATCTTTTTTTTCTTATTAAGGCCATTTGGATACCTGGTTTGTAAATTATAAATCCAGGAAGCCTATGTCTTTTCATATCACCTCCTCGCTGGGGATTTGTTACTCGCTCTATACCTTGAATTGCCATTGCTGAAATATTGCCCCCTTGGTGAGTAACAAAATGTCTCGCTACCATTGAGATACTCCGATTACTTACATTATAATTTCCTATGTCCCTCAAGTGTCCCGCTACTCTGGTCTTTAATTTTCTAGTGGTACAACCCACATAAGATAATTGACACTCAGTACAGTCTATTTTATACACTACATTTTTTGTATGACAATTGATGAATTGTTTAATCTTATAATTTTTAGATTTATCTGCATTTTTTAAGTTTTTACCAATTTGTCTACATATACAAGTACTACAAGCAGGTGTTGGGAGAGGAGCATCAATAGTAAAAAGATCTAATGTTAAAAATAATAATAAAAAAAAAAGAATCGTAATATTCTCACCTTCCGGCATCCCTCGCACGCTTCCCGCTCCTCGTGATGCTCCCAGCAACTCCCGTTCCCAATAATGCCTAGCGGCAATGACCCCAGATGATGTAGTGGTCTCGCGAGACGGCTACGTCATCACAGGTCATTCTCGCAATGCATTATTGAGAACGGGAGCATCGCGAGGAGCGGGAAGACAGCGGGGGACGCCGGACGGTGAGAATATCATGATTTTTTATTTTAATTCTTTTTTTTTTTTTTTACAATTATATGGTTCCCAGGGCCTGGAGGAGAGTCTCCTCTCCTCCACCCTGGGTACCAACCGCACATGATCCGCTTACTTCCCGCATGATGGGCATAGCCACATGCGGAAAGAAAGCGGATCAATGCATTCCTATGCGTGCGGAATCCCGGTGATTCCGCACAAAGAACGAGCATGCTGCGTTTTTTCCAGAATGTGATTCCGCTGCAGAAAAAACCACAGCATGTGCACAAAAAATGCGGATTTTTTGTCAGGAGTAATGGGCTAAAATTCCGATCAACTATTGTGAGAAGCTTGTGGAAGGATATCCCAAATGTTTGACCCAAGTCTTTCAGTTTAAGAGCAAAGATACCACATAGTAATGAAATGTATGTAAACTTCTGACTTTGCAGTAAGTAATAAAAATGCTTAAAACATTTTCTCTCTCTCTCTCTCTCTCATTATTCTGGCATTTGGCAAATAATAATTATGGTAATCCTAATTGACTAAACTGTAACGGTTTATTCTGATTTCATGTCAGACATTGAGAAAAACATGCATATGTGTCTTTTATATAGTGTATATAAACTTCTGGGTTCAACTGTATCTATTATACTATAGATACTATTTATAATCAACATCCGGGTTTAAAAGTTCACAATCAGAAGACATCCAATGGTGACAGCTCCTCAAGGCGCTGGGGGCGAGCATAGAAGCAGACAGCGCTTGTCTTTCTGTGTACAGCCTCTGCCTACGTTTTCAGCTCAGTGCCAGTCACCTCTCTGTGTGTGTCGGCAGCCAGCATTTCCACTCCAGAGATTGACTGTGATGCAGCTGGCCTTTCATACTAAAGTTTTATAATTTTTTTCCTTTTTTTGTGCAGAGTAATGAGGCAGAACTGCAGTTGGAAGGGGATGTAAATATTGAGGAACTAATGGGTAGAAAAATGAGCAGGGGTCTAGTCAAAAAGTTTTCTCTGGAGCCCCTGGTAATCCATTTACACCACTGCCCCACACATAAAACAAAGAAACGGCTATTCCTAATTTGCAAAAACAAAAGGGGATGTTTTACTGTCAAAGTAGTGAGACTATCAAACGATCCAAATTTTGGAGACATGGATTTTTTTTTTTACCTAAAATAAGGATTTTAGCTTTTGCCTCATTGAGATTTTATCTACCTTTGGACTAAAGCGGCAGGATAATAGGCACTAAAGTAACTGGGCATATCTTCTACTATATAATCGTCTAATTCTGTCTGTTTGTCTGTAACGGAAATCCCGCGTCGCTGATTGGTCGTGCCAGCCGCCTGTGACCAATCAGCGACAGGAGCAGTCCGGCTGCGAATTTGTGCGGGATTTGAACCACGCTTCGCTGGGCACGACCGATCAGCGATATGGGTGTGGTATTTAAACACAGCTTTGCTGATAGGTCGCGGCCGGCCGGGCACGACCAATCAGCGATATTGGCGCGTGATTTAAACACTGCTTCGGTGATTGGTCGCACCTGGCCGGCCGCTACTAATCAGCGATATTGGCGCGGGAATTAACCCCCACTCACAGCGCGACGTAGTTCTCTCACGTTTACTGAACAAGTTCTGTCAGTCACAGTGTGATGTAGTTCAGTCACGTTTACTGAACAAGTTCTGTCAGTCACAGTGCCACATAGTTCACTCACGTTTACTGAACAAGTTCTGTCAGTCACAGTGCCACGTAGTTCAGTTACGTTCACTGAAAAAGTTCTGTCAGTCACAGTGCCACGTAGTTCAGTTACGTTTACTAAACAAATTTTGTCAGTCATGGTGCCATGTAGTTCAGTCACGTTTACTGAACAAGTTCTGTCAGTCACAGTGCCACGTTGTTCAGTTACGTTTACTGAACAAGTTCTGTCAGCCATGGTGCCACGTAGTTCAGTCACGTTTACTGAACAAGTTCTTTCAGTCACAGTGCCACATAGTTCATGTTTACTGAACAAGCTCTGTCAGTGCGGCGACATAGTTCACTCACGTTTACTGAACACGTTCAGTCACAGTGCGACATAGTTCAGTCACATTCACTGAACATGTTCTGTCAGTCACAGCGCGCTGAACAGATACTTCTTTACTGTATGCTATCACGATTTACGCTTCCTGTCGTCCAATGGGTCGTAAGCGAAAATACGCCAATGAGGATGACAGAAAAGCAGCAGCAAGGCAACGTCGAGAGCAAGAGACACTTCAACAAACTGCCACCAGACAAGCCGAGGATGCGGAATCTCACAGACAACGTCGCCAACAGGAGACACCACAACAAATTGCCACACGTCAATGATAATGTATATATTTTACCCGGAAAATCCTGTGTATTCATTGCATTATTCTTAAATCTTCATAAATAAACTACATACATATTCTAGAATACCCGATGTGTTAGAATCGGGCCAACATCTAATGATTAATAAGCTGTTTACAACCAAGAGACGACTTTATGAATGTAAATCCTCTAGGACTAGATCAAGATAAAAAGCACTAATAATAATAAGTTTATTAATATAGCACCAATATACAGCACTTAACCACTGGTAACAGAAAAGAACAGAGAGGACAGATTACACTTTGCTGAAAAACACAACTCCTACACATGTTGATAATCTCCTACACAGGATCATAATTGCTTTGTGCTACTCTACTTGGTACTGTGGATATGGAATATCATACTATATATTACTTATGTTATTTTTCATCTTAAAGAGAACCTGTCAGCAGGACTGAGCTCTATAAACTAAAGGCATGGCCATGATGGTGCTGTGGTGCTGATTAATATGAAACCTGATGTGAAGGGGTCTGCTCAGTGGTTGCTTAATACTCATCTTATAAAGTTTTCATAAAATTACGTCATGTGCGCTTTAGGGTGGGATGCGGAGGCAGGGTCTTCTCGTTCTCCGTCCCCCAACCAGCCTCCTCTGCTTCTTCTGCAGGTCACTGATTATTCAGTTACCTGCCTCCTTTTTAAAATTCTACGCCACTGCCACCATCATCTTTGTTTGTGCAGAACATGCGCAGTAAGAGCTGGCATCCTATGTGCAGGAATTCAATAAAATAGCATCGGAGGCGACATACGTACAGATCTAAATTTCGGCCTGGTTCCGGGTCCCACTGTGTATGCACCACCCAAACAAAGGTGATGGCGGAGGTGCAAAATTTTAAAAAGGAGGCAGGTGACCTGAACAAGAAGCAGAGAAGGCTGGGGGGGGGGGAGGAGAAAACCAGAAGAAGATCCTGCCGCCGCGTCCCGCACCCAAGCACACAGAAGATGTCATTTTATGAAAAATTCATAAGGTGAGTATTAAACAACCACTGAGAAGATCCCTTTACATCAGATATCATATTAATCAGCATCACTGTGTCATTATGACCATGCCTTTAGTTTATATGGGTCAATCCTGCTGACAGGTTTTCTTTAAAATAAGAAATAAAAGGAAGCAAATTGTATTTTATGGCTCAACCCCTTCTGTATATAGGATACAATACCACATCTTACATCGGGTGCATGAAGCAAGCTCAAGAACTGAGCCACACCATTCATAGAAAGTTGTGCTACACAGTGGCTAAAAGTAGTGACCAGAGCGAGCTCTGGTCACTGCTTTTTTCTCACCGTTTAGATGCCACTTTCAATTAATGATATTGGCATTTATTCGGACTACTTGCTGGTAAGCTCATTAACCATCACACTCCTAACGATACAATTGTGGGATGCCAATGATTTGCCGTTGCAACTGAACGCCTACAGAAGGCATCAGTTTTCTGCCTATCTTTGGTCTCCTGCGCATTGCTGGACTTCATAGGATTGTTCTATATACTACAATATCCCAGTATATAGTATAAATGATGGTCCTATAAAGCGCAGAGCTATCAAGATGACAACCATGTAGGCCTTCAGCAAACCCCCAGATGCCTTGCCAATCCTTCGATACTGTGTACTGTGTCCAAATCAGCGAGCCACCTGGAACAAACGCTGCTGTCAGAGATTGACAGACATTAAAAAAGTGAAATAACAAGAACTAAAAAGACAGCTACCAACTGGTGTGGAATGGGTTCCACTCCAACCAACCATACCCTGCTTATGTCACACATTGGATATCGCAAATGCTGGAAAAAATCATTTCTACACAAGGTGGAAAAAATAATGTGTTGTCCAAATTCAATATTTTTAGCTTTATATTTTAATAGTGAATTATGATTTCTATTACCAGCAATTTTTGGCTCTATTTATGGACCATTGTGAGTAATTCCTCATGAAGAGCATGACTTTCCCTGGAATAGTCAGACAAACTAGAGCAATTGCACTTTAGGCGATTAAATTCCCCTTCAGGGATGTTTTTTGTAACATGGCTGGGATGACAAGATGAAGATGGGCATGAAGGGTGGTATTTCACGCTGTGGATTTAGGAAAAGTAGTGGTGTGAATTGCTGCAGCTATTGAATATAATTACACTTCTCAATATTGAAATTACACCAAGAAGGAAAAGTCATGAAATTAGGGAAATTATAGGATGGATATACATGTTAATGGTATGCAAATGATCAAAAAATGGAAACATCATTTTCAAAACATCGCTATTTAATCAGTACTGAGTATGAGCACCACATGCAGAAACAAACATTAGATGCCTCAGCTGCTATCAATGAGACATTAATGATTGTCTGAGAATTGTTCTGTCATGCTGAATGCACTTGAGCGCGCAAGTCAAATGCAAAGGGATCTGCCAGCAGCAGATCTTGATGATCTGTGCGCCCAAGTGCATTCAGAGTGGCAGAACATTCCTCAGACAGCCATTGATAAGCTTCACGGATAGCAGACCAGGCATGTAAAGGGGTGTATTTCTGTGTGTGACACGCATTCTCAATACTGAATAAATTGAAATGTTTTGCTAATTTTATTTTCATACTTTTCATAATTTTCATAACAATAACAAGTCTATCCATCCTGTGATTTCCATAATTCCATGACTTTTCCTTTTCGGTGTTGCAATTTTAATGTTGAGGAGTGTAATTACATTTATAATTATGTCGTCTGATTTAATTAATTTTGAGGCTGTGAAAATAGAATGAATTTGTAGAAAATTGCTCTAATTCCTAAATGGTTTTTGCAAAACCCCTTGATTAAAACTGTCCTCGCTTCAATTATATTTTGAGTCCTTTTTTTCGCAATTCCATTGTACTGATGTATACAGTAGGGGGTAAATTATACAGGTGCTTATCACAAAATTAGAATATCATCAATTCAGTTCTTCAATACAAAAAGTGAAACTCATATATTACATAGAGTCATTAAAGAGTGATCTATTTCTGTTAATGTTGATGATTATGGCTTACAGCCAATGAAAACCCAAAAGTCATTATCTCAGTAAATTAGAATACTTTATAACCTCAGTTTGAAAAATGATTTTAAAATCTAAAATAGTGGCCTACTGAAATGTATGTCCAGTAAATGCACTCAATAATTGGTCGGGGCTCCTTTTGCATCACTTACTGCATCAATGCGGCGTGTCATGGAGGTGATCAGCCTGTGGAACTGCTGAGGTGTTATGGAAGCCCATTGTTTGGTTCTGGTGTCTCTCATCTTCCTATTGACAATACTCCATAGATTCTCTATGAGGTTAAGGTCGGGCGAGTTTGCTGACCAATCAAGCACATTGATACTGTTGTTTTTAAACCAGGTATTGGTACTTTTGGCAGCGTGGACAGGTGCCAAGTCCTGCTAGAGAATGAAATTTCCATCTCCAAAAAGTTTGTCAGCAGAGAGAAGTATGAAGTGCTCTAAAATTTCCTGGTAGACGGCTGCGCTGACTTTGGTCTTGATAAAACACAGTGGACCTACACCAGCAGATGACATGGCTCCATAAAAACCATCACTGATTGTGGAAACTTTTATTTATTATTATTATTATACATTTTTATAGCGCCATTTATTCCATGGCACTTTACATGTGAATACGAGGCAAATATAGACAAATACATTAAACATGAGCAGATAACAAGGCACACGGGTACATAAGGAGGGAGGACCCTGCCCGCGAGGGCTCACAGTCTGCAAGGGATGGGTGATGAAACACTAGGAGAGGGTAGGGCAGGTTGTGCGGCGGTTCAGTAACTTCAGGATCACTGCAGGCTGTAGGCTTGTCGGAAGAGGTGAGTCTTCAGGTTCTTTTTGAAGGTTTCTATGGTAGGCGAGAGTCTGATGTGTTGGGGTAGAGAGTTCCAGAGTATGAGGGAAGCACGGGAGAAGTCTTGGATGCGGTTGTGGGAAGAAGAGATGAGAGGGGAGTAGAGAAGGAGGTCTTGGGAGGATCGGAGGTTGTGTGTAGGTAGGTACCGGAAGACCATGTCACAGATGTGTGGAGGAGACAGGTTGTGGATGGCTTTGTATGTCATTGTGAGGGTTTTGAACTTGAGTCTCTGGGAGATAGGAAGCCAGTGAAGGGCTTGACATAGGGGAGAGGCTGGGGAATAGCGGGGAGACAGGTAGATTAGTCGGGCAGCAGAGTGTAGGATGGATTGGAGTGGTGCCAGAGTGCTAGAGGGGAGTCCAGAGAGTAGGAGGTTCACACTAGACCTCAAGCAGCTTGGATTGTGTGCCTCTCCACTCTTTTTCCAGAGTCTGGGACCTTGATTTCCAAATGAAATGCAAAACTGATTTTCATCTGAAAACGCCTTGGACCACTGAGCAACAGTCCAGTTCTTTTTATCCTTGGCCCAGGTAAGACACTCCTGGTGTTGTCTATTGGTCATGAGTGGCTTGACACAAGGAATGCGACACTTGTAGCCCATATATGATACGGTGCCACACCAAACATTGATACATGAAATTAGAACAATGGGAATAGGGAAAAATGATGTGTAAGTGGGATAAGAACTAGCTCAGGGATAGGAAACAAAGCGTGGTTATTAATGGAGCACACTCGGACTGGGTCGCGGTTAGCAGTGGGGTACCACAGAGGTCAGTATTGGGCCCCCTTCTTTTTTACATATTTATTAATGACCTTGTAGGGGGCATATAGAGTAGAATTTCAATTTTTGCAGATGACACTAAACTCTGCAGAGTAATCAATACAGAGGAGGACAATTTTATATTACAGGAGGATTTATGTAAACTAGAAGCTTGGGCTGATAAATGGCAAATGAGCTTTAATGGGGATAAATGTAAGGTCATGCACTTGGGCAGAAGAAATAAGATGCATAATTATGTGCTTAATTGTGAAACAATGGGCAAAACGGTCACTGAAAAAGATCTGGGTGTATGGGTGGATGACAAACTGACATTTAGTGGCCAGTGTCAGGCAGCTGATACAAAGGCAAATAAAATAATGGGATGCATTAAAAGAGGCATAGATTCTCATGAGGAAAACATAATTTTACCTTTATACAAGTCACTAGTTCGACCACACTTAGAATACTGTGCACAGATCTGGTCTCCGGTGTATAAGAAAGACATAGCTGAACTAGAGCGGGTGCAGAGAAGAGCGGCCAAGGTTATTAGAGAACTGGGGGGTCTGCAATACCAAGATAGGTTATTACACTTGGGGCTATTTAGTTTGGAAAAAACAAAGGCTGAGGGGTGATCTTATTACAATGTATAAATATATAAGGGGGCAGTACAGAGACCTTTCTAATGATCTTTTTACTCATAGACCTGAGACGGGGACAAGGGGGCATCCTCTACGTCTGAAGGAAGAAGGTTTAGGCATGATAACAGACGCGGGTTCTTTACTGTAAGAGCAGTGAGACTATGAAACTCTCTGCCGTATGATGTTGTAATGAGTGATTCATTACTTAAATGTAAAGGGAAGGTGCCACCAGTTTTCTTGTATTTTGTTTTTTTGTGAAATTAAGCTTAAAATAGTAATTAAAATGTATTAATGCAATGTTTGCACTGTTTGCAAACATTTCTATATGAAAAATATTATATATTTTTCTACAAATATACATATTTACCACTAGGGGGAGCATTTTCCGTTTTAGACCCCAAGCAGCTATAGTAAGATTTAGCAGCTCTGCCCCAGGGATATTAGACCACCCAAAAGGGGAGGGAAATGGTGATGTCAGCAGTTACTGCTCCAACAGTAAGAATGAAGAACAGCATCACAGGGCAGCACCATTTTGTGTGTGACTGCCCTGTGACCTGCTGTCACCAGCAGTTACTGCATCAGAGTGACAGCTCGTATATGTGACAGCTCGTATATATATATGCAGCATGTATGTAGCATGCATGTAGCATGTATGTATGTATGTATGTAGCATGCATGCATGTAGCATGCATGCATGTAGCATGCATGTATGGAGTATATATGAAGTTTTTTTTTTTTTTTTCATTCAACACATTAGCCAGATGATGGGACTATTACTGTCCCATAATTGGCTAATGTGACAATCACTGTCATTGTAGCAGGCATCGTCCGATGGGACTTGTAGAGACGCACAGAGAGGGAGAGCGACACAGGGGGAGAGTGCAGTTTACCGGAGATCACTGGGACTGTGTGCAAGTGGGGAGGCGGAGACAGAGCAGGAGAAGCACACAGGGCAGCGTGTGAGAGCAGAGGATGTCTGCCCAGAACGTGCAGTGCCTGGAGTACAGAGGAGCAGTCAGTGCTTCTGTCCTGAGATAGAGAGTAAGTGGAGCTCAACAAATAGCACTGGACTATAATAAAATGGCAGCTAGTCACACCTGCAGCAGTGAATTGTGCAGCCCACAGAGGCGTGCCCAGCTCACTGCTAATGCTGCTGCAATGTTACAGATAGGGTCCGAGCCGGTCTATTATCTCCTATGTCCATGGGGTGCCGTAATCTGACACTGATAGTGCCCTGCTACTGCTGCAAAACCAAGATGTCAGCCCCCAGTGCATTCTTTCTACTCATATAACACACGGAATCTGTTTTACATGCATTCAAATCTGGGTTATAACAGCATGTTATGCTACATTACATTGATTAATTAATGATCTACAAACGCGGTACCTTCCCTTTAAGAGGGGACTGGATGACTTTCTTGAAAAGTATAATGTTACAGGTTATATATACTAGATTCCTTGATAGGGTGTTGATCCAGGGAACTAGTATGTGGAGTCGGGAAGGAATTTTTTCCCCAATGTGGAGCTTACTCTTTGCCACATGGTTTTTTTTTGCCTTCCTCTGGATCAACATGTTAGCGCAAGTTAGGTTAGGATATGGGTTGAACTAGATGGACTTAAAGTCTTCCATCAACCTTAAAAACTATGCTACTATGTCCTGGATACGTCTGTGTGTGGTGGCTCTTGAAGCAATGACTCCAGCAGCAGCCCACTCCTTTTGAATCTCCCACAAATTTTTGAATGGCTTTTTCTTAACAATCCTTTCAATGTTTGTTGTTTGTGCATCTTTTTCTACCACACCTTTTCCTTCCACTCAACTTTCCATTATTATCCTTGGATACAGCACTCTGTGACCAACCAGCTTCTTTAGCAATGATATGTTGTGGCTTACCCTCCTTGTGGAGTGTGTTAATGACTGCCTTCTGGACATCTGTCAAGTCAGCAGTCTTCCTAATGATTGTGGAGCCTACTGAAACAGACTAAGGGTACCGTCACACAGTGCAATTTTGATCGCTACGACGGCACGATTCGTGACGTTCGAGCGATATAGTTACGATCTCGCAGTGTCTGACACGCTCCTGCGATCAGGGACCCCGCTGAGAATCGTACGTCGTAGCAGATCGTTTGAAACTTTCTTTCGTCGTCTAGTGTCCCGCTGTGGCGGCATGATTGCATGGTGTAACATATATCGTATACGATGTGCGCATAGTAACCAACGGCTTCTACATCGCACACACGTCATGAAATTATCGCTCCAGCGTCGTAGATTGCAAAGTGTGACAGCAGTCTACGACGCTGGAGCGATATTGTTACGACGCTGGAGCGTCACGGATCGTACCGTTGTAGCGATGAAAATTGCACTGTGTGACGGTACCCTAAGGGACCTTTCTAAATGCTTAGGAAGCCTTTGCAGGTGTTTTTGTTAATTATTCTAATCTACTGAGATAATGACTTTTGGGTTTTTATTGGCTGTAAGCCATAATCATCAACATAAGCAGAAATAAATACTAGGAATAGATCACTCTGTAATGACTCTATATAATATGAGTCTGACTTTTTGTATTGAAGAACTGAAATAAATTAACTTTTTGATGATATTCTAATTTATTGAGAAGCAATTGTACAGTGCCTTGCGAAAGTATTCGGCTCCCTGGAACTTTTCAACCTTTTCCCACATATCATGCTTCAAACGTAAAGATACCAAATGTAAATTTTTGGTGAAGAATCAACAAGTGGAACACAATTATGAAGTTGAACGAAATTTATTGTTTTTTTTTAAATTTTTGTGGAAATTCAAAAACTGAAAAGTGGGGTGTGCAATATTATTCGGCCCCTTTAAATTAAAGGAAATCTGTCACCCTAAAATTAGCCTATAAACTAAGGCCACCTGCATCAGGGGCTTATCTACAGCATTCTGTAATGCTGTAGATAAGCCCCCGATGTATCCTGAAAGATAAGAAAAACAGGTTATACTCACCCTTGGGCGGTCCTGCTGCGGTTCGGGTCTGATGGGAGTCGCAGTGTGGGTCCGGCGCATCCCATCTTCATACGATGGCGTTATCTTCTTTTCTTCCTGCCGCGGCTCCTGCAGTGCGCAGGTGTCGGGAAAGGTAAGAGAGGCCCGTCACCTGAACACTGCAGTACTGTGCTCTGCCCTCAACAAAGTATGCCTGCGCAGGAGCCTAGGCAGTAAGACAAGAAGAGGACGTCATTGTATGAACTCGGCGCCGAACCTGGACCACGACGCCCATCGGACCAGACCGCCCCTGGGTGAGTATAATATAACCAGTTTTTCTTATCTTTCAGGATACATCGGGAGCTTATCTACAGCATTACAGAATGCTGAAGATAATCCCCTGATGCCGGTGTGTTGTGAATTCTGCTCTTGGGCTCCCTCTGGTGGTTATGAGTGGTAGTGCTGCGGTAGTTGGATCGCAGCATTTATCAGGTGTATCTATTTTTTGCAATTTGGGCTGGGCTATATAGCCTTGCTTGATCCTTTCGTCAGTGCCAGTTGTCCATTGTTTTTGGAGGATTCACATCCCTTCTGGTCTCTCCTGTTTGCTGTGCTTTTCTTCAAAGATAAGTCCTGGCTTTGTTTTTGCTGTCCACCTGCTGTGGACCTTATAGTTCTGTGCATTTTCATGTTTTTGTCTTGTCCAGCTTAGTCTGTGAAGGATTTTTTGCAGCCTTGCTATTTCTCTGGAGATGCAGATATACCCTCCATGTCTTTAGTCAGATGTGGTGTTTTGTATTTTCTGTGGTGGATATTTTCTAGTGTTTTAATACTGACCGCATAGTACTCTGTTCTATTCTTTCTTTTTAGCTAGTATGGCCTCCTATGCTAAATCCTGATTTCATTTCTGCGTATGTTATTTCCCTCTCCTCTCACAGTCAATATTTGTGGGGGGCTGTCTTTCCTTTGGGGATTTTCTCTGAGGCAAGATAGGTTTCCTGTTTCTGTCTTTAGGGGTAGTTAGTTCTTAGGCTGTGTCTAGGGGTCTAGGGAGTGTTAGGTACCCCCCACGGCTACTTCTAGTTGCGCTGTTAAGTTCAGGGTTTGCGGTCAGTACAGGTTCCACCTTCTCCAGAGTACGTCTCATGCTGCTCCAAGGCCACCAGATCATAACAGTACAACTGGCCCACAATGAGTTAATTGCATCTCAGAAGAAGGGAGGAAAGATTGAGCCATTTTTTTTTCCTTAGCCTGTTTGGTCTGTTCCTCCCTCTTAATCTCTGGGTGGCTGCGGAACCTAGTAATAACATGAGTGTTCAGGAGTTAGTTTCTCGTGTGGATCAGCTTGCTGCTAGGGTACAGGGTATTTCAGAGTATATTGTTCAGACTCCTGCCTTAGAACCTAGGATTCCCACTCCTGATTTATTCTTTGGTGACAGATCCAAATTTTTGAGTTTCAAAAATAACTGTAAACTGTTTTTTGCATTGAGACCCCGGTCTTCTGGTGATCCCATTCAGCAGGTTAAAATCATCATATCCCTGCTGCGTGGTGACCCACAGGATTGGGCATTTTCCCTGGAAACTGGCAATCCTGCTTTGCTTAATGTTGATTCTTTCTTTCAAGCATTGGGGTTATTGTATGATGAGCCTAATTCTGTGGATCAAGCTGAGAAAATCTTGCTGGACCTGTGTCAAGGTCAAGAAGCGGCAGAATCGTATTGCCAGAAATTTAGAAAATGGTCTGTACTGACTAAATGGAATGAGGATGCCTTGGCGGCAATTTTCAGAAAGGGTCTTTCTGAATCCGTTAAAGATGTTATGGTGGGGTTCTGTTGTGAATTCTGTGGCTGAATTCACTCCTGTGGTCACAAGTGGTACTGCAGCTTCTGAGCTTCCTCCCTCAGGTGTTCTGGTGAGCTCGTTAACTGCTTCATTACTTAACTCCGCCTGATGCTGCTATCCTTGCTCCTTGTCAATGTTTCAGTGTTGGATCTGAGCTTCTCCTGATTGTTCCTGTGACCTGCTGCTCTGTATAGCTAAGTGCTTTTTGCTTTTTTGTTGCTTTTTTTCTGTCCTGCTTGTCTTTTGTTTTGCTGGAAGCTCTGAAACGCAAAGGGTGTACCGCCGTGCCGTTAGTTCGGCACGGTGGGTTTTTTTTGCCCCCTTTGCGTGGTTTTGCTTTAGGGTTTTTTGTAGACTGCAAAGTTCGCTTTACTGTCCTCGCTCTGTCCTAGAATATCGGGCCCCACTTTGCTGAATCTAGTTCATCCCTACGTTTTGTCTTTTCATCTTACTCACAGTCATTATATGTGGGGGGCTGCCTTTTCCTTTGGGGAATTTCTCTGGGGCAAGTCAGGCCTATTTTTCTATCTTCAGGCTAGCTAGTTTCTTAGGCTGTGCCGAGTTGCCTAGGTAGTTGTTAGGCGCAATCCACAGCCGCTTTTAGTTGTGTTTAGGATAGGATCAGGTGTGCAGTCTACAGAGTTTCCACGTCTCAGAGCTCGTTCTTGTATTTTTGGGTATTTGTCAGATCACTGTGTGCGCTCTGATCGCTAAGCACACTGTGTTTCTGGATTGCCTTCATAACACCTGTCATTAGCAGACATAACAGTACAAGGAGCCCAAACTAATGATTCTCAATAGAGGGAAAGAAAAAGTTCTGACATCATTTTTTTTTTTTTTTTTCTGCTCTGTGTTCACTTTTTTTTTTTTCCCTAGACATTTGGGTGATTCTGGACACAGGTGTGGACATGGATATTCAGGGTCTGTGCTCTTCAATGGATAATCTCATTATAAATGTACAAAAAATTCAAGATACTATTGATCAGAAATCTATGTTAGAACCAAGAATTCCTATTCCTGATTTGTTTTTTGGAGATAGAACTAAGTTTCTAAGTTTCAAAAATAATTGTAAGCTATTTCTGGCCTTGAAACCTCATTCTTCTGGTAATCCTATTCAACAGGTTTTGATTATTTCTTTTTTGCGCGGCGACCCTCAAGACTGGGCATTTTCTCTTGCGCCAGGAGACCCTGCATTGAGTAGTGTCGATGCGTTTTTCCTGGCGCTCGGATTGCTGTACGATGAGCCTAATTCAGTGGATCAGGCTGAGAAAAATTTGCTGGCTTTGTGCCAGGGTCAGGATGATATAGAAGTATATTGTCAGAAATTTAGGAAATGGTCAGTACTCACTCAGTGGAATGAATCTGCGCTGGCAGCTTTGTTCAGAAAGGGTCTCTCTGAGGCTCTTAAGGATGTCATGGTGGGATTTCCTATGCCTGCTGGTTTGAATGAGTCTTTGTCTTTGGCCATTCAGATCGGTCGACGCTTGCGCGAGCGTAAATCTCTGCACCATTTGGCGGTACTGCCTGAGGTTAAACCTGAGCCTATGCAGTGCGATAGGACTATGACTAGAGTTGAACGGCAGGAATACAGACGTCTGAATGGTCTGTGTTTCTACTGTGGTGATTCCACTCATGCTATTTCTGATTGTCCTAAGCGCACTAAGCGGTCCGCTAGGTCTGCCGTCATTGGTACTGTACAGTCCAAATTCCTTCTGTCCATTACCTTGATATGCTCTTTGTCATCGTTTTCTGTCATGGCGTTTGTGGATTCGGGCGCTGCCCTGAATCTGATGGATATGGATTATGCTAAACGTTGTGGGTTTTTCTTGGAGCCTTTGCGGTGTCCTATTCCATTGAGAGGAATTGATGCTACACCTTTGGCCAAGAATAAACCTCAATACTGGGCCCAGCTGACCATGTGCATGGCTCCTGCACATCAGGAAGTTATTCGCTTTCTGGTGTTGCATAATCTGCATGATGTGGTCGTGTTGGGGTTGCCATGGCTACAAACCCATAATCCAGTATTGGATTGGAATTCCATGTCGGTATCCAGCTGGGGTTGTCAGGGGGTACATGGTGATGTTCCATTTTTGTCGATTTCGTCATCCACCCCTTCTGAGGTCCCAGAGTTCTTGTTTGATTATCAGGATGTATTTGAAGAGCCCAAGTCCGATGCTCTACCTCCGCATAGGGATTGTGATTGTGCTATCAATTTGATTCCTGGTAGTAAATTCCCTAAAGGTCGATTATTTAATTTATCCGTGCCCGAACACGCCGCTATGCGCAGTTATGTGAAGGAGTCCCTGGAGAAGGGACATATTCGCCCATCGTCATCACCACTGGGAGCAGGGTTCTTCTTTGTAGCCAAGAAGGATGGTTCGCTGAGACCGTGTATTGATTACCGCCTTCTTAATAAGATCACTGGTAAATTTCAGTATCCCTTGCCATTGTTATCTGACTTGTTTGCTCGGATTAAGGGGGCTAGTTGGTTCACTAAGATAGATCTTCGTGGTGCGTATAATCTGGTGAGAATCAGGCAAGGAGATGAATGGAAAACTGCATTCAATACGCCCGAGGGTCATTTTGAGTATCTAGTGATGCCGTTCGGACTTGCCAATGCTCCATCTGTGTTTCAGTCTTTTATGCATGACATCTTCCGTGAGTATCTGGATAAATTCCTGATTGTTTACTTGGATGACATTTTGATCTTCTCAGATGATTGGGAGTCTCATGTGAAGCAGGTCAGAATGGTTTTTCAGGTCCTGCGTGCTAACTCTTTGTTTGTGAAGGGATCAAAGTGTCTCTTCGGTGTGCAGAAAGTTTCATTTTTGGGGTTCATCTTTACCCCTTCTACTATCGAGATGGATCCAGTTAAGGTCCAAGCCATCCAGGATTGGATTCAGCCGACATCTCTGAAAAGTCTGCAAAAGTTCCTGGGCTTTGCTAATTTTTATCGTCGCTTCATCTGTAATTTTTCTAGCATTGCCAAACCATTGACCGATTTGAACAAGAAGGGTGCTGATTTGGTTAATTGGTCTTCTGCTGCTGTGGAAGCTTTTCAGGAGTTGAAGCGTCGTTTTTGTTCTGCCCCTGTGTTGTGTCAGCCAGATGTTTCTCTTCCGTTCCAGGTCGAGGTTGATGCTTCTGAGATTGGAGCAGGGGCGGTTTTGTCACAGAGAGGTTCTGATTGCTCAGTGATGAAACCATGTGCTTTCTTTTCCAGGAAGTTTTCGCCCGCTGAGCGTAATTATGATGTGGGCAATCGAGAGTTGCTGGCCATGAAGTGGGCATTCGAGGAGTGGCGTCTGTTGTGAATTCTGTGGCTGAGTTCACTTCTGTGGTCACAAGTGGTATTGCAGTCTCTGGGCTTCCTCCCTCAGGTGTTTTGGTGAGCTCGTTGGCTGCCTTGCTATTTAGCTCCACCTGAGTCTGTCTTCCTTGCTCCTTGTCAATGTTCCAGTGTTGGATCTGAGCTACTGCATCTTTCCTTGGGCCTGCTGCTCTGCTAGATAAGTGCTTCTAGTTTGTTTTCTGTTTTTTTCTGTCCAGCTTGCTATTGTCTTTTGCTGGAAGCTCTGAGAAGCAGAGGGGTGCACCGCCGTGCTGTTAGTTCGGCACGGTGGGTCTTTTTGCCCCTTTGCGTGGTTTTCGTTTTAGGGTTTTTTGTAGACTGCATAGTTCTCTTTGCTATCCTCGCTCTGTCTAGAATATCGGGCCTCACTTTGCTGAATCTATTTCGTTCCTACGTTTGTCTTTTCATCTTGCTAACAGTCATTATGTGTGGGGGGCTGCCTGTTCCTTTGGGGTATTTCTCTGAGGTAAGTCAGGCTTGTATTTCTATCTTCAGGCTAGTCAGCTCCTCAGGCAGTGCCGAGTTGCATAGGTAGTTGTTAGGCGCAATCCACTGCTGCTTATAGTTGTGTGAGGATAGATCAGGTACTGCAGTCTACAGAGATTCCACGTCTCAGAGCTCGTCCTATTGTTTTTGGTTATTGCCAGATCTCTGTATGTGCGCTGATTACTGCACGCTGTGTTGCCTGATTGCCAGCCATAACAGTACAAGGAGCCACACCAATGATTCCCAATAGAGGGAAAAAAGAAATCCTGACATCATTTTTTTTTCTTAGCTCTGTCTTCAGTCTTTTTTTTCCCCTAGACATTAGAGTGCTTCAGGACACAGCTGTGGACATGGGTATTCAGGCTCTGTGCTCCTCAATGGATAATCTCGTTGTAAATGTACAAAAGATTCAAGATACTATTGATCAGAAATTGATGCTACACCTTTGGCCAAGAATAAGCCTCAGTACTGGGCCCAGCTGACCATGTGCATGGCTCCTGCACATCAGGAAGTTATTCGCTTTCTGGTACTGCATAATTTGCATGATGTGGTCGTGTTGGGGTTGCCATGGCTACAAACCCATAATCCAGTATTGGATTGGAACTCTATGTCCGTAACCAGCTGGGGTTGTCAGGGAGTACATGGTGATGTTCCATTTTTGTCTATTTCGTCATCCATTCCTTCTGACATCCCAGAGTTCTTGTCGGACTTTCAGGATGTATTTGAAGAGTCCAAGTCTGATGCCCTACCTCCGCATAGGAATTGTGATTGTGCTATCGATTTGATTCCTGGTAGTAAATTCCCTAAGGGTCGTTTATTTAATTTGTCCGTACCTGAACACACCGCTATGCGCAGTTATGTGAAGGAGTCCCTGGAGAAGGGACATATTCGCCCATCGTCGTCACCATTGGGAGCAGGGTTCTTTTTTGTAGCCAAGAAGGATGGTTCGCTAAGACCGTGTATTGATTACCGCCTTCTTAATAAGATCACTGTTAAGTTTCAGTATCCCTTGCCATTGATTTCTGACTTGTTTGCTCGGATTAAGGGGGCTAGTTGGTTTACTAAGATTGATCTTCGTGGTGCGTATAATCTGGTGAGAATCAGGCAGGGAGATGAATGGAAAACGGCATTTAATACGCCCGAGGGTCATTTTGAGTATCTGGTGATGCCGTTCGGACTTGCCAATGCTCCATCTGTTTTTCAGTCTTTTATGCATGACATTTTCCGTGAGTATCTGGATAAATTCTTGATTGTTTACTTGGATGACATTTTGATCTTCTCAGATGATTGGGAGTCTCATGTGAAGCAAGTCAGAATGGTTTTCCAGGTACTGCGTGCTAATTCCTTGTTCGTGAAGGGATCAAAGTGTCTCTTCGGTGTGCAGAAAGTTTCATTTTTGGGGTTCATCTTTTCCCCTTCTACTATCGAGATGGATCCGGTTAAGGTTCAGGCCATCCAGGATTGGACTCAGCCGACATCTCTAAAAAGTCTGCAGAAATTCCTGGGCTTTGCTAATTTTTATCGTCGCTTCATCTGTAATTTTTCTAGCATTGCCAGACCATTGACCGATTTGACCAAGAAGGGTGCTGATTTGGTTAATTGGTCTTCTGCTGCCGTGGAAGCTTTTCAGGAGTTGAAGCGTCGTTTTTGCTGTGCCCCTGTGTTGTGTCAACCTGATGTTTCTCTTCCGTTCCAGGTCGAGGTTGATGCTTCTGAGATTGGTGCAGGGGCGGTTTTGTCACAGAGAGGTTCTGGTTGCTCAGTGTTCAAACCATGTGCTTTCTTTTCCAGGAAATTTTCTGCTGCTGAGCGTAATTATGATGTGGGCAACCGAGAGTTGCTGGCCATGAAGTGGGCATTCGAGGAGTGGCGTCATTGGCTTGAGGGTGCTAAGCATCGCGTGGTGGTATTGACTGATCATAAGAACTTGACTTATCTCGAGTCTGCCAAGCGCTTGAATCCTAGACAGGCCCGTTGGTCGTTATTTTTTGCTCGTTTTGATTTTGTGATTTCATACCTTCCGGGCTCTAAAAATGTGAAGGCGGATGCTCTGTCTAGGAGTTTTGTGCCCGACTCTCCGGGGTTATCTGAGCCGGCGAGTATCCTCAAGGAAGGAGTCATTGTGTCTGCCATCTCCCCTGATTTGCGGAGAGTGTTGCAGAAATTTCAGGCTAATAAACCTGATCGTTGTCCGGCCGAGAAACTGTTCGTCCCTGATAGGTGGACTAGTAAAGTTATCTCTGAACTTCATTGTTCGGTGCTGGCCGGTCATCCAGGAATCTTTGGTACCAGGGAGTTGGTTGCTAGATCCTTCTGGTGGCCATCTCTGTCACGGGATGTGCGTGCTTTTGTGCAGTCCTGTGGAATTTGTGCTAGGGCTAAGCCCTGCTGTTCACGTGCCAGTGGGTTGCTTTTGCCCTTGCCGGTCCCGAAGAGGCCTTGGACACATATTTCGATGGATTTCATTTCTGACCTTCCCGTTTCTCAAAAAATGTCGGTCATTTGGGTGGTCTGTGATCGCTTTTCTAAAATGGTCCATCTGGTGCCCTTGGTTAAATTGCCTTCCTCCTCTGATTTGGTGCCTTTGTTCTTCCAGCATGTGGTTCGTTTACATGGCATTCCTGAGAATATTGTTTCTGACAGAGGTTCCCAGTTTGTCTCGAGGTTCTGGCGAGCCTTTTGTGGTAGGATGGGCATTGACCTATCTTTCTCCTCGGCCTTCCATCCTCAGACTAATGGCCAGACCGAACGAACCAATCAGACCTTGGAAACATATCTGAGATGTTTTGTTTCCGCTGACCAGGATGATTGGGTGTCATTTTTGCCGTTGGCTGAGTTCGCCCTTAATAATCGGGCCAGCTCGGCTACCTTGGTCTCTCCATTTTTCTGCAATTCTGGGTTCCATCCTCGTTTCTCTTCAGGACAGGTTGAGTCTTCGGACTGTCCTGGTGTGGATTCTGTGGTGGACAGGTTGCAGCAGATCTGGACTCAGGTAGTGGACAATTTGACCTTGTCCCAGGAGAAGGCTCAGCTTTTCGCTAATCGCAGACGCCGTGTGGGACCCCGACTTCGTGTTGGGGATTTGGTTTGGTTATCTTCTCGTCATATTCCTATGAAGGTTTCCTCTCCTAAATTTAAACCTCGTTTTATTGGTCCGTATAGGATTTCTGAGATTCTCAATCCGGTGTCTTTTCGTCTGACCCTCCCAGACTCCTTTTCCATACATAATGTATTCCATAGGTCGTTGTTGAGGAGATACGTGGCACCTATGGTTCCATCTGTGGAGCCTCCTGCCCCTGTTTTGGTGGAGGGGGAATTGGAGTATATTGTGGAGAAGATTTTGGATTCTCGTGTCTCTAGACGGAAACTCCAGTATCTGGTCAAATGGAAGGGTTATGCTCAGGAAGATAATTCCTGGGTTTTTGCCTCTGATGTCCATGCCCCAGATCTTGTTCGTGCCTTTCATGTGGCTCATCCTGGTCGGCCTGGGGGTTCTGGTGAGGGTTCGGTGACCCCTCCTCAAGGGGGGGGTACTGTTGTGAATTCTGTGGCTGAGTTCACTTCTGTGGTCACAAGTGGTATTGCAGTCTCTGGGCTTCCTCCCTCAGGTGTTTTGGTGAGCTCGTTGGCTGCCTTGCTATTTAGCTCCACCTGAGTCTGTCTTCCTTGCTCCTTGTCAATGTTCCAGTGTTGGATCTGAGCTACTGCATCTTTCCTTGGGCCTGCTGCTCTGCTAGATAAGTGCTTCTAGTTTGTTTTCTGTTTTTTTCTGTCCAGCTTGCTATTGTCTTTTGCTGGAAGCTCTGAGAAGCAGAGGGGTGCACCGCCGTGCTGTTAGTTCGGCACGGTGGGTCTTTTTGCCCCTTTGCGTGGTTTTCGTTTTAGGGTTTTTTGTAGACTGCATAGTTCTCTTTGCTATCCTCGCTCTGTCTAGAATATCGGGCCTCACTTTGCTGAATCTATTTCGTTCCTACGTTTGTCTTTTCATCTTGCTAACAGTCATTATGTGTGGGGGGCTGCCTGTTCCTTTGGGGTATTTCTCTGAGGTAAGTCAGGCTTGTATTTCTATCTTCAGGCTAGTCAGCTCCTCAGGCAGTGCCGAGTTGCATAGGTAGTTGTTAGGCGCAATCCACTGCTGCTTATAGTTGTGTGAGGATAGATCAGGTACTGCAGTCTACAGAGATTGCACGTCTCAGAGCTCGTCCTATTGTTTTTGGTTATTGCCAGATCTCTGTATGTGCGCTGATTACTGCACGCTGTGTTGCCTGATTGCCAGCCATAACAGGCGTCATTGGCTTGAAGGAGCTAAGCATCGCGTGGTGGTATTGACTGATCATAAGAACTTGACTTATCTCGAGTCTGCCAAGCGCTTGAATCCTAGACAGGCCCGTTGGTCGTTATTTTTTGCCCGCTTCGACTTTGTGATTTCGTACCTTCCGGGCTCTAAAAATGTGAAGGCGGATGCTCTGTCTAGGAGTTTTGTGCCCGACTCTCCGGGTTTATCTGAGCCAGCGGGTATCCTCAAGGAAGGAGTCATTGTGTCTGCCATCTCCCCTGATTTGCGGCGGGTGCTGCAAAAATTTCAGGCGAATAAACCTGATCGTTGTCCAGCAGAGAAACTGTTCGTCCCTGATAGGTGGACTAATAAACTTATCTCTGAACTTCATTGTTCGGTGTTGGCTGGTCATCCTGGAATCTTTGGTACCAGAGAGTTAGTGGCTAGATCCTTCTGGTGGCCATCTCTGTCACGGGATGTACGTACTTTTGTGCAGTCCTGTGGGATTTGTGCTAGGGCTAAGCCCTGCTGTTCTCGTGCCAGTGGGTTGCTTTTGCCCTTGCCGGTCCCAAAGAGGCCTTGGACACATATTTCGATGGATTTCATTTCTGACCTTCCCGTTTCTCAAAAGATGTCAGTCATTTGGGTGGTCTGTGATCGCTTTTCTAAAATGGTCCATCTGGTGCCCTTGGCTAAATTGCCTTCCTCCTCTGATTTGGTACCTTTGTTCTTTCAGCATGTGGTTCGGTTGCATGGCATTCCTGAGAATATTGTTTCTGACAGAGGTTCCCAGTTTGTTTCAAGGTTTTGGCGAGCCTTTTGTGGTAGGATGGGCATTGACCTATCCTTTTCCTCGGCTTTCCATCCTCAGACTAATGGCCAGACCGAACGAACCAATCAGACCTTGGAAACATATCTGAGATGTTTAGTTTCTGCAGACCAGGATGATTGGGTGTCCTTTTTGCCGTTGGCTGAGTTCGCCCTTAATAATCGGGCCAGCTCGGCTACCTTGGTTTCTCCATTTTTTTGCAATTCTGGGTTCCATCCTCGTTTCTCTTCAGGACAGGTTGAGTCTTCGGACTGTCCTGGTGTGGATTCTGTGGTGGATAGGTTGCAGCAGATCTGGACTCAGGTAGTGGACAATTTGATCTTGTCCCAGGAGAAAGCTCAACTTTTCGCTAATCGCAGACGCCGTGTGGGTCCCCGACTTCGTGTTGGGGATCTGGTTTGGTTATCTTCTCGTCATATTCCTATGAAGGTTTCCTCTCCTAAATTTAAACCTCGTTTTATTGGTCCGTATAGGATTTCTGAGGTTCTCAATCCTGTGTCTTTTCGTTTGACCCTCCCAGACTCCTTTTCCATACATAATGTATTCCATAGGTCGTTGTTGCGGAGATACGTGGCACCTATGGTTCCATCTGTTGAGCCTCCTGCCCCGGTTTTGGTGGAGGGGGAATTGGAGTATATTGTGGAGAAGATTTTGGATTCTCGTGTTTCTAGACGGAAACTCCAGTATCTGGTTAAATGGAAGGGTTATGCTCAGGAAGATAATTCCTGGGTTTTTGCCTCTGATGTTCATGCTTCCGATCTTGTTCGTGCCTTTCATGCGGCTCATCCTGGTCGGCCTGGGGGCTCTGGTGAGGGTTCGGTGACCCCTCCTCAAGGGGGGGGTACTGTTGTGAATTCTGTGGCTGAATTCACTCCTGTGGTCACAAGTGGTACTGCAGCTTCTGAGCTTCCTCCCTCAGGTGTTCTGGTGAGCTCGTTAACTGCTTCATTACTTAACTCCGCCTGATGCTGCTATCCTTGCTCCTTGTCAATGTTTCAGTGTTGGATCTGAGCTTCTCCTGATTGTTCCTGTGACCTGCTGCTCTGTATAGCTAAGTGCTTTTTGCTTTTTTGTTGCTTTTTTTCTGTCCAGCTTGTCTTTTGTTTTGCTGGAAGCTCTGAAACGCAAAGGGTGTACCGCCGTGCCGTTAGTTCGGCACGGTGGGTTTTTTTTGCCCCCTTTGCGTGGTTTTGCTTTAGGGTTTTTTGTAGACTGCAAAGTTCGCTTTACTGTCCTCGCTCTGTCCTAGAATATCGGGCCCCACTTTGCTGAATCTAGTTCATCCCTACGTTTTGTCTTTTCATCTTACTCACAGTCATTATATGTGGGGGGCTGCCTTTTCCTTTGGGGAATTTCTCTGGGGCAAGTCAGGCCTATTTTTCTATCTTCAGGCTAGCTAGTTTCTTAGGCTGTGCCGAGTTGCCTAGGTAGTTGTTAGGCGCAATCCAGAGCCGCTTTTAGTTGTGTTTAGGATAGGATCAGGTGTGCAGTCTACAGAGTTTCCACGTCTCAGAGCTCGTTCTTGTATTTTTGGGTATTTGTCAGATCACTGTGTGCGCTCTGATCGCTAAGCACACTGTGTTTCTGGATTGCCTTCATAACACCTGTCATTAGCAGACATAACAGGGTTCCCCACGCCTGCTGGTCTGAGTGATTCTATGTCTCTGGCCATTCAGATTGATCGGCGCTTGCGCGAGCGCAGAGTTGTGCACACTGTGGCGTCCTCTGAGCGGAGTCCTGAGCCTATGCCGTGTGATAGGATTTTGTCTAAAGCTGAACGTCAAAGATTCAGGCGTCAGAATAGGTTGTGTTTTTACTGCGGCGATTCTGCTCATATTATTTTTGATTGCCCTAAGCGTACAAAGAGAATCGCTAGTTCTGTTACCATCAGTACTGTACAACCTAAATTTCTGTTATCTGTGACCTTGATCTGCTCATTATCATCATTTTCTGTTATGGCATTTGTGGATTCAGGCGCCGCTCTGAACTTAATGGACTTAGAATTTGCCAGACATTGTGGTTTCCCCTTGCAGCCTTTGCAGAACCCTATTCCTTTAAGGGGCATTGATGCTACACCGTTGGCTAAAAATAAACCTCAGTTTTGGACACAGCTGACCATGCGCATGGCGCCAGCCCATCAGGAAGATTGTCATTTTCTGGTGTTGCATAATTTACATGATGATATTGTGCTGGGTTTTCCATGGTTGAAGCTACATAATCCGGTGTTGGATTGGAGATCTATGTCTGTGACTAGTTGGGGTTGTCAGGGGGTTCATGGTTACATTCCTTTGATGTCAATTTCCTCTTCCCCCTCATTTGAAATTCCTGAGTTTTTGTCAGATTTCCAGGATGTATTTGATGAGCCTAAATCCAGTTCCCTTCCACCTCATAGGGACTGTGATTGTGCTATTGACTTGATTCCAGGTTGTAAGTTCCCTAAGGGCCGACTTTTCAACCTGTCTGTGCCAGAACATGCCGCCATGCTGAGCTATATTAAGGAGTCTTTGGAGAAGGGGCATATTCGGCCATCTTCTTCACCATTGGGAGCAGGTTTTTTTTTTGTTGCCAAGAAGGATGGCTCGAGACCCTGTATTGATTATCGCCTCTTGAATAAGATCACGGTCAAATTTCAATACCCGTTGCCTTTGCTTACTGATTTGTTTGCTAGGATTAAGGGGGCTAGCTGGTTTACTAAGATTGACCTTCGAGGGGCATATAATCTTATTCGTATTAAGCAGGGTGACGAATGGAAAACTGCATTTAATATGCCCGAAGGCCATTTTGAATACCTTGTGATGCCATTCGGACTCTCTAATGCTCCATCTGTGTTCCAATCCTTCATGCATGATATCTTTCGGAGTTATCTTGATAAATTCATGGTTGTATATTTGGATGATATTTTGATTTTTTCCGATGATTGGGAGTCTCATGTGAAACAGGTCAGGATGGTATTTCAGATCCTCCGTGATAATGCTTTATTTGTGAAGGGGTCAAAGTGCCTCTTTGGAGTGCAGAAGGTTTCTTTTTTGTGCTTCATTTTTTCTCCCGCATCTATAGAAATGGATCCGGTTAAGGTTCAGGCCATTCATGATTGGATTCAGCCCACATCTGTGAAGAGCCTTCAGAAATTCTTGGGCTTTGCTAATTTTTATCGTCGTTTCATTGCCAACTTCTCCAGTGTGGTTAAACCTCTGACCGATTTGACGAAGAAAGGCGCTGATGTGACGAATTGGTCCTCTGCGGCTGTTTCTGCCTTTCAGGAGCTTAAACGCCGATTTACTTCTGCCCCTGTGTTGCATCAGCCGGATGTTTCTCTTCCATTTCAGGTTGAGGTTGACGCGTCTGAGATTGGAGCAGGGGCCGTTTTGTCTCAGAGGAATTCTGATGGTTTCTTGATGAAACCGTGTGCCTTCTTTTCTCGGAAGTTTTCGCCTGCGGAACGCAATTATGATGTCGGCAATCGGGAGTTGTTGGCTATGAAGTGGGCATTTGAGGAGTGGCGACATTGGCTTGAGGGGGCCAAGCACCGTATTGTGGTCCTGACCGATCATAAGAATCTGATTTACCTCGAGTCTGCCAAACGGCTGAATCCTAGACAGGATCGATGGTCCCTGTTTTTCTCCCGTTTTGAGTTTGTGGTCTCGTACATTCCTGATACTAAGAATGTTAAGGCGGATGCCCTCTCTAGGAGTTTTTTTCCTGATTCCCCTGGGGTTCTTGAGCCGGTCGGCATTCTGAAGGAAGGGGTGATTCTTTCTGCCATCTCCCCTGATTTACGACGGGTTATTCAGGAGTTTCAGGCTGATAAACCTGACCGCTGTCCAGTGGGGAAACTGTTTGTTCCTGATAGATGGACTAGTAAAGTGATTTCTGAGGTTCATTGTTCTGTGTTGGCTGGCCATCCTGGGATTTTTGGTACCAGAGATTTGGTTGGTAGGTCCTTTTGGTGGCCTTCTTTGTCGCGGGATGTGCGTTCTTTTGTGAAGTCCTGTGGGATTTGTGCGCGGGCTAAGCCTTGCTGTTCCCGCGCTAGTGGGTTGCTTTTGCCTTTGACGGTCCCTGAGAGACCTTGGACGCATATTTCTATGGATTTTATTTCAGATCTTCCGGTTTCCCAGAGGATGTCGGTTATCTGGGTGGTTTGTGACCGGTTTTCTAAGATGGTTCATTTGGTACCTTTGCCTAAATTGCCTTCCTCTTCTGATTTGGTTCCGTTGTTTTTTCAGCATGTGGTTCGTTTGCATGGCATTCCGGAGAATATTGTGTCCGATAGAGGTTCCCAGTTTGTTTCTAGGTTTTGGCGGGCCTTTTGTGCTAGGCTGGGCATTGATTTGTCTTTTTCTTCCGCATTTCATCCTCAGACAAATGGCCAGACCGAGCGAACTAATCAGACTTTGGAAACTTATTTGAGATGCTTTGTGTCTGCTGACCAGGATGATTGGGTGGCTTTCTTGCCATTGGCCGAGTTTGCCCTTAATAATCGGGCTAGTTCTGCTACCTTGGTTTCGCCTTTTTTTTGTAATTTTGGTTTTCATCCTCGTTTTTCTTCAGGGCAGGTTGAGCCTTCTGATTGTTCTGGTGTGGATTCTGTGGTTGACAGGCAGCAGATTTGGGCTCATGTGGTGGACAATTTGGTGTTGTCTCAGGAGGAGGCTCAACGTTTTGCTAACCGTCGTTGGTGTGTTGGTTCCCGGCTTCGGGTTGGGGATTTGGTCTGGTTGTCTTCCCGTCATGTTCCTATGAAGGTTTCTTCCCCTAAGTTCAAGCCTTGGTTTATTGGTCCTTATAGGATTTCTGAGATTATCAATCCAGTGTCTTTTCGTTTGGCCCTTCCAGCCTCTTTTTCCATCCATAATGTGTTCCATAGATCTTTGTTGCGGAAGTATGTAGTGCCCGTTGTTCCCTCTGTTGATCCTCCGGCCCCGGTGTTGATTGATGGGGAGTTGGAGTATGTGGTTGATAAGATTTTGGATTCTCGTTTTTCGAGGCGGAGGCTTCAGTATCTGGTCAAATGGAAGTGTTATGGCCAGGAGGATAATTCTTGGGTTGTTGCCTCCGATGTTCATGCTGACGATTTGGTTCGTGCCTTTCATTTGGCTCGTCCTGATCGGCCTGGGGGCTCTGGTGAGGCTTCGGTGACCCCTCCTCAAGCGGGGGGTACTGTTGTGAATTCTGCTCTTGGGCTCCCTCTGGTGGTTAAGAGTGGTAGTGCTGCGGTAGTTGGATCGCAGCATTTATCAGGTGTATCTATTTTTTGCAATTTGGGCTGGGCTATATAGCCTTGCTTGATCCTTTAGTCAGTGCCAGTTGTCCATTGTTTTTGGAGGATTCACATCCCTTCTGGTCTCTCCTGTTTGCTGTGATTTTCTTCAAAGATAAGTCCTGGCTTTGTTTTTGCTGTCCACCTGCTGTGGACCTTATAGTTCTGTGCATTTTCATGTTTTTGTCTTGTCCAGCTTAGTCTGTGAAGGATTTTTTGCTGCCTAGCTATTTCTCTGGAGATGCAGATATACCCTCCATGTCTTTAGTCAGATGTGGTGTTTTGTGTTTTCTGTGGTGGATATTTTCTAGTGTTTTAATACTGACCTCATAGTACTCTGTTCTATTCTTTCTTTTTAGCTAGTATGGCCTCCTATGCTAAATCCTGATTTCATTTCTGCGTATGTTATTTTCCTCTCCTCTCACAGTCAATATTTGTGGGGGGCTGTCTTTCCTTTGGGGATTTTCTCTGAGGCAAGATAGGTTTCCTGTTTCTGTCTTTAGGGGTAGTTAGTTCTTAGGCTGTGTCGAGGGGTCTAGGGAGTGTTAGGTACCCCCCACGGCTACTTCTAGTTGCGCTGTTAAGTTCAGGGTTTGCTGTCAGTACAGGTTCCACCTTCTCCAGAGTAAGTCTCATGCTGCTCCAAGGCCACCAGATCATAACACCGGTGGCCTTCGTTTATAGGCCACATTTGGGGTGACAGATTCCCTTTAATACTTTGTTGTGCCACCTTTTGATGCGATTACAGGTGCAAGTCGCTTGGAGTATGTCTCTATCAGTTTTGTACATCGAGAGACTGAACTTCTTGCCCATTCTTCCTTGACAAACAGCTCGAGCTCAGTGAGGTTTGATGGAGATCGTTTGTGAACAGCAGTTTTCAGCTCTTTCCACAGATTCTCGATTGGATTGAGGTCTGGACTTTGACTTGGCCATTCTAACACCTGGATACGTTTATTTGTGAACCATTCCATTGTAGATTTTGCTTTATGTTTGGGATCATTGTCTTGTTGGAAGACAAATCTCCGTCCCAGTCTTAAGTCTTTTGCAGACTCCAACAGGTTTTCTTCAAGAATGGTCCTGTATTTGGCTCCATCCATCTTCCCATCAACTTTAACCATCTTCCCTGTCCCTGCTGAGGAAAAGCAGGCCCACACCATGATGCTACCACCACCATGTTTGACAGTGGGGATGGTGTGTTCAGGGTGATGAGCTGTGTTGTCTTTACGCCAAACATATCGTTTGGCATTGTTGCCAAAAAGTTCGATTTTGGTTTCATCTGACCAGAGCACCTTCTTCTACATGTTTGGTGTGTCTCCCAGGTGGCCTGTTGCAAACGTTGAACACTTTTTATGGATATCTTTGAGAAATGGCTTTCTTCTTGGTACTCTTCCATAAAGGCCAGATTTTTGCAGTGTACGACTGATTGTTGTCCTATGGACAGACTGTCCCACCTCAGCTGTGGATCTCTGCAGTTCATCCAGAGTGATAATGGGTCTCTTGGCTGCATCTCTGATCAGTCTTCTCCTTGTTTGAGATGAAAGTTTAGAGGGACGGCCGGGTCTTGGTAGATTTGCAGTGGTATGATACTCCTTCCATTTCAATATGATCACTTGCACAGTGCTCCTTGGGAAGTTTAACGTTTTGGAAATCATTTTGTATCCAAATCCGGCTTTAAACTTCTCCACAACAGTATCACAGACCTGCCTGTTGTGTTCCTTGGTCTTCATGATGCTCTCTGTGCTTCAAACAGAACCCTGAGACTATCACAGAGCAGGTGCATTTATACGGAGACTTGATTACACACAGGTGGATTATATTTATCATCATTAGGCATTTAGGACAACATTGGATCATTCAGAGATCCACAATAAACTTCTGGAGTGAGTTTGCTGCACTGAAAGTAAAAGAGGCCGAATAATATTACACGCCCCACTTTTCAGTTTTTGAATTTCAAAAATTTCAACAATTTAAAATAACCAATAAATTTTGTTCAACTTCACAATTGTGTTCCACTTGTTAATTCTTCACCAAAAATTTATATTTGGTATCTTTATGATGATATGTGAAAAGGTTGAAAAGTTCCAGGGAGCCGAATACTTTCGCAAGGCACTGTATATAGCTGTGGTCATGTATGTATGTATGTATGTATGTATGTATGTATATTTATTCTAGCTGAAGAGCCCGGTGTTACCTGGGCATAGTAAATATCTGTGGTTAGTTATAGCACCTTACGTCTCTTATTTTCCCATCATGCCTCTCATTTTCTCCCTTACACCTCTCATTTTCTCCCTTACACCTCTCATTTTCCCCCTCACTCCTCTCAGTCCCTCCTAACACTTGTCATTTCGACCTCACATCTGTCATTTTCCAATCACTCCACTATTTTCCCTCACTCCTCATTTTGCACTCACACCTTTTCATTTTCACCTCACACCCCTCATTTTCACCTCAGTATATACATGTTTGTCATCTCCCTTATATATAGTATACACCTGTATGTCTTCTCTTGTATATAGTATATACCTGTATGTCATCTCCCCTGTAAATAGTATATACCTGCTGTATGTCATCTCCTGTATATTGTATATACCCATGTGTCATCTCCTCCTGTATATATTATATACCTGTATGTCATCTCTTCTGTATATACTATATACCTGTATGTCATCTCCTGTATATAGTATATACCTGTATGTCATCTCCCCTGTATATAGTATATACCTGCTGTATGTCATCTCCTCCTCTATATACCTATGTGTCATCTCCTCTTTTATATAGTATATACCTGTATGTCATCTCCTCCTGTATATAGTATATACCTGTGTATCATCTGCTCCTGTATATAGTATATACCTGTGTGTCATCTCCTCCAGTATATAGTATATACCTGTTTATCATCTCCTCCTGTATATAGTATATACCTGTGTGTCATCTCCACTGTATATAGTATGTACCTGTATGTCATCTCCCCTGTATATAGTATATACCAGGTTGTCATCTCCTCCTGTATATAGTATATACCTGTGTCATCTCCTCCTGTATATAGTATATACCTGTAAGTCATCTCCTCCTGTATATAGTATATACCTGTGTGTCATCTGCTCCTGTATATAGTATATACCTGTGTGTCATCTGCTCCTGTATATAGTATATACCTGTGTGTCATCTCCTCCTGTATATAGTATATACCTGTGTGTCATCTCCTCCTGTATATAGTATATACCTGTGTGTCATCTCCTACTGTATATAGTATATATCTGTGTGTCATCTCTTCCTGTATTAGGCCGTGCTCACACGTTATTTGGTCAGTATTTTTACCTCAGTATTTGTAAGATAAATTGGCAGTCTGTTAAATCCCCAGCCAACAGGAAGCCCTCCCCCCTGGAAGTATATATTAGCTCACATATACACATAATAGACAGGTCATGTGACCGACAGCTGCCGTATTTCCTATATGGTACATTTGTTGCTCTTGTAGTTTGTCTGCTTATTAATCAGATTTTTATTTTTGAAGGATAATACCAGACTTGTGTGTGTTTTAGGGCGAGTTTCGTTTGTCAAGTTGTGTGTGTTGAGTTGCGTGTGGCGACATGCATGTAGCGACTTTTGTGAGATGAGTTTTGTGTGGCAACATGCGTGTAGCAACTTTTTGTGTGTCGAGTTGCATGTGACAGGTTAGTGTAGCAAGTTGTGTGCAGCAAGTTTTGCGCATGGCGAGTTTTGCGCGTGGTGAGTTTTATGTGTGGTGCCTTTTGAGTATATGCAAGTTTTGTGTGAGGCAACTTTTGCATGTGTTGCAACTTTTGTGCATGTGGCAATTTTTCCGCGTGTGCAAGTTTTGTGTGTGGCGAGTTTTCCATGAGGTGAGTTTTGCACTTGTGGCGAGTTTTGCGTGAGCCTAGTTTTTGCATGTGGCGAGTTTTGCGCATGGCGAGTTTTGAGCGGCGACTTTTGTGTTTCGACTTTTATGTGGCGAGGTTGGTGTATGTGTGGTGAAATGTGTACTGAGGGTAATATGTGTTCAAGCACGTGGTAGTGTGTGGCGCATTTTGTGTGTGTGTTCATATCCCCGTGAGTGGTGAGTATCCCATGTCGGGGCCCCACCTTAGCAACTGTACGGTATATACTCTTTGGCGCCATCGCTCTCACTCTTTAAGTCCCCCTTGTTCACATCTGGCAGCTGTCAATTTGCCTCCAACACTTTTCCTTTCACTTTTCCCCCATTATGTAGATAGGGGCAAAATTGTTTGGTGAATTGGAAAGCGTGGGGTTAAAATTTTGCCTCACAACATAGCCTATGACGCTCTCGGGGTCCAGACGTGTGACTGTGTAAAATTTTGTGGCTGTAGCTGCGACGGTGCAGATGCCAATCCCAGACATACATACATACACACATACACACACAGATTCAGCTTTATATATTAGATATATACATGCACATACACGAATACTAAAGGAGACGTTAATTACTGTAATTCAGCTAATACACTGTTCTTAATCGTGATTTCTGACCCTTTGTTATCCTTCAGATGGTTGGTTATGTTCTTGCAAAGCTTTTTCCTAGCTGTCTTTCTATATTTGAAAATATTTCAATTACAATAAAATGTCCTGCATGTGGTTAGCTGTTCTTAATCACAGCAATGGTATTTAAGGGATTTAATGGTTGAAAACCAGCATGCATTTGTACCTGATTGTAAATGATCCCCTGTTGCTTTAAAGCATGCAGGTCAAGTTTTTGCAGTTGACTATTAAGGTTTCTCAGCGAGGCTTGACTTCCATTAATTTCTGATATCATGTGCTTTTCTTTTGTCTTGTGCTCGTGCAGCTCCTGTGATTTCTTGAAATGTTGCTCTCTTATCTGTTGCAGCTGGGCTTCAAGATCCTGGGGAGATTAATGACAATATTATGATGGTAGTTCTACACAATATCTGAAAAAGACATTTCAGTCTTATTCATATAAGGTCTGTCTTAAGGAGGAAGTGTCATTTAATTGATCGCATTTTAGATTTATAATTTAACGTATAAATGTCGTCTGCCTCACTGTTAGGTCACGATCGGATGCAAACGAAAAGATCAATATAAATGACTAACTGCAATATAACAGGCACCAAGTATGACAATACAACTTACTGTGAGCCAATCACTGAGCTCAGCGCTTGTGTGACAGACGGCGTCTCTAAGGGTATGTGCACACGCTGCAGATCCGCAGTGTTTCCGCAGCTGCGGGTCCGCAGCGGTTTCTCATGCATTTACAGAATAATGTAAACCTATGGGAAACAAAATCCGCAGTGCACATGCTGCGGAAAAAAACGCGCGGAAATGCAGCGGTTTACATTCCGCAGCATGTCAATTCTTTGTGTGGATTCCGCTGCGGGTTTACACCTGCTCCAATAGAAAACTGCAGGTGTAAACCCGCAGCGGAATCTGCAATAGAAACCGCGATAAATCCGCAGGAAAAAATGCAGCGGTTTTGCACTGCGGATTTATCAAATCCGCTGCGGAAAATTCCGCAGCCCTCACAGATACGTGTGCACATACCCTTAATCTCACTCCATATTCCAGCACCCGGCAATGCCACATAATAGTATGTTACAAGTTGGGAAGGAGTTAATTTTGCACTCACTCAACTACCTCCGTAAATGTATTTTTTTTAACGTCCAACAGTAAGTGCAGGTGCACACGGGCATCGAGACTCTCATCTGAGAGAATAGGGCTGATTATGCCAAACTCTGATCAGAATGTCAGCATATTGTGTTCCGATTCTCCAGGATGAGAAAACAGGAGCACACTGAGTAGATGATGGAGAACAAAATGTCTCCATCATCTCCACTGTGTTAGTGCATGGAAATCGGACTGCACTCATGTGTCATCTAAGTGCAGTCCGATGGTTTCATTTGCATGGCTGTGTGATCCGAAAATCTAATAAAAATCTGACATGTACAGTACGCGGCCCCATAAAATAACATCGGTAAAAGTGCAATCCAATGTTTTGTTGGATCATACTCAGACAGAAAATACAGTGGTGTGAGCGAGCCCTGACGGGGACCTTCCCCGTTGTTAACCCTCTGTATAAAAAGAAATGAGAGTATTCTAACATTCTCTTTGCACCCCTCCATTATGCTGCCTTTACAAGAATGATTAAGATCTGTCATGAAAAACAACAGGACTGTAAATGCCACCTGTATTATGTTGATAGTGCCACACAGACCTGATGTCCAAGAGACCCCCGCCCTATTAACATATTGGGACAGATATTTCAGAAACTATCACTCTTACCTTCTGTGGAAGGGCATTCCATAGTCAGGACTACTCTAACTGAAAAGAATCCTTTTCAATACTGAAATCGAAAAATGTCTTTTTTTCCCACAAGTCACAAATATTACCTGGTCCTTTGTATAGTCATTCGGAGAAAAAAAAAATCATGTGCCAGTTCTCTGTATTAACCACACATAATAACAAGAACACTTCCAACGTGTATATTTCCCATGTATTTATTTTCTAACATGTCTGATTTTTGTAGCTTCCCATCATAAGAAAGACCTTCCATCCTACTAAGTAATTTAGTCACCACTTTTAAACCATTATCAGTTGACCTAAACAACCTACAATCTTGCTTCCTTTTGCGGCTGCTGCTTGACATTGAGTGCTGCTGCTCAGCTTACTTGTAACCAGAATACCCAAGTCCTTCTCCTATTCTGTAATCTTCATTTTTATTTCCATGAATATGCAGTAATATGATTACTCCGGCCTAGGTGCATCACTCTACACTTATCAACATGACATTTTGTCTGACATGTCTCTCTCGATTATGTTTCTTTGTCATTTTTTTTCTTTTGCCCTAGCATTGTAAAGCTGGCCATGCACATTTGATGTATATAGTTGGTACCTGTCAATCTGGTGGGTCTGGCCAACCATCTAATGTGTATAGGGAGCCTGCCAAGTTTTCCTTGACAAAGAGATTCAAGATACCCAAGTGCCCGCTCCTTTTGTTACTGATGCACACTATTCCAGACAAGCATGAGCATAGAGGGTGAGGGTGGCATCATGTTTAATGTCATTCTAAATATTCGGTAAGTTCCGATCAATACTAAGTGAACACAGAAGTATACAGTTAAAACTTGTTATTACTTGTATTTGGGTCCATGTCAGCACAACACTCTTAGGTACAATTAGTTGAAACTCACCTTTATTGTTTTCTCCTGTTCCTTCAGCATGTCCTCTACACGTTGGGCTCTTTCCTCCATACTCAGAGCCGAGTCTGTCACAAGCTTCAATTTTTCAGACAAACCTTCATTATATTCTTTAGCCTGACTTAATCTAAAAATATAATTCCAATTAAGCAATAAATTCTCAGCCTCATTCATTACAAATTATAATTTGACTATGATTCATATGTGACATGTCCCAAAAGTCTGGAGACAAGGGCAGTCACCTCTAAACCCCCAGCATGTAACGAGAAGTAGTTACTACCTGCCTGTTAGTGCTCAGGCTCATTATTTATTTTTTTTTCAAAGTCCCAGATAACCCCTTTAATGAAAAGTAATTATGACCACTTTTATATTTTATTTATTTACTTAAAACTGCACGTTAAATATTCTTACACGCTTCGCCTTTCTGCTAAGCAACTGACGTATACAGTACCTTTCATCCTTTTTCCGAACCTCTTTTTTCAGGTTGTTAACTTGAACCCGCATAACTTCTAATTCAGTCGCTGTCCTATCAACCGTCCCTTTAAGTGTTTCCAGCTATATATAAAGATACAAGTCATAAATATAACAGTTACCCCAGTAATAACCATATAACAATATATGTCAATGTTCTTAATGGACCTTGTGTTTAAAATGTTAAACTTTAACCTCTCGGTGAAAGGACATTTTTTCATTTTTGAGATTCTGTTTTTCCTACCCTTTTTCCAAGAGCCATAAGTTTATTATTTCAGTGTCAATATACTGTAGCTGTATGATAGGGTTTGTCATCTGCAGGATTGGTTGTAGCGGTCAATGACACCATATATTTGACCACTCTGTGTGCTGCAAAACTTGAAAAAAAATTGAAGTGCGGTAATATTGCGATCTTACAACTCCACTCTCCAAGAATCATTTGGGTGAGACCAAACATGTCACTTTTTTTTTTTTACTTAAGTGATGAAAAAAAAAATATGGAGTTTTGAGACTCCTGTTAAATTATGATTTTTCCATTGATGCAGCTGTGTCATGACCGTTTTTTGTGAGGCATGCTGACATTTTCACTGTTACTTTTTAGGGTAGACAAGATGTTTTACTGCAATTTTTTTCAGAGGTGTGTGGTGACCAAAAAGAAAGTGATTCTGGCATCTCGTTATTTTTTTTCTAATTACGGTTCATTAATATTTTATTTTGATAGATTGGACTTTTATATGTCAGACTTTCTTTTCCTTTATTATTAATGGGGGAAGAGAGGGGTGATTCAAATTTTTATATTTTTTTTAAATTTTATTTTTTACTTGAACCTACGATTGTCTAGTCGCTTATACTAAACACTGCAATACAATTACGGTCTATACATATAGATTATACAGACTAAATAACATTCTTCTATGAAGTCCAGCGACAGGCTGGACTTCCCAGTTAGGCTACTTTTACACTGGCGTCGTGCACTGCACGTCGCAATGCGTCGTTTAGGAAAAAAAAACGCATCCTGCAAAATTGCTTGCAAGATGCGTTTTTTCTCCATTGACTAACATTAGCGACGCATTGCGACGCTTTGCCACACGTCGCAACCGTCGTGCGACGGTTGCGTCGTGTTGTGGCGGACCGTCGGCAGCAAAAAACGTTACATGTAACGTTTTTTGCTGCGTTGTGTCCACCATTTCCGACCGCGCATGCGCGGCCGGAACTCCGCCCCCACCTCCCCGCAACGCAAATGGGGCAGCGGATGCGCTGGAAAAATGCATCTGCTGCCCCCGATGTGTGGCACTTGCACAGTATGCGTCGGTACGTCGGGCCGACGCAGCGCGACAGCCCCGTACCGACGCTAGTGTGAAAGTAGCCTTAAGACAAAGATGAGGGCCATGGGGGCCTTCAGCATGCTCTCAAATGCCATCACGGCCCATCAGCACCCCATAATTGCATTGTAGGGGGAGCAATGGAAGCGGTGCATGTAAGTGCTGGTAATCACAGTTTGAATACCAGCCAGTGATTGACAGCAACATTTAAATGGTTTAACAGCGGCAATCTGTGTTTGTTCAGGTCATAAATGTTACAGCAAAATGCCTGCTGTGTATCACAGCTGGTATCAACTGTTTATGGTGTGGGCTTACCTACGGAGCCCACTCCATACACCGGTAGCCAACATATGAAGCAATAGATATGATGTGAAAGGGTCAAGTATTTTGGCAATTTAATTTTAAATTGTTCTCTAAATAGTGCTATCAATAGAGGACTTATTTTCCCAATATCCTCCTGCAGCCCCAATTTCGATCCATGAAGTCAGTCATATGACGTTACGCAGACAAAAACCTGAGCTTATGGTCGGATCAGAGGTCAGCCTCACGCAACGGGAATATACAAACAAAAGAATACAGCAGCCTCTGTAAGTTCTAAGATGTAGGCAAACACTGAACATATGGAAGCTGCACTACTAATATATAGAATATACTTCGAAATAAAGGTACTTAGAGAACATGTTGGCCAATTCATGTGAACCCAAAATCCACAACGAGACAAATCATTCTTCCCTGGGATCCTAAACTCAATATTTAGGACAGCACGGTGGCTCAGTGGTTAGCACTGTTGCTTTGCAGAGCTGGGACCTGGGTTCAAATCCCACCAAGGACACGATCTGTAAGAAGTTTGTATGTTCTCCCCGTGTTTGTGTGGGTTTCCTCTGGGTTCTCCGGTTTCCTCCCACACTCCAAAGACTTACTGATAGGAAAATTAGATTGTGAGCCCTAATGGGGACAGTGATTGTATCTGTAAAGCGTTGTGAAATTAATGGCGCTATATCAGTGAGTGAAATAAATAAATAAAAACATGACTCGCCGAGGTTTATAGTTTACAAATTTAAAGGGCAGGTAGAATCCAGCACTAACTAATTGGAGGAGTGTCTGTCAGAAAAGGAGGCAGTCACCACCTCCAATATTAAACTTCAAAAAACCGACGAGCACCTTCTAACAGAATCATGAACTGCCCAAATTGTGCGCTAAGCACCCTCATTTTCTAGGTATTGTCTATATGGCAGTAATAAAGTCCAGATTCCATATATTCAATGGTTTGCATACATTTACCGCTTACAGAGTGCTGCTGTATTCTTTTCTTTGTATATTATGCAGTCTGCAAAAAGCAATAGTGCAGACTAATCTGCACCATATAACACCCTCTGGGGAAACAGATACTATCAGCTATGGAGAGTTACCATTATTAAAACTTAACCTTTAATGAGGATAGCCTAAAATATATGAACCCAACGAACAAACACATATACATATATACAAAAAGTGCCCAAAATAACCAGTGCTCAAAATATAAAAGAATGGAACAGTCTCACCATTCAGAACGGACACTTGGATCTTTCTCAGCCAATAGGGCTATGATGAGTAACGGTCCAGGGGAGAAAAACGTCGGGCTAGGGCATAAGTCCTGTCTACCCTGTAAACCATGTGTAACTCCTGTCCTTACAAGGACAGGCCCCAAGTGGACCCTGCTATGGACAACCACCAGATGAATGGGTGTAGGTAAATCGGTTTCCTCTTCTCCCTACACATTTCATCACCAATGTAGGAGACTCATCAGGGGAGTTTGAAAAAATATATATAATTATGTAAATGTGACACAATAACATGCAAATCACACCATACAAGCCCACACACCCCCACCTATAACAGAACAATCCCACCTTGAATAGACCTAGACCGGAGCCTAAACAAAAAGCCGCACCAGCGCTACCGAACACGTGGAGAGACTCACCAGCAGGGGATGTGCCGACGTGTGTCACGGTGGGTGCAGTCCAGTCAGGAGAAAAGGATCCGGCGTATAGAAACGCTAGCGGGAAGGTGGGCAGGCAGAGGTGATGAGCCGCAATGAAATAAGGTAGTACGGGAGCTACGTAGAGCCAGGGAAAGCCCCGGCCGGTGGCGTCCCTGGATACGAGCGGGGAAGGGGAAAATAGCTGGCACGAGGCTCAGCGTGTGACGTCACAAAGTAAGTACGGGGCAGCGCAGAGACCAAAACCGACGCGTTTCGAAGGAGAGGCGTCCTTCTTCATCAGGGTTACCGGTCTCTCGATGCGCCCGGACATATAATGAAAAATTTTTTTTTTCCCCGTATCTCTTTCCCCCCCCCTTTTTTCTAGTACCCCCGTAGTACCGTTTTAGCACGTTTTTAGTACTTTAACCCCGGATTTACTGTTTTTTATCGCTATTTATTAAAGGTTTGCTTCTATTGTTTGTGTTAATTTAGATAGTGTTAGTGGTATTGTTTCCACTTTAATAAATCTGGTATATTTGAATTGGTACAGTACATCTATACTTTTACACATATTTATAAGTCTTTTTTATTAATATTTTTCACTTGCCCGTGCAACATATTTCATGCATCAGTATTCTTACTTTCATCTCTACTCATAGTGTTGCGGTTTTTTGTGGCTCTGCAACTGTCATTACTATAGTGGTCACCAACACAATGGGTTAAATGGGCAGGCTTGCTATTGTGATTGACATCCTTGGGGCTTATATGTCCGGGCGCATCGAGAGACCGGTAACCCTGATGAAGAAGGACGCCTCTCCTTCGAAACGCGTCGGTTTTGGTCTCTGCGCTGCCCCGTACTTACTTTGTGACGTCACACGCTGAGCCTCGTGCCAGCTATTTTCCCCTTCCCCGCTCGTATCCAGGGACGCCACCGGCCGGGGCTTTCCCTGGCTCTACGTAGCTCCCGTACTACCTTATTTCATTGCGGCTCATCACCTCTGCCTGCCCACCTTCCCGCTAGCGTTTCTATACGCCGGATCCTTTTCTCCTGACTGGACTGCACCCACCGTGACACACGTCGGCACATCCCCTGCTGGTGAGTCTCTCCACGTGTTCGGTAGCGCTGGTGCGGCTTTTTGTTTAGGCTCCGGTCTAGGTCTATTCAAGGTGGGATTGTTCTGTTATAGGTGGGGGTGTGTGGGCTTGTATGGTGTGATTTGCGTGTTATTGTGTCACATTTACTTTTCATAGGTCTGTTTGTTCCATCTGTCTTGCCCTTTCAGCGCGGATTCAATTGTTTTCATTATTCTTGATAGTTCTTTGACAGGGGTGGCACCTCCCTGCCTTGTTTCCTTGCAGCTGGGGGTTTTTTCTTGGTGCCTGAGGTAGCGCGTGTGTAATATCTATTTCATTCTTCTCATATATAATTATGTGCCACAGGGCACAGGAGTCCAAGCAAAAGACAGAGTCCGTGTGTCAAGAAGGGTCCTGCAGTGGCCGGGTACCCATCAGCAAGGTATGGCTGTCTGTGTTTGCAGTCAAAATGTGTCCTCACTCTAACCCCCACATGAACACCCTTATATAACACTACTAGTCACTGCCCCTCCTATCTTAGTCACCTGTAATGGGCTAATGTAAACTAGATAGGCGTGTGTCATACTCACTCGTACACGGCGTGCAGCGATGTGTGTACCGGATGTGCGGCCGCCATGCTGTGCACGTCACTTCCACACATGCGCCAGAGAGGTGCGTTCCACACTGGAACGCATAGTCGCCATATTGTGGGCGTCACCGAAGATACGCTACAGCGGCGCCAACTGGGTATACGTAACATAGTCACTAGTGCGCTCCATGTCATGTGGGCGTCATAATAATCGTCATATGGGCATTACTCGGACAACGACAGCAGGGGGCCCAGCACGAGGGGTAGGGGAAGGGGAAGAGGAGGGGGATTTCATAGAGGCGATAGGTACCAGACCCCAATTCCAAGACCCGGTTTTTTAGACCGACCCTACCAGCTCCGCAGTCACAATCGCAATCTCTTCAACAGGGAGGAGAGTCACAGATTCTAAATCTATCTGACAGACAATTTACTGCGGTGGAAATGTCGGTCCTTTTCAAAGGATTATCTTTTGTTCCCAGCTCCGATTTTTCCTCCTTTAACATGATTAAGGATTTGAATTTATTTATTAGAAAATTAAGATGGCACAAATTCTTTAAGCAGAGAGAGAAGAGGTTATGTTATGAACTTAATATTCCTTCTGAATTATTACAAGATGTACAATTGTTGGCAGATCTGGAAACCTCACCTGTAACTAATGTAGGACAGGGACCCTTTACCCAGTTAAAAAATGGCAGCAGGAAAATGGCACCTGTTGGGGGGGACCTGTCCGCAATTGATGTTTTTCTAAATCTATGTACTAATGACATCAAGGAAATGGCACAGAATCAAGCCAGACATAATCTAAGCAGATAACAGATGGTGGCCCTTCAGGGGTTGGAAACGGATGAGTCATTAGTTTTCAAACCATCCGATAAGGGGGGAATGTGGTCGTGATGGGGGTGGAGAAATATAAAAATATGTGTTTGTCCCTACTTAATGATCGTACGACCTACACTGTGGTGTCACAAAATCCAACTGCCAAATGTTTGTCGTCATTGGGGGCTATCCTCACGAAAGCCAAAATGGACAAATTGATTAGTGAGGATGAATATCTATTCATGCTACCCCGCCATCCCATCATGCCAACCTTCTATGCCCTACCAAAGGTTCACAAGGGTCTTGACCCTCTTAAGGGCAGACCCATTGTGTCGGGCATAGGAGGTATTGGGCAGAATGTAGGAGTGTACATCGACAAAGTGTTGAGTTCTTTTGTCACTTCTCTTCCCTCCTATATAAGAGACACCATGGATTTACTTCGTAGGCTGGATGGTATCTCGCTTGAATCTGGCACCCTCCTGGCTAGTATTGACGTCGAGGCTTTGTACTCCTCGATCCCACACGATTGTGGGATTCGGGGTGTGCAACACTTCCTTGGTACAAGGGGGTGCCAATACAGGGCCCACAATGAACTCATTGTCAGCCTTCTTGATTTTGTGTTGCATAATAATTTCTTTTGCTTTGATTGCAAGGTCTTCCACCAGCTCAGGGGCACCGCAATGGGGAGCCCTTGTGCCCCCACGTACGCAAATTTGTTCCTGGGCTGGTGGGATGGTGGGAGGACAGTATTGCCTTCTCCGAGAGACATGAAATATACCTGGCCCATGTGGACCTATGGGTCAGGAATATTGATGATATTTTTGTACTCTGGAGGGGCACGAGTGACACTTTCTGCCAGTTTGTCGCATCTTTGAATGAAAATGACATTGGTCTAAGGTTTACGTTTGTGATACAGGAGGACAGGTTACCCTTCCTGGATGTCCTGATTTCAAAATCAGAGAGGGGGGACTCATTGGAGACCACAGTCTATCGTAAACCCACCGCAACCAACTCTCTTTTGCGATGGGATAGTCATCACCCCTACCCTCTCAAAAGGGGTATCCCTAAGGGCCAGTATCTTAGACTGCGTCGTAATTGTTCTAATCAAAGAGACTTCAAAGACAAGGCGGATGATCTCAGATGGAGGTTTCTGGCTAGGGGGTACCCCGATCGGGTGTTGAGCAGGGTGGATTGATTTAAATCACGCCGATTTAAATCATGATTTAAATCACGATTTAAATCAAAAGATTTTTTTTCTATTTAAATCGGATCGATTTAAATCATGATTTTAATCATGATTTAAATCACTGATTTAAATCAAAAGGTTTTTTTTTAATATAAATCACGATTAAAATGAGAAGTGAGAGCAGTGCGCATGTGCGCCCATAGTTACACGGACGAAACTAGGGGCAACGATCTAACGCCAGGGTGAGGGGGGGACCCCAAAGTAAGTAAAAATCTTTTTTGTTTTACTATATGGCAATAGGTAGGTGTTTAAAAGCAGCATGTCTTAATTGTATAAACTATTAATAGCCTCCACATTTTGTTCATACTGCCCCTTTAATTCCACACTTCTAGCTTGGTTTCACTTTTGGTTTAGTTTCTTTTTCCATTCAGTTGACATGCCCAAACTTGTTGGATAGTCAGCAGTACTTGGCTGTAGTAACAATCAAACTTCATAAGTGATCTGTGTGAGCCATGGCAGGTCGTAAGAGAGACCCTATTTGGGTTCATTTTGTTGAGATGCCAGCAGCAGATCTTGGAAAGAAAGGTGCAAGAGCAAAGTGCAAATACTGTCAAAAGGATATCCAAGGACTTGTTTGCCGTTTGAAATCACATTATGAAAACTGCAACCAGAAGGGAAATGAAGATGTTGATAGTGATACAACTAATGTCAATGAACCCCCACAGCTTCTTATGCACCAGGAGCCTAGTACTAATAAGTCTGGCGATTACAACCTATTTTTTTAACAGACATTTTACTGGGATGGTTAAAGTCTATGAAAAGAGAAATTTCTAGCACTAGTAGTTCTGGAGTATAGAATTTAAATTTATGTTAAGGCAATATTTCACAGAAAATTAACGCTAAAGGACATGTGCACCTTTATTTTTTTAAGGTGCACATGTCCTCCCCCCCCGCAGCGCTCTTACCTCCGATCCCCGCAGCGCTGAGATCCGTGGCTTCGTTTTGACCGTCCGCCTCCCGTCCTCCGGTTGCGGCCTACTCGCAGTGATCCAGTGGCGTGACGTCAGCGGGCCGCACGCTCCATTGAAATGAATGGAGGCGCGCTCGCGGACGGGCAGAACGAAGCCACGGATCCCCGCAGCGCTGACAGCGGAGGTAAGAGAGCTGCGGGGGGAGGACATGTGCACACTGCACCTTAAAAAATAAAGGTGCACATGTCCTTTAAGTAAAAATAAAGTGTGTATACGCTTATTTTTTTTTTTATTGTAGGCTGCAATTCACTTTTGAAGTCTGCCAAATTGACCATTTTTAAAAAAAAACATTTTTAAAACTTTTGTGACATAATTTTTTTCAGTTGCTCTGATATTAGTTACCAGTATTACAGCAACTTCACCGGAAAACTTGAGTAGCATAACTTTTGAGACAGCCCTTATAGGACGAGGACCATTACATTGTTCAAAAAGTTTGTTTCAAAATATTTTCGTTATATTTCTTCAAATACGCAGTCGATTTATATTTTTAATTTCTGTGCTTTCAGGGTCAAATATGGCTTGTGCTGCACGTGACAATCAATATCTGGGTACAACTTCAACAAAGCAGCCCAAAAAAAAACTTTGCGTGCAAAGTGTAGAAAAATTCATCTTAAAGACTACGACGAGCCAGAAAGAACATTTTGATGAATTAATTGCTAAATTCATATTTGCAACCAATTCTTCTTTCCGACTAGTTGAGCACCCATTGTTTGTACAAATGATCGAAGGAATTAGACCAGGCTACAAACCACCAAGTAGATTTGATATCTCAGGAAAACATCTTCAGGCTGTATACGACATAGAAAGAGCGGCTTGTACAAAATATTTGAAAGACAAGGTTGTTAACATGAGCTTGGATGGTTGGAGCAACATCCACAACGACCCCATAATTTGCACTTGTGTCACAACAGAAGATGGTGAAACTTACCTTACAGACACAATCGACACATCTGGAAATTCACATACTGCTGAATATTTACTTGAAATTGCTAAGAACTCAATTCACCAATGCCAAGAACAGTTTGGATGTAAAGTAAGGAGCTTAGTTACTGATAACGCAAGCAATGTGGCAAAAATGCGAGCGGAACTGGCACATGAGGATGACACAAATGTCATTACATACGGTTGTTCTGCCCATTTGTTGCATCTTTTGGCAAAAGACCTGCATATTTCGGGTGTCAAGGAACATGTTGTAGAAATTGTTAAATATTTCCGCAATAATCATTTTGCACATGCAACCTACAAGGAAATGGGAGGACTGAAGTTGGTTCTACCACAAGATGTTAGATGGAATACCTTGGCTGACTGCTTGGAAATGTTTATTAACAACTGGTCAAAATTACTGTCCATTTGCGAAACACATCGGGATAAAATTGATGCTAATATACGAAGCAAAGTATTAAATCTTGGTGTGAAGAGAAATGCCGAGGACCTTTTGGAAAGGTTAAAGCCAATATCGATTGCGTTGGATAAAATGCAGAAAGATACTGCAACCATAGCTGATGCCACAGAAGTTTGGAAAGATTTAGAAGGTTCTCTAGATCGCTTGAACCTCTCAAACAATGTAAAGGTTGCAATACAGCACCGCAAGGACCAAGCATTAAAAGAAGAACACTATTTAGCCAATATCTTGCATCCCATCTACAGAGGGAAAAAATTATCTGAGGCGGAAATCAACTCTGCAATGGAGTGGCTCGCCAATACTAACCATGACATTGTGGCAACTGTGCTGAAATTGAAGTGTGAATCTGCACCATTTCAAAAATACATGTTTGCAGATAATGTCGTTAATGAACTAAAACCACTGGACTGGTGGAAGTCGCAATCACTTGTTCTTCCAGCAAAGATAATAAATCTAGCTACTCAGCTACTGACTGCATCGGTTTCATCCGCAGGAGTAGAGAGATTGTTTTCTTCATTTGGTTTTGTGCACACAACAGTCCGAAACCGCTTTTAGGAACTGCTAAAGCAGGACAACTGGTTTTCCTATTAAAAGTCCTAAATAAACAGTAGGCTTAAAGGACTGATGTATTCACTGAAGATGTTTGCTTACTTCAAACGTTAGAGATAGGCTATTGTTAAAAAGTACTTACTCTCTGTAGTTCAATTCTGAGTCTTTAATAGTGCAAATAAAAATTATTAGGTTTCATAATCAACTGTTTTAATATTTTTATTTGTGTAAAACAATTAGATTTGCAAAAAGACAAAGTTTTGCTTGTGTACAACTTGATTAAAAAATCTGATTTAAATCAAATGATTTAAATCAAAAAAATCTGATTTTTTTGATTTTTTTTAAAAAAATCAAGATTTTTATCCACCCTGGTGTTGAGGGAGGCTTTCCGATATGCCAACAGACAGAACAGAGGGTTGCTCCTCACCCCTTTGGAGAGGGAAGAGAATATTACCAACGAGACAAGACTCATTTGTACGTTTGATAACGGGGCAACTTCCGTCAGAAAGATCCTGAAAGAGCACTGGGGCATTCTAGGTATGGACGTGGACCTTAAGGAATTTGTGGGTGGTACACCTAGCATCACATACCGTAGATGCAGAACCCTGGGGGATAGACTTGTGCATAGTCACTTTAACCCCCTAAAAAGGAAACCTGGTTGCCAGTGAGGCCAGCTGGATGCTACAAATGTGGTACTTGTGTGGCTTGTGAGTTTATAAGACCTGGCAAAGAATTTGTTGATGAAAATACTCAACGAGTGTATAAGATCAGGGAATTCATCAACTGCAAGACACTGGGGTGATCTATAGGGCACTCTGCAGTTGTGGCCAATCATATATTGGTAAAACCATCCGAGAATTTAGGAGACGGGTGGGAGAGCACCTTGGTGACATACGCAATCGGAGAGACACCCCCATTGCGAGACATGTGAATGCTTCTCATGGGGGTAGCACCAAGGGCCTTTCATTTATGGGCATTGACAAAGTGCGGATGTCACCCAGGGGTGGCGATCTAGATAGAATGCTCCTTCAGAGAGAGGCCAAATGGATATTTTTGCTTGACACATGTGATCCCAAAGGGTTGAATGAACAGCTGAATTTCAGCTGTTTCCTTTGAACACGTCTCTTATGTTGGGTCAATCTAGTGGTTTTGTCACTTTATTTCCTTCCCCCTCTCCCCCCCCTTCTCTGGTGCCTTTGGTTATATTGGGCCATGTTCTTTATAGGCCATTGGTTACTGTTTATCATGGGTACTATGTATCGTTTTTCTGGGCGCTAGCTATTTAATCAGTCAAATAAAGCAGAGTTTATAATAGGTGACCTCTAGGGGTTTGACCACTGTCTTTTCCCCTCTTCTGGTGACACCCCGTGTCTCTGAATTTAGTGCTTCACCTATTTGGGTGTATCGCACTATGAATAAGGGGTGTAACTTCACCATTTTGTGAATCCGACTTTTATTTAGTTATGTTGGTTCCTCACCTATTTCTGTGTTTTTATCTAATAGGCCGCCCTACATATCTACATACTTTTTCGGGTATGCAACTATAGTATCCTCTACGTATTTTGGTGGCACTAGCAAGACTATCAAGTAGTGCCCCCCCCCCTATATACAAACAACTACATCCCCCCCACTGTCATACTGTGTTTTCCCTATTAGTCACCATACTATTGCACTTTAATCATGCCTGAGGCAGGTTATCTGGCGGTCTTTACTATTACGGCCCTGCCGTGTTGTATTATTTATTGATTTTTGGTTATGCTCAAAGTATGATTAAAGTGTCCTTATATATTTTTTATGACTTGGAGCACATTTTTGCTTATATAGTATGGTTCAGCGACACCGATAATATGGCGATCAGGCCTTCCGCCATAGGTGAGTCCCACGGTGTGGGTTATACTCTCCTGGCAGGTTATGGTTGCCATGACATCGATGCAGCGTTCTTACTGTGACGCCCATATTTATGTGACTTCTGTGCGTTCCACGATGTGGGGCATCCTTAGCACAAGTGATACTACGCACGTCATTCTGGCGCCGCCGCGGTGCATAATCCGCTACGCCTCCCGTGGGACGTTCCTACTGTGATGCCCACATGACGACTATTGTTACGCCCACATGATATGGAGCGCATACTACACATGTCATTCTGGTGCCGTTACGATGCATATTCAGCTACGTCTCCCGTGGGACGTTCCTATTGTGACGCCCACATGGCGGTTACTATGCCCACATGACATGGAGACGCCTACATGACGACTATTGTGACGCCCACATGACATGGAACGTATATTACACATGTCATTTTGGTGCCGCTACGGTGTATATTCAGCTACGCCTCCTTTGGGACGTTCCTATTGTGACGCCCATATGACGATTATTATGACGCCCACATGACATGGAGCGCACTAGTGACTATGTTACGTATACCCAGTTGGCGCCGCTGTAGCGTATCTTCGGTGACGCCCACAATATGGCGACTATGCGTTCCAGTGTGGAACGCACCTCTCTGGCGCATGTGTGGAAGTGACGTGCACAGCATGGCGGCCGCACATCCGGTACACACATCGCTGCACGCCGTGTACGAGTGAGTATGACACACGCCTATCTGGTTTACATTAGCCCATTACAGGTGACTAAGATAGGAGGGGCAGTGACTAGTAGTGTTATATAAGGGTGTTCATGTGGGGGTTAGAGTGAGGACACATTTTGACTGCAAACACAGACAGCCATACCTTGCTGATGGGTACCCGGCCACTGCGGGACCCTTCTTGACACATGGACTCTGTCTTTTGCTTGGACTCCTTGGCCCTGTGGCACATAATTATATATTTTTTTTCAAACTCCCCTGATGAGTCTCCTACATTGGTGATGAAACGCGTAGGGAGAAGAGGAAACCGATTTACCTACACCCATTCATCTGGTGGTTGTCCATAGCAGGGTCCACTTGGGGCCTGTCCTTGTAAGGACAGGAGTTACACAGGGTTTACAGGGTAGACAGGACTTATGCCCTAGCCCGACGTTTTTCTCCCCTGGACCGTTATTCATCATAGCCCTATTGGCTGAGAAAGATCCAAGTGTCCGTTCTGAATGGTGAGACTGTTCCATTCTTTTATATTTTGAGCACTGGTTATTTTGGGCACTTTTTGTATATATGTGTTTGTTCGTTGGGTTCATATATTTTAGGCTATCCTCATTAAAGGTTAAGTTTTAATAATGGTAACTCTCCATAGCTGATAGTATATATTATGCAGTCACAGCAGCTTGCACCTGTTCACACTTGCTTTACTCTGTTCATATGACAAGAATGACTTCTGCTCTGCCAAAATGTGACATCATTTCGCTGTGAGAACCTCATATTCCTTGCTTTTTTTACTTCGCCCCATAAAATCACAACTTAGAAGAAAGGCATGTCAGGAAATTACACAGTGTGAGGCTACATAATTACTACACTTCTTCTGCTTTATTCAAGATTGAAATAGAAGTCAAATATGGTGGGCTGAAGATAAAGAATCGGCTCTTGAAGAATACCATTAGGCAATTGCTTCTTATTTTATACCTTTTTAAATAGCTATTACTAATGGCATTATGTTGCTAATAAAAAAAAATGGTTGCAGCTCCATTCAATGTGTAGTAGTGGCTATTACCGAGTAAATGCAAGAGAATAGGAGCTGATCTGCAGCACCAGGCAGCGGCCACTACACATTAAATGGAGTTCTGCAGTGCAGCTTTGAAAACACAAAAAAAGCGCAGTAAAACCAAAAACACTATGTTGCAAAAAAATCACAGTGGACAGCAAGTGTTAGTAAAAAGATGGAAAAAACAGGGTATTTGGTTGATACGTTTTTTTGCAAAAAATGTATATTAAGCCGCTCTACCAAACGTCAAGGTATACCCATATCAGAGCAGTCCTAACTAATGTATATAATCCCTATCTGATGTATTTAAAACCTGGTCATATGTACAATACCTGTATGAGCAGGATTCAGAAAAGGAATGTCCATGTGGACACCCTGGACAGAACGGCTCCTGTGCGCACAGCTCAAAAAAAGAGGGGTGGAGGCCTCCCCAGTCTTGTGGACACAAGAAAACAATTATGTGAAACCAGAACACATTAGCTGCGTGCACAGTGAACAAGCCCGTAGAGACATGTTCACACCACCAAGAGACTTGAAAACACAAAAAAGCACAGTAAAACCAAAAACACTCTGTTGCAAAAAAATCACAGTGGACAGTAAGTGCTAGTAAAAGATGGAAAAAACAGGGTATTTGGTTGATACGTTTTTTGCAAAAAATGTATATTAAGCCGCTCTACCAAACGTCAAGGTTTACCCATATCAAAGCTTTCTGAAATGTGTACAATTGACTGCTTTCAAAGCTAAAAACATCTGAATAAAGGGGGTTCTAGCATTTCTTTAACATTAGCATCTGATGAAACAGTCTAAAACCTACAAACTAAAAACTTTAGAAACTTTAATGATTTTGACAACTACCCCTACACCGCTATAGAAAATCATTTATGCAGGCATCATATTATCGTCCTGCCAGATTCATTTGCTTAATTCCTACATGCTTTTTTCAACCATATGATCTGCAGACATTTCTGAGTTTATGCATATCCGAGGTTTTCACCGATTTGCCATGTTTCCTAGCAGAACCAAGGCCACGAGTTTACATGCGACCAACTCTTCACTCATGTGCTGTTAGAAGCTTGATAATGAAGAACATTTCTTCTCCACCATACCTCATCTTGTAGTTGACGTTGACTATTCTCCTGCTCCTGATAGTCCTGCCTCAGTCTTGCAGCCTTTCGTTCTGCACTTGAAATCTTCTTTTCATATTCCTTATTATTCTCTATTTCGCTGTTCAAAAACTGGATTTTCTCTTTTATAATATTTTCTCTTTCTCGTAATTCTTGTTTCACCTGGGCCAGTTGCTAGGATAAAAATAACAGAATATCTGGCATATCACATCAATTATTGTGTTGTTCACAAACCTTAGCAAAAAGGAAGAAGTTTAAGGCTGAACACTTGTAGTCTAACGTTCACATAATTACGATTTTGGACAAACTTTTAATAAATAAAATTACTGTCACGATTCTACCTATCTGTGTGTAAATAACTGTTCTGCAGCTCAATATATGGCAGGGGCGTGCTGAGATGTCAGTATAGTGATGGACAGTTCAGCCATCCAATCGGGAGCTGGGGCGTGCTGAGATGTTAGCGTCTTGAGTGACCATTTAGCCGTCCAATCAGCACCAGGGTGTTCTGGGGCGTCCTCTATGTGTCTACAGTTCGGAGTAATTACCTGGCTATTTAGCCGGCTCTCTGCCTTAGATTTCTGCAAATTGTAGCTGTGCTCAAGTGATGTGTGTTAGCTCTGTGCTCCTAGTCTTGTATTCTGATCTTTGCTTCTCAACCTTGGATTTGCCTTAGACTATTCGTTTGCCTAGCCCTTTTCTCGTGATCCGCTAGCTTCTTGGAATTCTGACCTTGGACTGTTTCCTGACTAAGCCTTTGTCTAACCCCTCTGTCTGTGATGTACCTCCTGGGTTTTGACCTCTTAAATACCCAGCCTCACGGCTTGTCTGTTAGTAGTGACTAGCGTCACAATTACATTCTAGATAAAACACATTTGTGAAGCTTATATTTAAGGAGAAAGAGTACTCGTGATTTTATACAGAAAACTAATGGCATGTATGTAAAGGTGCTGTGATACTGAGTAAATCCTTACCTTGCTTTTAGAAATCTATTTTGCTGTTTTAGACAAATCCATAATTGAAATTGTATGGTAACGAGTTGCAAGTGCAGTGGGGTGGACCTTGCACTTACAGCTTTGCCAGCTTTTCTCCCTATAACTCACCCACTGCCCACGTTCAGTCATTGCTCTGGAAAAACAGAGTGGAAGCTGTAATCGCACAAAGCCAGTGCTGATCAGGGCCTGGGGCACGGTTACAGCCACCACTGTGTATACTCGGTGGTGACTGAAACCTGAGCGCTGCATGGGGAGAATAAATTTAATTTTCTACAAACAGTGTTCGGCTATGTGCAGGAGGCAGGCAGCTTAGTAACACATATCTGCAGGTTAATAGTTTTTTTACTGGTGACAGGTTCCGTTTAACCCGTTAGGCCGGGTTCACATTAGCGTATGTGTGCGCAGCGTATACCTGTGTACCGATCCACATGCGTTTTGCATACATATGTTTAACATTGAGTATGCAGGGACATGCGTTAGCATGCATTGTTTCGTGGTGTGCGGCAAACGCAACATGTTGCATTTTTTGAGGCGTCAATGTAGCACAGACATACGCATGCAGATGAGTGCGTCAAAACAACGCATTACTGTCTATGTGAACGCATTGGTACGCAAGGACATGGGTACGCATGCGTTCAATGCTCTTGTTTATTTCGGACTGAGCATGTCCAGGACACGCCCATTGAGACACGCCCTCCTGGAAATATCGAACGCATGCGCAAAATCAACGCAAACCCAGGCTAAAATGCACACAAACGCATGCAAACGCAGCATTTTTTTTTGCGTCATACATAAGCTGATGTGGATAAAAAACACAGCATAACCATGCAGATGATATACTGCGCACAAAGACGCTAATGTGTACTTAGCCTTAGTGACAGATCTAATTTTGTACTTAATGACCAGGCCAATATTTACAATTCTGACCACTGGCACTTTATGAAGTTATATCTCTGGAACGCTTCAACGGATCCCACTGATTCTGAGATTCTGTTTTTTTGTGACATATTGTACTTCATGTTAATGGTAAAATTTCTTTGATATAACTTGCGTTTATTTATGAAAAAAACTGAAATTTGGCAAAAATGTAGAAAATTTTGCAATTTTCAAACTTGTAATTTTTATGCCCTAAAATCAGAGAGTCATATCGCACAAAATAGTCAACTTTACATCAGGACAATTTTGGAAACATTTTTTATTGTTAGGATGTTATAAGGGTTAAAAGTTGACGAGCAATTTCTCATTTTTCCAACAAAATTTACAAAACCATTTTTTTAGGGACCACCTCCACTTGATGTTAGTTTGGAGGCCTATGACAGAAAAAAACCACATTCAAGAAATTTATAAACCCTTTAGGCGCTTAACTATAACTAAAGCAATGTGGAATGAAAAAATGAACATTTTCCTTTTTTCGCCAAAAATTTACTTTAGACCCAAACTTTTTTATTTTCACATGGGTAACAAGAGAAAATGGACCACTGTGTATGTAGGAAAGCCTCTGTTTTGGCGCATGGCAGGGCTCGGAAGAGAAGAAGAACCCAAAATTAGCTGGAATCAATGGCGGACACCTTGTCACGTTTGGAGAGCCCTGGATGTACCTAAACACTGTAAATCCCCCAATTCTAACTCCAACCCAATACTAACACAGCCCACCCCTGACCCTAATCCCAACCCTAACCCTAATCCCAACCCTAACCACCACCCTAACCCCAACACCACCCTAACCCCAACCGTAACCCTAACACAACTGTATCCCCAACACAACCCTAACCCAAATACAACCCTAACCCCAACACATCAGTAACCCCAACATCACAACCGTAACCCTAACACAACCATAACCATCACATCACAACCGTAACCCCCATCACCACAACCGTAACCCCAACCATAACCCCAATACAACCCTAACCCTAGCCCCAACCCTAACCCTAGCTTTAATCCCAATCCTAATCCTAGCCCCAACCCTAACTCTAACCCCTACCCTAGCCCCTACCCTAACCCCAATGGAAAAATGGAAATAAATACTTTTTTTTAATTTTATCATATTTACCTAACTAAGGGGGTGATAAAAGGAAGGGGGGGTTGAATTACTTTTACTTTTTTATTTTGATCACTGTGATAGGGTTTATCACAGTGATCAAAATTGGGGATCCTAGTTAATGATAAACTTACCTGGACCAGCCAGTGACAAGCAGTGGCTGCCAAGGCAAACAGGATCATGGGGTGCATTAAAAGAGGTCTGGATACACATGATGAGAGCATTATACTGCCTCTGTACAAATCCCAGGATAGACCGCACATGGAGTACTGTGTACAGTTTTGGGCACTGGTGCTCAGGAAGGACATAATGGAACTAGAGCAGGTACAAAGGAGGGGAACAAAATTAATAAAGGGGATGGGAGAACTACAATACCCAGAGAGATTAGCAAAATTAGGATTACTTAGTCTAGAAAAAAGATGACAGAGGGGCGACCTAATAACCATGTATCTATAATATAACCCTGGGAGCGTCACTCTGTCCGAAGCCTTTATAGACTGCGCAAGCGCAAGCGCCGGCGCAGTCTGGACCCCACAGAGTGACGCTCCCAGAAGATCGCGGTATGCGTAAACACTGAACGCACACCGCAATCTCCAACGGAGAGGCAGGGACGCGCCAGGAGGGTAAGTATCGGTTATATTCACCTGTCCCCCATTCCAGCGCTGCGTGCAGCTCCGTCTCCGTCTCCCGGATCCTCTGCCTGTGATGTTCACAGTTCAGAGGGTGCGATGACGCGCTTAATGGGCGCCGCCCTCTGACTGAACAGTCACAGCCAGAGGACCTGGAAGAAGCGGCACGCAGCGCTGGATCAGGGCCAGGTGAATATAGCAAGTGTCGGGGGCCTGAGCTAGCGTTGATACCGGCACCTGACCCCCACAGCGCGCCGGTGTCCCCGCCTGCTCAGGCCCCCCAGCACTCGGCACCCAGTGACGATAGGAGAGTATGGTATTTTTTTTTTTTATATATCGCAGCAGCATACGGGGCATATAATACCATGGAGCATGTTATGGGGGCCATAAACCTTTATGGAGCAGTGTACGGGGGCATATACTATGGAGCATCTTATGGGGGCCATAAACCTTTATGGAGCAGTGTACGGGGCATATACTATGGAGTATCTTATGGGTGCCATAAACCTTTATGGGAGCAGCAAATTAAAGAACGGTGGCGCAGGATGGGAGCAGCACATGACAGAACGGGGGCGCAGGATGGGAGCAGCACATAACAGAATAGGGCAGCACATGACAGATCGGGGGTGCAGGATGGGAGCAGCAAATGACAGAATGGAGGCGCAGGATGGGAGCAGCAAATGACAGAATGGAGGCGCAGGATGGGTGCAGCACATGTCAGAAAAGAGGTGCAGGATGGGTGCAGCACATGTCAGAATGGGGGCGCAGGATGGGAGCAGCACATGTCAGAATGGGGGCGCAGGTTGGAAGCAGCACATGACAAGATGGGGACGCAGGATGGGTGCAGCACATGACAGGATGGGGACGCAGGATGGGAGCAGCACATGACAGAACGGGGGCGCAGGATGGGAGCAGCACATGACAGAATAGGGCACCACATGACAGAACGGGGGTGCAGGATGGCAGCAGCACATGAAAGAACGGGGGTGCAGGATGGAAGCAGCACAAGACAGAACGGGGGCGCAGGATGGGAGCAGCACATGACAGAATAGGGCAGCACATGACAGAACGGGGGTGCAGGATGGCAGCAGCACATGACAGAACGGGGGTGCAGGATGGCAGCAGCACATGACAGAACGGGGGCGCAGGATGGGAGCAGCACATGACAGGATGGGGGCGCAGGATGGGAGCAGCATATGACAGAATGGAGGCGCAGGATGGGTGCAGCACATGTCAGAATGGGGGCGCAGGATGGGAGCAGCACATGACAGGATGAGGATGTAGGATGGGTGCAGCATATGACAGGATGGGGACGCAGGATGGGTGCAGCACATGACAGGATGGGGGCGCAGGATGGGAGCAGCACATGACAGGATGGGGACGCAGGATGGGAGCAGCACATGACAGGATGGGGACGCAGGATGGGAGCAGCACATGACAGGATGGGGGCGCAGGATGGGTGCAGCACATGACAGGATGGGGGACGCAAGATGGAGCAGCACATGACAGGATGGGGGCGCAGGATGGAGCAGCTCATGACAGGATGGGGACACAGGATGGAGCAGCACATGACAGGATGGGGACGCAGGATGGAGCAGCACATACCAGGATGGAGACCATATACCAATATAAATGCCCGCCACCCGGGCGTAGAACGTGTTCAATAGCTAGTAAGTATATAAGGGGACAATACAAATATCTCTCCGAGGATCTGATTACACCAAGGAATGTGACGGACACAAGGGAGCATTCTCTGCGTCTGGAGGAGAGAAGGTTTTTCCACCAACATAGAAGAGGATTTTTTACAGTTAGGGCAGTGAGAATTTGGAATTCCTTGCCTGAGGAGGTGGTGATGTCAAACTCAGTTGAGGGGTTCAAGAGAGTTCTGAATGTCTTCCTGGAGTGTAATAATATTGTATCTTAAAGTTATTAGGTTCTTTAGAAGGGCGTAGATCTGGGGATTTATTCTGACGGAATATAGGCTGAACTGAATGCACAAATGTCTTTTTCCGGCCTTGCTAACTATGTTACTATGTTACTAAAATGAACCAATAGGAAAAATCTCCTATTGTTGCCAGGTGCCGGCCGGCAGACCTCGGCGGGCACACTGCGCATGCGCCCGCCATTTTCTTCCTGGAAGACATCAAGAGCCGGGGGACAGAGCCGTAGGGTCCAGGGACATCGGAGGTATCGGGAGGCTTGGGGAACCTCATTTCTCTCTCCCCTGGTATAAATCATATCAGAGGAGATAAATAAATGGGAAATTGGACTTTTTTATGTTGTCACCGTTATTCGGTGAATAACGGCGATCGCAACACTGGGGACGGTAAAAACCGACCCGAATCATGTGCTCCGGGGTCTCAGCTACCCCCGGTAGCAGAGACCCTGGAGATTTTCCAACACTGGGGGCGCTATAAACTTATTTCTCAGCATTGTTAAAAAGTGGCGCTGAGGAATAAGTACCCTTAAAGGGACACTGTCACCTGAATTTGGAGGGAACAATCTTCAGCCATGGAGGCGGGGTTTTTGGGTTTTTGATTCACCCTTTCCTTACCCGCTGGCTGCATGCTGGCTGCAATATTGGATTGAAGTTCATTCTCTGTCCTCCGTAGTACATGCCTGTACAAGACAATCTTGCCTTGCGCAGGCGTGTATTATGGAGGACAGAGAATGAACTTCAATCCAATATTGCAGCCAGCATGCAGCCAGCGGGTAAGGAAAGGGTGAATCAAAAACCCCAAAACCCCGCCTCCATGGCTGAAGATTGTTCCCTCCAAATTCAGGTGACAGTGTCCCTTTAACTACCGCCATTTAAAGGCGTATCGGCGGTCGTTGAGGGGTTAAACAAAAAAGCTAACCACTTATTTCTCAACAGTGATTTTTATTGATTTACAAAATCTTAAGTCACACATATAAAACTATGTTTACAATTTTCTAACAGGACTTAGCAAATCGAAGCCTGCTCAATGGTCATACAATAAATTTGGTGTAATATAAGGCATAAATCTGGACTAAATTGTAGCTGGCATAGATCTAATTTTCTGGCTTGCAGAAATCCTAATGATGCGCCTTTTGTAGAAATTTAGATCACCTTACTCCAATAAGCTATACTGCAAGAGTGGCATATAAAACATCAGACTTAATAAAGTCTCCCCATGGAGTTCATATACTGTATGAATGAGGAAGCTGCTTGATAAAATAAAATCATGTCAGCACTTATTAGTCATTTTGTCTTACTTAATTGGGAACTGTACTTTCAAGCAACTTGTCAAAATACGCTTTCTTTATTTCCAGCCACAATATTACTCGCATCATGCATTTTCCCCTCTGCAGACTCTTACCTTGCAATTGAGCTTGTGAAAGAAGAGACTACCTGCCATGATGTCTCCTATGTAGAGTTCAAAAGACAGGGATGAATAATTGCATTCATTCCTTACTTAGCACACAGATAGAAGCAGAATAATGGAAGTTATTATAGTACAGAACAAGCTAGCTGTGAATCCAGCTCTTGAGGTGAGGTAAAGGACTTGTTAGAAAGCTCAGCGTAATCTTTCTTGTCTATCCCTGCTTTTTTCCCCACTCTGTTCCTCACTCTTCTTCTTTCCTTCCCTCTTTATAGACTATAATATGAGGTGTAACCTGACAGCTCACTGTGCTGGCAGTGTTTTTGTCTTGGGAAAGACAGAGTAGGGTTATTTTACCAAAGTGGAAAGAGAGTTCAGGAAGCAGACGGGAGAAGAAGAAATGGCTCATAAATGGAAAATTGTGTCTAGTAAGAAAGGTTTTTTTATATGTGCTTATACTCTTGATTTATGCAAATTTTGCTGAAAGTCCAGTTCCCATTTATGCAGATAAAATATACTCAGGAGTGACCTTGCACCCTTAATCAATTCAAATTAAAATCAACAGTTTCTTTGCCTATCTTATATTGGCTTGTATTCCAAAATACCTGGCACATAATTCTGTGATCAGTTTAATTAGAATAACAGTTACTACAGGAGAGAAAGTACTCGCTTACCAGTGCACACTGGTCAATTTCTCTATCTCTTTTCTGCATCTGATCAATTGTGTTTTCCCACTGTCGAATCAGCTGTTGTCGCTCATAGTGGGCCTTGCGGAAATCCTCAGCTGCTTTGTCCAGTTCAATCTGTAAGACACATCTATCTGTGCAGCATCTCATATTTACCGCAATATTACTTTCACAACCATATTAAGAGATACAGCAATACTAATTTACAGACAAAAAAAAAACAAAACAGTATTTCTCATCTTCTAAGAATTGTTCAGATATCTGGTGCTGTTCACATCTATGTTTTTAAATTCCGTCTTTGTGATTTTAGTTCCACTCTTAGGGTACTTTCACACTAGCGTTTTTTGTAAATCCGTCACAATGCGTCATTTTGCAGAAAAAACGCATCCTGCAAAAGTGCTTACAGGATGTGTTTTTTCCCCATAGACTTCTATTGGCGACGCATTTGCGACGGATTTGCACACTTCGCATCCGTCTTGCGACGGATGCGTCGTGCTTTGGCGGACCGTCGGGAAAAAAAACCCCTACATGTAACGTTTTTTTCTCCCGACGGACCGCTTTTTCCGACCGCGCATGCGCGGCCGGAACTCCGCCCCCACCTCCCCGCACCTTACAATGGGGCAGCGGATGCGCCGGAAAAATGCATCCGCTGCACCCATTGTGCAAAGCGTTAAACGCTAGCGTCGGAATTTCTCCCCGACGCATTGCGACGGGGAGATTCCGACGCTAGTGTCAAAGTAGCCTTAGAGTAGAAAGATACAATATATACGGTTGACTAACAGATACATTGTCTATTTCCAAGTAAAATCAGCATTGTATAGATGTTATAGAAAACAGAAAATAACTTGAAATCAGTGCAATAATTGTACGCCCATCCTGTCTCCCTATTAATAATGGGATGGGATGGGATACTGGGAGATTCTTGTGTAAATACAAACCTGTGTAGTGATGGTCTCTGTCATCTCATTGTCCAAAAGTTTGCGTTTGTGGTTGGACTCCACGGTCAGTCTTTCAACCTGCAGTGACAAATCCTATGGCAAGAAATAAGAGTTACATTATAGATACATATGGAATATATACATGGGGTTACCATTAAAGTGCATAGAGCTGTTCTGCAATTCCCTGCACAGCCAGTTATGACGGTAAATATGTGAAGGCCCTAAAACAAAATGGGAGGGCCGACTGTCCGGTCTCCCACCAGTCACTTACCGATGGCATATCATAGTGATATCACACTACTTTCTACAGTTAGTTATATAAAATGACTTACTTTAATTTTTCCTTCATCTTTCTGTGCATACTTCTGAATGGCAACAGTATCTTCATCTTTACGAGCAGATTCTTCGAGCCAGGCCTCCAGGGCTTGCTGGTCCCAATTAAGTTGACACTTCAAGTTCTCTAGTTTTTGTGAAGCCTTGAATATGTTATTCTAAATGAAATAAAAGATGCAAAGAATAGATTGGTGTCTCTTAACAATACTGTATTGCGATTCTTTACTGTCAAGGTTAATCTAGATTTAACTAATTACGGTAACTCTTCAACCCCTTTGGATCAGGACAACTTAATTTTTTCATTACAAAAAAATGGTGTCACCAATTTTGGAGACTCGTACCATTTTTATTTTTCTCTTGATTGACTAAAGGTTTAAAAGCTCATCTATATGTGCCAATCTGACATCTTTATTGACACTATTTTGGGGTACATACAACATATTACTGCATTTTTGGGTGGTACTGCAGAGACTGAAAAATGCAAATCTAGAATTTTGATTCTTTTTTTTGTTTTGTTTTTGGCTTTGAACATACGTTTTAAATCACATTGTGTATTGATGGAGATGGGACTTTCATAGACTTGGTGATACCAATTACAGTAGACATAAAAAGCTTACACAGCTCTGTTAAGATGCCAGGTTTTATCATGCAAAAATATCACACTAAGAAGAGTAATTTTAAAACTTTTTCCACCTTTACTGTCAAGTATAATCTGTACAATTCAATTGAAAAACTAAATTAAATCTTTTGGGTGGAAAAAGAAAAAATAATGAACTAAAACAAAGCAGTTGCATAAATATGCACACCACTAAACTAATGCTTTGTTGAAGCACCCTTTGAATTTATGACAGCATTCAGTCTTTTTTGTTAGGAATTTATTGGCATGGCACATCTAGAATTGGCCATCTTTGTCCACTTTTCCTTGAATCATGCTCCAAATCCGTCAGATTTGGAGAACCCATGTCTGGGTTCATCAGGCGACATGAGGATATTGGCACAAAGCAGAGGATCAATGTCCTAGCGATGAGGCTGCTATAGTCGTCTGATACCTCTCCTTTGATCTGTCTTTTATTGTTCTCACAAGATGACTCTTGAATATAACCAGTAGTTGCTATCTATTATACTACTGAATTGGACAGGAGGCATAAGCCATAATATTATTTATAGATACTACTGTACATTAGCCAAATTGCTGTCCTTTCTAGCCCTTTGTATATGCTTATCTATTTCATATATTGCACACTGTACTCTTCACTTTATTATAGGGTAATAATATTTTTTTATTTATATTACTTAATAAAAGTTAAATTTTAGTTAAGGTGTTTTTATTAGTAAGTCACATAGTTCACACCTTTTCATATATCTCTTTCATGTGAGCCCAGATAGTGGACAACCCTTTTTAGAACTGAAACGTCACGTGGTCATCAAAACTAAATATTAACCCCTTTACCCCCAAGGGTGGTTTGCACGTTAATGACCGGGCCAATTTTTACAATTCTGACCACTGTCCCTTTATGAGGTTATAACTCTGGAACGCTTCAATGGATCCTGGTGATTCTGACATTGTTTTCTCGTGACATATTGTACTTCATGACAATGGTAAAAATTCTTTGATAGTACCTGCGTTTATTTGTGAAAAAAACGGAAATTTGGCGAAAATTATGAAAATTTCGCAATTTTCCAACTTTGAATTTTTATGCAATTAAATCACAGAGATATGTCACACAAAATACTTAATAAGTAACATTTCCCACATGTCTACTTTACATCAGCACAATTTTGGAACCAAAATTTTTTTTTGTTAGGGAGTTATAAGGGTTAAAAGTTGACCAGCAATTTCTCATTTCTACAACACCATTTTATTTTAGGGACCACATCTCATTTGAAGTCATTTTGAGGGGTCTATATGATAGAAAATACCCAAGTGTGACACCATTCTAAAAACTACACCCCTCAAGGTGCTCAAAACCATATTCAAGAAGTTTATTAACCCTTCTGGTGCTTCACAGGAATTTTTTGAATGTTTAAATAAAAATGAACATTTAACTTTTTTTCACAAAAAATTTAATTCAGCTCCAATTTGTTTTATTTTACCAAGGGTAACAGGAGAAAATGGACCCCAAACATTGTTGTACAATTTGTCCTGAGTATGCCAATACCCCACATGTGGGGGTAAACCACTGTTTGGGCGCATGGCAGAGCTCGGAAGCGAAGGAGTGCCATTTGACTTTTCAATGCAAAATTGACTGGAATTGAGATGGGATGCCATGTTTCGTTTGGAGAGCCCCTGATGTGGCTAAACATTGAAACCCCCCACAAGTGAAACCATTTTGGAAAGTAGACCCCCTAAGGAACTTATCTAGAGGTGTGGTGAGCACTTTGACCCACCAAGTGCTTCACAGAAGTTTATAATGTAGAACCGTAAAAATAAAAAATCATATTTTTTCACAAAAATTATCTTTTCGCCCCCAATTTTTTATTTTCCCAAGGGTAAGAGAAGAAATTGGACCCCAAAAGTTGTTGTACAATTTGTCCTGAGTACGCTGATACCCCATATGTGGGGGTAAACCACTGTTTGGGCGGATGGGAGAGCTCGGAAGGGAAGGAGCGCCGTTTGACTTTTCAAAGCAAAATTGACAGGAATTGAGATAGAACGCCATGTTGCGTTTGAAGAGCCACTGATGTGCCTAAACATTGAAACCCCCCACAAATGACACCATTTTGGAAAGGAGACCCCCTAAGGAACTTATCTAGAGGTGTGGTGAGCACTTTGACCCACCAAGTGCTTCACAGAAGTTTATAATGCAGAGCCGTAAAAATAAAACAACATTTTTTTCCCACAAAAATTATTTTTTTAGCACCCAGTTTTGTATTTTCCTGAGGGTAACAGGAGAAATTGGACCCCAAAATTTGTTGCCCAATTTGTCCTGAGTGCGATGATACACCATATGTGGGGGGAACCACTGTTTGGGCACATGGGAGGGCTCAGAAGGGAAGGAGTGCCATTTGAATGCAGACTTAGATGGAATGGTCTGCAGGTGTCACATTGCGTTTGCAGAGCCCCTAATGTACCTAAACAGTAGAAACCCCCCACAAGTGACACCATTTTGGAAAGTAGACCCCCTTAGGAACTTATCTAGATGTGTGCTGAGCGCTTTGACCCACCAAGGGCTTCACAGAAGTTTATAATGGAGAGCCGTAAAAATAAAACAAAAATTTTTTCCCACAAAAATTATTTTTTAGCCCCCAGTTTTGTATTTTCCCGAGGGTAACAGGAGAAATTCGACCCCACAATTTGTTGTCCAATTTGTCCTGAGTGCGCTGATACCCCATATGTGGGGGGGAACCACTGTTTGGGCGCATGGGAGGGCTCGGAAGGGAAGGAGCTCCATTTGGAATAAGGACTTAGATGGAATGGTCTGCAGGTGTCACATTGCATTTGCAGAGCCCCTAATGTACCTAAACAGTAGAAACCTCCCACAAGTGACACCATTTTGGAAACTAGACCCCCTAAGGAACTCATCTAGATGTGTTGTGATAGCTTTGAACCCCCAAGTGTTTCACTACAGTTTGTAACGCAGAGCCGTGAAAATTTAAAAAAAAAATCTTTCCCCCCAAAATTATTTTTTAGCCCACAGTTTTGTATTTTCCCGAGGGTAAGAGGAGAAATTCGACCCCAAAAGTTGTTGTCCAATTTGTCCTGAGTACGCTGATACCCCGTATGTTGGGGGAAACCACCGTTTGAGCGCATGGCAGAGCTCGGAAGGGAAGGAGCGCCATTTGGAATGCAGACTTAGATGGAATGGTCTGCAGACGTCACATTGCGTTTGCAGAACCCCTAATGTACCTAAACAGTAGAAACCCCCAACAAGTGACCCCATATTGGAAACTAGACCCCCCAGGGAACTAATCTAGATGTGTTGTGAGAACTTTGAACCCCCAAGTGTTTCACTACAGTTTATAACGCAGAGCCGTGAAAATAAAAAATCTTTTTTTTTCCCACAAAAAATATGTTTTAGCCCCGAGTTTTGTATTTTCCCAAGGGTAACAGGAGAAATTGGACCCCAAAAGTTGTTGTCCTATTTGTCCTGAGTACGCTGATACCCCATATGTTGGGGTAAACCCCTGTTTGGGCACACGGGAGAGCTCGGAAGGGAAGAAGCACTGTTTTACTTTTTCAACGCAGAATTGGCTGGAATTGAGATCGGACGCCATGTCGCGTTTGGAGAGCCCCTGATGTGCCTAAACAGTGGAAACCCCACAATTATAACTGAAACCCTAATCCAAACACATCCCTAACCCTAATCCCAACAGTAACCCTAACCACACCTCTAACCCAGACACACCCCTAACCCTAATCCCAACCCTATTCCCAACCGTAAATGTAATCTAAACCCTAACTGTAACTTTAGCCCCAACCCAAACTGTAGCCCTAGCCCTAACCCTAGCCCTAACCCTAGCCCTAACCCTAGCCCTAACCCTAGCCCTAACCCTAGCCCTAACCCTAACCCTAGCCCTAACCCTAGCCCTAACCCTAGCCCTAACCCTAGCCCTAGCCCTAGCCCTAACCCTAACCCTAACTCTAACCCTAGCCCTAATGGGAAAATGGAAATAAATACATTTTTTTAATTTTTCCCTAACTAAGGGGGTGATGAAGGGGGGTTTGATTTACTTTTATAGCGGGTTTTTTAGCGGATTTTTATGATTGGCAGCCGTCACACACTGAAAGACGCTTTTTATTGCAAAAAATATTTTTTGCGTTACCACATTTTGAGAGCTATAATTTTTCTATATTTTGGTCCACAGAGTAATGTGAGGTCTTGTTTTTGCGGGACGAGTTGACGTTTTTATTGGTAACATTTTCGGGCACGTGACATTTTTTGATCGCTTTTTATTCCGATTTTTGTGAGGCAGAATGACCAAAAACCAGCTATTCATGAATTTCTTTTGGGGGAGGCGTTTATACCGTTCCGCGTTTGGTAAAATTGATAAAGCAGTTTTATTCTTCGGGTCAGTACGATTACAGCAACACCTCATTTATATCATTTTTTTATGTTTTGGCGCTTTTATACGATAAAAACTATTTTATAGAAAAAATTATTATTTTGGCATCGCTTTATTCTCAGGACTATAACTTTTTTATTTTTTTGCTGATGATGCTGTATGGCGGCTCGTTTTTTGCGGGACAAGATGACGTTTTCAGCGGTACCATGGTTATTTATATCTGTCTTTTTGATCGCGTGTTATTCCACTTTTTGTTCGGCGGTATGATTAATTAAGCGTTGTTTTTTGCCTCGGTTTTTTTTTTTTTTCTTACGGTGTTTACTGAAGGGGTTAACTAGTGGGCCAGTTTTATAGGTCGGGTCGTTACGGACGCGGCGATACTAAATATGTGTACTTTTATTGTTTGTTTGTTTTTAATTTAGATAAAGAAATGTATTTATGGGAATAATATTTTTTTTTTTTTTTCATTATTTTGGAATATTTTTTTTAATTTTTTTTACACATTTGAAAATTTTTTTTTTACTTTTTTACTTTGTCCCAGGGGGGGACATCACAGATCAGTGATCTGACAGTGTGCACAGCACTCTGTCAGATCACTGATCTGACATGCAGCGCTGCAGCCTTCACAGTGCCTGCTCTGAGCAGGCTCTGTGAAGCCACCTCCCTCCCTGCAGGACCCGGATCCGCGGCCATCTTGGATCCGGGGCTCGAGCAGGGAGGGAGGGAGGTAAGACCCTCGCAGCAACGCGATCACATCGCGTTGCTGCGGGGGGCTCAGGGAAGCCCGCAGGGAGCCCCCTCCCTGCGCGGTGCTTCTCTGCACCGCCGGCACATCGCGATCATCTTTGATCGCGGTGTGCCAGGGGTTAATGTGCCGGGGGCGGTCCGTGACCGCTCCTGGCACATAGTGCCGGATGTCAGCTGCGATAGGCAGCTGACACCCGGCCGCGATCGGCGGCGCTCCCCCCGTGAGCGCCGCCGATCGCGCTGGACGTACTATCCCGTCCATGGTCATAGGGGCCCACCCCACATGGACGGGATAGTACGTCCGATGTCAGAAAGGGGTTAATACAAAACCAACCACTGTTTTTTTTTTATATTTCTGGTCTTCCAGTTCATCCCATATTTACCAGAAATACAAGTTTATTGGATTCTTCATAAAAATAAAGCAAATGTATAAGGAGCGCCCCCAGACGCAGGGCCGCGGGGTACTCGGTACCGATCCTCTCTGTCTCGGTGCTGGGGTTGTCACGGTGGCTGGACCCGGTCCATGACCCTGCTAAGGGTCGTCCAATGAAAGGGTGATGAAGGTTTGTGAAGGGTTCGTGACGCCACCTGTGGTATTCGGTCCGGGTGACCGACGCTGCTTAGGGGTCCGCTGGGGTGATGGAATGGCAGCTAGATGGTATACTTTCCCACAGGTGAAGTATGTCCCCAGGGCTTCCCAGCAGTGTAGGTGGCGATGATGTGAGGCGCAGTTAATAACGATGACACAGGGTTGCAGTCTCTTTACCTTTTTACTGAAGACTTCGGGATCTGCAATCCAGAGCACTGTTAACAGGGCTGGCTGAGTCCGGCCAGTCCGAACGCACATCCAGAGTTCCCTTTGCAGGTGGAAATCAGTGCCTACCAACTAGCCCCTGTGTGTTGTAGTCCTTCCCTGTGTCCTTCATTCTTTCTCTTCTCCGTCCCCCAAGTTTATCTGGCTAGGACACACCCGTATGACGGGTAGACTCGGAGCTATTCTGGGACCCTAGAGACGCCCCTCTCCACGTTTGCCCCCTATGTCTGCTTAGGTGATGTAAGGTAGGCAGCCAACCTATAATCAACTGTCCTGCCGCTGTTTGAAGTAATGCTTGAAGTCTGTTACTTCCTCGGCGTTCCGGCCACCGGCTACGCGCCTCAGTAAGATGTTGCTGATCTCGGGGCACGACTCCTACTGGTTATCTCCTTGTGCTGCGATTTCGTTTCTCACTTCTCCACAATATCCTTCGCTTCGTGTCCTTCCTTAGGATGCCGCCGCAAGGTAGTGCAGGCGTGGCTCCATAACGTTGTCCTTTCTGCTAAGTTCCTGCCAGGAACCCACCCCTGACAGGTCCTCCCTGGAGCTCTCCCAGGCTGCGTTCTTTCTTAACTTCCTATCCAACCCCCAGTTTTACCAAAGTGTGAGGAGTGGCCTAATACATAGTGCCTTTTGCTCCCCCTGGTGGCCGGAGTGTGAAGTGTAATGTGTGACTGTGATACCTGACACGTAGCTAATGGGGTGCTCACAGTTTATATAGGTGCTCTGGAGAAATATAAGTAGTCTATAACGATGAACTCCGGCACTCAAAGATCAAGTTCATATAATTCTTTAATAAGAGAATAATGATTTTCCATAACAGAGATATTCCATAATCAGCAAGCTTCATACGATGCCATAAAAAATGTGGACATGAGGATTTTTGTTTCACAGACAATTAATACAACGTTTCGGCTATATGCCTTTTTCAAGTTAAGTCTGTGTTCTGAAACATACAAAAAGAAAATACATTATAACAGCTGATATGGTAAAAAAGGAAAAGAAAAAGAAAAAAGAAAAAAGGAAAAAGAAGGAAAACAGGAAAAAAAGAAGAACTAGACCATCCTGTTCAAAGATATAGGAAACACCAAACGGAGCCAATAATGGCTAATAATGGCTACAACCAAAAGGAATAGGAGGTCAACACTCAGGAAAAGGAAAACCGCTCTGGAATATAGCATACATACATGTGAGGGAAGTCACTGCAGACATATGCTATACTCATATGGAGATAGCTCAATAGAAAGAAAAACGAAATCCCCCTGCAAAAAATATATATGTATATACATAAAAAACATGATCGCCACCTAAACTAAGGAAAATGACCAACAGATCTCAGTCTAAGCTATGAAACAAACTACCTGAGGATAACAATCCGACGGCACAGCTTGCGGAGCTGTAGGGCAGCAGGAGCCCAATAGAGTCCGGGACGTGGGGGATCACCGTGATCCGAAACGGGAATGAAGAGAAGGACAAGGAGCGCCCTTTTTATCATGATCGCGCCGGTGCGAGGTACTTCCGGGTGCAGAGTTCAGGAAAAAATGGAAAATGCGCACGCGCGAGTATGGTGCCGGTATGAGCGAAAGTGCGCATGCGTCCAAACTTCAAGAAGAAAACCCCTTTTACTCCAGCGTGTACATGCGTGGGCTGTGATTCACAGAAAGAAGATGGCTTAGTAAAGGTGCGCAAGTGTCCAAGGAGATCCGGGGACTAAATTTATCGGCTCTCAGCTCCTGCATACTGCGGAATAAAAGAAAAAAGAATCAATGAGTGGGTAAAAAAGAAACTAACCTATAATAAGCAACAGGGGAAAGGGAAAAAAGGGGAGAAAAAAAAAAAGAGAAAAAAAGGGGAAGAAAAGGAAAAAAACAAGGAAATGAGCACACAAATATTAGTATACATGACAGATAACAATATGACCATACTGCCGGAATCCGAAGGAACAGCAACCTGAAGATTAGACCATAGGTTATAGATGTAGTACCCTAATAAAAATGAAGAACCCTAATAAATAATCAGGGGATAATCAGGGAATGATCAAGAGATAGTCAATGTGAAAACTCGTACTCCCTGTTCAGACCCAAGGGAGATAGAGTCTGCAGGGAGTATATCCAGAACGACTCACGTTCTTTTAATTTCTTAATACGGTCACCTCCTCTTCTCATAATGGGCACATGATCGATAATTTGATATCTCAGTTGAGAGATCTGATGTTTACATTCCAAGAAGTGAGCAGGGATAGGGAGTAGGGTACGACCACAGCGTATTGTGGATTTATGCTGGGAAATGCGGTCTCGGATATGTTGGGTAGTCTCACCAACATATCCGAGACCGCAGGGGCACTTAATAAGGTAAACGACATATGTAGAGTCGCAAGTATAGTGGCCTTGTATTGGAAATTTCCTTCCTGATTGAGGGTGTGTAAAAAAGTCACCTTTGGTGATATTAGAGCATTGGAGGCAGCTTAAGCATGGGAAGGTACCATACCGTGGCGTAGAAAGAAATTGTTGTTTCAGTTCTCTGGAGGGACCCACATCCGCCCGTACCAAATGATTCCTAAGATTCTGTGTTCTTTTATAACACCTGATTGGTTTGTTAAGAAATTCAGGAACCTGGGGATATGCCCTCTGAAAGACATTCCAATGTTTCAAAATACAGCGACTAATCTGAAAATTACACACCCTCGATCAGGAAGGAAATTTCCAATACAAGGCCACTATACTTGCGACTCTACATATGTCGTTTACCTTATTAAGTGCCCCTGCGGTCTCGGATATGTTGGTGAGACTACCCAACATATCCGAGACCGCATTTCCCAGCATAAATCCACAATACGCTGTGGTCGTACCCTACTCCCTATCCCTGCTCACTTCTTGGAATGTAAACATCAGATCTCTCAACTGAGATATCAAATTATCGATCATGTGCCCATTATGAGAAGAGGAGGTGACCGTATTAAGAAATTAAAAGAACGTGAGTCGTTCTGGATATACTCCCTGCAGACTCTATCTCCCTTGGGTCTGAACAGGGAGTACGAGTTTTCACATTGACTATCTCTTGATCATTCCCTGATTATCCCCTGATTATTTATTAGGGTTCTTCATTTTTATTAGGGTACTACATCTATAACCTATGGTCTAATCTTCAGGTTGCTGTTCCTTTGGATTCCGGCAGTATGGTCATATTGTTATCTGTCATGTATACTAATATTTGTGTGCTCATTTCCTTGTTTTTTTCCTTTTCTTCCCCTTTTTTTCTCTTTTCTTTTTTCTCCCCTTTTTTCCCTTTCCCCTGTTGCTTATTATAGGTTAGTTTCTTTTTTACCCACTCATTGATTCTTTTTTCTTTTATTCCGCAGTATGCAGGAGCTGAGAGCCGATAAATTTAGTCCCCGGATCTCCTTGGACACTTGCGCACCTTTACTAAGCCATCTTCTTTCTGTGAATCACAGCCCACGCACGTACACGCTGGAGTAAAAGGGGTTTTCTTCTTGAAGTTTGGACGCATGCACACTTTCGCTCATACCGGCACCATACTCGCGCGTGCGCATTTTCCATTTTTTCCTGAACTCTGCACCCGGAAGTACCTCGCACCGGCGCGATCATGATAAAAAGGGCGCTCCTTGTCCTTCTCTTCATTCCCGTTTCGGATCACGGTGATCCCCCACGTCCCGGACTCTATTGGGCTCCTGCTGCCCTACAGCTCCGCAAGCTGTGCCGTCGGATTGTTATCCTCAGGTAGTTTGTTTCATAGCTTAGACTGAGATCTGTTGGTCATTTTCCTTAGTTTAGGTGGCGATCATGTTTTTTATGTATATACATATATATTTTTTGCAGGGGGATTTCGTTTTTCTTTCTATTGAGCTATCTCCATATGAGTATAGCATATGTCTGCAATGACTTCCCTCACATGTATGTATGCTATATTCCAGAGTGGTTTTCCTTTTCCCGAGTGTTGACCTCCTATTCCTTTTGGTGGTAGCCATTATTAGCCATTATTGGCTCCGTTTGGTGTTTCCTATATCTTTGACCTGGATGGTCTAGTTCTTCTTTTTTTCCTTTTTTTTCCTTTTTTCCTTCTTTTTCCTTTTTTCTTTTTCTTTTCCTTTTTTACCATATCAGCTGTTATAATGTATTTTCTTTTTGTATGTTTCAGAACACAGACTTAACTTGAAACAGGCATATAGCCGAAACGTTGTATTAATTGTCTGTGAAACAAAAATCCTCATGTCCACATTTTTTATGGCATCGTATGAAGCTTGCTGATTATGGAATATCTCTGTTATGGAAAATCATTGTTCTCTTATTAAAGAATTATATGAACTTGATCTTTGAGTGCCGGAGTTCATCGTTATTGACTGTGATACCTGGTCAGGTGAACTCCTTTAGTGCAATCAGACATAACATCACTCCCCTTAGTGGCAGAGCGACATTACTGCAACGACCAGGACTCTGGGGCGATGCATATATGTAACACATAAATACATATAGACAGTATACATATATGATCCTTCTTATTATTTAGGATTTTCCATTTTCTAATTTAAATATGATTATTCAGTTATTGAAAGCTATGAAATCCAAATGTAACAAATTCAAATAGTCATTATGTTCTATTGTTATAATGCCTTCATTTATATTAGTCTGTTGTATACTGTACATAATAAAAATAACGTCCACGGCTAAGTAAAACCTCTGTATTCACATTGAATGCATAACCCTGTGGAAAGAAAAATAAACATACAAGAATGACCCTTACTTCTTGACTATTTTTCTTTTCTCTCAAGGATACCAGCTCATTTTCAAGACGATGCATTTCTTGCGTAAGACGCCCAATCTCCCTTTCTGATAGAGTCTTAAAATGTTCTTCACTTTCAATTTCTTTTTCTCTAGCCCTACAAAGAGACTGGAAGAAGAGTTATAATAAAGACCCCCTGTCTGTGTTATTGGCCAAATAACACACATTTTGCAAAAAAATAAACACGGTGCAAGAAAAGTAGTATTTTGTATCAATGTTTTGTCGATGTGGCACTGCTTCCCGCAGCTCACAAAGCAGCGCTGCCATCACTGCTCACATAAGGCTTCACGGTTTCTTCCACAAAACAAAAACCTGCTCTCAGAAACTTGATAGAATCAAAGTAGAAAAACAGCAGTAAATGACCAAAATGAAGAATTAAAGTATCAATGGGATAGGAAAATCTGTTTATGAGATAGATGATGGCTTAAAGTGAGATGCCCCAGATTAATTTAGGTGGATATCACGTTTATAGAAAAATTGTGAAAAATGCTACATCTTTAATGTACTTATATTAAAAGAAATGTTTTTATAATGATGTAACACCTAGAAGATATTTTCAAGTTAAATGCTGACCACATGTCACAATATTACCTGAATAAGAGTAGATGACTGTGCAGGCAGTGTCAGGTTTTGTTTTCTTTTTTAAAGCATCATGGTAATACCACTCATGAGACTTCTCCTGCACACAGAGTCAGGCTGGTATTTAAATTGGGTGGCTAAGGCTCTTTGAAACACTTCCCTCTCCTGCATAACCTAGCACTTCTCTCACCCCAGCCCCTCCTCTGCTCTCTGCTTTAGTCACCGGACACCTAACCTGCTCTCTCTTCAGTCACTCAGGCCCCTTCCTCACTCTCCTGCTTTCCACTTCACACAATTGGCCCCTCCTCCGCTCTCTTCCTCTCCTCATTTACTTCGGCCTGCTCAGTTCTCTGCTTCCCTGGTCTCTCCTCCACTCTCCTGCTCTTCCCTTCAGTCACCCCGGTCCCTCCTCCACTCTCCTGCTCTTCGCTTCAGCCACCCCGGTCCCTCCTCCACTCTCCTGCTCTTCGCTTCAGCCACCCCGGTCCCTCCTCCACTCTCCTGCTCTTCCCTTCAGCCACCACGGTCCCTCCTCCACTCTCCTGCTCTTCGCTTCAGCCACCCCGGTCCCTCCTCCACTCTCCTGCTCTTCGCTTCAGCCACCCCGGTCCCTCCTCCACTCTCCTGCTCTTCCCTTCAGCCACCCCGGTCCCTCCTCCACTCTCCTGCTCTTCCCTTCAGTCACCCCAGTCCCTCCTGCACTCTCCTGCTCTTCGCTTCAGCCACCCCGGTCCCTCCTCCACTCTCCTGCTCTTCCCTTCAGCCACCCCGGTCCCTCCTCCACTCTCCTGCTCTTCCCTTCAGTCACCCCGGTCCCTCCTGCACTCTCCTGCTCTTCGCTTCAGCCACCCCGGTCCCTCCTCCACTCTCCTGCTCTTCGCTTCAGCCACCCCGGTCCCTCCTCCACTCTCCTGCTCTTCGCTTCAGCCACCCCGGTCCCTCCTCCACTCTCCTGCTCTTCGCTTCAGCCACCCCGGTCCCTCCTCCACTCTCCTGCTCTTCGCTTCAGCCACCCCGGTCCCTCCTCCACTCTCCTGCTCTTCCCTTCAGCCACCCCGGTCCCTCCTCCACTCTCCTGCTCTTCCCTTCAGCCACCCCGGTCCCTCCTCCACTCTCCTGCTCTTCGCTTCAGCCACCCCGGTCCCTCCTCCACTCTCCTGCTCTTCCCTTCAGCCACCCCGGTCCCTCCTCCACTCTCCTGCTCTTCACTTCAGCCACCCAGGTCCCTCCTCCACTCTCCTGCTCTTCGCTTCAGCCACCCAGGTCCCTCCTCCACTCTCCTGCTTTTCGCTTCAGCCACCTCAGCCCCTCCACCACTCTCCTGCTCTCTGCTACACAACCAATGCACTTCCAGACTCATGTAGAACTTCAAAATGTATTTCCCCTGCTACAACAGAACTTTAGGGCCAGTGATTGGCTGCAGCATTCAAGTACATTGTAGTCTTTTAAATTTACATTTACGATATGTGCACATGAGGTCTTGAAGACACTAGTGGACCCTACAAGGTTTTACTAGGCGAAAATACGTTTGCAAAAAAAAATCTCAGCACAAGAAAAATTAACACATCCACATGTGAAACTTATTATTCCAAGATCTAGTAATTAAAATGTAATTTGTGTGAAAACCATATGTAAACTTTATTTTTTTGTGAATAATTTTGTCTAGCATGGGAAGTTTTGAAACTTTTCAAAGCATGTTATCAGAGGATTTATCTTCATTCCTGTAAATTAAAATGCATACAATTGACTTCCATACCCCTGCTTTTCTCCAGTCTCCTGCTCTGGCTCTAATCAGGAGCCGACAAGAGTGCGCACTGTCAGTGCGCATTGTAAGAATACCCACCATGTGGCCTCTGCTTTTCACAGTGCACTCTCTTGCCAGCTCCTTACTTCTGATCAAAGATTGTGAACACACTTGTCACAGTGATAAGAATCTATTGAGCATTGCCGAATTGCTTCAGGAGATTGTCCTGATAAGTACAATATTCGGAGGAGGGCACAGTGCCTGACCCTTTCACTGCCAACATCTGTACTCCAAATAAATATATAAATATGCTCTGATATCAATGCAGCTGAAGGCAGGGAAATGAGTTGGGAAACGCAAGGGTTTCAAAGCCAGTTATATGCATTTTTTACAGGAATGAAACTAATCCCCTACTAAAGTGATTTCCACAGTTTCATAACTTTCCATGGTGGACAAAATGATTTAAAAAAGATTATGGTTTACTGACTCATTAATCATAACTGTACATATCAAACTCATTTTTTTATCCCAGCAAAGCTGTGATCAAGAACTATCAAGTTAAAACTTAATGCATCAGAATAAAAAAAAAGCAAAAAAATGAAGTTTATTATTATTATTACAAATAGTTATAGACTCCTATGAGGCCACGTGCACACGTTTAGTATTAGCCAAAGTCAGGAGTGGAGGAATCTGAGGGAAACAACGGATTACGTACCGGTAATGCTCTTTTATAGAGCCACGACAGCACCCACTTGAGAGAGGGGATCCGCCCCTAGGAACAGGAAACCCTATGGAGAGAATAAAAGGGGCGGTCCCCCTCGCTCCCACAGTTGGGTTTACAGAGATTGCGAGGAACCGCCCACCAGACTTTAGTAGGTCATTCAATATCATCGTTTATAACTAGTTAACTTAAGTATGGCTAACTACAAGAACCAAACACCCTTAACCGTGCTTCTAAATAAAAAACCTATAAGGGTGGGTAGTGAAGGGGTGCTGTCGTGGCTCTATAAAAGAGCATTACCGGTACGTAATCCGGTGTTTTCTCTTCGCCACGACAGCACCCACTTGAGAGACTTTCAGAGATAGTCATTTGGGAGGGATCACCGTGTTAAGGACTGATCTACCGAAGGACAAGTCAGATGAAGCAGATAGATCTAATCTATAGTGATTATAGAAGGTAGTAGGCGAAGACCAGGTTGCGGCCTTACATATCTGTTCTATCGGAACCTCCGCTCGCTCAGCCCAGGATGATGCAATCGCCCGGGTGGAATGTGCTCTTACGTTCTCAGGCGGATTCTCCCCTTTGGATGAATAGGCCAGACATATTGCATCTCGAATCCACCGAGATAAAGTACCCTTCGTGATTCCGGCTCCTTTTCTATGAAAGAAACAAAGAGAGCCCTGCTCTTCCTCCAAGCACAAGTCCTATCCAAATAGGCTAATATGGCTCTCCTCACATCTAATGTGTGGTATCTTTGTTCTTCCTGATTTGTAGGGTTATCATAGAAGGAGGGAAGGAAAATTTCTTGCGATCTGTGAAATTTAGTGCATACTTTGGGTAAGTATGAAGGGTCTGTCTTAAGGACAACTCTATCTGGGAATATAGACATAAAGGGAGGATCTATCGATAGTGCCTGTATGTCACTTACTCTTCTCGCTGATACTAAGGCAACAAGAAGAGCTGTCTTGAGGGAGACATGTTTTATGTGAGCTGAATGTAGAGGCTCAAAAGGGTGATCTGTAAGAGCTTCGAGAACTAAATTAACATCCCAAGGTGGTACATGGGGAATTCGAACTGTCTCTGACCTCTGGCATGCTGCAACAAATCTGGCTACCCATTTATTACCTGCGATATCAAGACCATATAAAGGCCCCAGCGCAGAAATGTGTACTTTTAAGGTACTGACCGCCAGACCTAGGTCGCGCCCTTTTTGAAGAAATTCTAGAATCATAGGAATATGAATTTCGTTTGACAGGGCCGTTGGGTAGAGGTTTAGAAATTTTTTCCACACTCTTGCATAGATGGAGGTAGTGGACTTTTTCCTACTTAGCAGCAGAGTGTCAATCACTTTGTTTGAGAACCCTCTCATCTTTAGAAGCTGCCTCTCAAGTTCCAGGCTGTTAACCGTAGACCCTTCACCTGAGGGTGGTTGAAGGGGCCCTGGAAGAGAAGATCCCGATCCTCCGGGAGGATCCATGGGTCTGAGATTGACATAGCTCTCAGCCAAGAAAACCATGGCCTCTTGGGCCAGAACGGAGCTATTAAGATCACGTTTGCTCTGTCCTCCCTTATCTTCCTGATCACTGTCGGAAGTAGTATCATCGGGGGAAAGGCATATGCCTTTTTGAATACCCATGGTACTTGTAGGGCGTCGAAGATATCTGGATTGTCAGATCGGAACAATGATGCGAATTTTTTGACTTGCCTGTTTTGTCTTGTCGCAAAGAGATCTATCTCGGGAGTGCCCCACTTTTTTATTATCATACAAAAGATACGACGATTTAGAACCCATTCTCCTTGGTGGAGAGTGTGGCGACTGAGGAAATCTGCTCTCGAATTGTCGATTCCTCTCACATGTAGCGCTGATAGGGACAGGAGGTGTTCCTCTGCCATGGCTAGAATATTGTTGGCTATAGACATGAGTCCTTCCGATCTTGTTCCTCCTTGGTGGTTTATATATGCTACCGCTGTCATGTTGTCTGAGAAGACTCTTGTATGTGTTCCGTGTAGCTGCGGAAGAAATTCAGATAAGGCATGATAAACAGCCTTCAGCTCTTTTTTATTAGAAGAATCATCTGATTCTCTAGGAGACCACAGACCTTGCACTATTTGGTTTTCTAAATGTGCTCCCCAACCACTAGGACTGGCGTCAGTGAAAACAGTTTTTGATGGTTTAACCACCCAGGGGACCCCACTGGAAAAATGATTCGGATTTAACCACCAAGTGAGAGATTGTATCACATCTGTCGTTAAGGAAATACGAGTATCTAATCGGCCATGTAACCTTTCTTCCTCACGAAGTATTGTATACTGCAATTTCCTGCTATGGAATTGGGCCCACGGAACAGCTGGAATACAAGAAGTGAAGGAACCAAGAAGGGACATACCTTCTCTCAGGGAAATTAGGGGGTGGTTAATCACTGATTGTACTTTGTTTATGATTGCTATTTGTTTTGACTCGGGAAGAAAGCACATTTGATTTGTAGAGTCTAGAATAATTCCTAAAAATTTTTGCTCAGTTGTGGGGGACAATCTAGATTTTTCCCAATTTACTAACCACCCTAACCCCTGTAGGGATGAAATTGAATCAGATAAGCGTTGATGACATTGAGAAAAAGAGTTCCCGACTATCAATAGGTCATCTAAATAGGGTATTATGAGGGTATCTTTTAACCTCAAATATGACATTACCTCTGACATCAGTTTTGTGAAAACTCTAGGGGCTATTGATAGTCCAAAGGGCATTGATGTGTATTGATAATGCCGTATCTGACCTTTGACCATAACTGCCACCCGTAGATATTGTTGATGCTCTCTGAAGATTGGAAGATGATAGTATGCATCTTTAAGGTCAAGAACTGCCATGAAGCAATGGGGAAACAGAAGCTTAACAGTTGACCGAATGGATTCCATTTTAAAAGTTTGGTTCTCTAAGAAGACGTTTAGTCTCTTGAGGTTAATTATTGTTCTATATGATCCGTCGGGTTTTGAAATCAAAAATAAAGGGGAATAAAATCCCCTTCCTTTTTGATGAAAAGGGACTTCCACTAATACTCCTTTGGACAGGAGAATTATTATTTCCTGTTCCAAGGCCTCTTGTTGTGATGGTGAACCTAAGGAAGTCAAACAAAACGAGTCCGGGGGAACTTGAGAAAATTTTAATTTTAGGCCTGTAGTTATAAGGCTAGTTGCCCATGAATTAGAGGTTATTGCCAGCCATTGTGTGGAGAAGAAGGACAACCTACCACCAACGGGTAGATCTGTCCTAACGGGGTTTATCCTCAGGTTTGAAAGGGCGTTTTCCGAAGAAGGCTCCTTTTTGCTTAAAGTCCTTATTAGCCCAACGGTCCTGGTTTTTATAGTCCCGTCTTCTGTTGAACATGGGCTTTCGGAACGCTCTCCTATAAGATGGAAGATAAGTGTTATTGGGGAACCCTTTCTTCCTCTCACCCGCTTTGGTAATGATCTCATCTAACTGAGTACCAAATAGGTACTCACCCTGGGAGGGCAGACCACATAACTTGGATTTTGTTTGTGGATCTCCTTTCCACCCCTTTAGCCACAAGGCGCGGCGAGCCGCGTTGGTTAGACCTGATGATTTGGCTGCTAATCGGATGGAATCAGCTGAAGAATCTGCCAAAAAGGCAGTAGCTCCTCTAATTAACGGAATAGATGACATGAGTTTATTGCGGGAAAGGCCACCTTTTAAGCCTTCTTCCAGATCATTCAACCAAACCATCATGGATCTAGCGGTACATGTGGCCGAGAGAGCTGGTCTAAAAGCTCCTGTACAGGATTCCCAAGCTCTTTTTAAAAGGGAGTCTGCTTTCCGATCGAGCGGGTCTTGCAAGGATCCTGAATCTTCAACAAGCAATAAAGATTTCTTAGAAGTGGATGCCACTGACGCATCTACTTTTGGGGCTTTTGCCCATTTGGAGAAATCCTCGTCATTAAAGGGATAGCGACGTTTTGAGGAAGACGGCAACCCTCTTTGCCCCTGGCTTTCCCACTCTTTTTTGACTAACTCCTTTATTGCTGGAATAATAGGAAAGGAAGGTCTCTTTTTCTCGGACAGGCCAGCAAACATCATGTCCTGTGGTGTTTTAAGGGTCTTAGTATCTTCCATACCCATGGTGTTACGTACTGATCTGACTAAATTGTCAATGCTGTCTGTAGGAAAACATGTATCCTGTTCACCCTCCGAGGATATAACCTCTTGGGAACTGTCCGACTCCTTATCCTCAACCTCAGATGACTGTTCAGATATAGGAGAGCTGTATTTCTTCCTACTTCCAGGAATTTTATCCGAATTTCGAAAGGCTCGTAACTCCTCTCTTATCATGCTACGTATATCATCCGACCTTACTGAAGACTCCTCTCATAAGGTGGCTTCGATGCAAGACTGGCATAACTTTTTAAAATAGGTATCTGGGAGTGGCTGAGAGCATAAGGCACATTGCTTATGTTTGGATTTCCCTGTTCTTTTAACCTAGGGAATTAGATGAAAGAGGGAGTATAATCAGCTTAAAATAGGGTAGACACACACTCACCCCTGAAGCTGTCATAATACCAGCTGGAGAGGAGGAGACGGAGGCACAGATGGAGGAACCGACCGGTCCGATCTCTTTTCCCTGGCGCTCTTGGAGGATGATCTGCGGCTGCTAGTCCGGCTTCCTGGCGTAACAGCGTTAACTTCTGAAGAAGGCAACGTTGTCTCTTGAGGAGATGCCATGATGGACGCCGGGAATCAGCGCCGGCGTCCTTTTGTTATGGGGGCCGCCATCTTCTTCCTGCCGCACCCGGAAGTGAGTACAACATCCGGGTTGCGGCTCTGCTGTGCGCGCCTGCGCTTCTATCCAGCGATCGCGCAGGCGCCATCCTCCTCCTCCATCACCCCGGAAGTTGTAGTAATACTTCCGGGGGAGAAATTACTGGGCCACACGCTGCCTGTGCGCCACCCGAGGCTGGCGTCACAGGATCTTACCCCAGTGGTCCGGCCTGCAGGTCTGCTGGATGCTTCTCCGTGAGCCAGGCGCCTCCCCGATCCTGGCCTCACGGTACCTGCCAGCAGAGGGGGGAAGCTGAGACAGGACCCCCGACGCTGCTTCCAGCTCTGGAGCCCTTGCCGTCCCTATCCAGGTAAACCGCGCAAGCGGCGTCCAGGCTGGGAATCCTCTTCTCTCCAGGTCTCCCGTAGGAACAGGAAACCAACTGTGGGAGCGAGGGGAACCGCCCCTTTTATTCTCTCCATAGGATTTCCTGTTCCTAGGGGCGGATCCCCTCTCTCAAGTGGGTGCTGTCGTGGCGAAGAGAAAAGTATAATACAGACACGTCACCACTTCTGCATTTATCACCCACTCCTGGTTTAGGGTTATAAATACTGAGGTAAATTACTGACCAGATACTGAACGTGTGAACGTGCCTTAAGAAGTATATGTCATTGTATCAAATGAAAAACAGACTTTGCAGCAAATATGCCCCCTCATCACACATCCCATTGTGTACTACAGTCATACAGGACCCCACAGATGACACACTTCGAAGGGTCCTTCCTACCATAAGGCTGGGGTCACACAAGGGTAGCAAAAAAAACAGTCCCATACTCACCAAGTGGGCCGATTTTTTCTTAATGATCACCCTTGTGCAGTCTGTTTTTTTTATTCAGCAGCTACTAATCATTTAACCATTAATATTTTCCCGTCTTACAGAACTGCAATGTATTCATAAAAATGTGATTCTTTTTCTCCCATTGAACCGATTTCGGAGTCAATCGCATACCGGCGACTTGTAGACCGGAAAATTTTTCCTCACACCGACAACAGCTGAGAACTGCACTGCCCCACTGAATAACATTGGTCCAAATGCAAGACTTTTTTTATCGGATTGCACTTGTCCAATTTCTACACTCGCGTGATCGAGCCCTTAAAGTGATGGCATATCCCAGGTTTAATGGCGGTCTTCCTGCCGGGCCCACCCACTGATTTTTAGAATGTAGGATTGGTCTCGTCATTCTCAGGACCCACCAACCAGGTTTAATGGCGGTCTTCCTGCCGGGCTCACCCACTGATTTTTAGAATGTAGGATTGGTCTCGTCATTTCAGGACCCACCAACCAGGTTTAATGGCGGTCTTCCTGCCGGACCCACCCACTAATTTTTAGAATGTAGTTTTGGTCTCGTCATTTCAGGACCCACCAACCAGGTTTAATGGCGGTCTTCCTGCCGGACCCACCCACTAATTTTTAGAATGTAGGATTGGTCTCGTCATTCTCAGGACCCACCAATCAAAATCATGTGGATTATCATGGCAACATTTTATCATATTACAATACGGGAATACTCTTAAGACCCATTTATTTGCAGAATGTGCCATACTCCATTACCTGTGTGTAGCTCAGCTCTTGTCGGACGTTCTTAAGGTGGTCAGCCATTGCCTGAATTCGATCTTCCATTTCTTTTATCAGGTTTGACAAATTCATCTTCTCCTTTTGTTTTCTTTGTAACTAAAAGAAATATGATATTATTGTCGCCAGCAGGGAGGAAAAGAGGGACACTGCTGCGTGTTAGTATGGTGGTTAGGAACCTCAGGCCTGGCTCACACATTCTGCGCAAAGTTATTTGTTGGACATTTTGCAATATTCAGATTGACTCTTACAGGTAAAGAAAGAGAAAGAATGTCTTTATTATTTATTACCCTCTTAAGATGCCTTAAGTGTGACGTCTTGGCTTGTGTGATCCAGCTCCACAATATCTTAAAGGGTGTTTCAAAGAATAACTTTCTGGACTCACTAGACTAACCCTATGGAAAAATAACCAAATGAGCGGATACATCACAACTACAATACATGACCACTGCAGCCAATCACTAGGCTCAGCAGTGATGCCGATGTAGTTGGAACGAGACTGCCGAGTCCAGTATTGCCTGAAGCGGTCACTTGCACTGTAAGATGTAACCGCTGCAGCCTGTAAAGGATACCTTTCACCAGTTTTAACACGATAAACTGAACCTACCACCTTGGAAAATGTTATTTACCTGCAGACATATAGGGTTAATCTCTGGGTAAATAGCATTTAAAGGGCGGCTACAGGGAGAGAATTAACTGCCAGCGTTCAGTCATGGGGGCTGTGGACTGACTAATTACAGTCACCACTGACTGTGAGCAGCGGCTGTAAGCACGCCCTGGTAGTCTCACTGACAGCTGTCTCTGCACAGATGTTTGTCAGAGCCGGCTATCAATCAAAGTGCCGGGGCGTGCTTACAGTCGCTGATCAGTATAGTCAGCGGACGCTCCGTGCCTCTCCCAATAACTAAGTTCATTTTCACCCAGTAGCCGCACTTTCAGTAAGGTAGCCCAGCAGCATTGTCATGCTATTGACCTGTAGATTAACCCTATATCTGCAGGCATTTTCTGTGGTGACAGGTTCCTTTTAAATATCCCACAAATCTTCCTTACCTGACCTATCTATCGCAGTGAATGACATCATGCTTTCCCCTGTACCCGAAGTCCGCTGCCTCGGAGTAACCTTCGACTCTGCCCTGTCCTTCAAACCACACATCCAAGCTCTTTCCACCTCCTGTCGCCTCCAGCTCAAAAATATCTCCAGGATCCGTCCTTTCCTCAACCCCCAATCTACTAAAATGCTTGTGCACGCCCTCATCATTTCCCACCTTGACTACTGCAACATCCTTTTCTGTGGCCTCCCTGCTAACACCCTTGCACCTCTCCAGTCCATCCTTAACTCTGCTGCCCGACTAATCCATCTCTCTCCTCGCTACTCCTCCGCTTCCCCCCTCTGCAAATCTCTTCACTGGCTCCCATTCCCTCAGCGTATCCAGTTCAAATTGCTAATACTGACCTACAAAGCCATCCACAACCTGTCTCCTCCATATATCTCTGAACTAATCTCTCGATATCTTCCCTCACGTGATCTCCGGTCCTCCCAAGACCTCCTTCTCTCCTCCACACTTATTCGCTCCTCATCCAATCGCCTCCAAGACTTCTCCCGAATATCCCCCATCCTCTGGAACTCTCTGCCCCAACACGTCCGACTATCAACCACAGTCGGATCCTTCAGACGGAACCTGAAAACTCATCTCTTCAGGAAAGCCTACAGCCTGCACTGACACCGCTGCTGCCTCATCACTATCGAAGCTACCGCCTCACCAACACCGGAGCTACCGCCTCACCAACACCGGAGCTACCGCCTCACCAACACCGGAGCTACCGTCTCACCAACACCGGAGCTCCTGCAACCCTCAACCTACTGTCTCCTTCCCCATAATCCTGTAGAATGTAAGCCCACAAGGGCAGGGTCCTCGCCCCTCTGTATCAGTCCGTCATTGTTAGTTTGTTTACTGTATGTGATATTTGTAACTTGTATGTAACCCCTTCTCATGTACAGCACCATGGAATCAATGGTGCTATATAAATAAATAATAATAATAATAATAATAAAATTGGCCACATAAAAAGAAGAGAAGAACCGGCTTCCTCAGTGTGCTATGGTCTGACACGGAACGACACCCAGCTCTGCTCTCCTCTGCAGGTCACACTGCTGACGCCTACTGTGAAAGAGCTGCGTCAGTTCATGTCACACTGCGTTCTGGCGCCCATGTGGTGGCCCCACCGGGGCTTATGTCTGAACCCCCCGTAGTAGACTGTACCTGGGTGTCCGTCTCCAATAGGCGTACACGCCCGAAGATGATGCACGTTCGCCCGCGGGGGGTCAGACTTCAGCTCTATGGGGACCAATGAACGATTGCCAGAACGCAGAGTCAAAGCGCCCCGACACAGTGATAGACAGGTCTGACGTTCCCTGGGAGCCTTGTTTTTCCTGTATGTCGCTTATGATTGGTCAATGTTATACAGGAAAAAAAATAAACACCCCACAGAAAAAAGGGGGGAAGGGCTCGTACTTATGACAGTCTATGGGGTTATTCACGTGTCCATGTCGTTTTGAAGTCTGAGTGATCAGGGCAAAATCACCAAAATAGGTCCGATATCGATCCGAGTGTTGGATCAAAATGGGGGCAGGGCTATAATTTTGTTTCTGGTGTCCTTCAACAGCTCTTTGGTCTTCACCATAGTGGAGTTTGGAGTGTGACTGTTTGAGGTTAAGGACAGACAGGTGTCTTTTATACTGATAACAAGTTCAGAGCTGGTACACAGAGATGGCACACAGCTGATAGCACACATAGCTGGCACACACAGATGGCACACAGCGGATAGCACACACAGCTGGCACACAGTGATGGCACACACAGATGGCACACAGCGGATAGCACACATAGCTGGCACACAGTGATGACACACACAGATGGCACACAGCAGATAGCACACACAGATGGCACAAACAGCGGATAGCACAAACAGCGGATAGCACAAACAGCGGATAGCACAAACAGCGGATAGCACAAACAGATGGCACACAGAGATGGCACACAGAGATGGCACACACGGATGGCACAAACAGCGGATAGCACAAACAGCGGATAGCACAAACAGCGGATAGCACAAACAGCGGATAGCGCACACAGATGGCACACAGCGGATAGCACAATCAGCAGATAGCACAAACAGCAGATAGCACACACAGCTGGCACACACAGATGGCACACACAGATGGCACACACAGATGGCACACACAGATGGCACACAGCGGAAAGCACAAACAGCGGATAGCGCACACAGCGGATACCGCACACAGCTGGCACACACAGATGGCACACTGTGGGTAGCACAAACAGCGGATAGCACAAACAGCGGATATCACAAACAACTAGCACACAGTAAAAACCAAAAAAGAAAATGTAGGAAGCAGATGTCAAAAATATCAAAATATATTTATTACATAAATGTACAAAAAGAAAAAGAAAAAAGTTCATACATATATAACCTAAATCATAATAAACAATACATACTGTCCTCAGCAAGATACACATGCAATATAGGACTGTGCGCATACGGCCATGCAAGGCACCCTTACTATGTCTCCAAAAACAGTCTCGAAGAAAGCACAGAAAAAATCAGAAACTGATAACTCACTCTGGATATACATGACAATGGGTCATATGTAATGGGCAAAATGAGACTAAGTGTCCAGAAAATGCCATAAAGTCTGCCAAAAAAGTAATTTAGTAAAGAGACCCATATACAATCGTGACAGCTATCCTAATAAGGTGCAAACAGTGCTTAGTATAGCAGCCATCACTAATACCATCTGCCAGAGCCTGCCTGTGCTAGAAGGGCAAATACCCACATAACATATAGCATATCAGAAGGAGAGAAGGATGTGATACATGACCTGTACGTGCAGTCCTGTGTGCCCCAACGCACGTTTCGCGTATAGCTTCTTCCGGGGGAGTGTCACACTCCCCCGGAAGAAGCTATACGCGAAACGTGCGTGCGTATGTGGGTATTTGCCCTTCTAGCACAGGCAGGCTCTGGCAGATGGTATTAGTGATGGCTGCTATACTAAGCACTGTTTGCACCTTATTAGGATAGCTGTCACGACGGTATATGGGTCTCTTTACTAAATTACTTTTTTGGCAGACTTTATGGCATTTTCTGGACACTTAGTCTCATTTTGCCCATTACATATGACCCATTGTCATGTATATCCAGAGTGAGTTATCAGTTTCTGATTTTTTCTGTGCTTTCTTCGAGACTGTTTTTGGAGACATAGTAAGGGTGCCTTGCATGGCCGTATGCGCACAGTCCTATATTGCATGTGTATCTTGCTGAGGACAGTATGTATTGTTTATTATGATTTAGGTTATATATGTATGAACTTTTTTCTTTTTCTTTTTGTACATTTATGTAATAAATATATTTTGATATTTTTGACATCTGCTTCCTACATTTTCTTTTTTGGTTTTTGCTTATGATTATGGGAAGAGTCAATTGAATAGGCCTGGTTTTGAAATATATGAAATAATAACTAGCACACAGTGATGGCACACAGTGATGGCACACACAGATGGCACACAGCGAGTAGCACAAACAGAGGATAGCACAAACAGGATACCGCACACAGCTGGCACACACAGATGGCACACAGCGAGTAGCACAAACAGAGGATAGCACAAACAGGATACCGCACACAGCTGGCACACACAGATGGCACACAGTGGGTAGCACAAACAGCGGATAGCGCACACAGCTGACACACACAGCTGGCACACTCAGGTGACACACACACAGATGGCACACACAGAGATGATACACAGATGGCACGGATGGCATGCAAAGGTGGCACACACAGATGGCATACACAGATGGCACACTCACAGATGATACACACAAGGATGGCACAGACAGATGGCACACACAGATGGCACACACAGGTGGCACACACACAGATGGCATACACACAGATGGCACACATACAGGTGACACACACACAGATGGCACACACAGGTGGCACATACAGGTGGCACACACACAGATGGCACACACAGATGGCACACACACACAGATGGCACACACACACAGATGGCACACAAGGATGGCACACAAGGATGGCACGCAAAGGTGGCACACACAGATGGCATACACAGATGGCATACACAGATGGCACACTCACAGATGATACACACAAGGATGGCATGCAAAGGTGGCACACACAGATGGCACACACACAGATGGCACACACACAGATGGCATACACACAGATGGCATACACAGATGGCACACTCACAGATGATACACACAAGGATGGCATGCAAAGGTGGCACACACAGATGGCACACACACAGATGGCACACACACAGATGGCACACATACAGGTGGCACACACACACGGAACACACACACACAGGTGGCACAGACAGGTGGCACTGACAGGTGGCGCACACACACAGATGGCGCACACAGATGGCGCACACACAGGTGGCACACACACAGAGGTGGCACACACAGATGACACACACACAGGTGGCACATACAGATGGCACACACTGTCCGTCCTCACCTCATCCTCCAGCGCTTTATTCTCGGTATTGGCCACCGGTATAGCGAAGCCGTCGGCCCAGCGCAGCTCAGCCAGCACCTCCCGGCTCATTTTCCCCAGCAGCAGAGACCAGAGCACGGAGAGAAGGCTACGAGGACGCGGCTGTGGTGCTGGAGCTCGGGCCTGTCCTCCGGCTGCAGTGTGTTGTGCTCAGCGCCCCTAGCAACCGGCGCGGTCTCCAGGAAGCGGGAGGTTGTCAGCGGCCGCCGGGCAGCGCGGCTCCGGTCACACCCGGCATTATTCCAGCAGGACCCTGCAGATCACGGGGAGATATCACTGGGTGTCTCCGCACTCCGGGACTGCCCCTTATGTGATTATTACATTATTAGTATTATAGTTCAGAATTACTGTGATTATTATTATTAATTATAATTATAACATTTGTTTACTTTATCACAGTATTAATGTTATTAATAATAATAATAATAAATACTTTAACCCTTTCAAGATCTGGCGATTTTTCCTTTTTTGTTTTTTTTTCCTCATCTTAAAGGAGCCAAAACTTATATATTTTTTCGGTGACCGCTATATGAGGAGGTGTTTTATGGAAGACAAGTTGTTCTTTTTGTTGTCACCATTTATTTTGCCATATTGTGTACTAAATGGGCTAAAAAATTTCAAAGGGGGTGAAATGATTTTTGGGGTATATACTATGTGTTATTGGAGCGCCCCCAGACACAGGGCCGCGGGTTACTCGGTACCGGTCCTCTCTGTCTCAGTTCTAGGGTTGTCACGGTGGCTGGACCCGGTCCGTGACCCTGCTAAGGGGCGTCCAATGAAAGGGGTGATGAAAGTCGGCTAAGGTTTCGTGACGCCACCTGTGGTATTCGGTCAGGGTGACTGACGCTGCCTGGGGTCCACTGGGGTGGTGTGATGGCAGCTATATGGTATACCTTCCCACAGGTGAAGTATATCCCCAGGGCTTCCCAGTAGTGTAGGTGGTGATGGTGTGAGGCGCAGTTAATAACGAGGACACAGGGTTGCAGTCTCTTTACCTTTTACTGTAGACTTCGGGATCCGCAATCCAGAGCACTGTTAACAGGGCTGTCTGAGACCGGCCGGTCCGAAGGCACATCCAGAGATCCCTTTGCAGGTGGAAATCAATGCCTACCACTAGCGCCTGTGTGTTGTAGTTCTTCCCTACTGAGCATTCGAGATAGTCCTCACAACTTCTGTTCTCGTTCTTTCTCTCTCTCTCCGTCCCCTCAAGTTTATCTGGATAGGACGCACGCGTATGACGGGAAAGCTCGGAGCTATTCTGGGACCCTAGAGACGCCCCTCTCCACGCTTGCCTCTATGTCTTCTTAGGTGATGTATGGTAGACAGCCAACCTATAATCAACTGTCCTGCGGTATTTGAAGTAATGTATACAATAAATTTGGCACTCAAATTGGTTGAAAGGTGAATCTAATTGTCTTTATTACACGTCCCAGATACAGTTTCAACAGTTAAACGTTTTCGGTCCCACTGGACCTTCTTCAGAACAATTTCCAATTTATCTGATGCAAAATACCAAAAACAAAAAGGCATATGGAACAATATTTTAGTCTCTGTCTGGTTACACAATATCACATATTAGGTGTAAAAAAATAAAAATAACAAAAGATATGTCTACATAGAAAAACAAACAAAATAAAATAAGGAGAGAAATATCAAAAAATATCAAAAAAGGTATATACAATATATGATGATTATGCGGATGCTACCGCAGTCTACGATTAACTCCACGGACTATACATTTACTGCAGATCTGACATAGAAAAATTTGGATATAGTATACTCTGCTATAAAGAGCCCCTATGAGAAAAGGATATATGTTCATAGGTGAGGGGTGGAGCTCCCACGTGGATCAGAAATGAAGTGACAATATTTATTCATCTTTATAGCCTGATAAACTTAGTGCATGGTATAACGTGCCTAGGGATATAAAGCATATAGGGTGTTGAGATCTAAACACAGACTAAACCTATACCTGGAAAATAGAATATTAGTACCTGGTAGTGGTGCTAAATGGTATGAGATAAAACTGAAGCTGTGGATTAAAGTGTGTGGTGAAGATGAAGAGACATGATGAATGCTAAATATTGAATCACCTGGCTAGCTGATTAAAACATGTGGAAGGAAAAATCACCTTCTAGCGAGAAACTGTGGAGCAATGCTGTAAAATGTAAAAAATTACCAGAGGGAGAATGTGAGTAGTGGTGAAAATAATGCAGCATATGGGATAAATGTCCTTAAAAGAGGGTTGACAGGGGGCTTACCAATAAATGGGAAAACGAAGGGGCTCTAGGCGAACTAAGCCGCTAATGGAGTCTGTGGCCCATAATCTGCGTGATAAGGAAGCAGACAATAAGTTAAATGCCTGACCACCGTGTCAGATAAGACCGCTATCTAAGGACGCTGCATGAGGGGACCAGCCCGACTTACCAGGATGAGGAGCTCTGATCTGCGTGGCGCTGGATCACCAGTGAGGGACGCGCTGAATGCCCGGGTATTACTTCCGGATTTAAGTGCGGTCAAAGCGAGACGCTCTAGCGTTGTAGTTTGCTCTAAAATGAGACGTTAGATATCGCTATTAAGCGAAACGTTGGAGCGTTGTACTTTTTCTCTAAAATGAGACGCAGGAGCGTTGTATATGTGTCTGCTGTCTGTGTAGCGTGCTGGAGCGCAATATAGAGATATAAGGTGCTTAAACAAGGCTAAGGGAATATATGTGCGTGCTATGAAGATGTAAGCAGAAGGTTAAGGGTAGAAACCTTCAGTAATAGTCTACTGAGTGGCGTCCTATATACTATACCGTGAAGAGTGGAGGGTGCCACGAGAGAAGCATAAAGAAGGGAGAGGATTTAGCGATTCTAAAAGGATAAAGAAAACAGGATTAATTATGACATATCCTATTAAACAAATGTCAACCACATGTTCAAGCATAATATAAAGGTACAACTTAGAGGAAACTAGATGTATCAAAATCCCTATTAAGGCCTTTCGGTTCCAAAGTCTGTAGAGTGAAAATCCAATAGGCCTCACGTTTCTTGAGCAGCCTTGTCCTGCTCTGTCCCCTTCTCCCTTGGTCGATATGTTCCAATACCTGATAGCGTAATTGGGCAACGCTATGGCCCATAGTACGGAAATGGTGTGGGAGGAGAAGATGGTCCCTGTTACACCGTATGTTCGATTTATGTTGTGATACACGATCACGTATGGCTTGAGTAGTTTCTCCGACGTATGCCAGGCCGCAGGGGCATTTAATGATGTAGATTACATACGAGGAATCACAAGTGAAGAAGCCTCATATAGGAATGCCTTTTCCAGTGTGCAGATGGAAGACCTTGTTTCCCTTCTGGACATTATTACACTGCAGACAGTTTAAACAGGGAAAAGTTCCCTGTTTTTGAGTGCGTAGAAAAGTCTGTCTAGGTACTCGAAGGTCAGAACCTACATCTGCCCTCACCAACTTGTCCTTAATGTTGGTTGGGCGCCGGTAACAAGACAGGAAAGGTTGCTGAAATTCTGGAACTCTAGGATAGCTCTTGCTTAGAATGTTCCAATGACGGTGGATTGAGGCCTGAACCCGTCTTGAAAATGGATAGTAAGTATTCACGAATGGAATTCGTGGGACCAAATTTTTGGGCTTAGGGGATGAGTGTTTGGCTTGTGTTAAAAGGCTGTTGGGATAACCCCTATTGGAGAATTTCTCCTCCATTTCGTTCAGTCTCTGGTTTCTAGTATCATTATCAGTAACTATCCTTTTGACCCTCTGAAATTGAGATATTGGGATAGATTTTTTTATTGCCGTAGGATGAAAGCTAGTGTACTGAAGAAGACTGTTTCTGTCGGTGGGTTTGGTATGAAGGTCAATGGAAAGCCTGCCATCCGTATTTTTACAAACTCTAGTGTCAAGGAAACTGATGTTGTCGACACTGTATTGTCGACACTGTGTTGTCGACACTGTCTTGTTTGTTTGGTAAATGGTGTCAAAATTCTTTCTAGTGTAATGGCTAGAGGTGAGAGAATGGAATCAGTTGATGAAACTATGGGACGTCCCGGTGGTTTATGCAGATTTTTATGTATCTTTAGAAGTACATAAAAGATTGGTGTTATAGGGTCGGTTTTAATGAGATAATTTCTAAATTTTTTGTCTATGGTGCCCTCTTCAAAGTGATGATTAACAACTAACTTGATTTTAGAAGCTATACTGTTTGTTGGATTGTGAGGGATAGATTCATAAACCTGAGTGTCATTTAATTGTCTTATTATTTCGGACATGTAATATGTACTGTCCATCACAACGATGGCGCCGCCCTTGTCGGCAGGTTTTATGGTCAGTGTTTATCGGTGGATAATTTATCCAGAGCCAATTTCTCTTGTTGTGTTAAGTTAGTTTGATGGTGGAACTTCCCTAAATTGACCTCGCGGTTAAATGTCTTGATATCTTTTTCAACCAGAGAAATGAACGTCTCGATAGGGGGATAGTTTTTGGGTGGCATGAATGTACTAGGTGTCCGTAAACCTAGTTTACTAAGTTGTAAAGGGGCCGAGTCATTATGACTGACCACAGAATCAGGAATACCCTGGAAGTCTTAGACTGTGGAAGAATCTCTGGAGGTCCAGATTAAGTTAAAAAAAATTGAACTTGTATGCTGGGCAAAAAGAAAGACCTTTGAACATATATCCTTTTCTCATAGGGGCTCTTTATAGCAGAGTATACTATATCCAAATTTTTCTATGTCAAATCTGCAGTAAATGTATAGTCCTTGGAGTTAATCATAGGCTGTGGTAGCATCCGCATAATCATCGTATATTGTATATACTTTTTTTTATATTTTTTGATATTTCTCTCCTTATTTTATTTTATTTGTTTCATTGTTTTTCTATGTAGACATATCTTTTGTTATTTTTAATTTTTACACCTAATATGTGATATTGTGTAACCAGACAGAGACTAAAATATTGTTCCATATGCCTTTTGTTTTTGGTATTTTGCATCAGATAAATTGGAAATTGTTCTGAAGAAGGTCCAGTGGGACCGAAAATGTTTAACTGTTGAAACTGTATCTGGGACGTGCAATAAAGACAATTAATTTCACCTTACAACCAATTTGAGTGCCAAGTTTATTGTATACATTGATTGACGGGTTGGAGACCCTACTTGAGCACCATATCTCACCATCCAGTAGAGTGCCGTGTTTTGTACGGTATTTGAAGTAAGGCATAGAGTCAGTTACTTCCTCGGTGTTCCGGTCACCGGCTTCGCGCCTCAGTAGGATGTTGCCGTTCTCGGGGCACGACTCCTACTGGCTCACCTTTGTGCTTTGATCTCGTTTCTCACTTTCCACAATATCCTTCTCTTCGTGTCCTTTCTTGGGATACCGCCGCAAGGTAGTGCAGGCGCGGTTCTGTTGCTTTCTATTCGTTCTGCTAAGCCTCTGTCAGGAACCCACCCCTGACAGGTCCTCCCTGGACTCTCCCAGGCTGCGTTCTGTCCTAACTTCCTATCTGACCCCTAGTTTTACCAGTGTGAGGAGTGGCCTAATACATAGTGCCTTTTGCTCCCCCTAGTGGCCAGAGTGTGAAGTGTAATGTGTGCTTGTGATACCTGGTCAGGTGAACTCCTTTAGTGCAATCAGAAATAACATCACTCCCCTTAGCGGCAGAGCGACATTACTGCAACGACCAGGACTCTGGGGCGCTGCATTATTTCCCCTTATACTTTTGGTATCAATGCGGTGATCAAAAAAGGACAATTCTGGGGTTCCAATTTATTTTTCTTTTCAGCGTTTAAACGTGCGGTCTAAATAATTTAATATTTTGATAGATCAGGCTTTCACGGACACGGATATAACAAATATGTTTATTTTTTAATTAATTTTTGAACGTGTGTATAGGAAGACATTTATAGTTTTAGATATTTATTTTAAAAAAATGTATTTAAAATTTTGACTTTATTTCTTAGCCCCCTATCAGACAGGAATATGCAATTGCTTGTCACTTATTCTATACTAGGTGTTGGCCCGATTCTAACGCATCGGGTATTCTGAAATATGCATGTCCTCGTAGTATATTGCCCAGCCATGTAGTATATTGCCCAGCGACGTAGTATATTGCCCAGCCATGTAGTATATTGCCCAGCGACGTAGTATACAGCACAGAGCCACGTAGTATATTGCACAGCCCACATAGTATATTGCCCAGTCACGTAGTATACTGCCCAGTCACGTAGTATATTGCCCAGTCACATAGTATTTTGCCCAGTCACATAGTATATTGCACAGGCCACGTAGTATATTGCCCAGTCACGTAGTATATTGTCCAGCCACGTAGTATATTGCACAGGCCACGTAGTATATTGCCCAGTCATGTAGTATATTGCCCAGTAACATAGTATATTGCACAGGCCACATAGTATATTGCTCAGCTACGTAGTATATTGCCCAGCCACGTAGTATATTGCACAGGCCACATAGTATATTGCCCAGTCACGTAGTATATTGCCCAGCCATGAAGTATATTGCACAGCCCGCGTAGTATATTGCCCAGTCACATAGTATATTGCCCAGTCACGTAGTATATTGCCCAGTCACGTAGTATATTGCACAGGCCACGTAGTATATTGCCCAGTCACGTAGTATATTGCCCAGTAACATAGTGTATTGCACAGGCCACGTAGTACATTGCTCAGCCACGTAGTATATTGCCCAGCCACGTAGTATATTGCCCAGTCACTTAGTATATTGCCCAGCACAGAGCATATTGCCCAGCCACGTAGTATATTGCCCAGTGATGTAGTATACAGCACAGAGCCACGTAGTATATTGCACAGTGATGTAGTATATTGCACAGCGACGTAGTATACAGCACAGAGCCATGTAGTATATTGCACAGCGACGTAGTATACAGCACAGAGCCACGTAGTATATCCCAGCCAGGTAGTATATTGGCAAGTCACGTAGTATATTTCCCATCTACATAGTATATTGCCTAGCCACGTATGTCACAGGTTAAAAAAAATAAATACAGTGGGGCAAAAAAGTATTTAGTCAGTCAGCAATAGTGCAAGTTCCACCACTTAAAAAGATGAGAGGCGTCTGTAATTTACATCATAGGTAGACCTCAACTATGGGAGACAAACTGAGAAAAAAAAATCCAGAAAATCACATTGTCTGTTTTTTTAACATTTTATTTGCATATTATGGTGGAAAATAAGTATTTGGTCAGAAACAAAATTTCATCTCAATACTTTGTAATATATCCTTTGTTGGTAACGACAGAGGTCAAACGTTTTCTGTAAGTCTTCACAAGGTTGCCACACACTGTTGTTTGTATGTTGGCCCATTCCTCCATGCAGATCTCCTCTAGAGCAGTGATGTTTTTGGCTTTTCGCTTGGCAACACGGACTTTCAACTCCCTCCAAAGGTTTTCTATAGGGTTGAGATCTGGAGACTGGCTAGGCCACTCCAGGACCTTGAAATACTTCTTACGAAGCCACTCCTTCGTTGCCCTGGCGGTGTGCTTTGGATCATTGTCATGTTGAAAGACCCAGCCACATTTCATCTTCAATGCCCTTGCTGATGGAAGGAGATTTGCACTCAAAATCTCACGATACATGGCCCCATTCATTCTTTCATGTACCCGGATCAGTCGTCCTGGCCCCTTTGCAGAGAAACAGCCCCAAAGCATGATGTTTCCACCACCATGCTTTACAGTAGGTATGGTGTTTGATGGATGCAACTCAGTATTCTTTTTCCTCCAAACACGCCAAGTTGTGTTTCTACCAAACAGTTCCAGTTTGGTTTCATCAGACCATAGGACATTCTCCCAAAACTCCTCTGGATCATCCAAATGCTCTCTAGCAAACTTCAGACGGGCCCGGACATGTACTGGCTTAAGCAGTGGGACACGTCTGGCACTGCAGGATCTGAGTCCATGGTGGCGTAGTGTGTTACTTATGGTAGGCCTTGTTACATTGGTCCCAGCTCTCTGCAGTTCATTCACTAGGTCCCCCTGCGTGGTTCTGGGATTTTTGCTCACCGTTCTTGTGATCATTCTGACCCCACGGGGTGGGATTTTGCGTGGAGCCCCAGATCGAGGGCGATTATGAGTGGTCTTGTATGTCTTCCATTTTCTAATTATTGCTCCCACTGTTGATTTCTTCACTCCAAGCTGGTTGGCTATTGCAGATTCAGTCTTCCCAGCCTGGTGCAGGGCTACAATTTTGTTTCTGGTGTCCTTTGACAGCTCTTTGGTCTTCACCATAGTGGAGTTTGGAGTCAGACTGTTTGAGGGTGTGCACAGGTGTCTTTTTATACTGATAACAAGTTTAAACAGGTGCCATTACTACAGGTAATGAGTGGAGGAAAGAGGAGACTCTTAAAGAAGAAGTTACAGGTCTGTGAGAGCCAGAAATCTTGATTGTTTGTTTCTGACCAAATACTTATTTTCCACCATAATATGCAAAAAAAATGATAAAAAAACAGACAATGTGATTTTCTGGATTTTTTTTCTCAGTTTGTCTCCCATAGTTGAGGTCTACCTATGATGTAAATTACAGATGCCTCTCATCTTTTTAAGTGGTGGAACTTGCACTATTGCTGACTGACTAAATACTTTTTTGCCCCACTGTATATACTCACCTTCCAATCCGAGGGCCCATTGTAGTTCTGTCGCCAGCTTCCGGTCCCAGGGTGTGATGACGTCGCGGTCACATGACCGTGACGTCATGGCAGGTCCTTCTCGCGTAGGCGCGCAGGACCTGTGATGACGTCGCTGTCACATGACCGTGACGTTATAGAAGGTCCTTTTCGCGCAGGCGCGCAGGACCTGTGATGACGTCGTGGTCACATGACCGTGACATCATGGAAGGTCCTTGTCGCATACCATCCTTAGCACCGGAACGTCGCGAAGATCGAGAAAGGCGCCAGAGGGTGAGAATATGATGATTTTTTATTTTTTTATTATTTTTAACATTAGATCTTTTTACTATTGACGCTGCATAGGCAGCATCAATAGTAAAAACTTGGTCACACAGGGTTAATGGCGGCGGTAACGGAGTGAGTTACCCACGGCATAACGCGGTCGGTTACCGCTGGCATTAACCCTGTGTGAGTGGTGACTCCGGGGAGTATGGAGCGGGCGCTGACTGCAAGGGAGTAAGGAGGGATTAATCGGACTGTGGCCGACGCTGATTGGTCGCGGCAGCCATGACAGGCAGTTGCTGAGACCAATCAGCGACTTGGATTCCATGACAGACAGAGGCCGCGACCAATGAATATCCATGACAGACAGAAAGACAGAAGGACAGAAAGACGGAAGTGACCCTTAGACAATTATATAGTAGATACTGGATTACAAGAGTACAATGCAACGGCAATTGCCCATTTACATGTCAGGGCATTGATTGTCAACGGAATCTGAAAGGTTATGTAACGTGGCGCAGGGCAGTAGCCGTGGGCGAGGTACTCATCTCTTACCCCCGACACGTTACATGAAGTTGGGGGTCCTGGCTGGGTGTGTGGACTTGTGCTGTGAGGGCTCTACACCCCTGCAGGCCGCATGCTACCAATGACTTGGATTGGCCAGGACCAGATGTTGGACATTTCAATGATGGAGACAACCAGTCAAAAATAAACTTTTTATTGAATGACAACTTGGTGGGGATTATGTACAACAAGAAGCAGCTGCACAGCTTGATTAACATTTCCTTCACAATATGGAGTATTTTCACACACAGTAGAGAAAAAAAAATCAGCTCACCATGTCTTTTATCTTGACCTCTTGTGTGATCACCAAACAAATATCCACCAATGAAAGTCCCAGAGGAAACTACTTAATTGTAATACCTTTGGTATAAATAAAAAGAAACTGTCTGCGCTGAAAAACCACTAGAGGACCATGAAAGCTGCCAGATAGGTAAATAGATCTAGCCAAAAAATGGGTACCGCAAGTGTGAAGGACATTGGAAGACGCCGCATCATCGTTCCCTGCACAGTTTACATCGGGCACTGACTTTGCCTTACCCCTTCGTGGGCGACTCTAGCTTACTACACTGAAGAAATCCACATCTTCCTTGGATTATTCCTTCAGGTAGTGATGTAATATATATTTTTTACTATTTGTTTTTATATATTTGGCGGTATTAGGTTGTTCTCTTATGTTAATACGGTTTCATTCTTTGTTATTTTTTTCATTTTTTGGCTAGATCTATTTACCTATCTGGCAGCTTTCATGGTCCTCTAGTGGTTTTTCAGCGCAGACAGTTTCTTTTTATTTATACCAGATTTATTGATTTATTTGCGGGCGGGTGGTACCGCTATACTGTTTGCTGCAGTTGTAATTTAGTGTGAGCGCTACAGGTTCTTTTTCAGTTTTGATCTTAATTGTAATACCTTGCTTCTAATGCAGATCATGACTAAGACCACCAGGTCGAAACGCGTAGTCACTAGGTTATATAGCCAGTGTGTCCTGAGTGCTGGACACCCTCGTATATGGATATATTTTTAATTTATTTTCATTAAAAGTTATTTTTTTACCTTCACCACTCGCTGGACACACCTGCTTTTCTGTTATTTAGACACACAGTCTCAGTTCCTTTCTCCTAACAGACTTGTTCTCTGCCGTCACTTTTTCACCTTCATTCTCCACAACCCAGCTCAGTAGTACAGCCCAGGTAGTGAGAGTTCCATTCTGAACCCATGGTTCCACGTCTTCTTTCCTTTCGAGGGAACTAGTTTGCTAATATGGCCGGTCCTTAGCTTCTCTGCTACCGATGCCTTTGAATGCCCACTCAGGGCACTCTCTTCATCTCACGCGCTGTCTCATCCTGGCCCGTTACCTTTCTGGGGGCCATACTGTCCCAGTACCCATCTCCGGTACATTACTCTGTCCTTCAATAACTTCTCTCTTTACCTTTCTCTCTTTACACAGGATCAAAACTACTGCCTTGGTCTCTTCTCACTTTGGGACACCCACGTCATGCAACACTGCTTATTATCTAGACTTTAGGTCTGTTCTTGACGCTCTCTCTGACATCCTAACAGGAAATTGTCTCTGTTCCTTCACCTCATCCCCTCCCACTCTGGGCTAGTTCCAATCATTAACTCTAACTTTCCGTACTGTCGAAAGAACATGAGAACAGCACTATTAACACATATCTCAGTTCACATTATACAGTACACATGTTTTTCAAAGGGGAACATGGACAGTAAGTCCATCTCCTCATAGTTACACAGTGGCGACTGGAGCTTGCTCCAGACACTGCTGTTACAGGAACATGGCGGCTGTGTGAGACAGACCGCATCTGCTCAGTATATACTGAGTCCACTCCATACACCCTGCTCGCGACCTGTGATGAAAATGAATGTAACACACAGGTCATTAAGGAGTTAAGATCGATCTATAGTGGCACATATTATCAAAAATACCAAAAGCGATAAATGCCACAATTATCTTCTCAGATTCGTATTATCTGACTGATAAAGATGAAATTGAAAGCTCATGGCCCTACTCCTGATATTCAGTTGCAATCTTATATTTTACCCTGTATGAAACAGAAAATAAAATACCGCTGCATGAGACCTTACTCATATAGTCAATAATGCAAAGAAAATTAGGCTTCATTTTTTTTTCACAAATCACCCAGCACAATATTATACGAACTATGACAGTTATAGGAATTCTGTTGTTCTGTCTGCTGTAAGTAATTATTTTCATTTTTACTGAAAAAAGTTTTTAAAAAATTACTTTATTGCGCCAGGAATAAAACAAATTTTACACCATCCATATGCAGCAGAAAAAAATGTTTTATTGAGCCGAGTGACTGGCTGCAGCGGTCACATGCCGTGGCAGATTATAATGAGGTCAATCTGGTGCGGTAGCCCAGGGCCCAGTGGTGTGGGGGGGCCCTGGGCTACCGCTCAGATTGACCGCTGCTATCAGGGCATAACTGCCCTGATTGGCGTATGGGCCTGGTGGGCAGAGGGGGCCCGCATCGGGCCGCGTCTCATCTGCTCACCGGGCCCCTACCGGCGCTGCGGCAGTTTAACGCTATTGACGTGCTTTGGTATAGCTTTTGATAGTGTCAGCAAGAAGCAATGTGCTTAGTACAGAATTGAGAATAAGAATAATTCAATTAATTAATATTTAACAATTCCCCCTTTTGAGGGTGACAGACATTGATTGGAACCCTCAAATTAAACATATTAGATTTTCTTTCTTCTTTTCTTCTTCTTTGGCAAAATGATTTAATGTTTATAATAATAATATCAATAATAATATTGTTGTATGTTCTCAATAATATAATGATATGTAAATTCATGTTATGGTAAGCCGTGACTAATATTCATATAAAATATATAATTATACTTCCCTATATCTACTTGAAGCATCTCAGGTCTGATATCATCTGATGTCATCTGGTCTTCATCTTGATGTCTTCTTTTTGGTTCTTTTAAAACAATCTTTATTATAATTCTTTTGAAATAGATGATAGCATGTAGATATGTAGAGACTGTGTGTCATGTGTCAATCAAAGTCCATAAATTCAAATGTTGATAAGAAAACAAAGTTCATACATGAAATGTAGCTTTAATATCTGTGCAGTGTCACTTTTAGAAACCTGGACTTACATTGGCTCGCCTTGGAAATCATCTGGAATCCTTCCATATCGCCCTCTCTGGTCTTGGAACAGGTGTGACGTCTTTGATCAGCACAGCAAGGGTTACATTGACTCCTCCATGCTAAACATAGCACCATAACCAGTCCTTAGTGCACAGGACACATGTCAGGGTTGTTGTAGCGTCCTGACAATTACCTGATTGTTCACCAGCTTTCATGGAAGTCTTGGGTGATAGGTGATAGGAAACCACTGGTACGTGATAAAAATGTAATAACACAGTTCATCTTTGATACTGTACTCATATTTGTCAGTGATGGATGCTGTAGTTGTGAGTGGTGACATGAATTGTATTTGACACAGTCTATTATTACTCAGAAATCATAGCATTGTTACCTTGTGGAACTTCTGGATAACGGCTTTATCTTCTTGCAACTTTTAAGAATCAATTGAATTTAAAAATATGAAAAATCTTTATTAACTTAACGTCAGTATCTTGATTGAAGTCTTCATTCCCTATTCTATACCAAATCTGGTAATTTCCCTAACTTATAATATCATAGCTTACCATGGCAATCAATACTATCCATATAATTATTTTATCAAAATATTGATATGGAATTTATAATACTTTATGTTATTATATCCAATAATATCTTATTAATATTTCTTCTTTTTTAAAATGTGTGAAGAAGAGGTATTGATGAAATGTGATGATGTGATCAAGATCAAAAACACATTTCCCCCTTAATATCAAAAAATATTATTTTATGAAAAAATTAATAGACACAGTCTATTATTACTCAGAAATCATAGCATTGTTACCTTGTGGAACTTCTGGATAACGGCTTTATCTTCTTGCAACTTTTAAGAATCAATTGAATTTAAAAATATGAAAAATCTTTATTAACTTAACGTCAGTATCTTGATTGAAGTCTTCATTCCCTATTCTATTCCAAATCTGGCAATTTCCCTAACTTATAATATCATAGCTTACCATGGCAATCAATACTATCCATATAATTATTTTATCAAAATTTTGATATGGAATTTATATTTGGAAAAATAAAATGATAATAAATGATAATACATTATTAACCATATTCTTTATGTGATAGGACATTTTTTATGTCATAGGTGTAATTTCTTTTTGAACCCATAGATGTCAGTGTGTCTTTTATGTAACAAGTGCTGATATTTATTATTAAAACTTTATTAATTTATGTTCAGTAAACCAATAATATGTAAATATGTATAGCCATGAACCAAAATAAGAATATATATGAATAAATAAATGAATGAATGAATGAATGAATGAATGAATGAATAAATGAGTGAAAGAATTGAAACATTTCTTATATAATGAAACCATATGATCATTATATTTAATAAAGCAATATTCTTGTATAGACATTACTTTATTAAATATTGATTTTTCTTCTTGAGATAAAAATAAAATTAAGAATAAAAATTGAAGAAAGAATTAAAAATGAAAAATTAAGAATAAAAATGAAGTAAGAAAAAATTAAAAATGAAAAATAAAAGTGAGAATAAAACTAAAAATAAAATAAAAATGAGGCCTTTATATGTTGATGACAAATGCTGAGGTTATGTCTCAGTAACACATTTCCTTAATATTTTCATCATTTAGATGTTATTATAACCTTGGATTACCAAAATATTGAAATTATGCAGCTTTGCATATAATATCCTTCATTAGAGAATAAAATGACTTTTATAATACTTAATGTTATTATATCCAATAATATCTTATTAATATTTCTTCTTTATTAAAATGTGTGAAGAAGAGGTATTGATGAAATGTGATGATGTGATCAAGATCAAAAACACATTTCCCCCTTAATATCAAAAAATATTATTTTATGAAAAAATTGATTTGTAAAACCCAAGTGAAAAATAATTATTTTTATAACTGTCATATCAGCTTTATGACTTATATTAGTTTGAAGATATGTACTCATCTATGTAACTATTAAAAAAACACTGAATATCATAAAATTATCATTAGGAAAAATGTTCTAAATGTAGATTTTCTTGATAAACCATATTGATGTGTGATTGCCCTTATTCACTATTAACTAAATCAAGAAATAATAATTACTAAAGAAATATACAGTATGTTGAGTAAATAATATTTAAATATATCTTAATATTCTAATAATTTAACTGAATCTTATTTTCTCATAAACACAAGTGTTTTTTTTTCTCCAACATGGCATGAATCATAAGGCCTCTGTCAAACAGTGCATACATTCCACGCTCCACTCTTACGTTACACGCTTAGCATTAGGTTCACTCTCAGCAGCTGCTCATACTCTCATCTGTCATCTGTCACTCAGACTGTGACACACATAGGAGTTGAAACTACATATTTCACATACAAAGAATAAGAACACAGGTATATTAACCCAAAATATTGTATCCTAATTATCAATGCGCATTGTAACTATTAAATTTAGTATTCTAATATTTATTTGAATATTCCCTAAATATTATCTAACACTATCTACAATTACACTATGTTCTAACCTATGGCTAGGACCGGACCCATTCACAAGAAACCCGAGTTGAATATTCTAACCTATACATAGGACAGGGCTGCAACTAGATCCATTTGAATGTAAAGGCTGAGGTTTCTAAAACTAAAACAAGGCTATATGATATCCTTAACTCACAGCTGTCACATGCCATGCACCATGCAGTGGAAAAAAAAACATAATGTTACAGAAAAACTTACAATACACAAATTTTATGTTGTTAGTTAGATATTATTTATTTTAAGTGTTAAATATATAAAAATCATGCAGTTAATATAACTTCATGTGTGAATAAGACATAAATTCATGAAACAATTATTTTTTTGTTCAATCCTTGCTTTGAAAGTAAAATTCTAAGGGAAAATGAAAGATAAGGGTTAATTTCATATTTATTTAAAAACAAAATAATGTAAATATGTTATACATATGTATATATTTAATAAATGTATTTAATGTAATTCTAAATATTATTACTGGAGTAGATTTTAATTGTTTCACTATACATATAAAAATACAGTTAATATAATCTCTACTTATACAAATATGCTACAGTATTTACTGTATATTATATTAATATATGTAACTGCAGAATTATATTGAATAAAATAATTACATATTAATAAATAATACATTGTATAACTCATCATATAATATAATTACATTTTTAACCAATTCCTAAACCAAAATTCAACTCTCTGTCGATAATTTGTTGAAAACATCTATTTAATAAGGTCAGTTTGAGACCTTTGAAGAGCTGCTGTGATAATTGAGTGTTCAGCTCACCCCCTATACTCACCTGCTTCTGTCTGTCAATTTCCGCCATCTTTACAGACAGATCTGGCCCTTCAGCTTTTAACCCATTCAGAGCAACTTCTTTAATGGACTCATAGGGTTTGTAGCAAATATGTAATTTTCTTCGTACTTCATAGATGTGATTTTGGATCAGGTTTGAAGATTTTGATTTTGGCTTTTGATAAGATTGAAGTCTGCATGTTTTAAAAAACTTTGTGTGATTTATTTTCCTTTCAAGATTCTCGTGTTTTCTAGAAAAATCAAGGGATTGCGCACATTCAAATAAAGAATCTTTTTGTGACGCAATAACACGAGATGCAGGATTTAAGAATTTAAATTTGCTTACAAAACAATTTATCATTGATTGTTTATTCAAATTCGTACTGACCAATTTGTAAACCCTTTAAAAAATGGACATGAATGTAAAAGTACATTCTTTCCGGCCAATCTTCAATTTTAGAAGAATATCAATATCTGGATAATTTTCTTTTAATCCACAGAATATCAACATTTTTAATCTTTCTACATCAGTCATGTCTTCATGGAACTCATCATTCTGCATTTTTAATGAAAATCTCCTGATAAAAGTTACTGGTAGCCACATTTTAAACAATTTATTTTTCTGCTCATTAGCCAAATCAAACTTATCAGCAAAACTCTCAAATATCTCTGAATTTCTGCACACATGGATTTTATCATCATATGCAGGAATGACTTTGCATAACTTTGCAAGATCTTTCTAGATTTAGGTTGGAATTGGGCCTATAAGTCATCTTCTATTTTTGGTGGCAATGATACATCTGTCCCTCGTAGATCATCTTTGTCAGTTGACATGTCTCCTACGCTTCCTCCATCTTGTTTTTCATCATGAGTCACAAAGTCACCTTGGGTGGTTATAACAGACACGTGCGTCACCTCTTCATCTTCCTCACTCTCCACATTACAGTCAATCTTGGGAACATCATTAATTTCCATTTCCTTAGAAATTCTTTCTACACAGTCTTTTTTGGACTTTTCTGTAACAAACTCCTGAAATGCATTAACCATATGTAATATATTTTTCAGTTGCTCTGTTTCTTTTTTCCTAGACATTAGCTTAGAATCTAACTTTAAATTTGCTATCTTGCATTCTGCAAATAAACTAAGCCAAAATATTTCTAAAGTTACCGTCACACTAAACGATATCGCTAGTGATCCGTGACGTTGCAGCGTCCTGGCTAGCGATATCGTTCAGTTTCACACACAGCAGCGATCAGAATCCTGCTGTGACATCGTTGGTCACTGCAGAAAGTCCAGCACTTTATTTTGTCGCTGGACTTCCTGCTGACATCGCTGAATCGGCGTGTGTGACACCGATTCAGCGATGTCTTTGCCGGTAACCAGGGTAAACATCGGGTTACTAAGCGCAGGGCCGCGCTTACTAACCCGATGTTTACCCTGGTTACCGGCATCGTTGGTCGCTGGAGAGCGGTCTGTGTGACAGCTCTCCAGCGACCAAACAGCGACGCTGAAGCGATCCGGATCGTTGTCGGTATCGCTGCAGCGTCGCTTAGTGTGACGGTACCTTAAGCTAGATTTATACAAACTTACAAATTCTATCTGACTTGATTTAGCATATGAATTAATCAAATCCATTTCTTACCTTGAGTTCCTTTGAAATATCTCAGCTTGTCTTTACAACGCTGGACTCTGGACTTCAGCACGGCTATTTTCAGCACGTCTGTCTTCAGCACTTCCAATGCTAGTGTTTGTCAATCCATCTGACACCTGTTAAAGTCTCCGTAATTCGTAGGCTCTTGTATGAGATCTTTGTGACTTGAAGTTTTGAAGTGAAATTCCTGAATACTTGCACAATATCTAGCGGAACTCTTCTGTCTTCCCCCATGTGCAAGAAGAAGGAAATTCACGCAAAAATAGCACAAAAAATCAAAACTGGCTGGCTTGGCCAATGTTAAAAATGGTTATTTTGCACATTTATTTAATCAGGACTATTCACCAGGTGTTTACTCTTAAAGAAAAATGTCATGGTATTCTCATAAAAAGTATAGTGGTTTATTGAATTGTCCACAGAAAAACCACATTGCAGCAAAACATAAAAATAGATGAGTTACGAACAGATTGTCCATGTGTAAATATCAGCGCTTGTCTTGTTACTCATCTTTCCCAAAGGTCCTGAATGGTAAAACCGTCTGTGTGAAATCCGAAATCATCATGGCTATCAGCTGTTTATGGCTATCAGCTGTTGCTTCTTCTTGTGACTTGTCTCATGTCCATGGAGAATGAATGATGAAGGCAGGAGGTGGCAACCCCCACGTGACAAAAGGCCCCCCACCCTCATAAGAGACGTTATTTATATGCCCCACAGATCACGTGTTCTCTGTACATGGTGTTAACTTATACTCTGAGCTACATACACAGAAATAGCTTTTGATAGTGTCAGCAAGAAGCAATATGCTTAGTACAGAATTGAGAATAAGAATAATTCAATTAATTAATATTTAACATTCCCTATCCCTAATTGCCCCGGTTTCTGAAGTCATCTCCACTGTTTAATCAAAAGTGCTCACCTCCACATGGCACTGCCGAAACCAAATGATTCCCTCACTTCCGGCACCCTACGTTTCAACAATGACACGCAAACATCCCCTCTCAACAGAGGATCCTGCCGCGCTTCCATGTCAAAGTGCTTCCCTCACTTCCGGTAACAAACCGAACAGAATTCTTGGAGCTCTTACCTCCCATCCGGTATTCAGAACCAGGGCCCATACTGGCAAAATTTTCAAGTCCCCATTGAGACTCCACCCAGGCTCAACCCCAGCCCCGCCTCCACCCCTCCAACTGTCCACAGCCCCACCGCTCTCTCTTGGAAAAACTCCAATTCTCACCTATCACACATTTACAGTTCCCATCACCAGATCACACATATAGCCGGCAGCTTTGGATTTGGGCAAAAAAATTTTAAGCTGCCACCATAACACGGTAGAAACTTTTGGCCGGGCCCTACTCTACTGTAACCTACTAAATATTTGTTAAAATATGCAATACAATCTAGGTATATTTTTATTTATTTTTCAATTTTTAAAATGACCAATAATATCACATACAACGAACAAATACCACTACACTGTGTCCAGACCACATATTACCACCACAGTGAACGAATAATATCAAATACAGGGAACAAATACCAAAACACCATGACCAGACCACATAATACCACCAATGTCCGAATAATATCACATACAAGGAACAAATACCACCGCAACATGACCAGACACCATATTACCACCACATAGTGACCAAATAGCACATACATGGAACAAATACCACCGCACCATGACTAGACCACATATTACCGCCACAGTGATCGAATAATATCCCATACAAGGAGCAAATACCACCGCACCATGACCAGACCACATATTACCACCACAAAGTGACCAAATAGCACATGCAAGGGACAAATACCACCACATAGTGACTGAATACTACATTACTGATCATTAATAAAAAAACATACAATACTATCACTATAAGTGCCATTATACGCAGGAGATCGGTACTTAGTATGCAGTGTCTGTGTACAGGTAATACAGTGATCACCGGTGGTATTATACAAAGGAGCTCTGTATATAATGTATAGGTAATACAGTGATCACTGGTGATATTATACGCAGGAGCTCTGTATATAGTATACAGCATATAGCTAACACGCTGACTCACCAGTGACATCTCTAGGTGAAATCCTTCATCTTTCATCCAGCACAGACCGCCATCACTTTTTCCAGCCAGGACTTGTCTCTGCAGGAAATAACAGTTATCTCGAGCTCCGCTTGCTGAACACATTACTTAATTTTTCCCAATTTCTACATTACACCACATGAAGAAAAAGAGGCAACATAGTGTCACTCTACACAGTAACAGGCCTGCCCCCTCATTTAAATCAGTATCCTCAAAAAATAAAATAAATACATGACTGCAGCAATATTTCTTAATTAGCCCCTATGGTAATAATATTCCCCATCCTGGCCCCCGTGTGTCTCATTCCTGGCGTCAGCCATATGTTCTCCAATCCTGCCCTCATGAGTTTCCATCCTGCCCCATATGATCTCCCCATCCTGCCCCATATGATCTCCCCATCCTGACCCATCTGTCTCCTTCGTATCCATCCTGCCCCATGAACCAGTCCTGCCCCCATGTCTTTCATTCTGCCTCGTGTCTCCAATCATTCCCCGTATCTCCATTCTTGCCCCACCTGTCTCCAGTCCTGCCCCAGTGTGTCCAGCATTCTGCCCCAGTTTCTCCAGTCCTGCCCCCAGTGTGTCCAGCATTCTGTCTCAGTGTGTCCAGCATTCTGCCCCAGTATGTCCAGCATTCTGCCTCAGTGTGTCCAGCATTCTGCACTCAGTGCTCCAGCATTCTGCCTCCAGTGTGTCCAACATTCTGCCCCAGTGCTCCAGCATTCTGCCCCCTGTGTGTCCAGCATTCTGCCCCCAGTGTGTCCAGCATTCTGCCTCCAGAGTGTCCAGCATCCTGCCCCAGTATCTCCAGCATTCTGTGCCCAGTGTGTCCAGCATTCTGTCCCCAGTGCTCCAGCATTCTGCCCCCAGTGCTCCAGCATTCTTCCCCCAGTGTGTCCAGCATTCTGCTCCCAGTGTCTCCAGCATTCTACCCCCAGTGTCTCCAGCATTCTGCCCCCAGTACTCCAGCATTCTGTCCCCAGTGTCTCCAGCATTCTGCCCCCCGTGTCTCCAGCATTCTACCCTCAGTGTGTCCAGCATTCTGCCCTCAGTGTCTCCAGAATTCTGCCCCAAGTGTCTACAGCATTCTGCTCCCAGTGTCTCCAGCATCTCTGCCCCCAGTGTCTCCAGCATCTCTGCTTCCAGTGTGTCCAGCATTCTGCCCCCAGTGCTCCAGCATTCTGACCCACAGTGTCTCCAGCATTCTGCCCCAGTGTGCCCAGCATTCTGCCCCCAGTGTCTCCAGTCCTGCCCCCAGTGTGTCCAGCATTCTGCCCCAGTGTCTCCAGTCCTACCCCCAAAGTGTCCAGCATTCTGCCCCCAGTGTGTCCAGCATTTTGCACTCAGCGCTCCAGCTTTCTGCTCCCAGTGTGTCCAGCATTCTTCCCCCAATGTGTCCAGCATTCTGCCCCCAGTGTGTCCAGCATTCTGCCCCTAGTGTGTCCAGCATTCTGCTCCCAGTGTGTCCAGCATTCTACCCCCAGTGTCTCCAGCATTCTGCCCCCAGTGTGTCCAGCATTCTGCCCCCAGTGCTCCTGCATTCTGACCCCAGTGCTCCAGCATTCTGCCCCCAGTGTGTCCAACATTCTGCCCCCAGTGTGTCCAGCAATCTACCCTGTTGTGAATTCTGTGGCCAAGCTCCCTCCTGTGGTCGTGAGTGGTACTTCGGCTGGTTCTGTCTATGAGCTTCCTTTGGTGGATGAGAGTGGTACTGCGGCTTCTGAGTTTCCTTCCTCAGGTGATGAGGTTAAGTCGTTAGGTGCTGCTCTATTTAACTCCACCTAGTGCTTTGATCCTGGCCTCCAGTCAATGTTCTAGTATTGGTCTTGCTTTCTCCTGGATCGTTCCTGTGGCCTGTCTTCCTGCATAAGCTAAGTTTTGCTTGTGTTATTTTTGTTTGCTATTTTTTCTGTCCAGCTTGCTATATTGGTTTTTCTTGCTTGCTGGAAGCTCTGGGACGCAGAGGGAGCACCTCCGTACCGTTAGTCGGTGCGGAGGGTCTTTTTGCCCCCTCTGCGTGGTTGTTTGTAGGGTTTTGTGTTGACCGCAAAGCAATCTTTCCTATCTTCGGTCTGTTCAGTAAGTTGGGCCTCACTTTGCTAAATCTATTTCATCTCTGCGTTTGTATTTTCATCTCAACTCACAGTCATTATATGTGGGGGGCTGCCTTTTCCTTTGGGGTATTTCTCTGAGGCAAGCTAGGCTTATTTTTCTTTCTTAGGGCTAGCTAGTTTCTCAGGCTGTGCTCGAGGTGCATAGGACTGGTCAGGAGCGCTCCACGGCTACCTCTAATAATAATAATAATAATCTTTATTTTTATATGTGTGGTTGGATAGGATTAGGGATTGCGGTCAGCAGAGTTCCCACGTCTCAGAGTTCGTCCTATGTTTTTGGTAATTGTCAGGTCACTTTGTGTGCTCTGAACTTCAAGGTCCATTGTGGTTCTGAATTACCTGTTCATAACAGTACTGGAGGCCCAAAGTACTAATGCTTCTCAATAGAGGGAAAAGAGAAGTTCTGAGACCATTTTTTTTTCTTTGCACTGTGTTCTGTCTTTCTTTTCCCCTTTACATCAGGGTGGTTCAGATCACAGGTGTGGACATGGACATTCAGGGTCTGTTCTCTTTGATGGATAATCTCGCTATAAATGTACAGAATATTCAAGATTTAGTGGTTCAGAATCCTATGTTAGAACCTAAAATTCCTATTCCTGAGTTATTTTCTGGAGATAGAGCTAAGTTTTTGAATTTTAAAAATAATTGTAAACTTTTTCTGGCTTTGAAACCCCGCTCCTCTGGTGACCCAGTTCAACAAGTTAAGATCATTATTTCTTTATTACGTGGCGACCCTCAAGACTGGGCATTTTCCCTTGCGCCAGGAGATCCTGCATTATGTAATATTGATGCGTTTTTTCTGGCGCTCGGATTGCTGTACGATGAACCTAATTCAGTGGATCAGGCAGAGAAAAATTTGCTGGCTCTGTGTCAGGGTTAGGATGAGATAGAGATTTATTGTCAGAAGTTTAGAAAGTGGTCCGTGCTCACTCAATGGAATGAATGTGCGCTGGCAGCTATTTTCAGAAAGGGTCTCTCTGAAGCCCTTAAGGATGTCATGGTGGGATTTCCTATGCCTGCTGGTCTGAATGAGTCTATGTCTTTGGCCATTCAGATCGGTCGACGCTTGCGTGAGCGTAAATCTGTGCACCATTTGGCGGTATTATCTGAGCATAAACCTGAGCCTATGCAGTGCGATAGGACTTTGACCAGAGCTGAAAGGCAAGAACACAGACATCAGAATGGGCTGTGTTTCTACTGTGGTGATTCCACTCATGCTATCTCCGATTGTCCTAAGCGCACTAAGCGGTTCGCTAGGTCTGCCACCATTGGTACGGTACAGTCGAAATTTCTTTTGTCCGTTACTTTGATCTGCTCTTTGTCTTCCTATTCTGTCATGGCATTTGTGGATTCAGGAGCTGCCCTGAATTTGATGGACTTGGAGTTTGCTAGGCGCTGTGGGTTTGTCTTGGAGCCCTTGCAGTGTCCTATTCCATTGAGAGGAATTGATGCTACGCCTTTGGCCAAGAATAAGCCTCAGTATTGGACCCAGCTGACCATGTGCATGGCTCCTGCGCACCAGGAGGATATTCGCTTTCTGGTGTTGCATAATCTGCATGATGTGGTCGTGTTGGGGTTGCCATGGCTACAAGTCCATGACCCAGTATTAGATTGGAAATCGATGTCTGTGTCCAGCTGGGGTTGTCATGGTGATGTTCTATTTCTGTCTATCTCATCATCCACCCCTTCTGAGGTCCCAGAGTTCTTGTCTGATTACCGGGATGTATTCGATGAGCCCAAGTCCAATGCCCTACCTCCGCATAGGGATTGTGATTGTGATATCGATTTGATTCCTGGTAGTAAGTTTCCTAAGGGTCGACTGTTTAATTTATCTGTACCTGAGCACGCCGCTATGCGGAGTTACGTGAAGGAGTCTTTGGAGAAGGGTCATATTCGCCCGTCATCGTCGCCATTGGGAGCGGGGCTCTTTTTTGTGGCCAAGAAGGATGGTTCGCTGAGACCTTGTATTGATTACCGCCTTCTAAATAAAATTACGGTCAAATTTCAGTACCCCTTGCCGCTGCTGTCTGATTTGTTTGCTCGGATTAAGGGGGCTAGTTGGTTCACCAAGATAGATCTTCGTGGTGCATATAATCTTGTGCGTATTAAACGGGGCGATGAATGGAAAACAGCATTTAATACGCCCAAAGGCCATTTTGAGTACCTGGTTATGCCATTCGGGCTTTCTAATGCTCCATCAGTGTTTCAGTCCTTTATGCATGACATCTTCCGAGAGTACCTGGATAAATTCCTGATTGTATACTTGGATGATATTTTGGTCTTCTCGGATGATTGGGAGTCTCATGTGAAGCAGGTCAGAATGGTGTTCCAGGTCCTGCGTGCTAATTCTTTGTTTGTGAAGGGGTCAAAGTGTCTCTTTGGTGTTCAGAAGGTTTCATTTTTGGGGTTCATTTTTTCTCCTTCTACTATCGAGATGGACCCTGTTAAAGTTCAGGCCATTTATGATTGGACTCAGCCAACATCTCTGAAGAGTCTGCAGAAGTTCCTGGGCTTTGCTAATTTTTATCGTCGCTTCATCAATAATTTTTCTAGTATTGCTAAACCGTTGACTGATTTAACTAAGAAGGGTGCTGATGTGGTCAATTGGTCTTCTGCTGCTGTGGAAGCTTTTCAGGAGTTGAAGCGTCGTTTTTCTTCTGCCCCTGTGTTGTGCCAACCAGATGTTTCGCTTCCGTTCCAGGTCGAGGTTGATGCTTCTGAAATTGGAGCAGGGGCTGTTTTGTCGCAGAGAAGTTCTGATTGCTTGGTGATGAAACCATGCGCCTTCTTTTCCAGGAAATTTTCGCCTGCTGAGCGAAATTATGATGTTAGCAATCGAGAGTTGCTAGCCATGAAGTGGGCATTCGAGGAGTGGCGTCATTGGCTTGAAGGAGCTAAGCATCGCGTGGTGGTCTTGACTGATCACAAGAACTTGACTTATCTCGAGTCTGCCAAACGGTTGAATCCTAGACAGGCTCGTTGGTCGCTGTTTTTCTCCCGTTTTGACTTTGTGGTTTCGTACCTTCCGGGCTCTAAAAATGTGAAGGCGGATGCCCTGTCTAGGAGTTTTGTGCCCGATTCTCCGGGTTTGCCTGAGCCGGCGGGTGTTCTCAAAGAGGGGGTAATTTTGTCTGCCATCTCCCCTGATTTGCGGCGGGTGCTGCAAAAATTTCAGGCTAATAGACCTGACCGTTGCCCAGCGGAGAAACTGTTTGTCCCTGATAGGTGGACGAATAAAGTTATCTCTGAGGTTCATTGTTCGGTGTTGGCTGGTCATCCTGGAATCTTTGGTACCAGAGATTTGGTGGCTAAATCCTTTTGGTGGTCGTCTCTGTCGCGGGATGTGCGTTCTTTCGTGCAGTCCTGTGGGATTTGTGCTCGGGCTAAGCCCTGCTGTTCTCGTGCCAGTGGGTTGCTTTTGCCCTTGCCTGTCCCGAAGAGGCCTTGGACACATATCTCTATGGATTTTATTTCGGATCTCCCCGTCTCTCAAAGAATGTCGGTCATTTGGGTGGTTTGTGATCGCTTCTCTAAGATAGTCCATTTGGTGCCCTTGTCTAAATTGCCTTCCTACTCTGATTTGGTGCCATTGTTTTTCCAGCATGTGGTTCGTTTACATGGCATTCCAGAGAACATCGTTTCTGACAGAGGTTCCCAGTTTGTTTCGAGGTTTTGGCGAGCCTTTTGTGCTAGGATGGGCATTGATTTGTCTTTTTCCTCGGCTTTCCATCCTCAGACAAATGGCCAGACTGAACGAACCAATCAGACCTTGGAAACATATCTGAGATGTTTTGTTTCTGCTGATCAGGATGATTGGGTGTCCTTTTTGCCTTTGGCTAAGTTCGCCCTTAATAATCGGGCCAGCTCGGCTACTTTGGTTTCGCCGTTTTTCTGCAATTCTGGGTTCCACCCTCGTTTCTCTTCAGGGCAGGTTGAGTCTTCGGACTGTCCTGGTGTGGATACTGTGGTGGATAGGTTGCAGCAGATTTGGACTCATGTGGTGGACAATTTTACTTTGTCCCAGGAGAAGGCTCAACGTTTTGTTAACCGCAGGCGCTGTGTGGGTCCCCGACTTCGTGTTGGGGATTTGGTTTGGTTGTCATCTCGTTATATTCCTATGAAGGTTTCCTCTCCTAAGTTTAAGCCTCGTTTCATTGGTCCATATAGGATTTCTGAGGTTCTTAATCCTGTGTCTTTTCGTTTGACTCTTCCAGCTTCTTTTTCCATCTATAACGTGTTCCATAGGTCATTGTTGCGGAGATACGTGGCACCTGTGGTTCCATCTATTGATCCTCCTGCTCCAGTTTTGGTTGAAGGGGAGTTGGAGTATATAGTGGAGAAGATTTTGGATTCTCGTGTTTCGAGACGGAAACTCCAGTATCTGGTTAAGTGGAAAGGTTATGGTCAGGAAGATTATTCCTGGGTCTTTGCCTCTGATGTCCATGCTGCCGATCTGGTTCGTGCCTTTCATGTGGCTCATCCTGGTCGGCCTGGGGGCTCTGGTGAGGGTTCGGTGACCCCTCCTCAAGGGGGGGGGGTACTGTTGTGAATTCTGTGGCCAAGCTCCCTCCTGTGGTCGTGAGTGGTACTTCGGCTGGTTCTGTCTATGAGCTTCCTTTGGTGGATGAGAGTGGTACTGCGGCTTCTGAGTTTCCTTCCTCAGGTGATGAGGTTAAGTCGTTAGGTGCTGCTCTATTTAACTCCACCTAGTGCTTTGATCCTGGCCTCCAGTCAATGTTCTAGTATTGGTCTTGCTTTCTCCTGGATCGTTCCTGTGGCCTGTCTTCCTGCATAAGCTAAGTTTTGCTTGTGTTATTTTTGTTTGCTATTTTTTCTGTCCAGCTTGCTATATTGGTTTTTCTTGCTTGCTGGAAGCTCTGGGACGCAGAGGGAGCACCTCCGTACCGTTAGTCGGTGCGGAGGGTCTTTTTGCCCCCTCTGCGTGGTTGTTTGTAGGGTTTTGTGTTGACCGCAAAGCAATCTTTCCTATCTTCGGTCTGTTCAGTAAGTTGGGCCTCACTTTGCTAAATCTATTTCATCTCTGCGTTTGTATTTTCATCTCAACTCACAGTCATTATATGTGGGGGGCTGCCTTTTCCTTTGGGGTATTTCTCTGAGGCAAGCTAGGCTTATTTTTCTTTCTTAGGGCTAGCTAGTTTCTCAGGCTGTGCTCGAGGTGCATAGGACTGGTCAGGAGCGCTCCACGGCTACCTCTAGTGTGGTTGGATAGGATTAGGGATTGCGGTCAGCAGAGTTCCCGCGTCTCAGAGCTCGTCCTATGTTTTTGGTAATTGTCAGGTCACTTTGTGTGCTCTGAACTTCAAGGTCCATTGTGGTTCTGAATTACCTGTTCATAACACTACCCCCAGTGTCTCCATCATTCTGCCCCCAGTGTCTCCAGCATTCTACCCCCAGTGTCTCCAGCATTCTACCCCCAGTGTCTCCAGCATTCTGCCCGCAGTGTCTCCAGCATCTCTGCCCCCAGTGTCTCCAGCATCTCTGCCTCTAGTGTGTCCAGCATTCTGCCCCCAGTGCTCCAGCATTCTGCCCCCAGTGTCTCCAGCATTCTGCCCCAGTGTGTCCAGCATTCTGCCGCCAGGGTCTCTAGTCCTGCCCCCAGTGTGTCCAACATTCTGCCCCCAGTGTCCTCAGCATTTTGTCCCCAGTGTCTCCAGTCCTGCCCTCGGAATGTCCAGCATTCTGCCCCCAGTGCTCCAGCATTCTGCCCCCAGTGCTCCAGCATTCTGCCCCCAGTGTGTCCAGCATTCTGCTCCAAGTGTCTCCAGCATTCTACCCCCAGTGTCTCCAGCATTCTGCCCCCAGCACTCCAGCATTCTGTCCCCAGTGTCTCCAGCATTCTGCCCCCAGTGTCTACAGCATTCTACCTCCGTGTGTCCAGCATCTCTGCCCCCAGTGTCTCCAGCATCTCTGCCCCCAGTGTGTCCAGCATTTTGCCCCAGTGTGTCCAGCATTCTGCCCTCAGTGTCTCCAGTCCTGCCCCCAGTGTGTCCAACATTATGCCCCCAGTGTCTCCAGCATTCTGCCCCCAGTGTCTCCAGTCCTACCCCCAGAGTGTCCAGCATTCTGCCTCCGTGTGTCCAGCATTCTGCCCCCAGTGCTCCAGCATTCTGCCCTCAGTGTCTCAGGCATTCTACCCCAGGTCTCTCCAGCATTCTGCCCTCAGTGTCTCCAGCATTCTACCCCAGGTCTCTCCAGCATCTCTTCCCCCAGTGTGTCCAGCATTCTGCCCCCAGTGCTCCAGCATTCTGCCCCCAGTGTCTCCAGCATCCTGCCGCAGTGTGTCCAGCATTCTGCCACCAGTGTCTCCAGTCCTGCCCCAAGTGTGTCCAGCATTCTGCCCCCAGTGTCTCCAGCATTCTGCCCCCAGTGTCTCCAGCATTCTGCCCCCAGTGTCTCCAGTCCTGCCCCCAGTGTGTCCACCATTCTGCCCCAGTGTCTCCAGCATTCTAGCCCCAGTGTTTCCAGCATTCTGCCCCCAGTTTGTCCAGCATTCTGCCCCCAGTGTGTCCAGCATTCTGCCCCTGTATCTCCAGCATTCTGCCCCCAGTGTGTCGAGCATTCTGCCCCCAGTGTGTCCAGCATTCTACCCCCAGCCCAGTGTCCCCAGCATTCTACCCCCAGTGTCTCCAGCATTCTGCTCCCAGTGCTCCAGCATTCTGTCTCAGTGTGTCCAGCATTCTGCCCCCAGTGTCTCCAGCATTCTGCCCCTAGTGTCTCCAGCATTCTACCCCCAGTGTGTCCAGCATTCTGCCCTCAGTTTCTCCAGCATTCTACCCTCAGTGTCTCCAGCATTCTACCCCCAGTGTCTCCAGCATTCTGCCCCCAGTGCTCCAGCATCTCTGGCCCCAGTGTCTCCAGCATCTCTGCCCCCAGTGTGTCCAGCCTTCTGCCCCCAGTGCTCCAACATTTTGCCCCCAGTGTCTCCATTATTCTGCCCTCAGTGTCTCCAGCATTCTACCCCCAGTGTCTCCAGCATTCTTCCCCCAGTGTCCCCATCATCTCTGCCCCCAGTGTCTCCAGCATCTCTGCCCCAGTGTTTCCAGCATTCTGCCCCCAGTGCTCCAGCATTCTGGCCCCAGTGTCTCCAGCATTCTGCCCCAGTGTATCCAGCATTCTGCCCCCAGTGTCTCCAGTCCTGCCCCCAGTGTGTCCAGCATTCTGCCCCCAGTGTGTCCAGCATTCTGCCCCACTGTCTCCAGTCCTGCCCCCAGTGTGTCCAGCATTCTGCCTCAGTGTCTCCAGCATTCAACCCCCCCTGTGTCTCAAGCATTCTGCTCCCAGTGTCTCCAGCATTCTGCCCCCAGTGTCTCCAGCATTCTGCCTCAGTGTCTCCAGCATTCTACCCCCAGTGTCTCCAGTATTCTGCCCCACCTTGTCTCCAGCATTCTGCCCCAGTGTCTCCAGCATTCTGCACCAATGTCTCCAGTATTCTGCCCCCAGTGTGTCCAGCATTCTGCCACCAGTGCTTCAGCATTCTGCCCCCAGTGCTCCAGCATTCTGCCCCCGGTGCTCCAGCATTCTACCCCCAGTGTGTCCAGCATTCTGCCCCCAGTGTGTCCAGCATTCTGCCCCCAGTGTGTCCAACATTATGCCTCCAGTGTCTCCAGCATTCTACCCCCAGTGTGTCCCACATTCTGCCCTCAGTGTCTCCAGCATTCTACCTCCAGTGTGTCCAGCATTCTGCCCCGGGCCCCCCGGATCACCGCTCTCAATAATAATAACAAAAGTCCTTCTTACCTGGCCGTGCTCCTTCAGTGAAGACGAAGCTCCCTCCACTCAGCTGAAGCGCGCACTTGCCGGCAACTGACACCGACATCAGACGCAGGCAACGTGTGCGCTGCTGTTGACATCAGCTGCCAGCCTCCGATTGGCTGGCTGCTGTTAACTATTGACGCGCGGGCCCGCACCCGCACGTCAATAGCGTTGCCGCCTCGCCGCTAAGGGCCCGGTTTAGCCTGCCGGTAGGGGCCCGGGGAGCAGATGAGACGGGGCCCGATGCGGGCCCCCTCTGCCCACCGGGCCCCATATGCCAGTCAGGGCAGTAATGCCCTGATGGCGGCCCTGTTTGGAACGCATGGACCGCATCTTGGAACGGATGCTTCAAAAATCCCACAGTCACTGTCCATTTAACTATATAGACGCTAATCCCGGCAAATTATTATTTCTCATATATAATAATGTATCTGAAAAAAACGATGGTATCCTCCCACCGCTCAGCCCAGGAACAAGTTGGCATAACTGGGTGCACAGGAATTGCCCAAAGCGGTGCTTACCCAGAGAGTCATATATAAAGCAAAATGCAGCTGTGGCATGTCATATGTGGGAAAGACCATCCGGGAGTTTAGGAGGAGGGTGGGGGAGCATTTGGGAGACATCCGTAAGCTGGCAAACCATGTCACGGGTCCTCACGATTGCCAGTCCTACTCTAACAGCAAAAACCACAACAGGAGGAAAAAAGGAGGAAAAAACCCGTGAAGTGGGTTGACAGCTTACATATTGTGGCCATAATATTAAATAATAACAACAAATATTTTGATATGTTCATTTGCACTTTTTTTACTTTTACTTTTTGAGGTGCAGTTGGGCCCTGATGGCTTTGTAAGTTGTGGCCTTTGTTCATACAGGACGCATTACAGTTAGCACTGGGCAGCCCGCCATAGGGAGTTACTAATAGACTATGATCCAGATGCTGTGTATCCTCTGTGTGAACACTGCTGCAGATTATTTATTTGCACTGGTGTGCCAAGCGGCCAATCCCTGATTGTAGGAGGCTGTCTGTCTTATTTGGTATTACAGCACCTGTGTATAATCTTGTACCGAGCGTCTCCTCCTTGCAGGCCCCGGATCCAAAATGGCCGTGGGGCTACTTCCGGGTCCTGCAGGGAGGTGGCTTACAAGCGCCTGCTCAGAGCAGGCGCCGGGAAGCCTGCAACCCTGCTTGTCAGATCGCTGATCGAACACAGTGCTCTGTAAGGTGTCAGATCGGCGGCCTGACCCTATAGTGTGATGTTCCCCCCTGGGACAACGTTATAAAGTAAAAAAAAATATTTAGATGTGCAAAAAAAAAAATTCCTAAATATATATATATATATATATATATAGATAGATAGATAGATAGATAGATAGATAGATAGATAGATAGATAGATAGATAGATAGATAGATACCCAAAAAAGAGGCAGCACTCCATAGTTATAGTGAAAAAATGTGGAAGGTTTAATCGACTCACATAGCCGGGCGACGTTTCAGCTCCATCTGAGCCTTTATCAAGCAGTGAGTAACCATTCCAAGTGTCTATTTATATGTGTCTCAACACGTTACATCATAATTTACATTCAATTAGTGCTCATTATAACTTATACATTATTCATTTATATTTGCATCCAGTGCTCATATATAAGGTGCCTTGTGCTTATGTGCATTAAAACCGAACTACATATTACCCAGCAGACTATCCTGATTTAATACTCGCGGTCATAATAAAGGTAGATATCGTAATAATAATTGTGTTATGATTATATTACTCTGCACTCACCCCTATCTCCCATGTGGGCTCATGGAGGACGACATGCCTGCAAGTCGGCGTTCTCTGCCGCTCACTGCGCATGTCACAGACGCATCATCATAGTGTAACGCCATATTGACCAATGGGGCGCTCCGTGTGGCATTTTTCACACCGCGCATGCGCAGTAGCGCCAAAAAACGCCATATTGGTAGTGGCTTATCATTCACTTATTGTTTATGTCACCAACACTTGTATGTATTATCAATGCACGCGCCGTAGCGCAAAGCAGACACATAATACTGGGGTACTCATTTGTTCATTTTACCTGCGCCTGCTCAGTAGCACATAAGGGGGCCATGTTAATTTAAACTTAGCCTATTAATGTAGATTGCTGTCTGGCTACACAAAGTACACAAAACCGAAACAAGGCGGATCTAACACCGAATCAAATAGGGAGTATGTATCCTTTCATGTTTGATATAGATCTTTAAAGACCATATACATTCTTTTAAGTATACTCCTACAAACCACGGAAGCATATGCCGAATAAGAGATTAAAATAGTAAGCTTTATTTATAACATCAATACAAACAAAACGGAGAAAAACAATACAAAAAGCTGCCTCTACAGAGTCATGTCCTCAGTACAAACAAGAGCCTTTATAGCTTTAAATAATAATAGCTACCAAGAAGTAATAGTTATATCCATATATATTACCATCAAATGTGTCAGCACCTGGAGCAATAAGTTCTATCCTAAATACATAGTATAGTACATATCAAGAATATCCAAACTCACAGGTGCATTAAATGAGAAAAAAAAATGTCACACAATTCCACAGAGTCAAAATCTAGTATTACATAATATAAATCATTACCATCATCACTCAATGGACGCTGGAGAAATATATATGAACCCAAAGTGGGCAGCGCAGGTCCTGAATAAAGTATAAATAAAGTGCCTAGTGACAATAGTTATAATTTTATGTATAACCCATATTTATAAATAAGGTGCAAATATGCAAGGGACCACGCTATCCTCAAACCGGGACCAAAGCGAAATAAAGTGCCATGTGACAGAGCAATATTCGCCGCCAGTATCAGCAATAGTGCATAATGTAGCTAGTAAAGAGAGGGCTTAAAATAGAACAGCAATACATGACCTGTTGTAGCAGCACGGACCCCGACGCGCATTTCGCGTTTAGCTTCTTCCTTGGGGGAGTTTAGTATCTTGGGTTATCTACATTCTTTTAAGGACTTAAAAGCCGAGAGAAGCAAACCACAACAACAAGCATAGAGACAACCGAATCTCAGGAAATGGAAGCAGAACTCATAGTGAACATTTCTTGCAAAGAACTAACTGATATGCAGGTATCTGTACTTGGCAAAGGACTGTCATTTAGTCCATGCTCACACATGGATTGGTTTGGTCTGCAATTTGACCTAGCGCGTTTCTTCAGAACAATAAGATTGAAAGAATGGTTTTATAAAAAGGATATGATCACTAAAAATAGAACTAGTGAATTTGACATGGGGGCTATGGAATTTAGTAATAAAAGTAGTTTTGTCCCATCTGTAAATTCGGCAGCTATAGATGCATTTGAGAAAGTGGTCACAATGGAGGTTGAAAAATTAAGAAATAACACTGTGGGAACATATAGACACCCGAATATTCTCAAGGATGAATTTTTGGCTTTGCAGGAGCTTGTCCATGACGGCGACATCATCATCAAACCCGCTGATAAAGGGGGTGCTGTCGTCGTCATGGACAGGTGTATGTATATGACAGAAGTATACAGACAATTAGCTGATACGGAAGTATATTGTAAAATGGATGGAGATCCAAAGTTTAATATCAGTAAAGAGATTGAGATTTGTCTCAAAGAAGCATTGGGAATGTACACTATAGACCAACAATTGTATGAATATTTATGGCTGGACTTTTCAACGACACCAATGTTATATATGATTCCTAAAATTCACAAGGGGTTAGATAACCCACCAGGGCGCCCTATAATTTCGGGGGTGGGCTCAATTTTTAATAAAATGGGCATATTTTTGGACAGAATTTTCAACCCCATTGTGAAGCAGGCAAAATCATATATAAAAGATACAACGGACTTTCTAAGAAAACTAGAAGCGATAGAATTAGACGGAGAGGTGATTATGGCGTCTTTTGACGTAACCTCTCTGTACACTTCTATCGATCACGAGAGAGGTTTAAATGCCATAAAAAATAAATTGGAATCAGCTGGATATATGGAGGAGGGAAATACTTTTGTACTAAAATTACTGGAAATAATTCTGAAAAAAAATTATTTTCTATTTGGTGATACATTTTATACTCAAAAGAGAGGTACGTCAATGGGGGCCAATATGGCCCCTTCGTATGCGAATCTAGTTATGGAGGTCCTGGAGGAGGGCTTCGTCTATGTATCCCACCACTTCCAGTATGTCAAGGTGTGGTGGAGGTACATAGACGACGTCTTCCTCCTATGGACTGGTACAAATGATATGTTGAATGAATTTCATCAATACCTCAATATCATAGATGAGACTATAAAATTCACATTAGTATCTTCAACTAAAGAAATGCAATTCCTTGATGTATTGGTCCTACAAGAGAACAATGAGTTGATTACAAAACTCTATGTCAAAAAGACAGATAGAAACAATTTATTAGTATATGACAGTCAACATCCACATAAAATGATCGAGTCAATACCACTGAGTCAGTTGTTGAGGGTGCGATGAATAGTCAAAAAAGAGGAGGATGTGGATGAAGCATTGGAGTCACTAATAAGAAAATTTACAGAGAGAGGGTACCCTAGAAAGCTTTTGAGGTCGGTTAAAGAAAATGTAAAAAAGAGAGAAAGGCACTAATCATGAAAGCTACGAAGGATAAAAAATGAATCAACTGCGTCCCTTTTGTGAGTACATATGTAGAAGAAAGTAGGGAGGTGAGTAAGATTATCTCAAAGCATTGGGGTATGCTTGGTAGGTGCCACCCAGAAATAGGTGAATTTTCAATGCCACCACTTTACTCCTACAAAAGAAGCAAAAATATAGGGGACTACCTAGTAAAATCAGACATTGGGCCTCTAAGGCCATGTTCACACTATGCGGTTTTTACTGCGGAACCGCGGCAATTTTGCCGCTGCGGGTCCGCAGCTGTTTTCCATGCAGGGTACAGTACAATGTTACCCTATGGAAAACAGAAACAAGCAGTGCACATGATGCGGAAAAACACGAAAAAAACCGCGCAGAATTGCTGCGGAAAAAAAGAAGGACCATGTCACTTCTTTGTGCAGAATCGCAGCGATTCTGCACCAATAGAAATGCATTGATCCGCTTACTTCCCGCATGGGGCTGTGCCCACCATGCGGGAAGTAAGCGGATAATGTGCGGGTTATACCTGGGGTGGAGGAGAGGAGACTCTCCTCCAGGCCCCGGGAACCATATTTGTATTAAAAAAAAAGAATTAAAATAAAAAATCATGTTATACTCACCCTCGGAAGTCTACGCGGCCGTCCGGTCTCAGGTTTGCTATGCGACCAGGACCTTCGGTGACGTCGCGGTCACGTGACCGTGATGTCACCGAAGGTCCTGGTCGCACAGCATCTTTGGAACCGGACCGCCGCCTGCAGCGCCCAGGAGATCGGGACGTCAGAGGGTGAGTATATCATCATGATTTTATTATTTTTAACATTACTATTGATGCTGCATATTGCTGCATATGCAGCATCAATAGTAGGGGTAAATCCCGCAGCGGAACCCGCAGGACAAACCGAGATAAATCTGCAGGGATAACCGCAGCGGGTTTGCCCTGCAGATTTATCAAATCCGCTGCCGGAAAACCCGCGGGACAAAAAGGAACGTGTGAATGTGGCCTAATAAGAAACCAACAATTGACACTAACGGGCAAAAAGAAAAGGGGTTGTTTTCCCTGTTTGTCCTGTGTCAATTGTACCCATATGTTAAAGGGCCCCACCTTTGAACACCCAGAAACAGGTAAAGTTTACCAGATAAAAGAGTTCCTGACATGTGATACAGACCATGTGGTATACCTTTTAACCTGTCCATGTAATCTTTGGTATATTGGGGAGACAATATGTGCATTCAAAGTGCAGATGAATCAACATAGGTATACCATCAGAAAGAAAAGAATGGACCTCCCAGTCCCCAAACATTTTGTGGAATGTAACCATCAGGAGAAAGATCTGAAATGTAGGATTATTGATGTGGTCCCAGTCCAGAGGAGGGGAGGTAATAGGGAACAGATCTTAAAAAAGAGGGAGCTCAAATGGATCTATGAGTTGAAAACACTCAAACCAAAAGGATTAAATGTGGATTTTAATATTCATACGGTGTTATAGGGGGGTATGTACTTACCTTTTTCCTTTTTGTATAATTGGGGCCCGGATATTTTAAGAGAGATATGTTGGATACTTCATATCTGTAATTTTTATCTTATTTTTACCCATCAGATGTCAATTCCTGAAAAAGCTCACCTGGACAGAATGTGGCATCATGGAGGACAAAGATCTCAATTCATCACTGCTTATTCTCATTTTTCTGTCACCTTTAAAAAATATACAAGTATTCTATGTATTCTTTGCTGTTTGGCTATTGTAGTGCCTATGACCAGGGTGGATTTTTCATCGAAGTAAAATAAATAGTAAAAACCACTGAAGTGTTAAGTGTCTTTAGTATATGAGATAAGTGGACCAGGACAATGGTGCAAATACCATATAGATGTCATGGCTGCAACACTTTGGTCCGGAGGGACAACTGAGGGGCAGAGTGACTCTATTGGCTCACGGGGGCTGTTTTTGATAAGGAGTCGTCCGTGGAGCCAAGGTACATTTATGCATCTTAAATAGTCCATTTAAGTCCTTAAAAGAATGTATATGGTCTTTAAAGATCTATATCAAACATGAAAGGATACATACTCCCTATTTGATTCGGTGTTAGATCCGCCTTGTTTCGGTTTTGTGTACTTTGTGTAGCCAGACAGCAATCTACATTAATAGGCTAAGTTTAAATTAACATGGCCCCCTTATGTGCTACTGAGCAGGCGCAGGTAAAATGAACAAATGAGTACCCCAGTATTATGTGTCTGCTTTGCGCTACGGCGAATGCAAATACATACAAGTGTTGGTGACATAAACAATAAGTGAATGATAAGCCACTACCAATATGGCGGTTTTTGGCGCTACTGTGCATGCGTAGTGTGAAAAATGCCACACGGAGCACCCCATTGGCCAATATGGCGATACACTATGATGATGCGTCTGTGACATGTGCAGTGAGCGGCAGAGAACGCCGATTGCAGGCATGTCGTCCTCCATGAGCCCACATGGGAGATAGGGGTGAGTGCAGAGTAATATAATCATAACACAATTATTATTAAGATATCTACCTTTATTATGACCGCGGGTACTAAATCAGGATAGTCTGCTGGGTAATATGTAGTTCGGTTTTAATGCACAAAAGCACAAGGCACCTTATATATGAGCACTGGATGCAAATATAAATGAATAATGAATAATGTATAAGTTATAATGAGCACTAATTGAATGTAAATTATGATGTAACATGTGTTGAGACACATACAGTTAGGTCCATATATATTTGGACAGAGACAACATTTTTCTAATTTTGGTTATAGACATTACCACAATGAATTTTAAACAAAACAATTCAGATGCAGTTGAAGTTCAGACGTTCAGCTTTCATTTGAGGATATCCACATTAAAATTGGATGAAGGGTTTAGGAGTATCAGCTCCTTAACACGTGCCATCCTGTTTTTAAAGGGACCAAAAGTAATTGGACAATTGACTCCAAGGCTATTTCATGGACACGTGTGGGCAATCCCTTCGTTATTTCATTCTCAATTAAGCAGATAAAAGGTTTGGAGTTGATTTGAAGTGTGGTGCTTGCATTTGGAAGGTTTTGCTGTGAAGTAAACATGAGGTCAAAGGAGCTCTCCATGCAGGTGAAACAAGCCATCCTTAAGCTGCGAAAACAGAAAAAAACCCATCCGAGAAATTGCTACAATATTAGGAATGGCAAAATCTACAGTTTGATACATACTGAGAAAGAAAGAAAGCACTGGGGAACTCATCAATGCAAAAAGACCTGGGCGCCCACGGAAGGCAACAGTGGTGGATGATCGCAGAATAATCTCCATGGTGAAGAGAAACCCCTTCACAACAGCCAACCAAGTGAACAACACTCTCCAGGGGGTCGGCGTATCAATATCCAAATCTACCATAAAGAGAAGACTGCATGAAAGTAAATACAGAGGGTTCACTGAACGGTGCAAGCCACTCATAAGCATCAAGAATAAAAAGGCTAGACTGGACTTTGCTAAAAAACATCTAAAAAAGCCAGCACAGTTCTGGAAGAACATTCTTTGGACAGATGAAACCAAGATCAACCTCTACCAGAATGATGGAAAGAGAAAAGTATGGTGAAGGCGTGGTACAGCTCATGATCCAAAGCATACCACATCATCTGTAAAACACGGTGGAGGCAGTGTGATGGCTTGGGCATGCATGGCTGCCGGTGGCACTCTGTCACTAGTGTTTATTGATGGCGTGACACAGGACAGAAGCAGCCGAATGAATTCTGAGGTATTCAGAGACATACTGTGTGCTCAGATCCAGCCAAATGCAGCCAAACTGATTGGTCGTCGTTTCATACTACAGATGGACAATGACCCAAAACATAAAGCCAAAGCAACCCAGGAGTTTATTAAAGCAAAGAAGTGCAATATTCTTGATTGGCCAAGTCAGTCACCTGATCTCCACCCAATTGAGCATGCATTTCACTTGTTAAAGACTAAACTTCAGACAGAAAGGCCCACAAACAAACAGCAACTGAAAACCACCGCAGTGAAGGCCTGGCAGAGCGTCAAAAATGAGGAAACACAGCGTCTGGTGATGTCCTTGTGTTCAAGATTTCAGGCAGTCATTGCCAACAAAGGGTTTTCAACCAAGTACTAGAAATGAACATTTTATTTAAAATTATTGAATCTGTCCAATTACTTTTGGTCCCTTTAAAAACAGGGTGGCACATGTTAAGGAGCTGAAACTCCTAAAGCCTTCATTCAATTTTAATGTGGATACCCTCAAATGAAAGCTGAAAGTCTGAACTTCAACTGCATCTGAATTGTTTTGTTTAAAATTCATTGTGGTGATGTCTATAACCAAAATTAGAAAAATGTTGTCTCTGTCCAAATATATATGGACCTAACTGTATAAATAGACACTTGGAATGGTTACTCACTGCTTGATAAAGGCTCAGATGGAGCTGAAACGTCGCCCGGCTATGTGGGTCGATTAAACCTTCCACATTTTTTCACTATAACTATGGAGTGCTGCCTCTTTTTTGGGTATCTGTAAACTTGGTGCAATCGCTGGACTGGTTGCTTGAGGCCCTGCACCTGAAGATAAGTACTAATGTTGTGCTGTTCCTTTTTTCCACTAAATATATATATATATATATATATATATATATATATATATGTATATATATATATATATATATATATATATATATATACTAGCTATTGAACCCGTTCTACGCCCGGGTGGCTAGCATCTATATTGGTATATGGTCTCCATCCTGGTATGTGCTGCTCCATCCTGCGTCCCCATCCTGTCATGAGCTGCTCCATCCTGCGTCCCCATCCTGACATGTGCTGCACCCATCCTGCACCCCCATTCTGACATGTGCTGCTCCCATCCTGCACCCCCATTCTGACATGTGCTGCTCCATCCAGCGTCCCCATCCTGTCATGTGCTGCACCCATCCTGCGCCCCCATCCTGCCATGTGTTGCACCCATCTTGCGCCTCCATTCTGTCATGTGTTGCACCCATCCTGCGCCCCATTCTGTCATGTGCTGCTTCCATCCTGCGCCCCCATTGTGACATGTGCTGCTCCCATCCTGCACCCCCATTCTGACATGTTCTGCACCCATCCTGTGCCTCCATTCTGACATGTTCTGCACCCATCTTGCGCCCCCATTCTGTCATGTGTTGCACCCATCCTGCGCCCCCATTCTGTCATGTGCTGCTCCCATCCTGCGCCCCCATTGTGACATGTGCTGCACCCATCCTGCGCCTCCATTCTGACATGTTCTGCACCCATCCTGCGCCTCCATTCTGTCATTTGCTGCTCCCATCCTGTCATGTACTGCTCCCATCCTGTGCCCCCGTTCTGTCATGTGCTGCTCCCATCCTGTGCCCCCGTTCTTTCATGTGCTGCTCCCATCCTGCTCCCCTGTTCTGTCATGTGCTGCTCCCATCCTGCACCCGTTCTGTCATGTGCTGCTGCCATCCTACGCCCCCGTTCTGTCATGTGCTGCTCCCATCCGGCGCCCCCATTCTGTCATGTGCTGCTCCCATCCTGCGCCCATTCTGTCATGTGCTGCTCCCATCCTGCGCCCGTTTTGTTATGTGCTGCTGCCATCGTGCGCCCGTTCTGTCATGTGCTGTTCCCATCCTGCGCCCCCGTTCTGTCATATGCTGCTCCCATCTTGTGCCCCCTTTCTTTCATGTGCTGCTCCCATCCTGCGCCCCTGTTCTGTCCTGTGCTGCTCCCATCCTGCGCCCGTTCTGTCATGTGCTGCTCCCATCCGGCGCCCCTGTTCTGTCATGTGCTGCTCCCATCCTGCGCCCCTGTTCTGTCATGTGCTGCTCCCATCCTGCGCCCGTTCTGTCATGTGCTGCTGCCATCCTGCGCCCCCGTTCTGTCATGTGCTGCTCCCATCCTGCGCCCCCGTTCTGTCATGTGCTGCTCCCATCCTGCGCCCGTTCTGTCATGTGCTGCTGCCATCATGTGCCCCCGTTCTGTCATGTGCTGCTCCCATCTTGCGCCCCCATTCTGTCATGTGCTGCTCCCATCCTGCGCCCCTGTTCTGTCATGTGCTGCTCCCATCTTGCGCCCCCATTCTGTCATGTGCTGCTGCCATCCTGCGCCCCCGTTCTGTCATGTGCTGCTCCCATCCTGCGCCTCTGTTCTGTCATGTGCTGCTGCAATCCTGCGCCCGTTCTGTCATGTGCTGCTGCCATCCTGTGCCCGTTCTGTCATGTGCTGCTCCCATCCTGCGCCCCCGTTCTGTCATGTGCTGCTCCCATCGTGCGCCACCATTGTATTATATGCCCCCCATAAGATGCTCCATTATATATGCCCCGTATGCTGCTGCCATATATATAAAAAAAAAAAAATACCATACTCACCTATCGTCGCTGGGCGCCGAGTGCTGGGGGCCTGAGCAGGCGGGGACATTGGCGTGCTGTGGGGGTCAGGTGCCGGTATCACCGCTAGCTCAGGCCCCCAGCACTTGCTATACTCACCTGTCTGTCCCGTTCCAGCGCTGCGCGCCGCAATCTTCCGGCTCCTCTGGCTGTGACTGTTCAGTCAGAGGGCGGCGCCGGCGCGCATTAAGCGCGTCATCGCGCCCTCTGAACTGGGAACGTCACAGCAGAGGACCCGGGAGACGGAGCCGCACGCAGCGCTGGAACGGGGGACAGGTGAATATACTTACCCTCCTGGCGGTCCCTGACTCTCCGGTGGAGATCGCGGTGTGCGTTCAGTGTTTACGCATACCGCCTGGGAGCGTCACTCTGTGAGGCCCAGACTGCGCCGGCGCTTGCGCTTGCGCAGTCTATAAAGGCTTCGGACAGAGTGACGCTCCCAGCGTTATATTATAGATATATATATATATATATTGTTCCCATAAATACATTTCTTTACCTAAATAATAAAAAAATAAAAGTAGACATATTTAGTATCACCACATCCGTAATGACCCCCCCCATAAAACTGTCCCACTAGTTAATCCCTTCAGTGAACGCTGTAAAAAAAAAAATGAGGCAAAAAACAACGCTTTATTATCATACCTCCGAACAAAAAGTGGAATAAGGCTACTTTCACACTTTCGTCTTTTCAGATCTGTTACAATCCGTCATTTTTCCTGCAAAAAAATTTCCAGGATCCTGCATTTTCCCATAAACTTGTATTAGCGACGGATTGTGACGGATAGCCATCCGTTTCATCCGTCGTGCACTGGATCCGTTGTAAAATAGCAGTCCGTCGTGCAGAGAAAACGTTCATGGTAACGTTTTTTGTGCACGTCAGAAAATCGGTCATGGAAGCCTATGGACGCAGGATCCGTCGCTGACCGTCACACACAGGAATCCACCGATGGATCCAGTTTTTCCCTTCTGAGCATGCCCGGAAGGAATTTCAAGCCTGGAAAAATCTCTCTCTCTCTCTCCCTCTCCCCCTCTCTCTCGCTCTCTCATCCCCGGACATTTAAAACATTTAATTCCTGGAATTTCTGTAGGAGGCATCCATCATTACACTGGATCCGTCGCAAACGTTTTTACCTATTTTCATGATGTCCGTCGATACGTCATTTTACTGCACCACGACGGACTCCAAAAAAACGGAAGTGTAAAAGTAGCTTAACACGCGATCAAACAGATGGATATAAATAACCAGGGTATCGCTAAAAACGTCATCTTGTCCCGCAAAAAACGAGCCACCATACTGCATTATCAGCAAAAAATAAAAAAGTTGTAGTCTTCAGAATAAAGCGATGCAAAAATAATTATTTTTTCTATAAAATAGTTTTTATCGTATAAAAGCACCAAAACGTAAAAAAATTATAGAAATGACGTATCGCTGTAATTGTACTGTCCCGAAGAATTAAACTGCTTCATCAATTTTACCAAATGCAGATCGGTATAAACGCCCCCCCAAAAGAAATTCATGAATAGCTATTTTTGGTCATTCTGCCCCACAAAAATCAGAATAAAAAGCGATCAAAAAATGTCACGTGCCCGAAAATGTTACCAATAGAAACGTCAACTCGTCCCGCAAAAAACAAGACCTCACATGACTCTGTGGACCAAAATATGGAAATATTATAGCTCTCAAAATGTGGTAACGCAAAAAATATTTTTTGCAATAAAAAGCATATTTTAGTGTATGATGGCTGCCAATCATACAAATCCGCTAGAAAACCCACTAGAAAAGTAAATCAAACCCCCCTTCATCACCCCCTTAGTTAAGGAAAAATTAAAAAATTTAAAAAATGTATTTATTTCCATTTTCCCATTAGGGTTAGGGTTAGGGCTGGGGTTAGGGTTAGGGCTAGGGTTAGGGTTAGGGCTATGGTTAGGGATAGGGTTATGGTTAGGGCTAGGGCTAGGGCTAGGGCTAGGGTTAGGGTTAGGGCTAGGGTTAGGGCTAGGGCTAGGGTTAGGGTTGGGGCTAGGGATAGGGTTGGGGCTAGGGTTTGGATTACATTTACCATTGAGATTAGGGTTAGGGGTGTGTCAGGGTTAGGGGTTTGGTTAGGGTTATGGCTGGGATTGGGGTTAGGGGTGTGGTTAGGGTTGGGATTAGGGTTAGGGGTGTGTTTGGGTTAGAGATGTGGTTGGGGTTAGGGGTGTGTTTGGGATTAGGGCTAAGGGTGTGTTTGGGTTAGGGTTTCAGTTAGAATTGGGGGTTTCCACTGTTTAGGCACATCAGGGGCTTTCCAAACGCAGCATGGTGTCCCATCTCAATTCCAGTCAATTTTGCATTGAAAAGTCAAACGGCGCTCCTTCCCTTCCAAGCTCTGCGTTGCGCCCAAACAGTGGTTTACCCCCACATATGGGGCATCAGCGTACTGAGGACAAATTGCACAACAACTTTTTGGGTCCAATTTCTTCTCTCCCTTAGGAAAATTAAAAATTGGGGGCGAAAAGATCATTTTTGTGAAAAAATATGATTTTTAATTTTTACGGCTCTGCATTATAAACTTCTGTGAAGCACTTGGTGGGTCAAAGTGCTCACCACACACATCTAGATAAGTTCCTTAGGGGGGGTCTAGTTTCCAAAATGGTGTCACTGGTGGGGGGTTTCAATGTTTAGGCACATCAGGGGCTTTCCAAACGCAACATGGTGTCCCATCTCAATTCCAGTCAATTTTGCCTTGAAAAGTCAAATGGCACTCCTTCCCTTCCGAGCTCTGCCATGCGCCCAAACAGTGGTTTACCCCCACATATGGGGTATCGGCATAATCAGGACAAATTGTACGACAACTTTTGTGGTCCAATTTCTCCTGTTACCCTTGGTAAAACAAAACAAATTGGAGCTGAAGTAAATTTTTTGTGAATAAAAGTGAAATGTTCATTTTTTTTTAAACATTCCAAAAATTCCTGTGAAATACCTGAAGGGTTAATAAACTTCTTGAATGTGGTTTTGAGCACCTTGAGGGGTGAAGTTTTTAGAATCTTCTCACACTTGGTTATTTTCTATTATATAGACCCCTCAAAATGACTTCAAATGTGATGTGGTCCCTAAAAGAAATGGTGTTGTAAAAATGAGAAATTGCTGGTCAACGTTTAACCCTTATAACTCCCTAATAAAGAAAAATGTTGGTTCCAAAATTGTGCTTATGTAAAGTAGACATGTGGGAAATGTTACTTATTAAGTATTATGTGTGACATATCTAACTGATTTAAGGGCATAAAAATTCAAATTTGGAAAATTGCCAAATGTTCAAAATTTTCACCAAATTTCCGTTTTTTTCCACAAACAAACGCAGGTAATATTAAATAAATTTTACCAGTATCATGAAGTGCAATATGTCGCGAGAAAACAATGTCAGAATCACGGGGATCTGTTGAAGCGTTCCAGAGTTATAACCTCATAAAGGGACAGTGGTCAGAATTGTAAAAATTGGCCCGGTCATTAACGTGCAAACCACCCTTGGGGGTAAAGGGGTTAAGGCTGCTCCTGGTCGTCCATTCCAAATTTCTTCCAGCCATTTTTTTGTTCCGTCTTCATCCATCCAGCCTTTAATATGTGCATTCACTGTAATTCGTGGTGGTAACTTGCCCTTTTTAGGCAAGGTCTTTCTTTTAAAAATAATGACAGGCCGCAGCTTAGTTCCATTAGCCAAACATGAAAGAGTGACTGTGAAATGTTTTTTTCATTTCCTGTGTTTCTGAGTAAAACAGTTTTGTCTCCCATATTTGCCACAGTTCTGTTGCTTGGAAGATCAAAAGTCATAGGTGTTTCATCCATATTTCCAATATCTCCCAGGTCATAGTTATGTATCGTTCTTTGTTTTATGATGAATGAATGGAATAACATAACTTCATCAAGGTCTTTTGGTAACTTCTGTGAAATATTTGTTCATTGCCGCAAACATAGGCCAAATCTATTCATGAAGCGGGTACACCATCCTGCTGATGCAACAAAATTTTCAATGCCTGGTGCTTTCAATTTGTCTTTTTTAGCCATTTGAAGGGCACGTAAGCGAATTTCAATGCGTGTTACACAGTAACCATTTTGACGACACTCCATAACCCATTTATGCAATTCAGTCTCTAGAGCCACATATGACATCTTTAAATCACGTTGAGCTATTTTTGACTTTGGAATCTTTTCCAAGTCCGCTTTCATTTCCGCCACTCCCTCACTTGTTTTTCATTAACACAAAACTTCCTACTTGCAATACTATTATTGCTCTCTTCTGATCTTGACACAATCTTAAGTTTGAAACCAGCTTCATATGACCTGCCTTTTTGTTTTGGTCCAGGATTAGAAGTATTAGGATCCATTTCTAATAGGATAAAAAAGACTTTAAAAAAGAAATTCATACCATAGCGATTAAATTCTCAAAATACGGTACGTAGTGTATATCCAAGACCAGATATATACCGGTACCTGTACTCAGCAATGCTTGGGCAAAGCAAGGGGGTTCCATATTGAATCAGGAGCCCTATATAATGCTCCATACAGTATATGATGGGCCCATATAATGCTCCATACAGTTCATGATGGGCTCCATAAGATGCTCCATACAAAATATGCCCCATATAATGCTCCATAAAGTTCATGATGGGCCCATATAATGCTCCATAAAGTTCATGATGGGCCCATATAATGCTCCATAAAAGTTCATGATGGGCCCCATAAGATGCTCTATACAAAAATATGCCCCATATAATGCTGCATAAAGGTTGAGAATGGACACATAAGATGCTCCATAGAAAAATATGCCCCATATAATGCTGCATAAAGGTTGATTATGGCCCAATAAGATGTTCCATAGAAAAATATGCCCCATATAATGCTGCATATAGGTTGATGATGGCCCCATAAGATGCTCATAGAGAAATATGCCACATATAAAGCTCCATAAAGGTTGAGGATGGCCCAGTAAGATGGTCCATAGAGAAATATGCCCCATATAATGCTGCATAAAGGTTGATGATGGCCCCATAAGATGCTCATAGAAAAATATGCCCCATATAATGCTGCATAAAGGTTGAGGATGGCCCCATAAGATGATCATCATATCAGTGCAGTTTATGATGATATGATTATATCCTATTGCTGCTGCTGCAATAAAAATTTGTTTTTAAAAATTACATACTCACCTCTCATCGCTGACCGCTGCTCCTCAGCGTCACCGGCTCTCTGCAGAGACTGTTCAGGCAGAGGGCGCACACAAATCACGTCATCGCGCCCTCTGACCTGATGTTACAGCCAGAGGATGCGGAAGACACGGTGGAATGGGGACAGGTGAATATTGCAAGTACCGGGGGCCTGAGCAATCGGCAGCACAGGCATCCGGCCCCCATAGCGCACCGATGTCCCCACCTGCTCAGGAGACGTCTGGGACCTCCACAATGGGACCATGACTCATGTATAAGCCAATGGTTAGTCTTTTTCAGCCAAAAAAGGGGCTGAAAAACCCGGCTTATACACGAGTATATATGGTACATTATATGTCTAAGAACAATAGGCTTGGTACAGATTGTTATAGCATAATAACTGTAGTTAACTCAAGGTCCTATATGAAATACAGTTAATGTTTGGAGGCTAGTTCACAGTTTGAGGGGTCTAGTGCTAGTGAAAAGCAGGCACTTCCTGGTAGTGACTAAGATAGGGAAGTACAATAACAAGGTCAAGTTCAAGTACAGTGGGTTGCTAGGCCAGCATGTATCTACCGTTTAAGGCACTGGAAGGCTGTACTAGAATCCAGTGTGAGCTTTCTGGCAACGTCAGGAGCTCAAGCTGGCATAGTGGCTAAAGGGCGCATTGTGTCCTCTGGCGCACAGGGGAAGATGGATGCGGAACTGTGTGAAGGGAATGTAACAGATCCCAGGTGCACTGCGAAACTGGATGGGAAATCCCTGGGGCTGAAGGAACCATTAAGCTTAGGGATAGCAGAGGAGGAACAGATGTTAAGGCTGAAGATCTGTTATGCTAAGGAAGTATGGAACAACAATGTTGTGCCCTATCCCACATGTTACAATCTGATGAATTTGACCTGTCCAGTAAATGTTTGCTTGTTAAAATGAACTTGGTGTCCCCTGAGTTGTGTATGGCGGCTCATGAAGATGGAGGCTTGGAGACAGTGGAGAAAACCTATAGAAATGCGTACTGGGTGGTGGGACAGTACTAGATTTAAATAAAGAAATAAAAATAATCAATCAAGAGTTCCAAACCAGAGCAAATAGAGGTATCAAAAACAATCAGTATCAATTTATTATCAAATATACATATACCAAATACATACATGGACAAACAAAAAATGAATGAGAGATAGCAGCTAAAGAGATCAGTATCGTAAGATGGAAAAAATACTGATAGGGACACATAAGAAATCCAAACCAACCCTGTTGCAGACAGACGCAATGGCAGATGCTCAATAGTTTTAGTGGGTAAGAGTCAAAGAGAAAAAATTGCCATGTATCTATAGAGATACAATATACCCACGTAACTAAATAGATAACATGTGTGCAGGACTTCCTGAAAAAAGGAACCCTGTAGGTATAGCAGTCGAGAGCATAGATAAATAAATAAAATCAGCCACTCAGATGTCTACCGGGTATATATAGAGGCACTGAGGAGTACTATGTAAATACCTTGGGACATGCTGAGGATCAAGAGTCGGGCTGCCGTGATGCTGCAAGAGGGAAGAAGGGGAGCCTCGACGCACGTTTCGCCTTCGGTGGCTTCGTCAGGAGGCGTGGTTTGTGTAGGAAGGGGCTGGGGTATAAGTAGGGACCCTAGAAGGCTCGTGGACCAGTCGGCGCACAGGTCGGCATGATGTAATCACTCGCGGCCGGCGGGCGCAGCCGCGCGCCAAATGGTATGAGCGGGAGGACAAACGTCATCTCCGCCCATCTCCGCGGCAACGCGGGCAGCGTCCGACCCGGCGGGGAGCGTCACAGCGCATGCGCGAAGTGCGCACAGATCTGAGCAAATACAACACCTGAACAAACATGGCGCAAAGAATAGATGCAGACTCGATGTATATAAGAGTGTACTACCACTGAGTCCCCATCGGATATCATAGTGACACCAGTACAGGTAATAGGAACTAGGAATCTTAGTAACAATTATACTGTGGACACTTGGAAGGATAGGATTTAAAGGGACATGGTCCGGTGTACTGATGAGATGTATATATATATATATATATATATATATATATATATATATATAGGGGAAAAAAAGAAGACTAGTGGTCAAAGACCAAATAGAAAATAATAACAAAAATACCGTACAATATATACACGCAGAGATATAACATAAAAGTTATCCGGACAATCAAGTCATTATCTACAGGCACAAGACATAGCGTCAGCAGCCATATAGCTGGGTACATCCAAGTAGACTGGTTGTAAGTTTGAAGGCTAAGTAATTCTATAGATAAGACATCATACAATAAGTAAATACATTGCACTATGAAAATTACAATAATGTGCCGACAGCTATCAGCATAAGATGCAATAACCTCAGAAAGAGTACATGCCTAGGAAAGGCAGCTTTAACAAACGATAAATGCATCCAAAAATTAGAACAAGCGAAAGCTATAGCCTTAAAATAGTGAACATACTTTATTTCGAACAAAAGACGTAAAAAGACATTATCATAAAGGTAAGTAAAAAATGGATTATGCGGATACACAGTGCAAATGATATAATCGCCCCAGACTGGAGCCAGGCAATGTTATGGGTCATAGAATACAAGGTAAGTAAAGAGCATGTAAGCGCTTCAAGAGGTTTTTTGACGCGCGTTTCGCGTGTAGCTTTGACGAGGGGTAAGGTGCAAAGTGGAGTTGCCGGCTTATATCATGTGGGGACATAATGGCAGCGGCTAAGGCGGCGCTTCCGCCGGGAAAGTCCGCCGACGTCATCGGGCCTCGGCGTCATGCGTCGGCGCTCCTCCCCGCTCGACGCGTCAGAGCTGGGAGGTTGCACCGTAGCACAATAGACGCGTTGCCCCGGCAACGCCCAAGCAGGACGCCCAGCGGGAGCGCACACCGCTGCAGAGGAGAGAACAGCAAGTGCTCCAGTGTGTATGGCAAGCAGCGAACAAGGACCACGCAGGGGGACTATGTCCTATGTCTGTATAATATCTCTGTGAGAAAATGGTGTGTGTAAGAGTCCTAAGAAGCTAATAGGCAGAGAGAAAATAGGTGTACCAATGGGAAAGCTTTAAAAGGGGAAGATGTGCAGTGTGGGCATGGGTTGCCTCAGGGAAAAAAGGGGAGGGGGGAAAAGGGAAGGTGTGTATATAGGCAGAAGTTACATCTAAGGATTGACCTGCCAATTAAGGAAAACAAAAAGTAGAAAAATATGTAAAATATGGCAGTTTATACAAAAAGGACATAGGTGCCATATAGTCTAAAAAACCCTATTATGTATAACAGTGAGTCGAAAAACAGACATATGTATCAAAAAGGAGCATAAATATAATTAACATAGTATGAAAATATCCAAGACTCCAATACGGAGAAGTGTGGTCCTCGTCTAGAATGGATTAGGCCGCTTGCACTGTGATGTAGTTTGCAGATCTGTTTCACTACGCCTCAGCAGTGTCCATCATGTCCATGGATATCAAAGAAAGAAGAGCATCATAGACGGATTACATGGGTGAAACTGTTGTAGAAGAAAAGCATATATGTTAATATAAAAACATGATAAAAGCACTTGAAGCGCTTACATGCTCTTTACTTACCTTGTATTCTATGACCCATAACATTGCCTGGCTCCAGTCTGGGGCGATTATATCATTTGCACTGTGTATCCGCATAATCCATTTTTTACTTACCTTTATGATAATGTCTTTTTACGTCTTTTGTTCGAAATAAAGTATGTTCACTATTTTAAGGCTATAGCTTTCGCTTGTTCTAATTTTTGGATGCAGCATAAGATGCAGTAGTGCACAAATGACAGTGCAGGGATGATAGAAGAAATGTTGTTATTCCAATTGATGTCTTCTAATGCTGATTAGCCTCCACGAGTCTCCCACGGTCAAAGAGAATAACAAATGACAACTAGATGAAAGGACAAAAATACAACAAATAAGATAGTGAAAAACAAACAAACTAAATAAATATATATGTGAAAACGATTAAAATTTAACTCCATTGTGCCAAATTAAAATGAAATGGATTTACAGAAAGGACTTGAAGCTAATGGCCTCATTGAGGCCAGAGGGCGAGAGCGTGTCTAATGTGACCATCCAGCGTGTTTCTTTCTGAAGGAGTCTTTGTTTGATGCTACCCCCACCCCGGATGCCCATATAGACATGGTCAATTCCACGTAATTGCGGACCCTTGGGATTACTATGATGGAACTCAAAAAAGTGCTTCAGAATAGACTTTAGTAAGAGGGGCTCAGGACAGTTGGCTGAATTTCTAATGTCCCTGATGTGTTCTTGGATACGGGTTTTGAAGGCTCTAGTAGTCATGCCGATGTAAATGTATTTGCATGGACATTGAGCGCAGTAAACAATTGCCTCTGTATTACATGTGATGTGGTGCACTATCTTATATGTTTTGTTACCAGCGGAGTTAGTGAACTCCTTTGTCCTAGGGACGAATTTACAGATAGAGCACTTTTCACAAGGGTAGCTACCCCATGGAGGACCCTTTTGACAGCTGCCAAAGGGATTGCTTTTTGGGGGGACATAATGACTATCACAAAGGATATCTCCCAGTGTGCAAGATCTGCGCCAAGTAATGAGTGGATATGGAGAAAGTTTTAAAGATATTATTGATTTCCGACCAGTTTGAGTTGAATGATGTAATAAATCGTGGTGCTTGGTTAGTGTTAGCGAGAGAGCTCCTGGTCGGTCCGGCCGGGAGAGAGGATCTGTCTGAGTGTAGGGCCCGCGAGTAACCCCTGTGAATGTCCGCATATCTGTAACCCCTGTTTCTAAACCGGCGTGTAAGATCGCCCGCTTGTCTGTAAAACGTGCCGTCGTCCGAGCAGATTCGGCGTGCTCGCAAAAATTGTCCCACCGGTATGGAGCTTTTAAGTTTAGGTGGGTGGGACGAAGTGAAATGTAAAAGTGCATTAGTGGCCGTGCTCTTGCGGAAGACGTCAGTGGCAATGGTGCCATCAGAGGACTTTGAGATAGCCAAGTCCAAGAAATCTATGGAATTCTGGCTATATTTCCAGGTTAGTTTGATATTGAACATATTGGTGTTAAGATGATTCAAAAATGTGTCAAGTTGCGACGTGGAGCCCTGCCAGATGAACAAGATGTCGTCGATATAGCGTAGCCACGAGATGACAGAGCTGTGACCGGGTGTGTCAAGGACCACATCCCTCTCCCACAGCCCCAGGAACAAATTAGCATATGAGGGCACACAAGACGCCCCCATTGCAGTGCCCTGAAGCTGTAGGAAGGGGCGGTCCTTGAACACGAAGAAATTATGAGTTAGTATAAATTGCAATAATTCCAAAATAAAGGAAACAAGTTCCGGTCCTAAATTGGTCATGTTTAAAAAGAATTTAGCAGCCTGCATCCCGTGGCCATGGCCTATCGACGTATACAGGGACTCCACGTCGCATGTGACAAGCCACATATCCTCCTCAAGGGCCAGGCCATCAAGCCTTCTGAGCACATCGGTGGTATCCCTCACAAATGACGGGAGGGTCTCCATGCATTTCTGCAAATAGAAATCCACAAATCGGCATGAGGGTTCACAAAGACCCCCCATGTCCGAGACAATAGGTCTGCCCGGGGGGCATGAGGGGTCCTTGTGAACTTTAGGCAACAGATAAAAAGTTGGAACCACAGGGAATTCAGGAGACAGTGGAGGCCTGCGACCTAAAAGTGAGTTAAAAGAAAAAAAGGGGTTTGGTACAGTCACTACAAGTGAGTGTGATGCACTCCACACCTGACAGCACACAGGGACATGGTTTTCCAGTCAAGTAGCAGGGCGTTATGGACCAGTTCAGCCATGGCTACAACCCGTGATCACTTTACACACATTACAGTGGTGGAAATAAGTATTTGATCTCTTGATGATTTTGTAAGTTTGCCCACCGACAATGACATGAACACACAGTCTATAATTTTAAGAGTAGGTTAATTTTAACATTGAGAGATAGAATAGCAAAAATAAAATCCAGAAAATCACATTGTATAAATTATATAAATTTATTTGCATTTTGCAGTGAGAACTAAGTATTTGATCCTTCTGGCAAACAAGACTTAATACTTGATGGCAAAACCCTTGTTGGCAAGCACAGCAGTCAGACGTTTTAAGTACTTGATGAAGAGGTTTGCGCACATGTCTGGAGGAATTTTGGTCCACTCCTCTTTGCAGATCTATAAATCATTAAGATTTTGAGGCGGTCGCTCGGCAACTCGGAGCTTCAACTCCCTCCGTAAGATTTCTATGGGATTAAGGTATGGAGACTGGCTAGGCCACTCCATGACCTTAATGTGCTTCTTTTTAAGCCACTCCTTTGTTTCCTTGGCTGTATGTTTTAGATCATTGTCTTGCTGGAAGACCAAGCCATGACCCATTTTTAATGTCCTGGCTGAGGGAAGAAGGTTGTCACTCAGGATTTTAGGGTATATGGCTCCATCCATTCTCCCATTGATGTGGTGAAGTAGTCCTGTGCCCTTAGCAAAGAAATACCCCCAAAACATAATGTTTTCACATCCATGCTTGACAGTGGAGATGTTGTTCTTTGGGTCATAGGCATTTGTCTTCATCCAAACATAGCGAGTTGAATTAATGCCAAAGAGCTCAATTTTTGTCTCATTTGACTACAGCACCTTTTCCCAATCACTCACAGAATCCTCCACATGTTCATTGACAAACTTCAGACGGGCCTGCACATTTGCCTTCTTGAGCAGTGGGAACTTGCGGGCACTGCAGGATTTTAAAATGTTACAGCGTAATGTGTTACCAATGGTTTTCTTGGTGTCTGTGGTCCCAGCTGCCTTGAGATCATTAAGAAGTTCCCACCGTGTAGTTTTAGGAAGATGGAGAGCCCCCAGACACAGGGCCACAGGTCACTCGGTACTGATCCTTTCTGCTCGGTTCTGGGGTTGTCACGGTGGCTGGACCCGGTCGTGGCCCTGCTAAGGGGCGTCCAATCAAGGTGGTAGTACAGTCTGTCAGGGTGGTGTTCGGTCAAGGTGACCGATGCTGCTGTGGGGTCCACTGGGGTGATGGAATGGCAGCTGGATGGTATACCTTCCCACAGGTGAAGTATGTCCCCAGGGATTCCCAGTAAGGTGGATGGTGATGATGTGAGGTGCAGGCAATAACGAGGACACAAGGTTGCAGTCTCTTTACCTCTTTACTGAAGGCTTCAATATCCTCAGTCCAGAGCACGTTCAACCGGGCTATCAGAGACCGGCCGGTCCGATGGGCACATCCAGAGTTTCCCTCGCAGATGGAAATCGTTGCCTACCAATAGCGCCTGTGTGTTGTAGTCCTACCCTGCTGAGTATTTGGAATAGTCCTCACAACTGCTGTTCTCGTTCGTTCGTTCTCTACAGCTTTCTTTCTCTCTCTCGTTCTTTGGTTCCAGATGTTACTAGTTTCTAACGTCCCCCAGGTATAATATGGCTAGGACGCCACCCGTTTGACGGGAAGGCTTGGAGGTCTTCCGGGATCCTAGAGACACCCCTCTCCCAATGTTGCCACCTATGTCTTCGTAGGTGTAGAAGGTAGACAACCAACCTATAATTAACTGTCCAGCGGAATTTGAAGTAAGGCCTGAAGTCAGTTACTCCTACGGTGATCCGGCCACCGACTACGCGCCTCAGTAGGATGTTGCCTCTCTCTCTCAGCACAACTCTTACTGTCTCTCCTTTGTGCTTGATCTCGTTTACACTGTTCCACAATATTCGTCCCTTCGTGTCTCTCTCTTAAGATACCGCCGCAGGTTGTGCAGGCGCGGTTCCGTTCCGTTCTGTTCTGCTCGCTAGGCACCTGCCAGGTTCCCACGCCTGACAGGGACCCCCCTGTGCCTTCTCCCTGCAACACCCCCTGCCACGGGATGTTGCCTGGTTCCTGGTTCTGACTAACTTCCTCCCCAGCCCCTAGTTTTACCAGTGTGAGGAGTGGCCTAATAAATAAAGCCTTTTTCTCCCCCTAGTGGCCGGAGTGTAAAGTGTAATGTGTTCTGGTTATACCTGGTCAGGAGAACTCTTTAGTGCCATCAGACGTACCGCCACTCTCCTTAGCGGCAGAGTGCCATACTGCAACGACCAGGTCTCTGGGGCGCTGCAAAGATCTCTCACCTTCCTCATGATCAAGGATACCCCATGAGGTGAGATTTTGCATGGTGCCCCAGATCGATGTTGATTGACAGTCATTTTTTATTTCTTCCATTTTCTTACTATTGCACTAACAGTTGTCTCCTTCTCACCCAGCATCTTACTTATGGTTTTGTAGCCCATTCCACCTTTGTGCAGGTCTATGATCTTGTCCCTGACATCTTTATAAAACTCTTTGATCTTGCCCATGTTGTACAAGTTAGAGTCTGACTGATTAATTGAGTCTGTGGACAGGAGTATTTTATAAAGATGACTACGTAAGGCTAGGTTCACATTAGCGTTTCTGTGCGCAGCGTATCATCTGCATGCACAAATGGATGACAAAATGCATGCCAACGCATGTTTACACAGTGTTTTTGATCCGCATGATCTTACGCATGATGCCAAAAAAACACTGCGTGTGCATGTATGTGTTTTTGCATGCGTTTGCATTGCTTATGAGCATGCGTATTTCCCAATGGGCGTGGCTTATGGGATTTCTATATATAGAGACACTGCACAGATGAAATCCTCTTCTTTTGATGCTGTATCCTGCTGCAAGATGGATCTTAGTGAGAAGGTAGCTCAACAAATACACTGGCATCATTATCAGTAGTCAAGAGTAATTTTGATCAGCGTTATCCATTCCTGGTGACTAACTCTTGAAGCTCATCAAGAGAATGCCAAGGGTGTGCAAAGCAGTCATCAAAGCAAAAGGTGGCTACTTTGAAGAACCTAGAATATAAGACATATTTTCAATTGTTTCACACTTTTTTGTTAAGTATATAATTCCACATGTGTTAATTCATAGTTTTGATGCCTTTAGTGTGAATGTACAATTTTCATAGTCATGAAAATACAGAAAATCTTTAAATGAGAAGGTGTGTCCAAAAGTTTGGTCTGTACTGTATATCAATGACCTGTGGCCCACCAGGGGAGGCAGAGAGGGGGGGAATGTCAGTGACTCCCACATCACCCCAACGAGAGTTCCGGCAAAGTCTTCATCAGGGGGCATAAGTCAAATCAAAAGTGCGCTGTTTAACCCCTTCAAGTCGTGGCCCTTTTTCGTTTTTGCGTTTTCATTTTTCACTTCCCTCTTTCCCAGAGCCATAACTTTTTTATTTTTTCCGTCAATATGGTTATGTGAGGGCTCATTTTTTGCGGGACGAGTTGTAATTTTGAATGACACCATTGGTTTTACCATGTCTTTTACTAGAAAACGGGAAAAAAATTCCAAGTGCGCTGAAATTGCAAAAAAAGTGCAATCCCACACTTGTTTTTTGCTTGGCTTTTTTGCTAGGTTCATTAAATACTAAAACTAACCTGCCATTGTGATTCTCCAGGTCATCTAACATGTCTAGGTTATTTTTTATCCAAGTGGTGAAAAAAAATTCAAAACTTTGCTTAAAAAAAAAAAAAAGTGCCATTTTCCGATATCCGAAGCGTCTCCATTTTTCGTAATCTGGGGTCGGGTGAGGGCTTATTTTTTGCGAGCCAAGCTGACGTTTTTAATTATACCATTTCGGTGCAGATACATTCTTTTGATCACCCGTTATTGCATTTTAATACAATGTCACGGCGACCAAAAAAACGTAATTCTGGCGTTTCGGATTTTTTTCTCGCTATGCTGTTTAGCAATCAGGTTAATGCTTTTTTTTTATTGATAGATCGGGCAATTCTGAACGCGGCGATACCAAATACGTGTAGTTTTTTTTTAAATTGTTTAATTTAGGATGGTGCGAAAGGGGGGTGATTTAAACTTTTATATTTTTTATATTTTTTTCATATTTTTAAAAACATTTTTTTTTAACTTGTGCCATGCTTCAATAGCCTCCATGGGAGGCTAGAAGCTGGCATAGCCTGATCGGCTCTGCTACATAGCAGCGATCAGCAGATCGCTGCTATGTAGCTGAAATGCAGGTGTGCTGTGAGCGCCGACCACAGGGGGGGCTCACAGCAGGCCGGCATCAGTAACCATAGAGGTCTCAAGGACCTCTATGGTTACCTTCCTGATGCATCGCCGACCCCCGATCATGTGACGGGGGTCGGCGATGACATCATTTCCGGCCGCCCGGCCGGAAGCGCCGGTTAAATGCCGCTGTCTGCGTTTGACAGCGGCATTTAACAGGTTAATAGCGGTGGGTGAATAGCGATTTCACCCTCCGCTATTGCGCGCACATGTCGCGACTTTGATGTGGGCTCACCGCCGGAGCCCACATCAAAGGGGGTGACACGGCATGCGCAGTACTAGTACGGCGCATGTCGTGAAGGGGTTAAAAAGGAGCCGGAACTAGTGATGAGCGAATATACTCATTACGCGATTGGTTCTGGCTAGTGATGAGTGAATATACTTGTTACTCGAGATTTCCCAAGCACGCTCAGGTGTCCTCCGAGTATTTTTTAGTGCTCAGAAATTTAGTTTTTATTGCCGCAGCTGAATGATTTACATCTATTAGCCAGCATAAGTACATGTGGGAATTCCCTAGCAGCCAGGCAACCCCCACATATACAGATGTAAATCATTCAGCTGTGGCAATAAAAACTAAATTTCTGAGCACTAAAAAATACTCGGAGGACACCCGAGCGTGCTTGGGAAATCTCGAGTAACAAGTATATTCACTCATCACTAGCCAGAACCAATCGCGCCGGGAGAATCTCCACACAGCGCTGACATCCGGGGACGAGGGAGCCAGCAGGGCTGAGGACGGCCTGATTATAATTACAAATGTTGCTAATAATCTGCACTGCTGTTGATGCATGTGCAGCCAGGACGCAAGCCATCACTGCCGGCTTCAGAGGGAGGTGAGGCCGGGGCTCAATCATGTGACCCGGCGTCACGTGTCCCAGGAGACGCCGAAAGGCCGACAGACAGGGGAAGGACATGGCACGCATGCATACACAGCCGCAGATCGCCGCAGTCTAAGTACCAATGACAAGAGAGTGATAGATAGCTAAGAAACAAGTATGCATACTCAGTACAGTATGGAGCCGCTGTCACAACAAATTAGATGAATAATGAATATCAAAGAACCAATGACATAGTCAATGTAATACACTAAACGTAAATCAAAATAAATGACATGGGCATTAGTATACCAATGTTGTGACAGATATAGTATTTAGTGGCTATTGGTTCTGCTGTATTAAACCAAGATGTAAAACATATATCATAAACTATAACATATAAACACAACAAAAATGGATGAAAATATTTAGATAAACACAGAAAAAATAAATGAAAAGAAAAGGTAAAAATAAAAAATAAAGAAACACATTAGTACACGGATCTTGGATACTGATGGTATGTCTTCATACCATCCTGAAAAATTCAAGGAAATTTGTAATTTTCCAAACTGTGTGGGGGCTATGGACAGCAAACATTCAGATTCTGAAATCTGCTGGAAGTGGATTCGAGTACTTCAATTATAAAAATATACTTTTCCATTGTTCTCATGGCGATTGCAGATGTTGAGTGTCGATTTGTCATCGTTGACGTTGGCTCATTTGGATAAGGAAATGACTCACAGACTTTCAAAAACTCTGACATGGGACAACGTTTGCATGGTAATAATTTTCCACCTCCACAACCTCTTCCGAACACTGAAAGACCGCCAATTCTCTTTGTTGTTGTTGGGGATGAGGTGTTTCAAAGGCGTGCCAACCTCATAAAACCATACTCGAATCGGGATTGAATCACACCAAAAGGATTTTCAACTACGCATTAACCTAACTATCCCTGTGTGGCCCATTCAAATAAAAAAAAACATAATCAGGTCCCTCGCATCATGTTCTCATACACTTTATGCAGTTAATAGCCCTCTGTGTCTGTACTGCTACATACTTAGGCAGTTAACTGGTTCATGCAGCTTTACATGAACACCTGAGCCTTACACTATGGCTGGTCCGAATAACTAAAGCAATTGTTGCCATCCACCTCTCATGTCTCCCCTTTTCCTCATAGTTTGTAAGCTTGCGAGCTGGGCCCTCATTCCTCTTGGTATCTATTTTGAATTGTGATTTCTATTATGCTGTAATGTCTATTGTTTGTACAAGTCCTTTCTATAATTTGCAAAGCGCTGCGGAATATGTTGGCGCTATATAAATAAAATTATTATTATTATTATTAACTACAGACTGACAAGGGCACAAAGAACTGTGGAGTGTGCATTTTGTTTGCTGGCAGCTAAATGGTGCATTTTGGGAACACCAATAAATCTTAAATAGAGACAATTGATGAGGTTGTGAAAGCGTGTGTTGTTCTGCATAATTACATGCTGGCAAAAGAGCGACCCCACTTCGAACTTGAGGAACCTGTTAATACCACATTGCCGGATTATCATGCTCACCCTCTGAGGACTACAGTGGAAGTTGCCCAAATGAGGGATACATTGGATACCTACTTTGTCTCTGATATTGGACGTGTGTCATGGCAAGATGAAATGGTTTAAGCTGTAAATAAGTCAAATGTACCTGTAATGTTATGTACCTGTACTGTTTTCTGACTGTAATATTAACACCTTGAATGTAACTTTAATAATAAGCACCTTAACTGTAACACCAGTTAATACTTCACTCAGAAATACATTCAATAATACATACATGTATTAATAAAGAGACAAATAAAACAGTGAGACAGTTATTGTGAAACAAAAGACTTTTTACTAACAAAAATAAAAACAATTTGCATTTTTACATAAAAAAGGAAAATAATGTGATTTACTTTCGGGGTCTGCAGGAGGGAGTTACATGGTGGACCTGGGGGGTGTCGGGCTGAGATGGTAGGCTAGGAGAGGTTGGGGAAGTAGGGGAAGTGGAAGTGGCAGTCAATTGGAGGATTGGGTCAGAAACATTGGCAGAAGACACATAGGGGGAAGATGACACATTAGGAGTGTAAACAAGTAGGAGGGGATTGACACATTGGATGGGAAAGAACCAAGGGAAGGTATAGACAGACTTAAAAAAAGACACATTTAGAGGTGAGGGTGGAGTATGTTGGTAATGTCTCTTTCCTTTGCGCTTCCGGGCCTTTGCTCTGCTGTTTCCTCGGCCTTTTGGTTCCTGTTGCTGAGTGGTGGGAGTGGAAAGCTGGGCTGTTGCACTCGGCTGCATGGTTGAAGAGGAAGGCTGGGCTGCTGAACTCAGCTGCGTGGTTGAAGGGGAAGGCAGGGCTGCCTCACTCGGCTGCATGGTGTAGCTGGATACCGTTGGAACAGTCCTAATGTCCAGCTGTGGTTGTGGTGGTTGTGGATAGGTCACTTGGTGCCAATGATGCTTTGCTGGAGCTTGTTGCCCTGTAGGGCATGAATCAGGCTGTGCCTGCTGATATCGGGACCGCTGGATGGCCTCTGTGTAAGCAGCCTGACAGGTCTTCATGACATAGAGCTGGAGATCAGGACTAAGGTTTTCTGTCATGCCCCATTCTATAGTGAAAAAATAATATCACGCCGGTCTATTAGCTTGGCTTCCAGGCAGTCAAGGTGTCTGTGGACTTCCTGGAAAAGTGTGTTCACCTGAGTGAACCCACTATCCAGTCTTTCTACAATCACCTTCATCCCCGCCTTGAAGACCGAGCTTAAGTGAATAAACTCGGGCATGACTGACCTCTCCCAGGTCCTCTGCCGCTGGTGAGCAGACTTAAGTAACGTAGTGGCAGAGGTCTGGGAGAGGGGAAAACCAGGTGGACCAGCTTCCTGTTCCCCAGCCTGTGAAGCCTGCCTGGTTGCTCCTTTGCTGGTGGATGATTGGGCCTGTTCGTTGGCTGGTCGATGAGGGGCCTCTCCAACAGAGGACTATCCAGGTTGTGTGTTGCTGCTCCAGGTTCTGTGTGGAAAATAAATGAAAAACATTAGTAAAAAAAAAAAAAGCTTAAATAATAGTAAGACAAGACAAAAGATATTCACATTCGCTGAGCAACCGTAGGCTTCAGAAAAGAAAGCTAATGAGGGTACTTATATTTTCAGATTTTTTGAGCACCACCACTTCGAACCCGAATCTCCTCTCTCATGTCCTTATTGAAGCGATCCTTAATTGAACGCCAACGGTCTTTTATTCTCTTCACTGTGAAGGGGGAAGAAAAAAAAAATTATTGCAAAAAAAGACACCAACATTTACAGCAAAACAGACGCATATTGCAATACTTATGAAAATCATTTCTGACTTGTGGCCTTGCATGTTCCCAATCATCCAACAGCGATCTGGCCACTTCTTCCCACAGTAGTCGGATCAAGGTTGAGTCGGAATGATTCCGATCACCGGGGTTCCACGATGCTGCTCGCTCTTGCACAGCTTGAATAAGTACATCATTATCGATATCACGTTGTTCTTCCTCACGTTGTGGAACCTATAGATGAAATAAAAAAAAAAATTTGTAAGTAAAACTAAAAACAAATTCAATTACAACTCTGATAAAGGCTACTTACACCCCGCCTACTTTCTTCCTCAGCAACTTGAGGCCGACGACCGTGGGAAGAATCTGTCACGCTGTAAACGGCGATAAAGGGGCAGGACGGCGTACTGGAACCCGCACCTGTCCCTACCACTTAAATGGGGCCCTGGCTTTCCCTTATCTCGGGGGTACCTATGATGGTTAGGAGGCCCGAGCCACCAGCGTGTCCCTGTCTCCTGTGCAGGCCCTATCAGGGGCCCCCCTCCCTCCCAAAGGAGGTGGACTGCACCAGTGTAATAATACAACAAATAACAGGGTATACAGACAAGTTAACTAAAAGTCTCAAACTCACCAAATGCTCACACAACCACAGAGGAAACACAGAGAAGGGAAGGGAAGGAATAAACTTAGGAAGGAAAACAGGTTTAACATGCAACCAAAACTGCAGACACCAATCTCTGTAAATAAACCTCCAACACTAACACTACGTTCCTTCAACCTCCAAGCCAGGCAGTAGAACTGATCACTGACACTAGCTGAAGTCAGGACTGGGTCTATATAGAGGATCAGATTACAAAATCCACTTCATCTGAGAGACCCAGCTCTCAGCAACTTAGCAATAAGGTTAACTCCTGCACTGCTGGCACAAAGCAGCTAGGTCAGAATACAGGTGAAGAGCTTCTGTTCACTGTGTGTGAACGAGGCCCAGAGCGCTGCGGTTCTCTGGAACCTCTCTGTCGCGGTAGCCGCGTGACAGAATAATTTCCACTCGACTGATCCTGCTCTTCTGCACTGGAAGGTACCTGTAAAGAAAATACATGATTTAACACATGTATAGCATTAACAGTCAATGCATACTAATCAGTAAATCAAATGTGATTACATAATCAGTGTCATGTCCATTTTCAGAAGCTGCAGTGGAGGACATGTTGGAAGAGCAGGCAGCAGTCAAGGGAAGCACTAGAGAAAAGAACAGATAAGAAAACTTTAACTTGTTAACAGCCAAACACAATGTAGCCCGCCTCCTCCTCCCCCCCGAATAAGAACAATGGACACCAATACTTACATTACAGGCAGTAGTCCAACAGCACAGCAGTCAGGCAGCACCAGGACAGCAGCACTAGGATGGCAGTACCAGGAAGACGGCAGCACCAGGAAGACGGCAGCAACAGGACTGGAGCAGCAAACAGTCTACAAGGAAACAAGATGTTGTGTTCGCCAGTGAATGCATGCAAAAGCATGTCCCTGCGTACACCATGTTAAAGGGACACTGTCACCTGAATTTGGAGGGAACAATCTTCAGCCATAGGGGTGGGGTTTTGGGGTTTTTGATTCACCCTTTCCTTACCCGCTGGCTGCATGCTGGCTGCAATATTGGATTGAAGTTCATTCTCTGTCCTCCATAGTACACGCCTGCGCAAGGCAAGATTACCTTGTGCAGGCATGTACTACGGAGGACAGAGAATGAACTTCAATCCAATATTGCAGCCAGCATGCAGCCAGCGGGTAAGGAAAGGGTGAATCAAAAACCCCGCCCCTATGGCTGAAGATTGTTCCCTCCAAATTCAGGTGACAGTGTCCCTTTAAAGATATGTGCGCATGATGCATGCGGATCTATGCGGATCATACGCTGCGCACAGAACCCTTAATGTGAACCCGGCCTAAGACAGCTGCAGGGAACGATTTGATTAGAAGAGTCTAACTGGTCTGAAGGAGCCAAAACTCTTAATGGTTGGTAGGGGGTCAAATACTTATTTCTCAGTGCAAAATGCAAATATATTTATATAATTTATACAATGTGATTTTCTGGATTTTTTTTTTGATATTCGATCTCTCAATGTTAAAATTAACCTACCCTTAAAATTATAGACTGTTTATGTCTTTGTCAGTGGGCAAACTTACAAAATCAGCAAGGTATCAAATACTTATTTCCTCCACTGTATATAGCACAGTGCACACATGCATTTCAAACATTCTGCAATTTACATGCCTCCTCCTGTAATAGAAACATTATACAGCATAACCGTATTTTTCGGACTAAAAGACGCACTTTTTCCCCCCCAAAAAAGGGGGGAAAATGGGGGGTGCGTCTAATAGTCGCAATGCAGTCTTACCGTGGCGGCAGAGGTCCGGTGGCAGAGGTGCGGTGGCGGGGGTGTGGCGGCAGAGGAGGCGCAGTAAGCGGAGTCCCTTTCCCCGGTATGGTGATGCAGCAGGCCCGGTATGCAGCAGAGCCGGGTGAATCCTCTTGTTATCGGTGGTGGCGGCCATTTTCCAGAGGCCGCGCGTGCGCAGATGGAGCGCTCTGCTTCCCGGGGCTTCAGGAAAATGGCCGCCGCGATCTCCATCTGCGCACGCGCGGCCTCCCGCGGCCATTTTCCTGAAGCCCCGGGAGCAGAGCGCATCATCTGCACACGCGCGGCCTCAGGAAGATGGCCGCGCCCACCGATAAGAAGAGGATTCACCCGGCTCTGCTGCATACCGGGCCTGCTGCATCACCATACCGGGGAAAGGGACCCCGCTTACTGCGCCTCCTCTGCCGCCACACCCCCGCCACCGCACCTCTGCCACCGGACCTCTGCCACCGCACCTCTGCCACCAAGGTAAGCCTGCATGGTAAGCCAGGGACCCCTCTCACGCCATACCTCTCACTGCACCTCCTGATCCCAGCACCTCCTGATCCCAGCACCTCCTGATCCCAGCACCTCCTGATCCCAGCACCTCCTGATCCCAGCACCTCCTGATCCCAGCACCTTCTCATCCCAGCACCTCCTGATCCCAGCACCTCCTGATCCCAGCACCTCCTGATCCCAGCACCTCCTGATCTCAGCACCTTCTCATCCCAGCACCTCCTGATCCCAGCACCTCCTGATCCCAGCACCTTCTCATCCCAGCACCTCCTGATCCCAGCACCTTCTCATCCCAGCACCTCCTCATCCCAGCACCTTCTCATCCCAGCACCTCCTCATCCCAGCATCACCCCACCTCTGCCGACACCTTGCCTCCTGTGACCCTGCTCTGCCACCGCCATCCCTCAGGTAAGATACTGTAAATTTGGACAATAAGACGGACCCCCATCTTATAAAAAAAAAATTTTCTGCAATTTTCACCCCAAATTTGGGGTGCGTCTTATGGTCCGGTGCGTCTTATAGTCTGAAAAATACGGTAAACTTTATAAAGCAGTTTGTCTGCTTCACTATATAAATAAGTCAGGTGACCAGTTTCCACATTACTTTACAGCAACCAAGGAAACCCGAACATAGAATAACATGTCATAATGCTGGCTGGCCAATTACTTACCTGGTTTAATGTAACAATACAGTTTAAGACATCTTCTAAGGGGGTGTAGCAGTATTTTTCAGATTAACCGCTTCACATGTCAAAGCTCATTAAGACGAGCCGATAATCACAAACGATTATTCAGTAGAATGCTTGTTCACCAATTACCCGCTAATTCGACTAGTGAGTGTATCACTTATGCTGACATTAAAATCCTCATTCCTTGCAGCCAAAAAAGATGCTCTATGGCCACAAAACGATTGCAATAATGATTGTTCTGTGCAAATAGAATTCTGCACGGCTTGTCTAAACAGGTCATTAAACTACCACCGATCAGCGTGTAAATAGCTGACCACCAGTCATCTAATGCCCATGGTCGGCTGGTCTAAATAGGCTCTTACTTTACACTTCCCAAGCGTAGCAATTAGGTGATGGCTGTAACGATCAGGGTAAGGATAATGGTGTAAATGGATGGAAAATCAAATTAATCAGAGTCAACATTGTGTAAAATTAGTTTTGAGAACATATAAAAATGTATTAACATGTTATGATGAAAAGGTGCAAATAAAACAGATTATGTTCATGGCGGCTATAGCATGATAGTAGCTCTTGCTGGAAATACCAGATTCTTTATGAACACAACCCTCCCGTAAGAAGCGAATATGTATATCCAGCAGATGGTGCCAGAACACTATGGAAATATGAAGGAATATAAAAGCTTACAAATATATGTCTTGCCTAGTTATATGGTTCCTCAAAATAGTGTGAAATATCTGAAGGTAAAATAGCAAGTGACCAATGTAGCTGATTATTAACTGGGCATGCATTCTGTTATGTGAAAATTGTGGGCAAGGAAACAAGACTTTTTCCATGTATTACTCAAATTCAACATTTATTATATGAGGATCGAATCTTTAATAGATATTTTCCATGAATCTTACCTGCCATCAATTAGTGCCCCCAGGAGTGACCTACTTGGATTTGACTCGTCACTGCTGCCTCCAGTAATTAGCTTCAGTGATCAGGCGTCAACGTGTCATGTCATTGTCGAAGCCAGGTAAACCAGGGACGTGTCGGCATAGTAGTGGTCGGGGATTGGTAAGATAAGAATTACTCCTGTGGATATTTTGTTATCATCCTTAGATTTTTGTAAAAGATTTCATAGGGCTGGAAAACCCTTCTAAATGAGATTCAAACCAAGTCATAACAAATATTACAGGTAGTTTTGTTTGACAAACTGCAGAGAGGCTTAAGGCCTTATTCAGACTTTTTTTTTATATAAATATGTGTGGAGTCTGTTTTTGTGGATAGAACATGTAACACCATGCGACTGTTCATGTCTGTGTTTTTTCTCCAAGTCACGGATCAAACTCACCCATTCAAATCAAAAGTTTTGTAAAAACAATGGATGGCATACGGATGTCATCCTTAGTGTCATCTGAGTACTGTCTGTTTTTTTAATGGTTAATAGGTAGGAGAAGCTTGGAGACAAAAATGACAATAAGGCCTGTTTCACATGTCAGTATCTCCGGTACGTGAGGTGACAGTTTCCTCACGTACCGGAGACACTGACACATGTAGACACATAAAAATCAATGCATCTGTGCAGATGTCATTGATTTTTTGCGGACCGTGTCTCCGTGTGCCAAACACGGAGACATGTCAGTGTTAGTGGGAGCGCACGTATTACACGGACCCATTAAAGTCAATGGGTCCGTGTAAAACACGTACCGCACAAGGAAGTTGTCCGTGTGCAGTCCGTGTGCCGTGCAGGAGACAGCGCTACATTAAGCGCTGTCCCCCCCACTGGTGCTGAAGCCGCGATTCATATCTTCCCTGCAGCAGCGTTTGCTGCAGAGAAGATATGAATAATTGTGTTTAAAATAAAGATCTATGTGCCCTCCCATAGGGGTGGAGCTGCATATTCATTACTGTAATCGGCGGCCCCTGTTATGAACTGGTGATTCAGAACCACAATGGACCTGGTGGTTACGAGCACAGAAAATGACCTGATAGTTGCTAATCACATAGGACGAGCTCTGAGACGTGGGAACTCTGCTGACCGCAATCCCTAATCCTATCACACCACACTAGAGGTAGCCGTGGAGGGCTCCTGACCAGACCTAGGCGCCTCGGGCACAGCCTGAGAAACTAGCTAGCCCTGAAGATAGAAAAATAAGCCTACCTTGCCTCAGAGAAATTCCCCAAAGGAAAAGGCAGCCCCCCACATATAATGACTGTGAGTAAAGATGAAAATACAAACACAGAGATGAAATAGGTTTTAGCAAAGTGAGGCCCGACTTACTGAATAGACCGAGGATAGTAAAGATAGCTTTGCGGTCAGCACAAAAACCTACAAACAACCACGCAGAGGGCGCAAAAAGACCCTCCGTACCGACTAACGGCACGGAGGTGCTCCCTCTGCTCCCAGAGCTTCCAGCAAGCAAGAAAAACCAATATAGCAAGCTGGACAGAAAAAATAGCAAACAAAAGTAACACAAGCAGAACTTAGCTTATGCAGGGCAGACAGGCCACAAGACGATCCAGGAGAGAGCAAGACCAATACTGGAACATTGACTGGAGGCCAGGAACAAGGAACTAGGTGGAGTTAAATAGAGCAGCACCTAACGACTTAACCCCGTCACCTGAGGAAGGAAACTCAGAAGCCGCAGCTCCACTCACATCCACCAAAGGAAGCTCATGGACAGAACCAGCCGAAGTACCACTCATGACCACAGGAGGGAGCTTGACCACAGAATTCACAACAGTACCCCCCCTTGAGGAGGGGTCACCGAACCCTCACCAGAGCCCCCAGGCCAACCAGGATGAGCCAAATGAAAGGCACGAACCAGATCGGCAGCATGAACATCAGAGGCAAAGACCCAGGAATTATCTTCCTGACCATAACCCTTCCACTTAACCAGGTACTGGAGTTTCCGTCTCGAAATACGAGAATCCAAAATCTTCTCCACTATATACTCCAACTCCCCCTCCACCAAGACCGGGGCAGGAGGATCAACGGATGGAACCACAGGTGCCACGTATCTCCGCAACAATGACCTATGGAATACATTATGGATGGAGAAAGAAGCTGGAAGGGTCAAACGAAAAGACACAGGATTAAGAACCTCAGAAATCCTATACGGACCAATGAAACGAGGCTTGAACTTAGGAGAGGAAACTTTCATAGGAATATAACGAGACGACAACCAAACCAAATCCCCAACACGAAGTCGGGGACCCACACAGCACCTGCGGTTAGCGAAACGTTGAGCCTTCTCCTGGGACAATGTCAAATTGTCCACCACATGAGTCCAAATCTGCTGCAACCTATCCACCACAGTATCCACACCAGGACAGTCCGAAGACTCAACCTGCCCAGAAGAGAAACGAGGATGGAAACCAGAATTGCAGAAAAACGGCGAAACCAAAGTAGCCGAGCTGGCCCGATTATTAAGGGCGAACTCAGCCAAAGGCAAAAAGGACACCCAATCATCCTGATCAGCAGAAACAAAACATCTCAGATATGTTTCCAAGGTCTGATTGGTTCGTTCAGTTTGGCCATTTGTCTGAGGATGGAAAGCCGAGGAAAAAGACAAATCAATGCCCATCCTAGCACAAAAGGCTCGCCAAAACCTCAAAACAAACTGGGAACCTCTGTCAGAAACGATGTTCTCCGGAATGCCATGTAAACGAACCACATGCTGGAAAAACAATGGCACCAAATCAGAGGAGGAGGGCAATTTAGACAAGGGTACCAAATGGACCATCTTAGAGAAGCGATCACAAACCACCCAAATGACCGACATCTTTTGAGAGATGGGGAGATCCGAAATAAAATCCATAGAGATATGTGTCCAGGGCCTCTTCGGGACCGGCAAGGGCAAAAGCAAGCCACTGGCACGAGAACAGCAGGGCTTAGCCCGAGCACAAATCCCACAGGACTGCACAAACGAACGCACATCCCGCGACAGAGACGGCCACCTATAGGATCTAGCCACCAAATCTCTGGTACCAAAGATTCCAGGATGACCAGCCAACACCGAACAATGAACCTCAGAGAATAACTCTACTCGTCCATTTATCAGGGACAAACAGTTTCTCCGTTGGGCAACGGTCAGGTCTATTAGCCTGAAATTTTTGCAGCACCCGCCGCAAATCAGGGGAGATGGCAGACAAAATTACCCCCTCTTTGAGAATACCCGCCAACTCAGGCAAACCCGTAGAGTCGGGCACAAAACTCCTAGACAGGGCATCCGCCTTCACATTTTTAGAGCCCGGAAGGTACGAAACCACAAAGTCAAAACGGGAGAAAAACAGCGACCAACGAGCCTGTCTAGGATTCAACCGTTTGGCAGACTCGAGATAAGTCAAGTTCTTGTGATCAGTCAAGACCACCACGCGATGCTTAGCTCCTTCAAGCCAATGACGCCACTCCTCGAATGCCCACTTCATGGCCAGCAACTCTCGATTGCCAACATCATAATTACGCTCAGCAGGCGAAAACTTCCTGGAAAAGAAGGCACATCACCGAGCCATCAGAACTTCTTTGCGACAAAACAGCCCCTGCTCCAATCTCAGAAGCATCAACCTCGACCTGGAACGGGAGCGAAACATCTGGCTGGCACAACACAGGGGCAGAAGAAAAACGACGCTTCAACTCCTGAAAAGCTTCCACAGCAGCAGAAGACCAATTGACCACTTCAGCACCCTTCTTGGTTAAATCAGTCAACGGTTTAGCAATACTAGAAAAATTATTGATGAAGCGACGATAAAAATTAGCAAAGCCCAGGAACTTTTGCAGACTCTTCAGAGATGTAGGCTGAGTCCAATCATAAATGGCCTGAACTTTAACAGGGTCCATCTCGATAGTAGAAGGGGAAAAAATGAAACCCAAAAATGAAACCTTCTGAACACCAAAGAGACACTTTGATTCCTTCACAAACAAAGAATTCGCACGCAGGACCTGGAACACCATTCTAACCTGCTTCACGTGCGACTCCCAATCATCCGAGAAGACCAAAATATCATCCAAGTATACAATCAGGAATTTATCCAGGTACTCTCGGAAGATGTCATGCATAAAGGACTGAAATACTGAAGGAGCATTGGAAAGCCCGAATGGCGTAACCAGGTACTCAAAATGGCCCTCGGGCGTATTAAATGCTGTTTTCCATTCATCGCCCTGTTTAATACGCACAAGATTATACGCACCACGAAGATCTATCTTGGTGAACCAACTAGCCCCCTTAATCCGAGCAAACAAATCAGACAGCAGCGGTAAGGGGTACTGAAATTTGACCGTGATTTTATTTAGAAGGCGGTAATCAATACAAGGTCTCAACGAACCATCCTTCTTGGCCACAAAAAAGAACCCTGCCCCCAATGGCGACGACGACGGGCGAATATGACCCTTCTCCAAGGATTCCTTTACGTAACTCCGCATAGCGGCGTGCTCAGGTACAGATAAATTAAACAGTCGACCTTTAGGAAACTTACTACCAGGAATCAAATCGATAGCACAATCGCAATGCCTATGCGGAGGTAGGGCACTGGACTTGGGCTCATCAAATACATCCCGGTAATCCGACAAGAACTCTGGGACCTCAGAAGGGGTGGATGATGAAATAGACAGAAATGGAACATCACCATGTACCCCCTGACAACCCCAGCTGGACACAGACATAGATTTCCAATTCAATACTGGGTTATGGACTTGTAGCCATGGCAACCCCAACACGACCACATCATGCAGATTCTGCAACACCAAAAAGCGAATATCCTCCTGATGCGCAGGAGCCATGCACATGGTCAGTTGGGTCCAATTCTGAGGCTTATTCTTGGCTAAAGGCGTAGCATCAATTCCTCTCAATGGAATAGGATGCTGCAAGGGCTCCAAGAAAAACCCACAGCGCCTAGCAAACTCCAAGTCCATCAAATTCAGGGCAGCGCCTGAATCCACAAATGCCATGACAGAATACATAGTAACATAGTTAGTAAGGCCGAAAAAAGACATTTGTCCATCCAGTTCAGCCTATATTCCATCATAATAAATCCCCAGATCTACGTCCTTCTACAGAACCTAATAATTGTATGAATAGGATGTAGAATAGGATGACAAAGAGCAGATCAAAGTAACGGACAAAAGAAATTTCAACTGTACCGTACCAATGGTGGCAGACCTAGCGAAACGCTTAGTGCGCTTAGGACAATCGAAGATAGCATGAGTGGAATCACCACAGTAAAAACACAGCCCATTCCGACGTCTGTGTTCTTGCCGTTCAGCTCTGGTCAAAGTCCTATTACCTTGCATAGGCTCAGGTTTATGCTCAGATAATACCGCCAAATGGTGCACCGTTTTACGCTCACGTAAGCGTCGATCGATCTGAATGGCCAAAGACATAGACTCATTCAGACCAGCAGGCATAGGAAATCCCACCATGACATCCTTAAGGGCTTCAGAGAGACCCTTTCTGAAAATTGCTGCCAGAGCACATTCATTCCATTGAGTGAGCACAGACCACTTCCTAAACTTCTGACAATATATCTCTACCTCATCCTGACCCTGACACAGAGCCAGCAAGATTTTCTCTGCCTGATCCACTGAATTAGGTTCATCATAAAGCAACCCAAGCGCCAGAAAAAACGCATCAATATCACATAATGCAGGATCTCCTGGCGCAAGGGAAAATGCCCAGTCTTGAGGGTCGCCACGTAATAAAGAAATAATGATCTTTACTTGTTGAACTGGGTCACCAGAGGAGCGGGGTTTCAAGGCCAGAAATAGTTTACAATTATTTTTGAAATTCAGAAACTTAGCTCTATCTCCAGAAAATAACTCAGGAATGGGAATTTTAGGTTCTAACATAGGATTCTGAACCACTAAATCTTGAATGTTCTGTACACTTATAGCGAGATTATCCATCAAAGAGGACAGACCTTGAATGTCCATGTTCACACCTGTGTTCTGAACCACCCTGATGTAAAGGGGAAAAGGAAGACAAAACACAGTGCAAAGGAAAAAAAAATGGTCTCAGAACTTCTCTTTTCCCTCTTTTGAGAAGCATTAGTACTTTGGGCCTCCAGTACTGTTATGAACTGGTGATTCAGAACCACAATGGACCTGGTGGTTACGAGCACAGAAAATGACCTGATAGTTGCTAATCACATAGGACGAGCTCTGAGACGTGGGAACTCTGCTGACCACAATCCCTAATCCTATCACACCACACTAGAGGTAGCCGTGGAACGCTCCTGACCAGACCTAGGCGCCTCGGGCACAGCCTGAGAAACTAGCTAGCCCTGAAGATAGAAAAATAAGCCTACCTTGCCTCAGAGAAATTCCCCAAAGGAAAAGGCAGCCCCCCACATATAATGACTGTGCGTAAAGATGAAAATAGAGGTGCTCCCTCTGCGTCCCAGAGCTTCCAGCAAGCAAGAAAAACCAATATAGCAAGCTGGACAGAAAAAATAGCAAACAAAAGTAACACAAGCAGAACTTAGCTTATGCAGGGCAGACAGGCCACAAGACGATCCAGGAGAGAGCAAGACCAATACTGGAACATTGACTGGAGGCCAGGAACAAGGAACTAGGTGGAGTTAAATAGAGCAGCACCTAACGACTTAACCCCGTCACCTGAGGAAGGAAACTCAGAAGCCGCAGCTCCACTCACATCCACCAAAGGAAGCTCATGGACAGAACCAGCCGAAGTACCACTCATGACCACAGGAGGGAGCTTGACCACAGAATTCACAACAGGCGCCACGTATTTGTATTAATCGTTTTATCTTTCCATGCAAGGATCAACATTCCCGAGGAGACTGTTTAGCAGCCAATATAGGCAAGCAGGGATGTGGCAAAAAAATTGGAAGGGGGACATTATCAGTGTAAGATTATGTGTAAGTGGAGATCATTGGGGCAATCAAAAATTAGTTTTCTAGTAGAAACTGCTTCAAGAAACGCTCATACTTTGTGGAGTTTTTGGAGGAGTTTTTTTTATACTGAAGTCTGTTTTTGCAGTATTTTGATTTGACAGTGTTTAGTTTGGTGTGGATTTCACCAGGAGCCACCTCAAAGTGACATGCACTTTATTTTCATTCCTATCAGGCGTTTTTCAAAATCTGAAGTGGAAAAAAAAGTCTCTCAAAATAGTGAACATTTGAACAGCAAACTGGTTTTAGTCTATGTGTACAAGGAGTCATTTTGCAGAGTTTTTGGATGAGAAACTGAGCTGACCCTCTACGTTTTTGAAAAGTTTTGCGTTTCTGAGAAAGATTTGCGAAGTTTCTGCTCAGTTTCTGAAAACCGTCCCAAAAAACTATATGCACATACCCTTAAAATAGAAATGAAAAAGAAGATTCTTTCAGCAATTTTAAGCGATTTTTCAAGCAATTTGGGAGCAGACCTGCTTCAAAAAAGTTCTAAAAGATTCTGTTTGCACAAACCCTAAAGAATGTGGAAGAGGAATACAGCAGCGTGTGCCTCTGATGATACAGAAGACAGTTTTTAGTCATTTTGCTCTGTTACCATCAGAGGCCATTTAATCAGTTTTACATTGGTTCTGGAAGCTGAATAATGTGCTCTGTTGTAGTATTGCAAAATAAACCTGAAGGCTGACATTATAAGGATTCATTACCAGACAGATTTGTCACGGATCTTTTATGAAAAGAAACCATGAAGCAACTACGAACAATGCTGCCATACTGTAATAACTGAACATAGCTGTGCCTTACATCAATGCAACACGGAACAGCTTAAAGAGAAGGTATACATTACCTACAGACAGTGTCTTCAGGGACTTACATGAAATATTTAAGATCACAACTGGAGTTTGCTTGATGAAATTTGAAGCCAATATGTAGTTATATAGGAATAATGTACAGTGTTCGAGTCACATGAGTTGATGGATGCTTATAGCATGTTTTAGCATGGTATAGATTAAAATGTGTGTTTAAAATAACATTTTTATGTCCATAAATTGCCTATATGGCAAACGTATGACAATTGGTTGGAAATATGCCTCGGACATCTTTAAAGGCAGGATCTGTGCTATGTGCCAGCCATGAGCTGTAGCAACTCTGCATGATTGGACTAAAGGTACCTTCACACTGAGTGACTTTAGAGCGATAACGATAGCGATCCGTGACGTTGCAGCGTCCTGGATAGCGATATCGTTGTGCTTGACACGCAGCAGCGATCAGGATCCCGCTGTGACATCGCTGGTCAGAGCTAGAAGGCCAGAACTTTATTTAGTCGCTGGATCACCCGCTGACATCGCTGAATCGGCGTGTGTGACGCCGATTCAGCGATGTCTTCACTTGTAACCAGGGTAAACATCGGGTTACTAAGCGCAGGGCCGCGCTTAGTAACCCGATATTTACCCTGGTTACCATTGTAAATGTAAAAAAAAAAAAACACTACATACTTACATTCCGGTGTCTGACGCGTCCCCCGGCGTCTGCTTCCAGGCACTCCTCCTGCATCCTGTGTCAGCGCCGGCCGGCCGTAAAGCAGAGCACAGCGGTGATGTCACCGCTCTGCTTTATGGCCGGCGCTGACACATTGCAGGGAAGCTGAAGGCGGGGGACGCGACAGACACCGGAATGTAAGTATGTAGTGTTTTTTTTTTACATTTACAATGGTATCCAGGGTAAACATCGGGTTACTAAGCGCGGCCCTGCGCTTAGTAACCCGATGTTTACCCTGGTTACCAGGGGACTTCGGCATCATTGGTCGCTGGAGAGCTATCTGCGTGACAGCTCTCCAGCGACCACACAACGACGAAACAGCGATGCTGCAGCGATCGGCATCGTTGTCTTTATCGATGCAGCGTCGCTTAATGTGACGGTACCTTAAGCCATTACACAGTACACAGCAGGGGCACATTTATAAGATTATCTCAGCACAGGAACTTTTTTAAACACATCCAATTGCGGAACTTATTATTATTCATGGGACAAACCCTATAACTGTATGTCACAGATAATTGTCCACTGCTGTCTTTCAAACCGCACATCCAAGCAGTGCCACCTGCCACCTCCAACTCAAAAACATTTCCAGAATCCATTCTTTTCTCAGCCCTCAATATACTAAAATGTTAGTGCATGCCCTTATCTCCCACCTCCACTGCTGCATATCCTCCTCTGTGGTCTCCCTGCTAGCACTCTCGCTCCTCTCCAGTCCGTCCTTAACTCTGATGCACGACTAATCCATCTCTTGCCTCATTATTCCTCCACTTCTCCCCTCTCCAAATCCTTTCATTGACTTCCATTTCCCCAACATATCCAGTTCAAACTACTAACATTGACCTACAAAGCCGTCCACAATCTGTCTCATCCATATATCTCCAAACTAATTTCCCATTACCTTCCAACATGTAATCTCTGGTCCACTCAAGACTTCCTTCTCTCCTCCACACTTATAAGTCCTTCACCCAATCGCCTCCAAGACTTCACCGAGCATCCCCCACACTCTGGAATTCGGTGCCCTAACATTTCCAATTATCCAACAGTTTTGGAACTTTTAGATGGCACTTGAAAAAACATCTATTCAAGCAAGCTTACAGCCTGTAATAACCCTGATGCCACCTCACCTCCACCAGAGCTGCCGCAACAGCCCCCCAACTTGCAAGCTGTAAGCCTGCAAGGGCAGGGCCCTCTCCCCTCTGTACCAGTCTTTAATTGTGAGTTTGTCACTGTAATTTATATCTGTATTTTTTATGTAACCATCCCCCATGTACAGCACCATGGAATCAATGGTGCTCTTAAAATAAATAATAATATTAATAATAACTCCCACAGTAATGAAAAATTATTATTTACTCTCATTCCATTATCCACTTTCTTTCTTCCTCTTGTTCTCCTGCTTCTCCTATTTTAAACATAGAATATTAATTTTGTGTGGGATTTACTTATTGAGAAGATTTAACTAGTTGGAAAAAGATCTCCATTGATGCAGATATATATGATATGACACAAAGAACTACAGGACCAACAATGTGGTGTGCATTGAGATTCTGTTTTGACCACCGTTTTAAAGGTTAGAATGCATGATGAGTCTCATAAGGTCTGAGAAAGCATTCTCAATTTTGTAAGAAGGCGTTCTGTGGGAGCCATATATTATAACCAAACACAGATTGAATCCGTCATGTACTGTATAATCAGGGAAGCCTTTTCCACAATGCATGATACATGATAGATATAATACATGATAGGATCAAATTCAGTTTCTGCCACAAAATAGTCAGACCTCACACAGACAGCAGTAATGGTCAGAAAGTCTATGGGACTGAATTATCAAGACTGGCATAGTGCAAGCTCACACTATGCAGGTCTTAACAGAATGCACCTTTGTGGGGTAAAGTCTTCCATTTTGCATCCATGTCTCAAAGATATGTTGCCAAAAACACATGACCTTCAAGGGGTCTTTTTTTGGCTTGGGAACAAAGACATTCTTTTAGTAAAACAAGGTGTCATGATCCCACCAGGAGGACAGTAAGCGGACGGCAGGACACACACACAGCGGGATGTAAATGGGGAGAGGAAGGCCCTACTGATAGGAAATGATGGACGAGACACCTCCTGAGCTCCAACCTGAGCCTGTCCCTGCACTCCCCTAATGCCCTAAGCGGGTCCTTGCCCCCACTGCCATCACAAACCTCATCCCTCGCTGTCACCTCGTACTGCCCTGGCTAGTGCACCAGCCGTCAAGGGTGCTAGCCTCACCACTGAAGATGGTACAACACAGGGGGTGGTGACAACCACTTGACAGACAAGGTAAAAATACCACCCTTAGCTTCCAGACTCTGCTGCCAAGCTCCACACCACAGAGGACACAGAAACATGACTCCAAACTCCAGAAGTAGCTGACAGCAGAGAGCTGCAACTGCATGGCTGGTTTCTATAGAATAACTCTATCACCAACAGTCAGCTGACAGATAAGGAGACCATTTAAAGGATGGTGGGAGTCGTCACCACCCACATCAGCTGACCTACCAACTTTGCAGTTGCAGCAGGCTGCCAGCAGGGGAAACTGACATTAACCCTCATTGGCTTAAAAGGAAAAAAGCTACATTTAAAACATAGTGGAATCAGAGCTGCCACAAATCCAAAAATGGATCGTGACAAAAGGTATGAGAAAAAAACAGATGCAACATGGACACAACAAAGAGGCAATATGAATGAACATGAGAAAAAAATGATCCATTTCTCATAGATGGTAAAATTCACATGGATATTTGAATGTAGCTTAAGGCTGATTTCATACTTCAGTTTTAATTCTCCCAAGCGAAAATAGACCAATTATCATCAGTGTGCTGGATAAGATCTGAATCTGGTTTTGGTCTGTGTCAGTTTTTGCCATTTGTGTGTCCCTGCATTTTTTATACAAAAAAACTAATCAAAATTTCTCCTTCTTCTACTAAGAACCATGTGAAAAATGGACATAATAAATTACATTGACATCACACGTACAACAAAAACAAACATGTGAATGAGGCCTTTTCTCTTACATTTGCATCTGTTGGACTAGTTTTTCAGAGTGTTTGGACAGTGTGTCAGTTTTTACAAAATAAAAAAAAAAACCTTAGGCCGGGATCATACATACGCGAGATACGTCCGATTCTCACAGTTGAAAACCCATCTCAGGCGCCGGCACTCCAGAGCGGAGCGTGCAGCTGCACAGCAACACATGGAGCAGCACGCTCCACTCCGGAGTCCCGGCGCCAGAGCTAGGTTTTCACCTGCGAGACTCGGACGTATCTCGCGTATGTGTGATCCTTAAGCTTCTACTATCAAACAAGCATAAAACTGGGCAGAACTAGGAAGTGACTAGGATGGCATGTGAGTGTTGCCACAGTTTTTCCGTGACCCATATACTTGAGTAGGTGATTTTGATCTGTGCCCGGCTACTCAAAAGAAAATCTGTGGATATCATCAGGTAAGAGGTTCTCAGAGCTTCTGTCCAGAGGCCACAGATTACTGACATGGCCTGTGGACCTGGACCCACAAGTATGCTCGCACCAACTCCCGTAGTTACCTGTATCAGATTTGTTGCAATAATATCTGTAGCTGTCCTAATAATCAAAATATGGCTGGAGATACAAGGCAAATTTGACTACAATACAAATCTTAATAATAAAGATTGCAGTGTAATGCAGATGAATAGGATCACACTGTGACCCCGAAGGTACTTCAACTGCAACAAGCAAGTCAACAAAAAGTCTGATCAATTTGGCTTTTTTTTGTTCATTGCGGTGTCCTAGCAGTCATAATGTGACCCCATTCATCTACACTATGTAGCAATGTAGCAGTGGTACATAACCATCTTTGGCTGCATAACCTGTGTTGTGGCCAAAGTCACCGTGCATGCCCAGCCTAAGGCTTGCAGAAATGCATGTGAAAGCAGGAGAAAGAACTCAATTCACATTGATGGAACAGATTACAGACATCTCTGCAACAAATCTGCCAGAACTCCATGGGGTCTTGGAGCTTATATATTAGGCAAGGTTTTAATGTCAATTTTCATAAGTTTTAAAACATATTTTTTCTGGAGTTTTTCACTTGCTATAGAAAAGTCTCTAAAAAATATGTTGGAAAAAAATGACAGACCGTACTTATAGCATTTTTGAAAAAAAATGATAAACACTGCAAAAAATGCACCAAAATGATCAAAAACACAATGACCCATTGGGCAACGTTGTAATGCAATGAACATTGGAGTAAGATGTGTCAAGTTCATGAAGAGATGTTTCTTACTGAATTTGACACTTCGTTTAGTTACCATGCACCACCGCAATATATGGGTGTTAATTAAATACACAAAAGTCGCTACATTTTTGCAACATTATATTGTAGTTTTACACCAGAAACCTGGCATAAACTGCTTTCTGACTTAGCAATATGTTTGAGGGCATCCCACTGTTTAACACAGCGCGTTTTGTTTCTGTTTTTAAGCTCACTTTTAAAAGCTAGAATGAACATTTTAAGCAAATTATTCATATTTCCTATTTTTTAATACACCTCTGGCTTTGGTTCAGAATACTGCATTACAGACTACAGTGGTATTTTTCAAAAAGCTTTCTGTGTAAAGCCATCTTCAGGTCTGTAAAAATAAAGGGGGCTATGAAACAAAAATTTGGAGACTTAATGTGGAACGTTGTAACAGCAATCACTGTTTTTACCTACTCATACTTGTAGGTGCTTTTCAGACTTATTTCTATTGATTTTTTAAATCTTGGCTCCTGAAACATAACAGAGTAAATGTGTCCAATAGTGCTACCACTAGTGATGAACGAATATACTCGTTACTCGAGATTTCTCGAGCACGCTCGGGGGTCCTCCGAGTATTTTTTAGTGCTCGGAGATTTAGTTTTTCTTGCCGCAGCTGAATGATTTACATCTATTAGCCAGCATAAGTACATGTGGGGGTTGCCTGGTTGCTAAGGAATCCCCACATGCACTTATGCTGGCTAATAGATGTAAATCATTCAGCTGCGGCAATAAAAACTAAATCTACGAGCACTAAAAAAATACTCGAAGGACACTGTTGCGTGCTCGGGAAATCTCGAGTAACGAGTATATTCGCTCATTACTAGCTACCCCCCATCCATGTGCAGACACATAACTTGAAGATCCTTGACCTAACACTACCTTCCAAAGGGTTGAAAATGCTGCAGATTTTTCCCAAAAATCTTAGTGGAAAAATTTGCACCAAATCATGTGGATGTTGTGGCAAAATCACATTTCAGACGGTGAAATCTTGAGTATGTAAATTTTTCCATGAACATGCATATTAGAATTTGTAAAATCTCACATATTATTCTGATATTGTAATTATCTGGAGCTGATAATTCCACCTGAAGGGAATTTATTTTTACATATGGAAGCATTGGTATGTCTATGTAGGTGCTTATCCCCCAATAAAATTCATTCCTTTTTTTGTAGAAATCTGATATGTCAGTCCTGGGAAATGTGATTGTACAGCTTCTTACAAGTGCACTGACATCCCGCGATGTGCTGATATGCCACCAATGCACTTACAGGCTGAATTGCATATGGTTTCTACATTAGCTTTCTAATGACTGGCACATTGGATCTCTACAGCTGTAAGCTCAATATACTGCCCTATGTAAGGTCAATATATTACGTCTACTGGTTGGTATTCCAATTTGCCAAAACAGCACAAAACATTGTGTCATTTGGCTGAAAGGAGCAATTAAATAATACGATGGATGCATAGTTATGATGAGTGCGCTATTCATGTTGTTTTGTCTCCTAGGAGTATGGACCCATGGTGGTAATATAGGGTGGCATATTTAGCTGATCGATTTGCTGCTATAATATGATTATGAAGTATTATACAACAGGATTACATGGCTAAAATGACATCCATGGTGTGTGTAATATTGAGTTGAATTGCATGCCGAATCTCACAGGAGCAAATAATCCTCACAATTTACCGCTGTAGTCCATCAATTGTGACAAACATACAAATAATATTTATGTGGGTACTCAACTGCATCCTGAGGTTTTGAAAAGCATTTCAACATGTGATATGACTAGTATTCATGTCATTACATTCCGAGAAAACCTGGCAAGTGTGACCTCTTCACTTGTGTACATTATAGGACGGCCATATCTGTGTGTTTCACTTGGCCATGCTGCTCCCAGCTCTTAGGCTCAGTTGAGCATCAGTGACTTTCTGGATTTGATGCATTCAAAACACAATGAGGGGAGGAGATGAGCTGGAGAGTAGAGAAGCAAATGATGCAGACATAAAACAGGGATCAATCCTTGTAAGACTGACACTGATCAAAAACTCCTTCACATCACATTGTACAGTCGTAAAATAAACTCTTCATGTGGAAAGTAATGACCAATATCCTGTGTTACCCTGAGATTTAATGGTTTAAGACCTTATTCATGAGGAGACACTTGGCCTTCATCCACAGGCTACCCATAGAAGGTGAACCCGGAGTCCTCTCCTGCCAAATGATTTATGTTTTTCTTTTCATATTTCTAGATGTGTATGAAAACCTCAAAGTTCTTCAGATGCTCGGTGTGAAGAGAACACAATAATCTGTTACCAAACAAAGATCTCCTGGCTCAACCCGATTTATTTAATTATGTTTGAGGAACATTACATGTAACATTATTTCATTTATTTGCGCCAAGGTAAACATGACAGTAATTTCTTGAACAAGGGATGAACAGAAGAATATGGACGAACGGGGAGAGAGCCATGGCTTCTGAATCATAATAAGGCGAGAAAAAACCCCCCACTTTCTTTGATTTTTGATCTTTCAATATATCCTCCCATTTCCAGACATAACAAAAAAAGGGCCATTAATGTTTTTAAACACGGGTCTGAACTAGAAAACACGGTAGCAGATTAGTATTATTTGCACAAAAGCAAATTACTTTAAATTTGCTGTTATTTTTTTTCTTTGTTCCAGATACATAAAAGCATGTTTTTTTTCTTCGCTAACATACGCCTGTCTAGGCAGAGTGAAGTACATGACAATTGAGTAAAATCCATTATCAAATAGATATAATAGCCTTTTCAGCATGTCTTTACTTGGGGAAACGTCCTCCTGTTTGAACAATGAAGTTAAAAGTCATGTAGCAGTCTATTAAACTTGTATATAAGGTATGGAGCAACGTACATTCCCTTACAGAGAGATTACATATCCTAAAAAATATATATATAGTATACTTTGAAATGTGAGAAACCATTTTTTCTGACTAACCATGAATTTATAATAAGACAATATATAAAATTGAATATGGAAAAGAAAAGGCAAATATGGGTGGTAATTTAAATATCATCAATTTATAAAGTGCTTAAAAATATAAAATTATATATATACATATGTGTGTGTTTACATATATTTAATGATATATATATATATATATATATATATATATACTAGCTATTGAACCCGTTCTACGCCCGGGTGGCGAGCATTTATATTGGTATATGGTCTCCATCATGTGCTGCTGCCATCCTGCGCCCGTTCTGTCATGTGCTGCTGCCATCCTGCGCCCGTTCTGTCATGTGCTGCTGCCATCCTGCGCCCGTTCTGTCATGTGCTGCTGCCATCCTGCGCCCGTTCTGTCATGTGCTGCTGCCATCCTGCGCCCATTCTGTCATGCGCTGCTGCCATCCTGCGCCCGTTCTGTCATGCGCTGCTGCCATCCTGTGCCCATTCTGTCATGTGCTGCTCCCATCCTGCGCCCGTTCTGTCATGTGCTGCTCCCATCCTGCGCCCCCGTTCTGTCATGCGCTGCTGCCATCCTGCGCCCATTCTGTCATGTGCTGCTCCCATCCTGCGCCCGTTCTGTCATGTGCTGCTGCCATCCTGCGCCCGTTTTGTCATGCGCTGCTGCCATCCTGCGCCCGTTGTCATGTGCTGCTGCCATCCTGCGCCCGTTCTGTCATGCGCTGCTGCCATCCTGCGCCCGTTCTGTCATGTGCTGCTCCCATCCTGCTGCCATCCTGCGCCCGTTATGTCATGCGCTGCTGCCATCCTGCGCCCGTTCTGTCATGTGCTGCTGCCATCCTGCGCCCGTTCTGTCATGTGCTGCTGCCATCCTGCGCCCGTTCTGTCATGTGCTGCTCCCATCCTGCTGCCATCCTGCGCCCGTTCTGTCATGCGCTGCTGCCATCCTGCGCCCGTTCTGTCATGTGCTGCTGCCATCCTGCGCCCGTTCTGTCATGTGCTGCTGCCATCCTGCGCCCGTTCTGTCATGTGCTGCTGCCATCCTGCGCCCGTTGTCATGTGCTGCTGCCATCCTGCGCCCGTTCTGTCATGTGCTGCTCCCATCCTGCGCCACTATTGTATTATATGCCCCCGTATGCTGCTGCCATATAAAAAAAAAAAATACCATACTCACCTATCGTCCGGCTCCACTGCAGGTGTGTCTTCAAGAAAATGGCGCCGGAAAGCGCGGACTGCGCAGGCGCCGATTCTGGCAGCAGGAATCGGCGCCTGCGCAGTCTCCGCTCTCCGGCGCCATTTTCTTGAAGACACACCTGCAGTGGAGCCGGAGTGTGTCTTCAAGAAAATGGCGCCGGAAAGCGGGGACTGCGCAAGCGCCGATTCCGGCAGCAGGAATCAGCGCCTGCGCAGTCCGCGCTTTCCGGCGCCATGTTCTTGAACACACACTCCGGCTCCTCTGCCTGTGACTGGACTCTGTCACAGCAGAGGAGCCGGGAGACGGAGCCGCACGCAGCGCTGGAACGGAGGACAGGTGAATATACTTACCCTCCCTCCTGGCGCGTCCACGGTCCCTGACTCTCCGGTGGAGATCGCGGTATGCGTTCAGTGCTTACGCATACCGCGATCTCCTGGGAGCGTCACTCTGTGGGGGCCAGACTGCGCCGGCGCTTGCGCCTGCGCAGTCTATAAAGGCTTCGGACAGAGTGACGCTCCCAGCGTTATATTATAGATATATATACTGTATATACAGTATATGTGTATATATATACATATATTTCTAGGATATATATACCCACATACTATATATATATATATATATATATACAGTGGGGCAAAAAAGTATTTAGTCAGTCAGCAATAGTGCAAGTTCGACCACTTAAAAAGATGAGAGGCGTCTGTAATTTACATCATAGGTAGACCTCAACTATGGGAGACAAACTGAGAAAAAAAAATCCAGAAAATCACATTGTCTGTTTTTTTAACAATTTATTTGCATATTATGGTGGAAAATAAGTATTTGGTCAGAAACAACAATCAAGATTTCTGGCTCACACAGACCTGTAACTTCTTCTTTAAGAGTCTCCTCTTTCCTCCACTCATTGCCTGTAGTAATGGCACCTGTTTAAACTTGTTATCAGTATAAAAAGACACCTGTGCACACCCTCAAACTGTCTGACTCCAAACTCCACTATGGTGAAGACCAAAGAGCTGTCAAAGGACACCAGAAACAAAATTGTAGCCCTGCACCAGGCTGGGAAGACTGAATCTGCAATAGCCAACCAGCTTGGAGTGAAGAAATCAACAGTGGGAGCAATAATTAGAAAATGGAAGACATACAAGACCACTGATAATCTCCCTCGAACTGGAGCTCCACGCAAAATCCCACCCCGTGGGGTCAGAATGATCACAAGAACGGAGAGCAAAAATCCCAGAACCACGCGGGGGGACCTAGTGAATGAACTGCAGAGAGCTGGGACCAATGTATTAAGGCCTACCATAAGTAACACACTACGCCACCATGGACTCAGATCCTGCAGTGCCAGACGTGTCCCACTGCTTAAGCCAGTACATGTCCGGGCCCGTCTGAAGTTTGCTAGAGAGCATTTGGATGATCCAGAGGAGTTTTGGGAGAATGTCCTATGGTCTGATGAAACCAAACTGGAAATGTTTGGTAGAAACACAACTTGTCGTGTTTGGAGGAAAAAGAATACTGAGTTGCATCCATCAAACACCATACCTACTGTAAAGCATGGTGGTGGAAACATCATGCTTTGGGGCTGTTTCTCTGCAAAGGGGCCAGGACGACTGATCCGGGTACATGAAAGAATGAATGGGGCCATGTATCGTGAGATTTTGAGTGCAAACCTCCTTCCATCAGCAAGGGCATTGAAGATGAAACGTGGCTGGGTCTTTCAACATGACAATGATCCAAAGCACACCGCCAGGGCAACGAAGGAGTGGCTTCCTAAGAAGCATTTCAAGGTCCTGGAGTGGCCTAGCCAGTCTCCAGATCTCAACCCTATAGAAAACCTTTGGAGGGAGTTGAAAGTCCGTGTTGCCAAGCGAAGAGCCAAAAACATCACTGCTCTAGAGGAGATCTGCATGGAGGAATGGGCCAACATACCAACAACAGTGTGTGGCAACCTTGTGAAGACTTACAGAAAACGTTTGACCTCTGTCATTGCCAACAAAGGATATATTACAAAGTATTGAGATGAAATTTTGTTTCTGACCAAATACTTATTTTCCACCATAATATGCAAATAAATTGTTAAAAAAACAGACAATGTGATTTTCTGGATTTTTTTTTCTCAGTTTGTCTCCCATAGTTGAGGTCTACCTATGATGTAAATTACAGGCGCCTCTCATCTTTTTAAGTGGTGGAACTTGCACTATTGCTGACTGACTAAATACTTTTTTGCCCCACTGTATATATAAATAATTACTAATAAATACATATACAGTGGGGTAAATAAGTATTTAATACACTGCCAATTTTGCAAGTTTTACCACCTACAGAGCATGGGGAGATCTGTAATTTTTAGCGTAGATACACTTCAACTGTGAGAGACAAAGTAAAAAAATCCAGAAAATCACATTGTATGATTTTTACAGATTTAATTTGCATTTAATTGCATGAAATAAGTATTTGATACAATAGAATAACCAAACCTAGTATTTGGTACAGAAACCTTTGTTTGCAATTACAAAGATCAGACATTTCCTTTGGTTCTTGACCAAGTTTGCACACACTGCAGCAGGGATTTTGGCCCTCTCCTCCATACAGATCTTCCACAGATCTTTTAGGTTTCGGGGCTGTCGCTGGGCAACATTGAGTTTCAGCAGCCTCCAAAGATTTTCTGTTGGGTCCAGGTCTGGAGACTGGCTAGGCCACTCGAGGACCTTAAAATGCTTCTTATGGAGCCACTCTTTAGTTGCCCTGGCTGTGTGTTTCGGGTCATTGTTGTGCTGGAATATAAAGTGACTAGCACACTCCAGGGTGTTGTGATGAAAAAAAGTGGGGATTTATTACAGTAAATCACAAACGTTTTGGTCGATACTGGACCTTCATCAGTGTGCTACAAAAAAGAATTATATACAGAACAAAAAACAATAAATGTGTTGTACATATGAAAGACAAAAACAAAACAAAAACAAAAGTATATACATCACGGAGACACAGGTCATAAAATGAGGAGAGAGAACAATGACCCTGGAGAACATTCAACTTGCGTGGATACAGGTATATATATATATATCCATACATAATTCTTTAAAAAATAGGCTGCAAGTTCTAACATGGAAAAGCTGTTGGTACGCTGAGGACATAGGTCCAAGAGGGAGTGTGAGAGGACTACTTTGTGGAACACGAGCGGTGAAGTGGTATGCCGAGGGGAGAGTCGGTGTACAGTGAACACATACCTAGGTATAATTGTATACTTGTATGGCCCCAAAAACAATAGAATACTCGGATTTGCATCTAGAGATGAGAAAACGGGGTTACGGTCACAGACGCTAATGGTGCCGAGTGTGTGTGGAGCTAAATAAGGCTACCTACCAATCAGACATGCTGGAAAAAAAAGGCAACAAGCCAGGAAGAAACAGAACCAGGCTGGTCTGTGGAGTAATGGCGAAATAATAATGGAAATGTGAGACAAGATGCTATTATGTGTACATGGAGAGTAATAAGGAGGGGTACATACCAACTGACGGTGAGTCAGAATAATAGGTGGCGCTGAGGCTTAAAAGAGCTGTCTGTAGGAGGAGGGTAAAAATCTATTGTTAATGTACTACTACAGAGACCATGTAAATTGTATCGCCATAAGCTGCAGAGTAAAAAAGGAACCGCTTCATATAAATGTACACCACAAAAATGAATATAAGTAAAAAGGTAAACTTTTATTGACACACAAATAAAAATAAAAACAATTAAAATGGCATCATACCATCATCCCCACACATGCCCGCCAAAACAATACAACATGAACAAATAAAGGCGCAAAAAAATACTAAATAACCATAAATAACACAGCACACTAATCAATGTCCTGTAAGGCACGACATAAGCATATCAGACCTGAGATAACATAAAGAGTACAACAAGCACCCCCACAAAAATGAATGCAGTTATAGCCAGCTGTGGGACAAAAGATAGGCCCATACACACTAGTATAGCGTATAAGGACAAAGGGGTGCCTATGCAACTGGACCCAGACCCAATGATGACAGCAAAAAAAAAATGCCCATCCGTGACAATGCCCATGTGAAATGATAGCTACCACATGGAAGAAAGTTGTATCCAGGTCCCAGGTCCGGCCAGACAGAACGCAAGAACGTGCTGAGAAAAAACCCACATGAGGGTATAGAGCGCCAAAGGCAGGGCGGGCGTGGGGAGGAAGCCCAACGCGTATCGCCGTCGCAAGGACGGCTTTGTCAGGGGAAGATGTGCTGCAATGGCCAACACCAGTTTAAATACCTTACATGAGGAAACGCTGAGGGACGAGCTACGCCGGAAGCCGGAACCGGAAATGACGCCGAGAGGGCGGAAGTGTATGCAATGGCAGACGTCTCTGCCAATACTACACAATGCGCATGCGCCGGAACTCTCCAGCGCCGCGCATTGTGCAACCAGCTCAGGAATACCACTGATAACAAAGTGGATGGGCTAATACCTAGAGAGAACGCCTAACTGGACACATACTAATAGTGAGGAGTCTTGGAGTTATAAGAAATCCTGAATTGATGAAATAGACATAACATATAACATAAAACACCCAGACAAAACGGAATACATGACGGGATTCACAGGGGGACAAGCATACATAATAATGTTAGGGTATAATGGTACCCAGATACGAACAATACAAGAAAACATCGGAAAATGATGTATCCATTATAATGTGACAAACAATCAGATACCACATCCCTGAACAAACAAAATAATGATACAAACAAGCCACATGATTGTGAGAGTTTATTCAATATTTTAGAACGCACACCCTGTCGCTCCTACTAAATATAAAGATCATTTTATAAGAGCACTGCTGACGAAAGATAAAGCAGTATATAGGAGGAGCCTAGAGCACGTACCACCTAAAACAATACCGAAGAATAACGACATGGCCAACGGACCTGGATACAAAACAAGAGGACAAGTAGCACATTGCGGGAAACGTCATAAAACAGTGTGTATGGGCCAAAAGGTAAGATAACACCGCTAAAATGGAACAAAGGGGGAAGAAGTCACATCCCACTAGCTTGTAGAAGATAAATCTTCGTCCATATTGAAAGAGACAAATAAAAAAGATTTCCAGGCACGCCAAGATCCAAAAAGCGCACCAGAGGGTGCCGAGCCTTTATAGGTCTGCCAGATGGATATAACCTGGACGCCAATACCATGGCATATGATAGCGCTACGGTCCTCTAAGAAACATAAACCAAAAATAGAGAGAAATCTTATTGAAATGTCCAAGCGGTCCACACATTGCTTGTTGCCAGAAACAGAGTCCTCATCCATAATCACAGGGACATATATCAGGGGATCCAAAGAATATCCCAATCCCAGAGAGCTCCATACTTCAGGGGGTGCAGGCGCCATCTCAAAGGTGTATGATGGATGCAGAGAACAATCCCGGTGGTCATCTGAAGAAGATAGAAACATCTGGATTGGGTAATCTGGAACAAAAAGGCACCATATTAGTTTAACCCAAAAATCCGGTAAAAAGAAGATCTTCATTAATGCCAGAAGGAGCCGTAGAATGTAGTAAGAAAATCCACCGGGCCTCTGCTTGTAAAAGCCTACTCTCCAATGGTCCCCCTCTATCAGACCCACGGATGCGCTCAAGACCCACTACCTTAGTACCAGAATATTTACCAGCATGATGTCTCAGAAAGTGGGCTGCCACCGTAGTGAGCGTTTTGTCCTTACTTGAGTCTGCCGCGGCCATACTAATGGTGGAAAGATGTTTCTGTATGCGCCGGCGCAACTCCTGGGACGTCTGTCCCACGTAAACCAGTGGGCAGGGGCATATAATAGCATAGATGACATTTGTAGTCCTACAATTAATATAGCTCTTAAGCCGATGCTCCTTCTGATCAGTTGGATTACAAAAGTTATCCCTCACCGGATGTATAAACTGGCAGACGTTGCAGTCACCACAGGGAAAAGAGCCCTTCAATGAGATGCCCCTATTCAATTTAACCGTGGGTCTAGCATAGTGACTCCTTGTAAGAATGTCACGGAGATTAGGCGCTCTTCTTGCAGTTATTAGTGGTCGCTCACTAACAATCTGAGATGTTGACAAATCCGTTGTGAGGATGCCCCAATGTCTCTGCAAAATATGCCTTACCTGGGACCAATGGGTATTAAACCCGGTGATGAAGCGAACAGATCTATCCGATGTCTTCTCTCTTGACTGTAAAAGGGCAACCTGTGACTGCCCCTTGGCCCGTTGGTACGCCTGAGAAATGTATTTATTGGGATAAGTCCTCTTCTTAAATCTCTGAGTCAGATCATGTGCCTCCCTATAGAAATCCTCATCCCGCGTGCAGTTCCTCCTCGTTCTAAGAAATTGTCCCACCGGAATGCCTTTCTTCGTGTGGGATGGGTGGAAGCTCCGAAACTCCAATAAGTTGTTGGTGGCAGTAGGCTTGCGATACAAGCAAGTGGATAAGACACCATCCTGACAAACCACGTTCAGGTCCAAAAAGATCACTGAAGAGGAAGAACATGAGGAGGTAAGGAAGATATTATACGGATTGTCGTTGAGAAAACCAATGAAAGTCTCAACCTCATCCTGGCTACCCGTCCAAATAAAAAACACATCATCGATGTATCTGCGCCAGCATCGTACCTTAGATGAGAACAAAACAGACTTATAGACCACAGTGGACTCCCACCACCCTAGGAATAAATTAGTCAGGGCCGGGGCACAACGAGCCCCCATAGCGACACCAGAGACTTGAAGAAAAAAATTTCTATCAAAAAGAAAAAAATTGTGTCTCAGAATGAAATCAAGGAGGTCCACTATGAAAGAATCATGTAGCCTATCAGAGTTCTGTTGTTGGTCCAGGAAGAAAAGCACTGCCTGCAGACCATGGTCATGATCAATGTTAGAGTACAAAGACTCAACATCGCACGTCACCATGATCTCACCTGGGGCCAGAGTGATATCTTGTAAAGATGCTATGAAGTCAGATGAGTCCCTGGTGTATGACGGAAGATTCAACACAAGTGGCTGCAAGAAAAAATCTACATAAGTACAGGCCTTCTCACATAAACTCCCTATACTGGAAACAATAGGACGTCCAGGTGGTCTATGAACGTCCTTATGGACCTTGGGTAGCATGTAGAACGTTGATGTGGTAGGATGCTTCACCCAAATAAAGTCTCGTTCCCCAATGTTGATGATACCTAACTCCCGGGCCCTATCAATCAATGTTCTCAGTTTGGTTGAATAGATACCCGTAGGGTCAGACGGAAGTTTCCGATAAAAGCTAGGGTTCTCAAGTTGCCTATAAGCTTCCTTAGTATATAGATCATGGGCCCAAAGGACGATGTTACCACCCTTGTCAGCTTCACGTATAATGAAGTCGCTATTGTTTTTAAGGCGAAATAAAGCACGTTTTTCCTGTGCAGTCAAATTGTCCACAAAGGGGATTTTTGTAGGTAGATTTTCAATATCCCTCTTAGCCATTTCAAAAAAAATTCTTACGGCTGGGACAATTGAAAAGGGTGGCGAGACACGGGATTTGTTTCTATGGGGAAATTTAGACCTACCCGTGTCAACTTGTCCTTCATGCAACAGGTCCATGAGATCCTGAAAAACTCTCTGTTCCGTTTGATCCAAAAGTGGGGTAATTTGAGACTTGTTATGGAGCACCTGTAAAACAATTTTTCTGCAGAAGAGAAAAAGATCTTTGATTAAAGTAAATTTATCAACTTGTTGTACCGGCGAAAAGGTCAAGCCTTTCGAGAGGACTGAAACTTCATGCGCAGAAAGAGCATATCCAGACAGATTGATCACTTGAAGGGCATTTCCTGGGTCATACTCACGGGTATTGTCCAGATTTAAAGGAGTCACTTCTGTTGGTGTCTCCGTGGATTGCGACGTGGTGGCTTGTAATTGTAATTCCTGACAGTCCGTGTGGCGCCGCCTCCTATGCCCTCGCCTGGTCCTGGGTCGATTTCGCTTTCTGCCGATGACAAAAAATCGCTCGAAGTATGCCCATCCGTGGGCGGTGAACGTCTCTCTGAATTGAATCCCCTTTGTCTATGGTTATAGCCCCGGCGTTTATTGCCATGATGTGTCCAAGTAAAAGCCGTTTTCTCATCAAAGTCAGTCTTATCCCTTAGGAATTTAGAACGTTTTTTAGCCATAATTTCCTTATCGTACTTATCCAGAAGATCTTTGAGTCTAACTCTGAAAGGCTGGACCTGAGAAACCTCATCAAATTTACTCAATTTAGCCTCCAAATTTATAATCTCCGTTTTAACAGTAGTCAAAAGCTCTCTATCATGTGTAATCAATAGATTAATCAGAATGTTGGAACAGCGTGTCAGGCCTTGTTCCCACAGTATCCGAAACGTCGGAGAGGGTTCCCAGGCTGGAAAAATAGAGACCCTCAGTCCCCTTGGGATAATATTAAGTTTCAAGTATTCTTCCAAACACCGAATATTCCAAAGCAATCTTATGCCATGTTTCTGAGAAGCAATTAACTCAGTGGTGAGGCTAGAAAAATCCGCATCTCCTGATACCTGATTAGTCTCAAGAAAGGCACTAGATGAAGCAGCCCTCCACGCTGCCTCCCGCGCCTCCCAATCCATGAGCACCGGCAAAGCTCACACAAAAAGCCCTCAACACAAAAACTAATAAGAATATAATAAACTCAATAAACAAACCCTAGACTCTGGTGAGTCGTGTGCTGCTGGTCAGAACGGTTACCAAAGGGAAACCTGATAGGCAAATAATATTAATAACTATATACCAGCGCACTACCAATATAGAAAAATATATGTAAGGGGTGCCAAAGAAGCAGTATAGAACCATGGAAAAAAAGGAGAAAACAAAAAAGGAACCGCTTCATATAAATGCACACCACAAAAATGAATATAAGTAAAAAGGTAAACTTTTATTGACACACAAATAAAAATAAAAACAATTAAAATGGCATCATACCATCATCCCCACACATGCCCGCCAAAACAATACAACATGAACAAATAAAGGCGCAAAAAAATACTAAATAACCATAAATAACACAGCACACTAATCAATGTCCTGTAAGGCACGACATAAGCATATCAGACCTGAGATAACATAAAGAGTACAACAAGCACCCCCACAAAAATGAATGCAGTTATAGCCAGCTGTGGGACAAAAGATAGGCCCATACACACTAGTATAGCGTATAAGGACAAAGGGGTGCCTATGCAACTGGACCCAGACCCAATGATGACAGCAAAAAAAAAAAATGCCCATCCGTGACAATGCCCATGTGAAATGATAGCTACCACATGGAAGAAAGTTGTATCCAGGTCCCAGGTCCGGCCAGACAGAACACAAGAACGTGCTGAGAAAAAACCCACATGAGGGTATAGAGCGCCAAAGGCAGGGCGGGCGTGGGGAGGAAGCCCAACGCGTATCGCCGTCGCAAGGACGGCTTCGTCAGGGGAAGATGTGCTGCAATGGCCAACACCAGTTTAAATACCTTACATGAGGAAACGCTGAGGGACGAGCTACGCCGGAAGCCGGAACCGGAAATGACGCCGAGAGGGCGGAAGTGTATGCAATGGCAGACGTCTCTGCCAATACTACACAATGCGCATGCGCCGGAACTCTCCAGCGCCGCGCATTGTGCAACCAGCTCAGGAATACCACTGATAACAAAGTGGATGGGCTAATACCTAGAGAGAACGCCTAACTGGACACATACTAATAGTGAGGAGTCTTGGAGTTATAAGAAATCCCTCTGGTGCGCTTTTTGGATCTTGGCGTGCCTGGAAATCTTTTTTATTTGTCTCTTTCAATATGGACGAAGATTTATCTTCTACAAGCTAGTGGGATGTGACTTCTTCCCCCTTTGTTCCATTTTAGCGGTGTTATCTTACCTTTTGGCCCATACACACTGTTTTATGACGTTTCCCGCAATGTGCTACTTGTCCTCTTGTTTTGTATCCAGGTCCGTTGGCCATGTCGTTATTCTTCGGTATTGTTTTAGGTGGTACGTGCTCTAGGCTCCTCCTATATACTGCTTTATCTTTCGTCAGCAGTGCTCTTATAAAATGATCTTTATATTTAGTAGGAGCGACAGGGTGTGCGTTCTAAAATATTGAATAAACTCTCACAATCATGTGGCTTGTTTGTATCATTATTTTGTTTGTTCAGGGATGTGGTATCTGATTGTTTGTCACATTATAATGGATACATCATTTTCCGATGTTTTCTTGTATTGTTCGTATCTGGGTACCATTATACCCTAACATTATTATGTATGCTTGTCCCCCTGTGAATCCCGTCATGTATTCCGTTTTGTCTGGGTGTTTTATGTTATATGTTATGTCTATTTCATCAATTCAGGATTTCTTATAACTCCAAGACTCCTCACTATTAGTATGTGTCCAGTTAGGCGTTCTCTCTAGGTATTAGCCCATCCACTTTGTTATCAGTGGTATTCCTGAGCTGGTTGCACAATGCGCGGCGCTGGAGAGTTCCGGCGCATGCGCATTGTGTAGTATTGGCAGAGACGTCTGCCATTGCATACACTTCCGCCCTCTCGGCGTCATTTCCGGTTCCGGCTTCCGGCGTAGCTCGTCCCTCAGCGTTTCCTCATGTAAGGTATTTAAACTGGTGTTGGCCATTGCAGCACATCTTCCCCTGACAAAGCCGTCCTTGCGACGGCGATACGCGTTGGGCTTCCTCCCCACGCCCGCCCTGCCTTTGGCGCTCTATACCCTCATGTGGGTTTTTTCTCAGCACGTTCTTGCGTTCTGTCTGGCCGGACCTGGGACCTGGATACAACTTTCTTCCATGTGGTAGCTATCATTTCACATGGGCATTGTCACGGATGGGCATTTTTTTTTTTTTTTTTTTTTTTTTTTTTTTGCTGTCATCATTGGGTCTGGGTCCAGTTGCATAGGCACCCCTTTGTCCTTATACGCTATACTAGTGTGTATGGGCCTATCTTTTGTCCCACAGCTGGCTATAACTGCATTCATTTTTGTGGGGGTGCTTGTTGTACTCTTTATGTTATCTCAGGTCTGATATGCTTATGTCGTGCCTTACAGGACATTGATTAGTGTGCTGTGTTATTTATGGTTATTTAGTATTTTTTTGCGCCTTTATTTGTTCATGTTGTATTGTTTTGGCGGGCATGTGTGGGGATGATGGTATGATGCCATTTTAATTGTTTTTATTTTTATTTGTGTGTCAATAAAAGTTTACCTTTTTACTTATATTCATTTTTGTGGTGTGCATTTATATGAAGCGGTTCCTTTTTTGTTTTCTCCTTTTTTTCCATGGTTCTATACTGCTTCTTTGGCACCCCTTACATATATTTTTCTATATTGGTAGTGCGCTGGTATATAGTTATTAATATTATATGCCTATCAGGTTTCCCTTTGGTAACCGTTCTGACCAGCAGCACACGACTCACCAGAGTCTAGGGTTTGTTTATTGAGTTTATTATATTCTTATTAGTTTTTGTGTTGAGGGCTTTTTGTGTGAGCTTTGCCGGTGCTCATGGATTGGGAGGCGCGGGAGGCAGCGTGGAGGGCTGCTTCATCTAGTGCCTTTCTTGAGACTAATCAGGTATCAGGAGATGCGGATTTTTCTAGCCTCACCACTGAGTTAATTGCTTCTCAGAAACATGGCATAAGATTGCTTTGGAATATTCGGTGTTTGGAAGAATACTTGAAACTTAATATTATCCCAAGGGGACTGAGGGTCTCTATTTTTCCAGCCTGGGAACCCTCTCCGACGTTTCGGATACTGTGGGAACAAGGCCTGACACGCTGTTCCAACATTCTGATTAATCTATTGATTACACATGATAGAGAGCTTTTGACTACTGTTAAAACGGAGATTATAAATTTGGAGGCTAAATTGAGTAAATTTGATGAGGTTTCTCAGGTCCAGCCTTTCAGAGTTAGACTCAAAGATCTTCTGGATAAGTACGATAAGGAAATTATGGCTAAAAAACGTTCTAAATTCCTAAGGGATAAGACTGACTTTGATGAGAAAACGGCTTTTACTTGGACACATCATGGCAATAAACGCCGGGGCTATAACCATAGACAAAGGGGATTCAATTCAGAGAGACGTTCACCGCCCACGGATGGGCATACTTCGAGCGATTTTTTGTCATCGGCAGAAAGCGAAATCGACCCAGGACCAGGCGAGGGCATAGGAGGCGGCGCCACACGGACTGTCAGGAATTACAATTACAAGCCACCACGTCGCAATCCACGGAGACACCAACAGAAGTGACTCCTTTAAATCTGGACAATACCCGTGAGTATGACCCAGGAAATGCCCTTCAAGTGATCAATCTGTCTGGATATGCTCTTTCTGCGCATGAAGTTTCAGTCCTCTCGAAAGGCTTGACCTTTTCGCCGGTACAACAAGTTGATAAATTTACTTTAATCAAAGATCTTTTTCTCTTCTGCAGAAAAATTGTTTTACAGGTGCTCCATAACAAGTCTCAAATTACCCCACTTTTGGATCAAACGGAACAGAGAGTTTTTCAGGATCTCATGGACCTGTTGCATGAAGGACAAGTTGACACGGGTAGGTCTAAATTTCCCCATAGAAACAAATCCCGTGTCTCGCCACCCTTTTCAATTGTCCCAGCCGTAAGAATTTTTTTTGAAATGGCTAAGAGGGATATTGAAAATCTACCTACAAAAATCCCCTTTGTGGACAATTTGACTGCACAGGAAAAACGTGCTTTATTTCGCCTTAAAAACAATAGCGACTTCATTATACGTGAAGCTGACAAGGGTGGTAACATCGTCCTTTGGGCCCATGATCTATATACTAAGGAAGCTTATAGGCAACTTGAGAACCCTAGCTTTTATCGGAAACTTCCGTCTGACCCTACGGGTATCTATTCAACCAAACTGAGAACATTGATTGATAGGGCCCTGGAGTTAGGTATCATCAACATTGGGGAACGAGACTTTATTTGGGTGAAGCATCCTACCACATCAACGTTCTACATGCTACCCAAGGTCCATAAGGACGTTCATAGACCACCTGGACGTCCTATTGTTTCCAGTATAGGGAGTTTATGTGAGAAGGCCTGTACTTATGTAGATTTTTTCTTGCAGCCACTTGTGTTGAATCTTCCGTCATACACCAGGGACTCATCTGACTTCATAGCATCTTTACAAGATATCACTCTGGCCCCAGGTGAGATCATGGTGACGTGCGATGTTGAGTCTTTGTACTCTAACATTGATCATGACCATGGTCTGCAGGCAGTGCTTTTCTTCCTGGACCAACAACAGAACTCTGATAGGCTACATGATTCTTTCATAGTGGACCTCCTTGATTTCATTCTGAGACACAATTTTTTTCTTTTTGATAGAAATTTTTTTCTTCAAGTCTCTGGTGTCGCTATGGGGGCTCGTTGTGCCCCGGCCCTGGCTAATTTATTCCTAGGGTGGTGGGAGTCCACTGTGGTCTATAAGTCTGTTTTGTTCTCATCTAAGGTACGATGCTGGCGCAGATACATCGATGATGTGTTTTTTATTTGGACGGGTAGCCAGGATGAGGTTGAGACTTTCATTGGTTTTCTCAACGACAATCCGTATAATATCTTCCTTACCTCCTCATGTTCTTCCTCTTCAGTGATCTTTTTGGACCTGAACGTGGTTTGTCAGGATGGTGTCTTATCCACTTGCTTGTATCGCAAGCCTACTGCCACCAACAACTTATTGGAGTTTCGGAGCTTCCACCCATCCCACACGAAGAAAGGCATTCCGGTGGGACAATTTCTTAGAACGAGGAGGAACTGCACGCGGGATGAGGATTTCTATAGGGAGGCACATGATCTGACTCAGAGATTTAAGAAGAGGACTTATCCCAATAAATACATTTCTCAGGCGTACCAACGGGCCAAGGGGCAGTCACAGGTTGCCCTTTTACAGTCAAGAGAGAAGACATCGGATAGATCTGTTCGCTTCATCACCGGGTTTAATACCCATTGGTCCCAGGTAAGGCATATTTTGCAGAGACATTGGGGCATCCTCACAACGGATTTGTCAACATCTCAGATTGTTAGTGAGCGACCACTAATAACTGCAAGAAGAGCGCCTAATCTCCGTGACATTCTTACAAGGAGTCACTATGCTAGACCCACGGTTAAATTGAATAGGGGCATCTCATTGAAGGGCTCTTTTCCCTGTGGTGACTGCAACGTCTGCCAGTTTATACATCCGGTGAGGGATAACTTTTGTAATCCAACTGATCAGAAGGAGCATCGGCTTAAGAGCTATATTAATTGTAGGACTACAAATGTCATCTATGCTATTATATGCCCCTGCCCACTGGTTTACGTGGGACAGACGTCCCAGGAGTTGCGCCGGCGCATACAGAAACATCTTTCCACCATTAGTATGGCCGCGGCAGACTCACGTAAGGACAAAACGCTCACTACGGTGGCAGCCCACTTTCTGAGACATCATGCTGGTAAATATTCTGGTACTAAGGTAGTGGGTCTTGAGCGCATCCGTGGGTCTGATAGAGGGGGACCATTGGAGAGTAGGCTTTTACAAGCAGAGGCCCGGTGGATTTTCTTACTACATTCTACGGCTCCTTCTGGCATTAATGAAGATCTTCTTTTTACCGGATTTTTGGGTTAAACTAATATGGTGCCTTTTTGTTCCAGATTACCCAATCCAGATGTTTCTATCTTCTTCAGATGACCACCGGGATTGTTCTCTGCATCCATCATACACCTTTGAGATGGCGCCTGCACCCCCTGAAGTATGGAGCTCTCTGGGATTGGGATATTCTTTGGATCCCCTGATATATGTCCCTGTGATTATGGATGAGGACTCTGTTTCTGGCAACAAGCAATGTGTGGACCGCTTGGACATTTCAATAAGATTTCTCTCTATTTTTGGTTTATGTTTCTTAGAGGACCGTAGCGCTATCATATGCCATGGTATTGGCGTCCAGGTTATATCCATCTGGCAGACCTATAAAGGCTCGGCACCCTCTGGTGCGCTTTTTGGATCTTGGCGTGCCTGGAAATCTTTTTTATTTGTCTCTTTCAATATGGACGAAGATTTATCTTCTACAAGCTAGTGGGATGTGACTTCTTCCCCCTTTGTTCCATTTTAGCGGTGTTATCTTACCTTTTGGCCCATACACACTGTTTTATGACGTTTCCCGCAATGTGCTACTTGTCCTCTTGTTTTGTATCCAGGTCCGTTGGCCATGTCGTTATTCTTCGGTATTGTTTTAGGTGGTACATGCTCTAGGCTCCTCCTATATACTGCTTTATCTTTCGTCAGCAGTGCTCTTATAAAATGATCTTTATATTTAGTAGGAGCGACAGGGTGTGCGTTCTAAAATATTGAATAAACTCTCACAATCATGTGGCTTGTTTGTATCATTATTTTGTTTGTTCAGGGATGTGGTATCTGATTGTTTGTCACATTATAATGGATACATCATTTTCCGATGTTTTCTTGTATTGTTCGTATCTGGGTACCATTATACCCTAACATTATTATGTATGCTTGTCCCCCTGTGAATCCCGTCATGTATTCCGTTTTGTCTGGGTGTTTTATGTTATATGTTATGTCTATTTCATCAATTCAGGATTTCTTATAACTCCAAGACTCCTCACTATTAGTATGTGTCCAGTTAGGCGTTCTCTCTAGGTATTAGCCCATCCACTTTGTTATCAGTGGTATTCCTGAGCTGGTTGCACAATGCGCGGCGCTGGAGAGTTCCGGCGCATGCGCATTGTGTAGTATTGGCAGAGACGTCTGCCATTGCATACACTTCCGCCCTCTCGGCGTCATTTCCGGTTCCGGCTTCCGGCGTAGCTCGTCCCTCAGCGTTTCCTCATGTAAGGTATTTAAACTGGTGTTGGCCATTGCAGCACATCTTCCCCTGACGAAGCCGTCCTTGCGACGGCGATACGCGTTGGGCTTCCTCCCCACGCCCGCCCTGCCTTTGGCGCTCTATACCCTCATGTGGGTTTTTTCTCAGCACGTTCTTGCGTTCTGTCTGGCCGGACCTGGGACCTGGATACAACTTTCTTCCATGTGGTAGCTATCATTTCACATGGGCATTGTCACGGATGGGCATTTTTTTTTTTTGCTGTCATCATTGGGTCTGGGTCCAGTTGCATAGGCACCCCTTTGTCCTTATACGCTATACTAGTGTGTATGGGCCTATCTTTTGTCCCACAGCTGGCTATAACTGCATTCATTTTTGTGGGGGTGCTTGTTGTACTCTTTATGTTATCTCAGGTCTGATATGCTATCTGAATACCCAGATAGATTAGCGAAATTAGGATTATTTAGTCTAGAAAAAAGACGACTGAGGGGCGATCTAATAACCATGTATAAGTATATAAGGGGACAATACAAATATCTCGCTGAGGATCTGTTTATACCAAGGAAGGTGACGGGCACAAGGGGGCATTCTTTGCGTCTGGAGGAGAGAAGGTTTTTCCACCAACATAGAAGAGGATTCTTTACTGTTAGGGCAGTGAGAATCTGGAATTGCTTGCCTGAGGAGGTGGTGATGGCGAACTCAGTCGAGGGGTTCAAGAGAGGCCTGGATGTCTTCCTGGAGCAGAACAATATTGTATCATACAATTATTAGGTTCTGTAGAAGGACGTAGATCTGGGTATTTATTATGATGGAATATAGGCTGAACTGGATGGACAAATGTCTTTTTTCGGCCTTACTAACTATGTTACTATGTTACTATGTTACTATGTTACTATGCTTATGTCGTGCCTTACAGGACATTGATTAGTGTGCTGTGTTATTTATGGTTATTTAGTATTTTTTTGCGCCTTTATTTGTTCATGTTGTATTGTTTTGGCGGGCATGTGTGGGGATGATGGTATGATGCCATTTTAATTGTTTTTATTTTTATTTGTGTGTCAATAAAAGTTTACCTTTTTACTTATATTCATTTTTGTGGTGTGCATTTATATGAAGCGGTTCCTTTTTTGTTTTCTCCTTTTTTTCCATGGTTCTATACTGCTTCTTTGGCACCCCTTACATATATTTTTCTATATTGGTAGTGCGCTGGTATATAGTTATTAATATTATAAGCTGCAGAGTGACGCTGAGAGTACGCCGGGACACTAGGGATAAACTAGGGATAAATGCGGTATCCACCGCTAATGGAGTGTGTGCAGGGATCGCCGGCATGGCCCTTTATATAGTGGGGCAGAGCGCATAGTGTGCTGTGTGAGCTGGCAAGACACAGGAAGGGGCGGGGTGGTGACGACATGGGAGTCAGCTGACTACAGGGGGCGGTGATCTGAGCGTTCCACTGACAAAAAAATAAAAATAAAATAAAAAATGTTAGAGGTGCATTCCAGCTGCTGGGATGCGGCGTTAGCTGACCGCAGAGGGCGGTGATGTGAGCGTTCCACAAATGGAGGTGCGTTCCAATTGAGAGGAGCAGTGAATAGCCGTGCATTAGTGGTGGCTGAAAGGTGTCACAAAACGGCAGTGGAGAAGTGAAGTCAGAGTGGGCGATTCTGTGAAAAAGAGCAAAGATAATTACTATGCTATATTGAACACATTTAGCAGCAGACATGATAACTACATTGGAATATACCAAACGTGCAATATTGATACCGATATAGATGCAAACCAAGGGGTTATACAGGTAAAAAAACGGGTTATATTACAGACCTGGAGAATAGGAATAACAATAATTGTTGTTAGCAAAAACTCACAGTGAGTTGCCGGGGTGAAAAGGACAACCCCTTAATTATGGGATATACTGTACAAGACCCAAAGATACTATACCATAGTATAATGGTTACATGATAAAAAAGGTGCACTTAGGTATAAACCTGATGAAAGAAACCATATGGGGCCACTAAAGATAGAGGTACTCCTGTCAAGGAAACAGAACTGCAGGTTATAAATAATATGATAACAAAATGTAGAATCATAAGGCAACGATAGCACATTGATGTTATAGATGATCAGAAATTGGATTTTTAATTTCAAATGAAGGACATTAGTTCGTAATCCCTGTTGAGACCTTTGGGACTTAGGGTGTTAAGCTCGTGTATCCAATAAGCCTCCCTACGCTTCAGCATAGTAACTCTGTCTCCCCTGCGGCGAGGTGGTGTGACCTGTTCGATTATTTGAAATCTGAGTTGGGACAGGTTGTGGCCTTTCTCTATGAAATGAGACGGTAATGGGAGATTTTTGCACCGAATGGTGGACTTATGTTTAGATATACGTGATTTTACTGACTGAGTGGTCTCGCCCACATACAAAAGACCACAGATATCCGTGATGTAGCGGATATCCTGTCTCTGGTAATACTGTTGGCCTGGGTGGTATCAAGGATACGTGGTGGATAACCCCTTTCACGGAATTTTGACCTCATCTCAGTTGTTCTAAGGTCTTTGGTGGCAGGGTCTGAGACTATTTTTGATACCCTGTTTAGTTGTGATTTGGGAATAGATTTTATCATGTTTTTGGGGTGGAAACTACTGTAATGCAACAGACTGTTGTGGTCCGTAGGTTTTGAGTATAAATCTGTTGACAAATTCCCATTATCATCTTTGATGACTAATGTATTGAGGAAACTGATTTTGTGAGTGTCATATGTCATCGTGAAATCCAATCCGGGCCACGAGGTCCTAAGAACTTGAAAAAAGGCTTGTAGGGTTCTAAGATCACCCCCCCAGACACAGAAGACATCATCTATATAGCGCTTCCATGTCAATGCATGGCTACGAAAGAGATCTTGAGTGTATATAGATGTGTCTTCGTAATGGGCCATGTAGGCATTGGCATATGGAGGTGCCACGTTCGAGCCCATGGCCGAGCCCTTTATTTGGAGATAGTAGGTGTCTTCGAACAAGAAAAAGTTATTATTCAGAACGATAGACAGGAGCTCACAACACAGGTCAGAAAGATCGGGGTTCATGTGATTAGTGGTGAGTAGCCAGCGGACAGATTGTATGCCATTTGTATGGGGTATGGACGTGTACAAGTCCTTCACGTCAAAGGATACTAGATAGGCGTCAGGAGGGACAGGGGATATGTTCCTAACAGTTTCCAGAAAGGCACCCGTGTCAAGAAGGAAGGAAGTGGTGTTCCTAATGAGGGGTGTCAAGATCTTTTCTAAGTAGATAGAAATGGGGGCCAAGATCGAATCAGTAGATGCCACAATGGGTCTACCAGGTGGATTATGTAAACACTTGTGGATCTTGGGTAGGATGTAAATTACTGGTGTAATCGGATGTTTCTTAGTCAAAAAGGCCCGAGTTTTGCAATCTAGGATGCCCCGGGTTTGAAACCCGTCTAGAGTTGTGCGGATGACATCTTGGATGGTTTGAGTGGGATTATGGGAAAGTTTTTTGTATGTGGTAGTGTCGCTGAGTTGGCGGTACACTTCATTCTTATAGAGGGTTTTGTCCATTACCACTATGGCCCCACCCTTATCTGCTGGCTTGATAATGGTGGAAGGCTGGTGGTGGAAGGCTGGTAACTTGATTTCTTCTAACTGTTCTGGGTGTTCTCCATCATCTGTTAAATTAGGCATCCTGGACAGCGCATCAGCATTAGCGTTCTTATGCCCTGCTCTTTACTTGATGGTAAATTCGTAGTTGGACAGCCGGGCCATCCATCGCTGTTCCAATGCACCTAGCCTTGCAGTTTCCAAGTGAGTCAGCGGATTATTGTCCCTGAAGACGGTAAACTTTGCTGAAGCCAGGTAGTGTTTAAATCGTTCAGTCACAGTCCAGACTATGGTGAGAAACTCCAACTTGAAGGAACTATAGTTGTCGGGGTTACTTTCAGTGGGACTAAGCTTCCTGCTGGCGTAGGCAATCACTCTCTCTCTGCCTTTCTGCACTTGTGACAGCATTGCTCCCAATCCCACGCTGCTGGCATCAGTGTAAAGTATGAATGCTTTGTCATAGTCAGAATAGGCCAGGACTTCATCTCCCATGAGAGCCATCTTCAACCGGGTGAAGGATTTTTCTATTCAGCTGTTCCTCTCGAATGGAGGACTCATGTTCTTTGCCTTCTTGGGTTGGCCCACTAGAAGGTCTTGCTGGTGCGGCTATCTTGGTGAAGCCCATGATGTATCTCCGGTAGTAGCCTACCAACCCGGGTTGTATAAAATTCTAATTAATTATGGAAAAATCATACAATGTGATTTTCTGTTTCTCTCACAGTTGAAGTGTACTTATGATAAAAATGACAACCCTCTCCATTCTTTGCAGGTGGTAAAACTTTCAAAATCGGCAGTGTGTCAAATACTTATTTTCCCCTCCATATATGTGTATATAAATATTTACCAATTGATCATATTTTAATTACAAGCCATGTTTGCAATTTCATTTCCATATTTTACATACATATATAGGAACAAATGTTACACATTACTGAAGATTTGATTGGAACTATGAGTGCTAAATTCAACAGCAAAATACACTTTACTGAATGGACCCTTCATGCTTCATGGCACTTCATAAAGCCGAAAAGCCGTTTCATAGCTTAGCATACAAGAACTACACATAGCATATAATATGTTGCAGAGCTGAAGAAAGTGTTCTGATGAGCACAAGGAAATTCTTACTTCCAAGTAGATAGGATGTAAATGTTAAATGTAAAAACTTCTGGACCGGTAGAGAAAGGTGCCAGACAAATGTCCAGGGTTTAAATTTCCAAATAAAATTAAATAAATCACTGATAAATCTAAATTCTTATCTTTTCTGTCCTGTGTTTCTTCCTCAATTGGCCAATAGATAGATAAGCAGATGCACTGAGGTTGTCTTTCTACTTTTCCAGACTAGTGGATTGTAAATAAGTCTAGCGCCATGCAAGAGTTAAGGTACCGTTACACTAAATGACTTACCAACGATCACGACCAGCGATACGACTTGGCCGTGATCGTTGGTAAGTCGTTGTGTGGTCGCTGGGGAGCTGTCACACAGACAGCTCTCTCCAGCGACCAACAATCCGGGGAAAGACTTTGGCATCGTTGAAACTGTCTTCAACGATGCCAAAGTCCCCCTGCAGCACCCAGGTAACCAGGGTAAACATCGGGTTACTAAGTGCAGGGCCGCGCTTAGTAACCCGATATTTACCCTGGTTACCATTGTAAAAGTAAAAAAAAAACAGTACACTCACATTCTGATGTCTGTCACGCCCCCCGCCGTCAGCTTCCCTGCACTGACTGCTTTACGGCCGGCAGCGCTGACAGTCAGTGCAGTGAAGCTAATGGCGGGGGACGTGACAGACATCGGGGCCTGATCGTTGGTCGCTGTCACACATAACGAGATCGTTAGCGGGATCGTTGCTACGTCACAAAAAGCGTGACGTTGCAACGATATCGTTAACAATATCGTTATGTGTGAAGGTACCTTTACAGAAAGCTAAGCGAAAGCAAATTATTCCTCTTTGTGACCTTTGTAAAGCATCAAAATGAAGAACTAAGAAATGACCAGATAGGATTTATAAAATATGATGGTAGAGAAGATATCTCAAAGACTAAGCTACATTTAGAAGAGATCATTTATATGTTTCCAGTAAGGTAAAAGGATATTATGCTGTGAATTGCTTCTTTGTTATATTGAATTATTTAATTTACTCATTTGAGTTATACGGTAAGTATGCTTTCAGAGACTGATTTCAACAGACACACATAAAAACAGCTTTCAAAACATACCCATCAACCAAAAAACATGCAAATCGACCAACAAAAATGCCCACCAACCCAAAACATCCCCACCAATCAAAAATCAAACCCACCAACAAAACATACCCACTAGCCAAAAAAACATGCCCAACCGAAAAACATTACCAACAATCAAAAAACATTCCCACCAACCAAAAAACATACCCATCAACCAAAAAATCATGCCCACGAACCAAAAACAACACCCAATGATCAAAAAAAACACACCCACCAGCCAAAAACATATGCCCACCAACCAAAAAACATACCCAGTAACAAACAAAAACATCCACCAACCTAAAACATACTAATGGAAAAAAACAAACCAAATTAGTGTGATTTAAGGGCATAAAAATTAAAAATTTGAAAATTGCTAAATTTTTAATTTTTTTGCCATATTTCCATTTTTTTCATAAATAATCGCAAGTAATATTGAAGAAATGTTACCACTAGCATTTAGCATGAAGTACAATATGTCATGAAAAAACATTCTCAAAATCAGCGGGATCCATTAAACGTTCCAGAGTTATAACCTCATAAAGTGAGAGTGGTCAGAATTGTAAAACTTGGCTTGGTCATTAAGTACCAAATTGGCTGTCACTAAGGGGTTAAACAACAGAATAAAGCTCCAAGTTAATCAAACTTCTGTGAAATCAAACTGTCCACTTATGAAGCAACACTGATTGACAATCAATTTTACATGCTGTTGTGCAAATGGAATAGACAACAGATGGAAATTATTGGCAATTATCAAGACACACTCAATAAGGAGTGGTTCTGCGGGTGGGGACCACAGACCACATCACAGTACCAATGCTTTCTGGCTGACATTTTGGTCACTTTTGAATGTTGCTTGTGCTTTCACACTCGTGGTAGCATGAGATAGACTGTACAAACCACACAAGTGGCTCAGGTAGTGCAGCTCATCCAGGATGGTACATCAATGCGAGCTGTAGCAAGAAGGTTTGCTTTGTTTGTCAGTGTAGTGTCCAGAAGCTGGAGGTGCTACCAGAAGACAGGCCAGTACACCAGGAGATGTGGAGGGGGCCATAGGAGGGCTGCAACCCATCAGCAGGACCGCTACCTGTGCCTTTGTACAAGAAGGAACAGGAGGAGCACTGCCAGAGCCCTGGAAAATGACCTCCAGCAAGTCACAAATGTGCATGTGTCTACACAAATGGTTAGAAACCGACTCCATGAGGATGGTCTGACTGCCCGACATCCACAGATGGGGGTTGTGCTCACAGCCCAACTCCATGCAGGATGCTTGGCATTTGCCACTGAACACCAGGATTGGCAAATTCGCCACTGGCGCCCTGTGCTCTTCACAGATGAAAGCACACTGAGCACATGTGACAGACATGACAGAGTCTGGAGATGCCATGGAGAGCGATCTGATGCCTGCAACATCCTTCAGCATGACCGGTTTGGCAGTGGGTCAGTAATGGTGTGGGTTGGCATTTTTTTGGAGGGCCGCACAGTCCTCCATGTGCTTGCCAGAGGTAGTCTGACTGCCATTAGGTACCGAGATGAGATCCTCAGACTCCTTGTGAGACCATATGCTGGTGCGGTTGGCCCTGGGTTCCTCCTAATGCAGGACAATGCCAGGCCTCATATGGCTGGAGTGTGTCAGCAGTTCCTACAAGATGAAGGCATTGAAGCTATGGACTGGCCCGCCCATTCCCCAGACCTGAATCCAATTGAGCACATCTGGGACATCATGTCTCGCTCCATCCGCCAACATCACGTTGCACCACAGACTGTCCAGGAGTTGGCGGATGCTTTAGTCCAGGTTTGGAAGGAGATCCCTCAGGAGACCATCCGCCGCCTCATTAGGATCATGCCCAGGCATTGTACAGTAGGGAGGTCATACAGGCATGTGGAGGCCACACACAATACTGAGAATCTTTTCCTTGTCATGAGGCATTTCCACTGAAGTTGGATCAGCCTGTAATTTGATTTTCCACTTTGATTTTGAGTATCATTCCAAATCCAGACCTCCATGGGTTATTCATTTAGATTGACATTGATAATTGTTATGTTTTATTGTTCTGAACACATTCCACTATGCAATGAATAAAAATTTGCAACTTTAATATTTCATTCAGAGATATCTAGGATGTGGTATTTTAGTGTTCCCTTTTTTTGAGCAGTGAATAAAATGGCTGCAATATATTAAAAGGATAAAAATGTTGAAGGGAGTGTTTCTTTAATAATGACCTAAAAAAATGGAAACACAATTTTCAAAATATCTAAATTCATTCAGGATCGAGTATGAGCACCACACACAGAGAGATCCCCACGCTTACTAGCATTGGCTGCTATCAATGAGATTATTAATGGTTGTCTGAGGAATGATCTACTACTGGCAACTCATTTTCCAATTGCCGATCAATGATGTTCCACATGTGTTCTTTGGGAGAAAACTCAGGAGACACTGCAGGTCATGGTAGCATGTTTTAGAACATGAGACTGCTCAAAGAAGCACAAGCAACATGCAACCTGACATTGCCATGTTTAAAAACGACTCCTGTGATGCTTTGGAGAAGTGGCCATACAACTAATATGATTCGTCTATTCTATACTGCAAGTGAAATTGTACATCACATACTAACGCTAAGGTGTCAAGAATTTGATCTACGTTTCAAGCTAGAATCCAGCTACAGGTGTTACATTGACTACACACCACCTCTTTCAAAGTGCATTATGGTGGGGAGCAAGATGTCAATAGAGGCTGGAATAGAGGTCTATCCTCTTCAGTGATGTCCCACTTTTGTTTTAGATGCAATGATGGATCAAGATTGGCCCAGAGACCACATGGGCAATGCCATGATACTGCCTTAGCAAGAGAGAGTCACATTGGCTCTACTTCCAGCGCTACAGTGTGAGATTGCATAATATACAGTAGCCGGACTCTTCTAGTCTTTATTCTAGGTGCACTAATTTAGTGGTGGAACCAGTGGTATGGCCATTTCTCCAAAGTTCCCAAGGAGCCATTTGTCTACACTACAACACCAGGTCGCATGTTTCTTATGCTGTTGTGAGCAGCCTTCGTGGCTTAAACATGCTACCATGGCCTGCAGCGTTTACGGACTTGACTCCCGTCAAGCACATCTGAGATATTATTCATCGGTTATTGCAAAGGGAGCTGTCAGCAGCAGATTGTGATGATTTTCCTGCCCAAGTGCATTCACATGGCAATACTTTCCTCAGGCAATTATTAATATCCTCACCAAAAGCAGCCATGGCATATAAGTAAATACATTTCTGCTAGTGAAGCTCATACTCAATTCTGAATGAATCCATGACGTTTAAAAATTTTGTTTCCATTTTTTATCACTTGAATTTTATCAACATGTTGTGATGACACAGCTTTTAATCTTAGTTATACAGACATAAATTCAGTAATCCAGAAGCCATACACTGTTATCTATATGTTGACTTTTGAATTTATGCGTTTGTTCTTCAGTTGGTCAAGAACCATACACTGTTGTTATATTAGTCTTAAACATTGATTTTTAATATTTTTACATGGCTAATGTTTGCCTCTTATATCAGCTACTAAAGGTTATTGTCTGCTATCTTTGCAAAACAGTGATGCAGGGTCACTGAACAATGGATGTTTGCTTAATATGTTGACTGACCATTCTGTGGGTTCTGTGGCTTGTTTATTTGAAGGAGGAAGAACTATGCAAATTGATTAAATACTCAAACAATGCAAATTAATCTCATCTCACCTTCTTCTTGACCTCTGGATGATGGATTGAAGGACAACAGCTGTGAACTATATAATATAATGTTTATACATTTGGGAAAGACAGCTTTTGGACCCACTGGTTACCTGAGCCCCATGGATACGTTTGAGAACGCCATGATTGGGACCTACCAGTCACCTGGTTCTATGGAGATATTCGCAGAACCCAGGTTGATACCCTCTGGTCCCCTGACCTTGTCGCTCAATGGACTCCCCTTCCTAAGCTTGTTTTTACCTCCTCTCTGTGTGGTCTACAGATAGGGTTGTCGGCCCTTCAAGGTCTGATATCACTGCTGCTCTTATCCCGAAGAGTCAACGGAAGGGTATAATTTTGCACCATCTTGAGTATTTTGCTGGGACTGTTCTACAGTATGTGTTATTTGTCTGCTTTGTGGTTCAATAAAGTATTGTCACACTGTTTTACCTTCACCTTGTGAGTAGTATTATACTCATGGTAAAAAGAGAGCGGGCGTTTAGTGAGATGAGCCCTGGTCCATGCGGTTTCGTGCTAGCAGACTAGAACACCTGCTGACCCCTTGTGTCTCCACACATGTTTATCGATCTTCCTGTGGTTTTCAAAAATCCATGATTTTTACTCCTTGGTGTTTTAATTTCAATACTATGGAGTGCTGATATAGATTTATAACATAAGCAAATAAATAAATGATTGTAGTTGCATCTTAGATAGAAGAATTTACTTCCCTTGTTATGGCTTCCAGTAACTTTGATGTTTTTTTATGTATAGCTCTGTTAAAACAAATATTTGCTTAGCATAATAAGGCTATTCATGTTCCTTTGGTTAAATTATTATCCTGCCTAGGTAGAACAAAGTTGAGGTATACAAAGCACACACCTTGGGCGGTTTTCTTTGCCTTGAATCTTTGTAAAATATTTATCTAACATTACAGCTTAGATAGACAAAGATTAGCTAGTCAAGCTAAAGGAACACCTACAACTAAAGGTACCGTCACACTCAGCAACTTTACAACGAGAATGACAACAATCCGTGACGTTGCAGCATCCTGGATAGCGATCTCGTTGTGTTTGACACGCAGCAGCGATCTGAATCCCGCTGTGCCATCGCTGGTCGGAGCTAGAAGTCCAGAACTTTATTTGGTCGTCAGGTCGGCGTGTATCATCATGTTTGACATCAAAAGCAACGATACCAGCAATGTTTTACATGGAGCTAACAACCAGCGAGAACGATAAGTGAGTCGCCATTACGTCACTGGATCGCTCCTGCATCGTTCTGGAGTTACTGTGTTTGACGTCTCTACAGCGACCTAAACAGCGATGCTCCAGCGATCGGCTCGTTGTCTATATCGCTGCAGCGTCGCTGAGTGTGACGGTACCTTAAGACCTCAGTAGAAAGTTTAATGTTTGTTACATGACTACCATGATTGGTGACTCCGTAGGATGTCAATCCTTGGCATGATGCAAGAACATTAATTAAACAAGTCCACTAAAATTACCCATGCAGTACTGCATTTTCAGGACAATTTAAGTTCAGTAAAGAACAAACAAAGACACTCAATGTACACCTGTACCAACTGTACAAAGTACATGAAAAAGTACAATTGTCTATATCTATATAGACACAAAGGTTTTTTTGAGTTGGTCAGAAGCCACAAGTTCTTCAAGGGGAAACTCTCCTTCTATGTGGTGTTTTCTATTCCTTTCTTTACCCACTTTTCCCCCAAGGTATTTTATGTGATCATTTCGTTAACGTTTTTTAGTATCTTTTATTTTTTCTTTTGTGGTCAATTTTCTATTTTTAAATCCAATAAAATGAATGTGTCTGTGCAAATGTTGGGGTGTTTCCACGGACCATAAGAAAACGTTACTGAGTTCACCGCAGTTCAGCTCAGTTGAGATCACAGATTACCGTGAAAAGTCACTGACATTGAACTGCGGTGACTAGAGTTGAGCGACTTTTACTTTTTTAGGATCAAGTCGGGTTTCGCGAAATCCGACTTTGTCAAAAGTTGGGTCAGGGGAAATCGGCCGATTATTGCGAAAAGTCAGGGGCCGACTGAAACACGAAACCCAATGCAAGTCAATGGGGAATCAAGGTCGGCAGTGAGTGGAGGACAGGAAAACACCTACAGTGTCTATTTTAATACCAAAAACATCAATTCTTATTTCTTAAGCTTGTCAATCTTAATTTACTTTATAATATTAGTTAAGCATTGAAAACAGGGGGTCATTTGGCTAAAATTGTGGGGGTAGGGCTGGCTCAAGATTTTTGTGGGCCCAGGAAACGCGGAATACGTCATGGCGGTGGAGCAGAGAGAGGCAATTATTTCAACGTTGCAAGTGCTGTGATCCTGAGCAAGCAGGGGGGGCCCACTCGTTGGCACTTGGCACTGGCACAGGGTCCCTCATAGCACGGTGGTGTGCTTGATGGCTGGTGGCGCCTCCCACTGCCAGAGACACTTTTGCGTACTATGAAGGGCCCTGTGCCAGTGATGTCGCCAATGAGTATGCCCCCCCACTTGATGAAGGAACCTGCACTTTCATCTGCACATTCCTCTTTGTCCCCATGTAAGGTGGTATAGTATGCGGGAAGGGGAACCTGACTTTCAGCAGGGTCAGATTCTGGCTGTGTAGAGTGCAAGGGGAATGTAGTGGTCTGGGTCAATGTACCAGCAGACTCACCTAGCAGTTGCTGGGCAATGGGCAGGATGAGGAGGAAACACAGATATAGGCCCAAATAATAAAGTAGGCTAAATGCAGTTCAAAATTGGTAACAGGACTAAACAGGCGGCATAGCTTTTTTCAGTGGAGGACAACTGTAATGAGTGGCGCAGACACAGTTTGTAGGCCCACAATAAAAAAGTAGGCTAAATGCAGTTCAAAATTGGTAACAGGACTAAACAGGCGGCCTAGCTTTGTTCAGTGTAGGACAACTGTAATGAGTGGCGCAGACATAGTTAGTAGGCCGAAAATAAAAGAGCAGGCTAAATGCAGTTAAAAATTGGTAACAGGACTAAACAAACAGCCTAGCTTTGTTCAGTGCAGGACAACTGTAATGAGTGGCGCAGACACAGTTAGTAGGCCCAAATACAAAAGTAGGCTAAATCCAGTTCAAAATTGGTAACGGGACTAAACAAGCGGCCTAGCTTTGTTCAGTGGAGGACAACTGTAATGAGTGGCGCAGACACAGTTTGTAGGTCCACAATAAAAAGGTAGGCTAAATGCAGTTCAAAATTGGTAACAGGACTAAACAGGCGGCCTAGCTTTGTTCAGTGGAGGACAACTGTAATGAGTGGCGCAGACACAGTTAGTATGCCAAAAATAAAAAAGTAGGATAAATGCAGTTCAAAATTGGTAACAGGACTAATCAGGCGGCCTAGCTTTGTTCAGTGGAGGACAACTGTAATGAGTGGCGCAGACACAGTTAGTTGTTGTGAATTCTGTGGTCAGGCTCCCTCCTGTGGTCATGAGTGGTACTTCGGCTGGTTCTGTCTATGAGCTTCCTCTGGTGGATGTGAGTGGGGCTGCGGCTTCTGAGTTTCCTTCCTCAGGTGACGAGGTTAAGTCGTTAGGTGCTGCTCTATTTAACTCCACCTAGTTCTTTGTTCCTGGCCTCCAGTCAATGTTCCAGTATTGGTCTTGCTCTCTCCTGGATCGTTCTTGTGGCCTGTCTGCCCTACATAAGCTAAGTTTTGCTTGTGTTACTTTTGTTTGCTATATTTTCTGTCCAGCTTGCTATATTGGTTTTTCTTGCTTGCTGGAAGCTCTGAGACGCAGAGGGAGCACCTCCGTACCGTTAGTCGGTGCGGAGGGTCTTTTTGCGCCCTCTGCGTGGTTGTTTGTAGGTTTTTGTGCTGACCGCAATGCTATCTTTCCTATCCTCGGTCTATTCAGTAAGTCGGGCCTCACTTTGCTAAAATCTATTTCATCTCTGTGTTTGTATTTTCATCTTACTCACAGTCATTATATGTGGGGGGCTGCCTTTTCCTTTGGGGAATTTCTCTGAGGCAAGGTAGGCTTATTTTTCTATCTTCAGGGCTAGCTAGTTTCTCAGGCTGTGCCCGAGGCGCCTAGGTCTGGTCAGGAGCGCTCCACGGCTACCTCTAGTGTGGTAGATAGGATTAGGGATTGCGGTCAGCAGAGTTCCCACGTCTCAGAGCTCGTCCTATGTTAGTAACTATCAGGTCACTTTGTGTGCTCTTAACCACTAGGTCCATTGTGGTTCTGAATCACCTGTTCATAACAGTTAGTAGGCCCAAATACAAAAGTAGGCTAAATGCAGTTCAAAATTGGTAACAGGACTAAACAGGCGGCATAGCTTTGTTCAGTGGAGGACAATTGTAATGAGTGGCGCAGACACAGTTTGTAGGCCTACAATAAAAAGTAGGCTAAATGCAGTTCAAAATTGGTAACAGGACTAAACAGGTGGCCTAGCTTTGTTCAGTGGAGGACAACTGTAATGAGTGGCGCAGACACAGTTAGTAGGCCCAAATACAAAAGTAGGCTAAATGCAGTTCAAAAATGGTAACAGGACTAAACAGGTGGCCTAGCTTTGTTCAGTGGAGGACAACTGTAATGAGTGGCGCAGACACAGTTAGTAGGCCCAAATACAAAAGTAGGCTAAATGCAGTTCAAAAATGGTAACAGGACTAAACAAGCGGCATAGCTTTGTTCAGTGGAGGACAACTGTAATGAGTGGTGCAGGCACAGTTTGTTGGCCCACAATAGAAAAGTAGGCTAAATGCAGTTCAAAATTGGTAACAGGACTAAACAGGCGGCATTGCTTTGTTCAGTGGAGGACAACTGTAATGAGTGGCGCAGACACAGTTAGTAGACCCAAAATAAAAAAGTAGGCTAAATGCAGTTCAAAATTGGTAACAGGACTAAACAGGCGGCATAGCTAGGTACTGGGGTGGGCTCCTCTGCTGAATAGCAGACAGTGGTAGTAGGCGCAAAGTATTAACTGGTCTAAATGGAGGCCAGGGCCCCTGTATATTTTAACTATCATCTATCATTTCAACAAAATTTGTATTGGGAGTGCCATTGAAGGATTTAACAGCACAGACTACACAGTGGTAGAGCAGGGAGAGGTAAGTATTGCAAGTGGTAGAGCACTGTTTGAGCTGGGGGGAACACTCTCTCGTGGGCGGCGGTACTGGTACAGGGCCCCTCATATAACGACGGTGTGTCTGACGTTGGTTGTGCACCTCCTCCTCGGCTGCAGATGCAAGCTCCTTAATGTGTTTCAAACTTTGCATCAGCAGACGCATTAGTGGGATGCTCATGCTTATGATGGTGTCATCTGCACTTACCAGCCGTGTGCATTCCTCAAAACACTGAAGGACTTGACAGAGGTCTTGGAGCTTCGACCACTGCACACCAGACAACTCCATGTCTGCCATCCAACTGCCTGCCCGTGTATGTGTACCCTCCCACAAATTAATTACAGCACGCCTCTGTTCGCACAGCCTCTGAACCATGTGCAGTGTGGAGTTCCACCTTGTTGCAACGTCGATTATTAGGCGGTGCTGGGGAAGATTCAGCGGCAACCTCTCCCTATGCTACGATCGGCAGAAGTAAGATGGCGGTTGGCGTGCACGCCCCTTTATAGCCCCTGTGACGCCGCAGAAAGGAAGCCAATCACTGTCGTGCCCTTCTCTAAGATGGTGGGGACCGAGACCTATGTCATCACGCTGCCCACACTCTGCGTCCACCTTCATTGGCTGAAAAATGGCGTTGAAGGCGTCATACGAAACATGACTTTGGCGCGAAGATCGCCGACCTCATGGCCAATCCCACACTAGGATCGGGTCGGGTTTCATGAAACTCGACTTTGCCGAAAGTCGGCGATTTTTGAATTTGTCCGATGTGTTTCGCTCAACCCTAGCGGTGACCTCATCACTGATTTTTTCCCACAGCACTGAGGTCACCGCAGCAGTTCATTGGCACAGCTAAGAATACAGCCTCAGTGACCTCCGATAACCTTGATGATGTCACCGCCGGTCACTGATGTTGCACTCACAGCAGCTCATTCATGAGTGGTTCTCAGCTTCAATGGTTGCACCTTGGCACCATCCAGATTGAAAACTATTTATCCCCCAGAGATGAATTACAGTGAGGAACAGAACGATAGACAGGTGAGGGATATTGCTGTTTTTTGTTTTATTACAGGAGATGAGGGATTGTGTGGAATTAGGCGTTAGGTGAGTATACCTGTGTTTGTTATTTTTAAATAAAAATGGAAAAGTGTGTTTTGTTTTATTATTAAGGCTTTATACTTGCTGTCTTTATTTATCATATAACTATAGGATTAGTAATGGATAGGTGTCTTATAGAAGCCTCTCCATTACTAAGCCGTGGACTTGATGTCACCAGGCAAAACAAAGGTGACATCGACCCCACAAATATGAACCCCACTTGCCACCGCTACAGGGCAAGTGGGAAGAGAGGGGCAAAGTGTTAGAATTGACGCATCTAATAGATGTGCCTTTTCTGAGCTGCTGTGGGCTGTTATTTTAAGGCTGGGGGGTCAATATCTATAGCCCCTTACCAGCCTGAGAATACCAGCTGTCAGCTTTAGCTTGGCTGATTTTCAAAAATGGGTGGACCCCATGCTGTTTTTTTAAATGATTTATTTAAATAATAAAAAAAAAACAGTGTCGGGACCCAACTATTCTTGATAATCAGCCTTGCTAATGCTGAAAGTCGAGGGTTGCAGCCACCAGCTGTGAGTTTTGCCTGGCTGGTTATCAAAAACACAGGGGAACCTACGCCGGTTTTCTCATTTCTTTATTTATTTATAGCACAGGTGGGCGGGAGATGAATACTCCCATCAGCCGCCACCTGCTGTCACTGTTAGGCTGCCGTCAGACTAGCAGTATTTGGTCAGTATTTTACATCAGTATTTGTAAGCCAAAACCAGGAGTGGGTGATAAATGCAGAAGTGGTGCATATGTTTCTATTATACTTTTCCTCTAATTGTTCCACTCCTGGTTTTGGCTTACAAATACTGATGTAAAATACTGACCAAATAATGCTAGTGTGACGGCAGCCTTATTAGCGGCAGAAGGTGTAGGCTGATGGGAGTAGTAGTCCCATCAGCCGCCGCTTGCTCTCGCTGTTATCAGTTGAATCTATCTTTCATCATTCTCCCCTGCTTGCGCTGATCGCCGGCAGGACAAGGGAGAATGATGTGAGTGGTCTTCAGCACCCGGCGCCGGGGAACATCGCTGACTGTACCGCTGCTTCTCAGGCGCCGATGCGTGTGGTACTGTTGCGGCACATGGTTGCCACACATGTGCCACAAGTATTGCATAAACGGAAAGCAGCCTTAGGCTATGCTCACACGTTGCATTCTTCGTGCATTTTTTTATGCAAATTTTGAGCTGCGTTTCACAGTACCAGCAAAGTCTATGAGATTTCAGAAATCTTATGCACACATAATGGTTTTTTTCCTGACTGAATGGGAAAGCAGCTGTGTTTTTGAAAACTGCAGCATGTCACTTCTTTCAGTGTTTTTTCAGCATTTTTTGCAGCGTTTGTTTCACCTACAGAAAGTAATAGGTACGTACAAAAACAGAGCAAAGAAAGCAGGTTTCAGATTTTGCTGCGTTTTGGTGCAAAAAAACTCAGGAAGTTGCATCAAGATTTTTTATGCAGTAAACTAGATTACCATGTACAAAAGACAAATCTACCTGATAAAAACGCAGCAAAATCTGCTTTTGTAAGCAGCTACTTTACTACCAAAAGAGCAGGTTTTGCCTGAAAAAAAAAAATGCAGCAAAAACGCAATGTGTGAACATTGCCTAAACACATGTGCTTTATATTCACATATATGTGCTCAGATTCACATATTTTCAGTCAGATTGCTGCTGCCAGTGTTCACAAAGGACAGCAAACTGACCAAAGCAAATTAATGTGCTCATGCACATGCCCTATTTTATCGATGGAAAAAAACTGCAGCATATACTAGTCGTGTACATTTTGTGGACGAGGCAGTGTTAGTTTCAATAGTAGATAATAACTCGTCAGGTTTCGAATCAGTTGATCATATGGAGTACATAGATCCAGTCATGTCCACAATTTTGGACTGTTCTAAGAGTTCTAACATTTGCCAGACTAACATGAGGCCATGTGCACACATTGACTATTTGGTGAGTTTTTTACCTTAGTATTTGTAATCAAAAACCTGGAGTGGGTGAAAAATGCAGAAGTGGTGACGTGTTTTTATTATACTTTTCCTCTGAGTTGTTCCACTCCTGGTTTTGGGTTACAAATACTGAGGTATCCATAAAGTATCGTTTCTCCTTGCGGAGATCGACATGCTAAGCATGCCGAGATGAGGAGACTTACAGCCGCAATGTTCCTCTGGGTAATATGCTAATTGTGCAAATTGTCTCTTCAGAGAGGAAGAGAGCTAGAACTCTAGTGCCACCTATTGTAGCAATCCTACAAGTCAATGTTGACCTTTTAACAAGCCTTCTCACATGACTTAGGATAATAGCCAAACCAAAATCTCAATTAAAAACTCATTAAATACTGAACGTGTGCATGTGGCCTTAGTCAGACAAGTAAGGCTGATTGGTGACTTTGCTTTAAAATATAAATTCTGTGTCTTCTTATAAGTCTATGTTCCCATGTGGAAAACACTCTTTATTTTCTGCTGCATTTTTCTTCAAGTATCAGCACATACAGTTAGGGCCAGAAATATTTGGACAGTGACACAAGTTTTGTTATTTTAGCTGTTTACAAAAACATGTTCAGAAATACAATTATATATATAATATGGGCTGAAAGTGCACACTCCCAGCTGCAATATGATAGTTTCCACATCCAAATCGGAGAAAGGGTTTAGGAAGCATAGCTCTGTAATGCATAGCGTCCTCTTTTTCAAGGGACCAAAAGTAATTGGACAATGGACTCTAAGGGCTGCAATTAACTCTGAAGGCGTCTCCCTCGTTAACCTGTAATCAATGAAGTAGTTAAAAGGTCAGGGGTGGATTCCAGGTGTGTGGTTTTGCATTTGGAAGCTGTTGCTGTGAGCAGACAACATGCGGTCAAAGGAACTCTCAATTGAGGTGAAGCAGAACATCCTGAGGCTGAAAAAAAAGAAAAAATCCATCAGAGAGATAGCAGACATGCTTGGAGTAGCAAAATCAACAGTTGGGTACATTCTGAGAAAAAAGGAATTGACTGGTGAGCTTGGGAACTCAAAAAGGCCTTGGCGTCCACGGATGACGACAGTGGTGGATGATCGCCGCATACTTAATTTGGTGAAGAAGAACCCGTTCACAACATCAACTGAAGTCCAGAACACTCTCAGTGAAGTAGGTGTATCTGTCTCTAAGTCAACAGTAAAGAGAAGACTCCATGACAGTAACATAGTAACATAGTAACATAGTTAGTAAGGCCGAAAAAAGACATTTGTCCATCCAGTTCAGCCTATATTCCATCATAATAAATACCCAGATCTACGTCCTTCTACAGAACCTAATAATTGTATGATACAATATTGTTCTGCTCCAGGAAGACATCCAGGCCTCTCTTGAACCCCTCGACTGAGTTCGCCATCACCACCTCCTCAGGCAAGCAATTCCAGATTCTCACTGCCCTAACAGTAAAGAATCCTCTTCTATGTTGGTGGAAAAACCTTCTCTCCTCCAGACGCAAAGAATGCCCCCTTGTGCCCGTCACCTTCCTTGGTATAAACAGATCCTCAGCGAGATATTTGTATTGTCCCCTTATATACTTATACATGGTTATTAGATCGCCCCTCAGTCGTCTTTTTTCTAGACTAAATAATCCTAATTTCGCTAATCTATCTGGGTATTGTAGTTCTCCCATCCCCTTTATTAATTTTGTTGCCCTCCTTTGTACTCTCTCTAGTTCCATTATATCCTTCCTGAGCACCGGTGCCCAAAACTGGACACAGTACTCCATGTGCGGTCTAACTAGGGATTTGTACAGAGGCAGTATAATGCTCTCATCATGTGTATCCAGACCTCTTTTAATGCACCCCATGATCCTGTTTGCCTTGGCAGCTGCTGCCTGGCACTGGCTGCTCCAGGTAAGTTTATCATTAACTAGGATCCCCAAGTCCTTCTCCCTGTCAGATTTACCCAGTGGTTTCCCGTTCAGTGTGTAATGGTGATATTGATTCCCTCTTCCCATGTGTATAACCTTACATTTATCATTGTTAAACCTCATCTGCCACCTTTCAGCCCAAGTTTCCAACTTATCCAGATCCATCTGTAGCAGAATACTATCTTCTCTTGTATTAACTGCTTTACATAGTTTTGTATCATCTGCAAATATCGATATTTTACTGTGTAAACCTTCTACCAGATCATTAATGAATATGTTGAAGAGAACAGGTCCCAATACTGACCCCTGCGGTACCCCACTGGTCACAGCGACCCAGTTAGAGACTATACCATTTATAACCACCCTCTGCTTTCTATCACTAAGCCAGTTACTAACCCATTTACACACATTTTCCCCCAGACCAAGCATTCTCATACAAAGGGTTCACATCTAGATGCAAACCATTCATCAATACCAAAAATAGACAGGCCAGAGTTAAATTTGCAGAAAAACACCTCAAGAAGCCAGCTCAGTTCTGGAAAAGTATTCTATGGACAGATGAGACAAAGATCAACCTGTACCAGAATGATGGGAAGAAAAAAGTTTGGAGAAGAAAGGGAACGGCACATGATCCAAGGCACACCACATCCTCTGTAAAACATGGTGGAGGCAACGTGATGGCATGGGCATGCATGGCTTTTAACCCCTTTACCCCCAAGGGTGGTTTGCACGTTAATGACCAGGCCAATTTTTACAATTCTGACCACTGTCCCTTTATGAGGTTATAACTCCGAAACGCTTCAACGGATCCTGGTGATTCTGACATTGTTTTCTCGTGACATATTGTACTTCATGATAGTGGTAAAATTTCTTTGATAGTACCTGCGTTTATTTGTGAAAAAAAACGGAAATTTGGCGAAAATTTTGAAAATTTCGCAATTTTCAAACTTTGAATATTTATGCAATTAAATCACAGAGATATGTCACACAAAATACTTAATAAGTAACATTTCCCACATGTCTCCTTTACATCAGCATAATTTTGGAACCAATTTTTTTTTTTGTTAGGGAGTTATAAGGGTTAAAAGTTGACCAGCAATTTCTCATTTTTACAACACCATTTTTTTTTAGGGACCACGTCTCATTTGAAGTCATTTTGAGGGGTCTATATGATAGAAAATGCCCAAGTGTGACACCATTCTAAAAACTGCACCCCTCAAGGTGCTCAAAACCACATTCAAGAAGTTTATTAACCCTTCAGGTGTTTAATAGGAATTTTTGGAATGTTTAAATAAAAATGAACATTTAACTTTTTTACACAAAAAATTTACTTCAGCTCCAATTTGTTTTATTTTACCAAGGGTAACAGGAGAAATTGGACCCAAAAAGTTGTTGTCCAATTTGTCCTGAGTACGCTGATACCCCATATGTGGCAGTAAACCACTGTTTGGGCGCATGGGAGAGCTCGGAAGGGAAGGAGCGCTATTTGACTTTTCAATGCAAAATTGACAGGAATTGAGATGGGACGCCATGTTGCGTTTGGAGAGCCACTGATGTGCCTAAACATTGAAACCCCCCACAAGTGACACCATTTTGGAAAGTAGACCCCCTAAGGAACTTATCTGGATGTGTGGTGAGCACTTTGACCCACCAAGTGCTTCACAGAAGTTTATAATGCAGAACCGTAAAAATAAAAAATCATATTTTTTCACAAAAATTATATTTTTGCCCCCAATTTTTTATTTTTCCAAGGGTAAGAGAAGAAATTGGACCTCAAAAGTTGTT